>NC_135345.1:31771577-32421349 GCF_023851605.1 Tamandua tetradactyla | reverse complement strand
TATCTTAGAGCGATTGTTAATACATTTCTGTTTCATGTTGGAGCATTTCATAGTGTTCCACGTTTGAAGAAGCCTCAACCAGAATGGTAGAATTTGGGCTTCTTTTGCATTCCCAAAGTAGAAGCTTTTGAAGAAAATCTCTGACACTTGTTTTAAATGGTGTAGAAGAGGTGAAACCAAATCTAGCCTTGTGACTCTTTTGTAAATTCTATTGAGGACACAGTCATGCCCATTCACTTAAATACTGTCTATGTTTGCTTTTGTTTTATAAGGGCAGAGTTGATTACTTGTCAAAGAGAATATATGACTTGCAAAGTCTAAAGAAAAATATTCTCTGGTCCTTTATACAAAAAATGTGCTGTTCTCTGGTTTAGAGGAAAAAAGGAAGATGCCTAAACTCAAAGGTGAAGTCATGTGATTAGTCTTTTAATGTTTTCCTGGCAGATAAGCTAAAATAAGATATGGAGGTGTTTAACACTATTTGTCAAAAGAAAGCACAAACTTTTCATGTGATAGAATGTTTCTATAAATAATTTATCACAATAATTAATTGCTTGAGATATTGAAGTAAATCATACATATATTAAATATTATTTGGTGGTAGGCGTTCTTGCAATGGCTCTTAAAAAGGGTTTATGAATATCTCTGTGTATATACCTAAAGTAAAAGGAGCACATTACAGCAATTAAGTAAAAGAATGGTGGGTTGCGGATGACTCTTGGGAAGAAATGTTGCCCATGATGTCTGTTTACATAAACTTTTTCTAATCTATATAATAAAGGACAATTTGGGATGGGTAAATACCATCTTAGTTACACTATTTTGTAAGTTATCAGTGATACCAAGCTGAACTTTGTACAGGAATTGCGCAGGAGAAATTGGACAGCATCGTCTGTGATGGCACAGTCAGTCTCTTCGATGGAGAGATCCCCACTGCACAAGCAAGAATACAGCCAAGTTACTTGGCCTGCTATTATGAAAACTGACGAGGCTAACTTTTATTCTTGCTTTGAGAGAGCATCATGTAATGCTTTCAAGGAGATGGACAGCAAGAGAATATTGAATTATCCAAAATTTCCTCAAGATGCAATTTGGATGAGTAAAGTTCCCTGAATAAGCACACGGTTGAACCTCATTTAATGCACCATAAAACCTGGAAGAGATCATTTTAAACTCAGAGAAATTTAAGAGTAAATGTTACCACTCATTCATCTAAATAACCAAATAACAAGAAAATTATTTGTGGAAAGTGTAATTTAATTGTGTGGTGCCTTTTCATGAGCCTATCTGAACTAAATCATTTTCCACAGAGGTAGACAGTTTGATCTAAAGTTATTTAGTGTAATCCTTTTGGATTTTTTATAAAACTGGTTTAGAAAAACTGATTTTAAACTATTATTTCTGGCTCTTTATCAAAAAAAGATTAGTTTTTTTGTTTCTTTAGGTTATTCCTCTTTTGTGGTAGTGAAACAATGGATAAAAAATATGGGTTTTTTTGCTTGTTTGTTTTCTTTTCTTTTCTCCTTGTAGGAGGGCAAGTATCATTTTACACCAAAAGATGTATCTCTTTATTGAAACAGATAGTAAAATAACAGGACCGAGAATCTGCATTATGACATGTTTTATTCCTTCATGCTGAAGTAAACAGTGAAGGGTAGAGATATTATGAATCAATTCTGCCTCAGCATCTCACAGCATAATTTCTTTCCTAACATGACAAACATTTAAAGAACTATTAAGAGATTAACAAACATCTTTGATTCTTAAAATTTTCCCCAGTTTTTCTTTTCATTTTATAGTGCCTTGAAAACATAGCCAAGAAGAACAATATATTGATCTTTATTTGGGGAAGAGAACAATTAAAACAAAGAAAAACCCTGCCACAATATAATCTACATGTATACATAATAATATATGTAATAATAATAATAAACTCTTTGCAAAAATAATTTTAAAATCAGAAAAATACATTCTTTAAAACAACAACAAAAATGACTGAGAATGTCATAGTAGTGAAGTGGTAACTCACTCCCCTCCTACATAAAGCACAGAAAACAATTATCAACCTGAATAAATAATAAGGAAAATGTTTATAAAAGCACTAAAAGAAGGCAGAAAATGAGGAGAGCTTAATCTTGAAAAACTGCAGTAGACAAGAACGGTGAGACTGTAGTTTTCAGTCCTGAGGACACTTCACTATCCAGCTCCCCTATCCCGGGCTGAGGAAAATGGCAGTAAGGAAGAAAAGAAAGCCTTACTAAGGTTATAAGTGAGAATCAAATGCAGAGAACAAATTGCTGAAACTCCTGACTGGCACCTATATTATATTTGTGCAGAAAGCGCAATAAAAATGCAAGCAAAGAAGAGAGAGAAATGTTGAAAGATAGAGCTATACAAAGCCACATTCGTAATTTGAATGTTTTTTTTTTTACTGAGTGCATCCCTCAACCATGTGAAGATTAGCAGGTAGAAAGCATATGAGTTAACAATTTCAAATGACAGATTACAGAGCCTGACACTGGGAGAGCAGCTGGACTCCATGTGGAGATTCCTAGAAATAAGGAAATCAGGGAGTGCGAGTCCCTTCTCTGATCAAATCCTTAACTGACCTGAGCATACATTTAGGTATCACTGAGAGGGATAGGATTAATAAACAGCAGAGGGAAGCCATAAGAACAGAACAAATATATCATCAGCTGTATACCAGGGAGACAATGAAGCTTGCAGTTTGACTCCTGGTAAATGAACTACTGTGCAATAAGGGTTAATTCCACAACCTGTGGAATTTGCCTGAGATACTTTCCTGAAGAAAGAGAGACATCTGCATAACTCTAACCCATAGTCAAGGCATGAACATTGACTGACACTATGGTTTTGTAACCATGGATCCAAGATGAGTTTCCAGGCTGCCATGCACCAGCTCATTAGCACTGTTTCTTGAGGGCAAGGAAAATGAAGATTTCCACCTTTCCCAATGATAACCCCAGAGGGCTCAGTCATTGGGACTGGTTTCAAAGCAGATATATGTCTAAGTGACCAACAGGATATAAGTATCTCAGCTGAGACTCCATTTCAGGTTCCAGGTTGTTCCATGAGCATTGATGGCCTCTGCTCCAATTTAAAAAAAGATATCTATATGGTCTTTATGGCCGTATAGAGATGAGACAGTTCCACTATGCCCTGCCTCTTCAAACTCCCTCCTGTTCGGCAGTTTTGATTATGTTGCATAGCATTATTTAATCATATTTTATTTTTTTCCTTCAATAAATTATATATTTGTAAGCACTGTCATTTTGGAATCGGTCTTTAATGCAATCTAAACCTTTATAAATTAGTGCAAAGTGTGGCCCCTTCTCTGATCAAATCCTTAACTGACCTGACCCCTGAGAGGGTTGCTTATAACAATTGCCACAACTAATTTTTAATTGAAACTATGACTAAAATATTATTTAGAAATAAAAATATTATAAAGGTGATGAAAATGAACTGTTGATGCTAGGGTAGTTGCTGAGCTCCCCTGGGAATCGTGTAGCACTGGTTTGGAATTTGGTTGGGGATAAAACAAAACACAAGAAAAACCTACCAGTGGAATCTAGAAATGATAGAACTTGAACATCAGGAACAAACAGAATGGATGGGGAGGGAGCCACAAGCTGATGGCAGGTTGGCCAGATATTCAGTTCTATGGTTGCTGCTTTCAGTATTAGCAAAGGGAAAATTTAGTTCAGAATCTGCTTCAGCTGCACGTCATCTTTCAGGCCTGGAAGGCAGAGCGCCAACTAAAAGAGCCTGTGGGGCGGTGCGACAGTGGCAATGGTGGCTCAGTGACAGAATTCTCACCTGCCGTGCCAGCGACATGCTGGGTCCGATTCCCGGAGCCTGCCCATGCCAAAAAAAAAAAAAAAAAACACACACAAAAAGCAAAAAACTTGTATATTCATACATTTGATAAACTGTCTGTATCTGTGAAACAATTCACTACTACAAGGTTATTCAAGTAGGAGACTCTGACAAAGGAGGGCAAGAAACCATGGAAGTAAGGGGTTATTTGGGCAAGGAACTGGCTCATTTTCAAGCCACTTCCTGAGGAACTCTTGTAATATGGCATCTGAGAATTTCAGTGAGGGAGCAGTATCTCTGGTATTGAATGTTGCCGAAGGGAGGGAAGTAATTGAGCTAGATCTGCAAATAGTTTCCATATTTGTGGGGATGGTTCATAGCAAAGTTCTGGTCACCCTGAATGAATCAGATGGAGGGTCAATCATACATACCCAGGAAGAGCAATTGTTCTGCCTTTCGGTTTAATAGATGTTTAACACATACTGAATTTGCAGAAATGCTGCAGATGTAGGACGTTTCAATTTGACTATATGCTGACAGAGGGAAAAAAATAAAATAAAACCAAAAACAAAAAAAAAACTCCCTCCTGGAATGCCACTCATACAGGATAATAATTGACATGAAAAAAAGAAGCCCAGCCCCACCAGTGTGCACAACTTATTGGGTTCCCGAGATAACACAACAAAGGCAGTTGTGGATTTGTTAACCCAGATTCCTTATATAGTACTTTAAGATTTTAAAAAAAGAGTTACTATATTAACTAGCAACTCTATGAATTCGATTCTATATATCCATTTTATAAATAAGCAAGTTGAGGCAGAAACAAGATGAGAAGCTGGCCCAAAGCCACCCCGAAAAACAAAAGGCAGTATAGCTATGTTCAATACTGTCTTATGTGACTCCAAAGCCCATAACATTGTCTGCATTTTTATACCTTTAAATTTATCAATTTTATGCACAAAACCATAATATTTACATTGTGGATTTACCTTTGTTTTAGGGACAGGTAAAATATACGGCTGATTTGCAAACATTTTTTTATCAGTTACTATTTGTTTTAGTTTCCTGGATTCTAAAGAAAATACTATATAAATAATTGGCTCAAACAACAGGAATTTAATGACTCACAGTTTTGAGGCTAGGAGAGTCCAAAACTCAAGTTCATCCAGCCGATGCTTTCTCTGAGAAGACAATGGTGTTCTAGGGCTAGTTACCAGTGAGCCTCGTTCCTTAGCTTTTCAAGCACATGGCAATGCACGTGGAAGCTTCTCCTGGCTTCTCCTTTTCTTTTGGGTTCCACTGATTTCTAGATTCTGGCTTCTCCCTTTGTCTTTCTCTTTCTCTGTATCATTCTCTACAGGGCCTTCAGTGAAAGGATTAAGATCCATCCTGATTCACTGGGACATGCCTTAACTGAACAACTTCATCAAACGGTCTTATTTTCAAGGGTTCACACCCACTGGAGTGGATTAAGTTTAAGGACATGTTTTTCCGGGTTATATAGTTCCAAGTCACCACACTAGTTCATTCTTTGCAGTGATCTTTAAAAGTATATTTAAAAATATTCTAGGCTATTTTTTTTTATAGTTCTCTGCTAATACTATCATTCCTTCACTCAGGTTGAAGTCTAATTACTGACTTTTGATTTTCACAACAAATTTCATCCTGCCTCTCTATTTTTCATAGAAACTAAAATTAGCTCTGATTGTGCGAGTGGTATCTCTGCTAATCACTGGGTCAGTTACTGGCTTAAAAATGTAATTTATTATTTCTTAAAATTCTGCAGTTACACTGGTTAGTTTTTCTGGTAATTTCTCTTAGGCTCCCTCAGGTAGTTGCAGACTGCTGATGACTTCTGGCTATGGATGGTTTAAGATGGTCTTGTTCACATATATTTGTGTCCATGATGCTGCATATTGGCTGGTCTCTGTCTTTCCAGTTGGTCTCTATTCATTCAGTAGTCTAGCTTGAGTTTCCTTGTAAAGGAGCAAAAACTATAAATAGCATTGATTCTTAAGGCTAGCCTCTGGAACTCACACAGTGTTCAACTTTTCAATCCTGTTGGTGAAAACAAATCACAAGACCAGCCTGTATTCAAGATGTAGATTCGAAATTCAAGTCTGTGTCTTCTGATAGAAAGATAATAAAATGCTATGGTCATGTTTTTTAATCTAGCAAAACAATACTTTTTAATGTTTTATAGTGGTAATAGCAGTAGTATTGCAGTAGTAATATGGTGGCATTAAAAAATTCAAATAATGTAGACCTAATATCTCTAATCCTGGGGCTAATGGTCTTGAATTTAAATATCAGCTCTACCACTTACCATTTCTGTTAGCTTGGCCAAATTTCTCAATGTTTCTGTGACTGATATTAAATACAACCAGTTGCATGTTTTAAACTGTCCTCTTTCACTCAACCATTTGCTACTGCCTTTGTTCAAACTTTCACTCCCTCATAAATAAAACATTACAATGTTATCCCTATGAATTTAGGAAAAGTTTCTCCCTGTTTAAGGTGCCCAAACACAAGATCCAAGGTAAGAATTTGGGAATTTTTTTGTCTATTTGGGAAGTTATCACAGGTAGCTGTGATGAAGGAATGAGTTGTGGGCATCAGGACTCAATTCCACTGGAAACTCTAAGGAGCATAAAGTATTATCCTCATGAAAGATGGTGGTGGGCATTATACATGAACTTCTGTGCCCCATGGATCAAGAGCTACTCCAGGAGCCTTAAAACTGTACCCCCTCCCTCTTCCCTGGACTTCTGAGCTGGGCTCATGAGGAAACTCAGTGAAGTTCCTAGGACAAATGAGAAATGAAACAGCTTGCTGTTTGCAGGGACACTGGTGGCAGTTAATGAATTTGAGCTCACAAGAGTTGATTGAAATCAGAGTTGGGCTGAGGGGATGTGGTTGAAGCATCTGTAACACACAACTCTAACTTCTGAACTGTCACCAGAATAATCCTTCTAAAACAAAGATCTGAAATCAGCATAATCCATGTGTATAAATAGGCAAAAACCCCAGTGATGTCCATCCACTAATCCCCACAACCTAAGAATATGTTAAGAGATATGGCAGATATAATTAAGTCTAGGGACCTGAAGATAGCCAGATTATACTGGATTACCCAGGTTCGAGCCAATGTATTCACAGGACCCTTAAAAAGAAGAAAGCCGTCTCTGGTTACAAGCAGAAAAGTGGGAGCTAAAAGGAAATCACTGTAAATCCAAGTGTGAGAAGGATATCACATGCCATTGCTGATTCTGGCATGAAAAAGGTCTTTGTGAAAGGATCTAAAGGGCCTCTGAGACCTAATATTTACCCCCGACTGACAATCAGGGAGGAATGGGGCTCTCAATTCTACAACTGAGTCAGATTCTTCCAAAAGTTTGCATGATTTTGGCAGCATCTTCATCTGAGTCTCCTGATAAAAGCTCAGACTGTCAAGACTTTGATTTGGGTCTTATGAGACCAGGAACAGATAAATCAGTCAAACCAATCAAAATTTTGACCAACAAAAATGTGAGATAATAAACATAAGTTTTGTTAAGCCAAAAATTTGGTTATAACAGAAATGGAAAACTAACATAATATGTAAAATGTTTCAAACATTCCCTATCACTTACATTAGATAGTGACTGAACTCCTTAGCAGAGCATATAGTCTGGTTCCAACCTACTCCTTCAGTGTCATCTCCTATTATTTACTCTCAGACATTTAGCTCTAACAATACCAAATTACTTTTAATATTCCCACTCACCCACCTACATCATCTCACCTTACTTTTAAAATATCCTTCAGTTTCTGAACTTGATGTTTTCTTTGCCCTGAACTACTTCATTCTCATCTCTGACTGATATTCTTCTATTAACTTTGAGAGAACCATCACCTAAATGAAGCAACAAAGAAAAATCTTTTAGGCAGAATAAACCACAGGGGGAAAAAAAAAAAGAGAGGAGATTTAAAAAAAAACAGCAAAATACTTAAAGATTTAAATACAGTTAGAAAATCAGGAAGTATAAACAGTTGACATAGGAGACAGCAAGAGATGAGGAAGGCAAAGGGGGGAAAGAAAATATCTTGAATGACCACATATCTAATGGTAGGGAGCTGATACTTGCACAGTGTCATTTGAGAGGATCCATTGACAGATATTCTGTTTATAAGTTGCATAGAAAGATTCAAGGCTTTTTAAAGAATGCTTTGAAACAGTATGAAGATGGTATGTAAAAAAGCAAGAAAGTAATCCATATAATCAATAGCAATGATAGAAATGTGAAAGATGTTTGTGGCATGAGCTTTGGTGCGGTTCAAGGATCCTGAGAAACAACTTGCTTTAGTGTATTCAACAGTAAAAATGAATGACCTAATTACTGCACATAACAATATGAGTGAGTCTTAGAAATCTTGTGTTGAACAAAGGAATCTGGGCAAAACTGAATACACACTGCATGATTCTTTTTATATGATGCTCAAGAACAGATAACAGTAAATTGTGGTGATAGAACTCAGATCAGAGGGTACTTTGGGAGGTGAGTATTATTGCAAAGAGTAATGAGGAACCTTTTGGGGTTGATGGAGTTACTGTATATCTTGATTTCAGCAGTGGTTTTACAAGCATATACATCTGTCAAAATTCAACAAATTGTGCATTGCAACCTGTGCATTTTATTGGGTGGAAATTATATATCAATAAAGTTGATTACAACATATGGAGGTAAAATTAGAAAGAATGTGGGTTTAAGAGTAATGAGGGAAGGATATTCATATAATTAAGCCATTTATTCAAGGTCTGTGACTTGGGGTTTTGCACAAAAATATGTTGTTGTCACAAATGGAGAGAGTTTATGATGTAGAGTTCCACTAGGAAAACCACAATGAGTGCATTTTGTAATATTCAGTCTGTTGTGTATATGAAATCCTCAAATGAAGCTGTCTGAATTTTTGAGCTTAAAGCCCAGGATAAAACACAAGGGTATATATTTCTGTCATCATTTTTGCTATTGTGAACATGTTTATTATTTTATTTATGTTTCAAGTGGTTATAGCTACTATCTAGGATTTTAGTGTCCATTCACCTTTATGTGTGAATTCTACAAGTTCCTACATTACTAACCTCTAAATTCTAGTAGTTTCCAAATCATTCCCATAGGTTTTCTATGCAAGCTATCATAAGATCTATGAATAATGCCTTTTACATTTTTAAAGGGTAGGGGAAAAGGAAGAATTTGTGACAGAAATACATATGGTCTAGAAAGCCTAAAATATTTATCTGCCTCTTTCACAATAAAAGGTTTCCAATCCCTGTTGTAGTCACTTAATCTCAAAGGGCTCATGAGTGTAGTATTCCCTACAATATGGAAGATTTAAAACAGTATTTAAATTGCCTTGATAAGTGAAGAATAACTTGGCTGGAAATAAAACTTTGGTCACTCTTTTCTTTCCTTAACATTCATTAAAATATTCCACTGATGCCTTGCTATTTATACTGCTTTGACAACTCTGATACTAGTCTATTGCATTGTCCTTGTAATTTATTTGGCTTTTTCTTAGGAGCTTTTGGGACATTTGCTGTTGTTGTTCAAGTACAATAGTTTCACTAGGCTTTGTATTAGAGTAGATCATTGCAGATCTGTTTCCTGCTATATTTAATGGGCTTTTTCAACTTGTAGATTTAACTCTTGGATTACAGACTTAATTATTACTTCTGTTCCACTGTGTTAATTTTCTTCTTCATGGATTCCAAGTTTATAGACTATGGATCTTCTTTGCATATCTTCCACTTTAACCAATTTGTTGCCAACCACTTTTTTTTTTTATTAACGGAAAGAAAAAAAAAAAGAAATTAACACAACATTTAGAAATCATACCATTCTACATATGCACTCAGTAATTCTTAACATCATCACATAGATGCATGATCATTGTTTCTTAGTACATTTGCATCGGTTTAGAGGAACTAGCAACACAACAGAAAAAGATATAAAATGTTAATATAAAGAAAAGAAATAAAAGTAGTAGTAATAGTAAAAAACAACAACAACAAACAAACCAACAAGCAAACAAAAACAAAAAAAACCTATAGCTCAGATGCAGCTTCATTCAGTATTTTAACATGATTACTTTACAATTAGGTATTATTGTGCTGTCCATTTTTGAGTTTTTGTATCTAGTCCTGTTGCACAGTCTGTATCCCTTCAGCTTCAATTACCCATTGTCTTACCCTGTTTCTAACTCCTGCTGAACTCTGTTACCAATGACATATTTCAAGTTTATTCTCGAATGTCCGTTCACATCAGTGGGACCATACAGTATTTGTCCTTTAGTTTTTGGCTGGATTCACTCAGCATAATATTCTCTAGGTCCATCCATGTTATTACATGGTTCATAAGTTTATCTTGTCTTAAAGCTGCATAATATTCCATCGTATGTATATACCACAGTTTGTTTAGCCACTCTTCTGTTGATGGAGATTTTGGCTGTTTCCATCTCTTTGCAATTGTAAATAACGCTGCTATAAACATTGGTGTGCAAATGTCCGTTTGTGTCTTTGCCCTTAAGTCCTTTGAGTAGATACCTAGCAATGGTATTGCTGGGTCGTATGGCAATTCTATATTCAGCTTTTTGAGGAACCGCCAAACTGCCTTCCACAGTGGTTGCACCCTTTGACATTCCCACCAACAGTGGATAAGTGTGCCTCTTTCTCCGCATCCTCTCCAGCACTTGTCATTTTCTGTTTTGTTGATAATGGCCATTCTGGTGGGTGTGAGATGATATCTCATTGTGGTTTTGATTTGCATTTCTCTAATGGCCAGGGACATTGAGCATCTCTTCATGTGCCTCTTGGCCATCCGTATTTCTTCTTCTGGTAGGTGTCTGTTTAAGTCTTTTTCCCATTTTGTAATTGGGTTGGCTGTCTTTTTGTTGTTGAGTTGAATAATCTCTTTATAAATTCTGGATACTAGACCTTTATCTGATATGTCGTTTCCAAATATTGTCTCCCATTGTGTAGGCTGTCTTTCTACTTTCTTGATGAAGTTCTCTGATGCACAAAAGTGTTTAATTTTGAGGAGCTCCCATTTATTTATTTCCTTCTTCAGTGTTCTTGCTTTAGGTTTAAGGTCTATAAAACCACCTCCAGTTGTAAGATCCATAAGATATCTCCCTACATTTTCCTCTATCTGTTTTATGGTCTTAGACCTAATGTTTAGATCTTTGATCCATTTTGAGTTAACTTTTGTATAGGGTGTGAGAGATGGGTCTTTTTCATTCTTTTGCATATGGATATCCAGTTCTCTAGGCACCATTTATTGAAGAGACTGCTCTGTCCCAGGTGAGTTGGCTTGACTGCCTTATCAAAGATCAAATGTCCATAGATGAGAGGGTCTATATCTGAGCACTCTATTCGATTCCATTGGTCGATATATCTATCTTTATGCCAATACCATGCTGTTTTGACCACTGTGGCTTCATAATATGCCTTAAAGTCAGGCAGCGCGAGACCTCCAGCTTCGTTTTTTTTCCTCAAGATGTTTTTAGCAATTCGGGGCACCCTGCCCTTCCAGATAAATTTGCTTATTGGTTTTTCTATTTCTGAAAAATAAGTTGTTGGGATTTTGATTGGTATTGCATTGAATCTGTAAATCAATTTAGGTAGGATTGACATCTTAACTATATTTAGTCTTCCAATCCATGAACATGGTATGCCCTTCCATCTATTTAGGTCTTCTGTGATTTCTTTTAACAGTTTTTTGTAGTTTTCTTTATATAGGTTTTTTGTCTCTTTGGTTAAATTTATTCCTAGGTATTTTATTCTTTTAGTTGCGATTGTAAATGGGATTCATTTCTTGATTTCCGCCTCAGCTTGTTCATTACTAGTGTATAGAAAAGCTACAGATTTTTGAATGTTGATCTTGTAGCCTGCTACTTTGCTGTACTCATTTATTAGCTCTAGTAATTTTGTTGTGGATTTTTCTGGGTTTTCTACATATAGTATCATATCGTCTGCAAACAGTGATAGTTTTACTTCTTCCTTTCCAATTTTGATGCCTTGTATTTCTTTTTCTTGCCTAATTGCTCTGGCTAGAACTTCCAAGACAATGTTGAATAATAGTGGTGATAGTGGACATCCTTGTCTTGTTCCTGATCTTAGGGGGAAAGTTTTCGATTTTTCCCCATTGAGGATGATATTAGCTGTGGGTTTTTCATATATTCCCTCTATCATTTTAAGGAAGTTCCCTTGTATTCCTATCTTTTGAAGTGTTTTCAGCAGGAAAGGATGTTGAATCTTGTCAAATGCCTTCTCTGCATCAATTGAGATGATCATGTGATTTTTCTGCTTTGATTTGTTGATATGGTGTATTACATTAATTGATTTTCTTATGTTGAACCATCCTTGCATACCTGGGATGAATCCTACTTGGTCATGATGTATAATTCTTTTAATGTGTTGTTGGATACGATTTGCTAGAATTTTATTGAGGATTTTTGCATCTGTATTCATTAGAGAGATTGGTCTGTAGTTTTCTTTTTTTGTAATATCTTTGCCTGGTTTTGGTATGAGGGTGATGTTGGCTTCATAGAATGAATTAGGTAGTTTTCCCTCCACTTCGATTATGTTGAAGAGTTTGAGGAGAGTAGGTACTAATTCTTTCTGGAATGTTTGATAGAATTCACATGTGAAGCCGTCTGGTCCTGGACTTTTCTTTTTAGGGAGCTTTTGAATAACTAATTCAATCTCTTTACTTGTGATTGGTTTGTTGAGGTCATCTATTTCTTCTTGAGTCAAAGTTGGTTGTTCATGTCTTTCCAGGAACCTGTCCATTTCTTCTAAATTGTTGTATTTATTAGCGTAAAGTTGTTCATAGTATCCTGTTATTACCTCCTTTATTTCTGTGAGGTCAGTAGTTATGTCTCCTCTTTCATTTCTAATCTTATTTATTTGCATCCTCTCTCTTCTTCTTTTTGTCACTCTTGCTAAGGGCCCATCAATCTTGTTGATTTTCTCATAGAACCAACTTCTGGTCTTATTGATTTTCTCTATTGTTTTCATGTTTTCAATTTCATTGATTTCTGCTCTAATCTTTGTTATTTCTTTCCTTTTGCTTGCTTTGGGATTAGTTTGCTGTTCTTTCTCCAGTTCTTCCAAGTGGACAGTTAATTCCTGCATTTTTGCCTTTTCTTCTTTTCTGATAAAGGCATTTAGGGCAATAAATTTCCCTCTTAGCACTGCCTTTGCTGCGTCCCATAAGTTTTGATATGTTGTGTCTTCATTTTCATTTGTCTCTAGGTATTTACTAATTTCTCTTGCAATTTCTTCTTTGACCCACTTGTTGTTTAAGAGTGTGTTGTTGAGCCTCCATGTATTTATGAATTTTCTGGCCCTCCGCCTATTATTGATTTCCAACTTCATTCCTTTATGATCCGAGAAAGTGTTGTGTATGATTTCAGTATTTTTAAATTTGTTAAGACTTGCTTTGTGACCCAGCATATGGTCTATCTTTGAGAATGATCCATGAGCACTTGAAAAAAAGGTGTATCCTGCTGTTGTGGGATGTAATGTCCTATAAATGTCTGTTAAGTCAAGTTCATTTATAGTAATATTCAGGTTCTCTATTTCTTTATTGATCCTCTGTGTAGATGTTCTGTCCATTGATGGGAGTGGGGAATTGAAGTCTCCAACTATTATGGTATATGTGTCTATTTCCCTCTTCAGTGTTTGCAGTGTATTCCTCACGTATTTTGGGGCATTCTGGTTCGGTGCATAAATATTTATGATTGTTATGTCTTCTTGCTTAATTGTTCCTTTTAATAGTATATAGTGTCCTTCTTTGTCTCTTTTAACTGTTTTACATTTGAAGTCTAATTTGTTGGATATTAGTATAGCCACTCCTGCTCTTTTCTGGTTGTTGTTTGCATGAAATATCTTTTCCCAACCTTTCACTTTCAACCTATGTTTATCTTTGGGTCTAAGATGTGTTTCCTGTAGACAGCATATAGAAGGATCCTGTTTTTTAATCCATTCTGCCAGTCTATGTCTTTTAATTGGGGAATTCAGTCCATTGACATTTAGAGTTATTACTGTTTGGATAATATTTTCCTCTACCATTTTGCCTTTTGTATTATATATATCATATCTGACTTTCCTTCTTTCTACACTTTTCTCCATGTCTCTCTCTTCTGTCTTTTTGTATCTGACTCTAGCGCTTCCTTTAGTATTTCTTGCAGAGCTGGTCTCTTGGTCACAAATTCTCTTAGTGACTTTTTTTCTGAGAATGTTTTAATTTCTCCCTCATTTTTGAAGGACAATTTTGCTGGATATAGGAGTCTTGGCTGGCAGTTTTTCTCTTTTAGTAGCTTAAATATATCATCCCACTGTCTTCTAGCTTCCATGGTTTCTGCTGAGAAATCTACACATAATCTTATTGGGTTTCCCTTGTATGTGACAGATTGTTTTTCTCTCGCTGCCTTCAAGATCCTCTCTTTCTCTTTGACCTCTGACATTCTAACTAGTAAGTGTCTTGGGGAACGCCTATTTGTGTCTAATCTCTTTGGGGTGCGCTGCACTTCTTGGATCTATAATTTTAGGTCTTTCATAAGAGTTGGGAAATTTTCAGTGATAATTTCTTCCATTAGTTTTTCTCCTCCTTTTCCCTTCTCTTCTCCTTCTGGGATACCCACTACACGTATATTTGTACGGTTCACATTGTCCTTGAGTTCCCTGATACCTTGTTCAAATTTTTCCATTCTTTTCCGGATAGTTTCTGTTTCTTTTTGGAATTCAGATGTTTCATCCTCCAAATCACTAATTCTATCTTCTGTTTCTTTAAATCTGTCATTGTAGGTATCCATTGTTTTTTCCATCTTTTCTACTTTATCTTTCACTTCCATAAGTTCTGTGATTTGTTTTTTCAGTTTTTCTATTTCTTCTTTATGTTCAGCCCATGTCTTCTTCATGTCCTCCCTCAATTTATCGATTTCGTTTTTGAAGAAGTTTTCCATTTCTGTTCGTATATTCAGCATTAGTTGTTTCAGCTCCTGTATCTCATTTGAACTATTGGTTTCTTCGTTTGACTGGGCCATATGTTCAATTTTCTGAGCGTGATCCGTTATCTTCTGCTGGCGTCTGGGCATTTAGTCAGATTTCCCCGGGTGTTCGACCCCACAGGTTGAAAGATTTTTCTGCGCAATCTCTGGGTTCTGTTCTTCCTATCCTGCCCAGTAGGTGGCGCTCGTGGCACACGCCTGTCTGTGGGTTCCACCAGCGAAAGTTGCTGTGGGTCCCTCAACTCTGGAAAACTCTCGCCGTATGGGAGGTTCGGCAACCGAAGCGTCTTGGAAGAATGCCAGCCGGCCCGGGGTTCCAAACGCGGGGAGGGTCGCCGGCCGTCGCAGCACAGGAGAGCGTCCGGCCAAATTAGCCAGTCGGCCCGGGGCACCAAGCGTGGCGGGAGGGCGCCAGCTGTCGCAGCCCGGGAGAGTACACTGTTCCCAGCCGACGGGGGAGTCACGTGTTTGGAAGGGATCCCCCGGTCACTGTTCTCCGCAGTCTGGGGATTTCTGACCCAACTATCTCAGTTGTTCCGGGGGGCCTCGTGTGGTGGGGGCACCAGCCGCCGCGGCCTAAGGGGACCGCCTGTCCAGTTCTACCAGCTGGCCCAGGAAGGTGGAAGGGAGGGACTCCGGTCGCTTGCCGTCCCACCCAGGAAAGCCCGTGCCCCTTGGTGATCTCACCGGAGCTGGTTCTCCCAGATAGTCAGCCGTTCCAGGATGGGGTACGCTGTCCCTTTGATCTCCCTCGTGGTTCCAGGAGCTGCTCTGTATTCTCTCCACTCCCCCAGTAGCTGTTCTGGAGGAGGAAAGGTGAGGGCGGCAAGGCTGTCGAGGCTAGTGGCGGAGGAGCACGGTGAAGGCGGGGGAAGAGGGCACCGTGGTGGTTGGAGAGCAGCCGGAGCGGGAGGGGGAGGAGAGGGGAGGAGGAGGGCGGGCAGCTCGGCTGCTGCAGGGCGTGGGCGCCGCGCGGCGGGCCGGCGGAGAAAGACTTGCCAACCACTTTTATCTACTTATTTATTTATCTCATTTTTATTCTCTTCATTTTTTGCGGCATTTTTTCCAATGGCCCTTATTAATTTTTCATTTGAATCAATTTTTCCTTTAACAATTGGTTATTTGGTTTCATTTTTAATATGACTTTATTTCTTTATTTTTCTTTCTTTATTGATATAGATCAATTTTTGCTTCCTAATTTCTTTTTTTTCTTCCCTGTCCATTTTTATTCTTAGTTTTTGAATTGTTGGTTCAAGTTATTTCTCATATCTCTAAATTCTTGTTTGGAAATATTTCACTTATTTTTCAATATTTGTTACAGTTTCCTTCTACCTTACAATTTGGGGGGAGGGTGGTAATTATCTTCAACTGAAATATTTGGATCCTCATTTTCTATTTTCTTCTTTTAGTTTTATATAGAAAACAACTCTCTACAGCTCTGTATTTTGTGAATTATCCTGATAGTTTGGCTGTATTTTCTATATATTGAGGGCTTGAGATATGTGTAGCTTTATTTTAGATTATACTCTTTGAAGACCTATGAAGAAATTTTGATTTTCATGCCTGTTATTACTTTGAGTACCTCAGAAGTCTCATCTTCATTTTTCAAAGATAGTTTTCTAAATATAGACTTTTAAATTGATAGTTTTCCTTTTCTTTCAGCACTTTGCAGATAGATAACTTCTAGCCTCCATTGTTTCTGATGAGAATTCTCCTGCCATTTTCATTCTTCCCCTGTACTTAATATGCATTTTTTGCCTACGCTTTTAAGATTTCCCCTTTATCTTTAGGTAAGCCTCAAAAGGTCTATTGTGATATGACCAGGTATTATTTTCTTTTTAATTGATCTTCCTACTGCTTGCTGAGCATCCTCAATCTCTAGATTGCTGTCATTGATCACAGTAGGAAAATTTTCAAGCAGCAAGTCTTTGATATATTTGTGCACAATTTTCTCTCTCCTCTCTTTCTGGAACTCCAAAAGCAAGATTTTAGATTATTCAACTTAGTGCCACAAGTCATTGAAATTGGTTCATTGTTTTTCCAAATTTTATCTCTCTATGCAACAATTTAGATTATGTTAATCAGCTTTCTCACTTTTCCCTTCATTGTGTCAAAGATGCTGTATATCCCATCCATTGAGTTTGTACATTGTTTTTTCGTTTTTAGCCTTAGGTTTCCAATTCGTTCATTTTTAGTTTCCAAATCTCTCCTGAAATTCCTCTATCTTTTTCTGTAGACCTCTCAATATATTTATGAAAGTATTTTGAAGCCTTGTCAGCTAATTTGAACATCTGAAGTATTTATGGGTCTTCTTCTCTTAGTCAGTTTTTCTCTTGAACCTCAGGCACAATTTCCTGTTTTTTCAAATGTCTATCATGTACTTTATGATATATTAAACACTGTGGATGATATAATGTAGCAAAAATATGGATTCTGTTATCATCCTTTCAAATTTGTGGTATTTTTTTCCTCAGGCAGTTAAATTACTGTCATATTACTTTTAACATATGGGGCTTGGTTATATACTTTCTTAAAGTGAGTCTATGTTTGCTTTTCCTTCATTTCTAGAACAAACACCTCATCTCTGGAATATATTATTTGCTCCTACATGGTGGCCCTTCTAAAGTTATGATAGATTGTGTGAGGGGATTGCAAACACTTCCAACATGACACACTCGACACCAAACTCTTTCTCCTCTGTAGAGAGCAATATTTGAAATCTCTGCAAATTTCTCAGGCTTATAGCTGCTACTTTCTCCTAGAGTCCTTGGAGTCTTGGTCAAATATGCCCATTTCAAGGCTTGTTTATGAATGGATATATACCACATTCTGTGGCTCCCTACTTCTGATTGCCCTTCTCAACTTCCAGTCATTGTGAAAGTCCCAATCTATGAATTCTGACTACTTATAATCTGGTTAATTTTATTTTTTCTTGGTACTGTATATTGGAGAATATTCTAACAATAAACATCTTTTAAACATAGTATCTCACCCATTTTGATTTCCATCTTTCAGTGGTAGAAATCCCTTTCCCCCAGTTCCTACCTACTTGTACTCCCTCTGTAGTTCCCTCAATATTTTTTTTTATTTTACATTTTTCCAATTCTTGCTATTGCTTAACCCTTACTGATGAGGGTTAGTTCAAAATAAGCTGCCCCACCATTCTTATAAATTAAATTATCTTTCCCCTGATTTTTTTTTCAGTAGCAGTTCTATTGAGATATGATTCACATATCATACATTCACCCATTTAAATTGTACAACTAAATGACTTGTATATTTACAGAGTAGTGCAACCATCACCACAGTCAATTTTAGAATATTTTAGAATATTTCCGTAACTCCTAAAGAAACCCAATGCACTTTAGCTATCACCACCTCCCATTGCTCCTAGCCCTCAGCAACTACTAATCTAGTCATTAGCATCTTTCTGTCTCTCTCTCTCACCTTGCTTATTTTTGGACATGCCATATAAATATAATTACATAATATGTGATCTTTTGTGACTGGTTTCATTCATTTAGGTTAATGTTTTCAAGGTTTATCAAAGTTTAGCATGCATCAATACTTCATTTATTTTTATGATGAATAGTATTCCATTACATGACTATACCACAATTTATTTATCGATTCATGAGTTGATGGACATTTGGGTGGTTTTTAACTTTTGACTATTATTTACTTTAATATTAACATAAGATAACCCTTAGGCAGTATTTTCTCATGAGCCACCCAGAACTGAGTTAAACCTAGAGGAAAACTGCTTAGGTTCACATCGGGTCCTTTAAAACACTCCTCTTTATTCTACATATAAGTCATCTTTCTGGAATAAAAGCATCATAAAGCAGGGATTGCTCACTGTATAGTTCATGGCCTATTCCTAGATGGCTGATCAAATATCAATAGAATAAATGAATAAATATATTGTTTCCTTCAATAATAATCAATAAATCCTATTAAAATATGTGTTTGGGTAAGCAGTACTTTCTTTTCCAAACATTTTGTTGCACAAGACAGGTGGTTTATTAGTTTGAGTCTATTCTTGTATTTATGGACAAACTGTGCTTGATATCTTTCCCTAGAGAATCTTCCTGGCATTTCGTATAGCCACCATGACTGTAGAAAGCCACATATGATAGTTTACATTGATGATTTCAGACCGAAATTCACAGACTCAGCATATAGTCTTATATTGGGTTTTACCACTTTTATTTTTTAATTCATTATGTGAATATTTAACCTAAAACTTATTCAACAAGTTTGACTTTGCTGATAGATGAATATCCTGGTAGTACAGTAAACTGCAAAAGTGGCTATGATAACTTGTAGCTCCATCAATGATAGATTTTATTTTGATACTCCTATTACTTGGGCTGTCCTGATGCTTTGTTTGATGTATGATCCCCAATACCTCAAGAGTTACTGTGGCTTCCCCTTTTGCTATCAATTGGAATTCCATCACTATTTGAATGAGGCTGGGCTGACATGCAGGAGGCTTAGGTCACATGGAGCGCATAGAAGCCATCCAACTTGAGGCTATTTTGGACTTACTGCTTCCAGCAATCCAAGTAGCTGATCACAAATTTCTACTTGCACCTAGTCAAGACCTGCGGAAAATTTACATATATGAGCCCAGCCCAAACTGTAGATTCACAGAATAGTAATCTAAATAATGATTATCATTTTAAGCCACTAAGTATTGGGTTAGGTTGTTATATGATAAAGTTAACTGATATAATGGATTTAAAGCTTGTGTCTAATGGTCAAGGGAATCATGTTTATAAACTCATATAATTGAAATGATAATATCAAGAATCCAGAAAAAAGATGGGAGTATTTCTGAGAAACCTCTGAATTGTAGATGTAGTAGTTCTAGTTCTTAAATGCAGTGGTAATAATCTTTCCACTACATTTTCATTACAATTTTTTATATGTGAACGCATAGGATAAAAATGTTCTATAAGACAAGTCACTTTTTCCATTATTTCAGCTTCTTCTGACTATTTTATGATCATCTGTGAAATAAACTGTATCTTGAGAAAATCATTGGCAGTTGCAAATTTATTTATTGAAAAGTTAAAGCAAGGCTTTGTACATGAGAAAGATGAGAACCTAAAATGTATCAATTCAATAAGGAAAAATTGTTAATTGAAAGTATTTTTCTCAATAAAAATAGCCCTCATTTTTATCAGACTTGTGAAACTGTGAAAATAAAACATAAAGGTATTTACGTTATTAATAATGAGGTGTTTGATATCCAGCAGTAATTGTGGCCAGCACTCTTCTCTACCTTACCCAAATATTGCGAATATGCAGTGAATGAAAATAAAATTGAAGATTTATTATCTCAGAAGAATGCATGTGTTAGGGAAACCACATGTGGAACTTTAGAACTGGAAAGGGTTTAAGAAATCATACAACATAAACTTCTTTAATTTAAGAAGAGAAAATAGAGATTCATGGTGGGTAAGTAATTTGTCCAACGACTAAGACAAACTTCCAGTTTAGTAATCATTCTTATACATTTTAAATGCTAATTTTGTATTTTTACCATAAAGCTGCAATCCAATCTCAATCTGTGGTAAAAATACAACTATTTAGAAGTCTTAAATAATGTAAAAGCATTTAGCAAATGAGTTCATTTAAGAAAACACTTTGCATACATTAATATCCCTTGAAGTATGTTATATTTTCTTCTCTGGGCTACAAATTCTGAAGTAAACAAGGCTTTTAAATTCACATTTGCATATACAATTGTAAAGGGTCTACAACTTTACATGTTAGAGATTTTGCTACTTTATTATTTATTAGAAATGTCAGTTAGTAAAAGAGGAAAAACCAAATCATTTCTATTGTCTTGAGAAACAAGTACGATCATGTACATAAAGCAGTTGGTACAGAAGAATTACTCAATAATTGTTAATTATCAGCATGAAACAGGACAAAGAGGAGGAGGGACAACATAGCAGCAGCTACAGCGGGTGAAAATGCAAAGATGCATATTAAAGGACCCATTTTCACTGGAGTGCAAGCCATTTCAAGTCTGTCAGCTGGTAAGGGAGTTTCTAGTCTGGATAAGGGAGGTGGAGCTCCTGTTGGTGGGAGTGGAAATAGCCTTGGAGTTCACTCTCAGGGAGGATATGTTTAAAACAGGCATATGAGGGGCTAACACTCCAAAGAAAGGAGATTTTCAGTGATCTGATAAATGTACTCTTCAAGATAAGGTGATTGATACTGAGGAATGTCCTACTGAAATTCTTCCAACTCAATTCCTCATGTGTTTAAATCAGACATCTTAGAATGTTACCTATGAATTTTTTAAGGCAGTGTAAAAAAGAAGTTACGTTTCATACATCTGGAAAATTAATGAATGTAATTTCATAAAGAAGCTATTCCCCAGTGAGAACAGAATAATAAAATATTAGTAAACTAATTTAGGAGGTCACAGAACAATTCCTAAATAATAGAAAACTAATTCAGAAAGCGTAAGTTAGAGGTTCTGGGATTTTAGGTATTGTGCAATTTCTTTACCTGGCAAATGCTATTCTTTTATAAGTCCTTGTTCTCTCTCCCTTCATCCCCAGTTCCCAACATTGTCAAAAGTGAGTTGCAAATGTCAGAGGAATATTTCTCTAAACAGTGTTGAAAAATTTGGGGTTTTCAATATAGTTGAGAAAAATGTGTAGCATCATGGCCAGCACACTGAAAATTATATGAAGCCTAAAATATAGTTTATCCTATGGTTTCTATTAATCTGAGTCAAACCATATGTACATCAAACATATAAAAGCCCATTGTGACAGTAAAACAAAACTAGACTGCTATTCTATCTTAAAGAAATTGATTTCATGTATCAATAATTGATTGAATTTGAAAACATTGATCTAGAATTTATTAGGAAACCCAAGGAAATGAGCTCTCTGAGAGACATGTGAAAACAATAAGTGGTATCCCAGTAACCTGTAACTCTCATTCTCATTTTTTAAGTTTCTTAACCCCCTTTTGCTCCATCTCCTACATTTTCCTGTCCCCATCCCTCCGATTATAATTCCTCCCTCACTTTTCATTTCTCTTCCTTCCTATTTTTCTTAAACTTTTAAACATCTGACTTTTCCTTTTTGAAAATTTTTCTTTCAGATTTTTCTATAAATATGATTGAGATCTCTCTAAAACAGATTGCTATTCCCCTTGGTACTAGCAAAGCCTCATCCTCAGATTAAAAAAAAATAAATACCAATGAAGTTTCCTCTAAACTATGTCTACAGCTCTGCATTTCAATATTTCAACTCCTTTTGCCTATGGCTTCCACATGCCTACATATTCGCATGGCTGGCAGTCTTTATTAATTAAAACATTTAGGCACTTTATCCTATCAAACATTAACATAATCCCTTTATATGAAAATTACTATATGGAACTGTGAAGAAATTCTAACTTATCCTAGAACCAAAGAAAGTTATGATGGAAAATCCATTCAAATGATTTACCTATATTTTATAATGCTTTTACATTTCTACAATTTAAGAAACAGACCTAGTTCCAAATGAGGTTAATAAGACCACAAGGATTTATGATCATGTTTCCAAAATAACCACATAAAGTTCTTTAGGCCAATTTTAATAAAATATCTTCTGTCTGTTTTATTACTAAGTGGTCTCAGAACCATGCTAACTCACTTTTCATTGTAGTATATTTCCAAGAGAGTACTGGTGTCATTTCAGAATACTTTTTTAGAGTTATATGGCCACCAAATTGATCCAGTACAGACACTTTAGTATTTTAAACTCTTGGCCGATTTTTGCACAATAGTTTTTGAAGCAGTAAAAAGATCATTAAGTAACTAAATTAGCACCATCATTTTTTAAATTCATCACATCAAAATATTGTAAACTAAAGTAAATATATATGAAATATACTATAGATACACTGATCTCAACATTGGATAAGTTTACAGATTGTCAATAAACTAAGATGAATTACACTGTCCTTTTCCTCCGTCTCTTTCTCTGTCCCTTTTCTCAATAATCCACACTTGCAAACACTAGCAAACAGAACCCATCAGCTGTTTATGAAGGCCATGTTGCCTATGTAATCAATCCATTTAGATCTTTTCCCACCAGCAAATCCCTTCAAATAACAACACCCTGTACAAAAATCAATGCATGAATCAACAAATATTCCTTGAATACCTGATCGAGTTGGTTATAAAAACATGAGGCTATTTTCCTTCTGATGATCTGAAAGGAAAGAATAATCACAGAGGAATCAGTCTTACATTTATGGGCAGTAACTTCAGCTTCTCAGCAGGAAACATCACTAGCTATTCTCCTTTTTCCAAGATAAGTGCATATCTCTACTGCTGTTTAATCATTTCCAAACCTGTTAATTCATATAGTCTCGTAAAATTAAGCAGCCAAAAATATGTTGAGTAGAAAAATAGTTTCCCTGGATATGTGTGCTCCAGATGTGTTGTCCATGTAATTCATTAGCTCATAACCTCAGTTAGAATTATATGTATCAAATGGACACTCAAAGTAGACCTGTCTAATTTTCCAAATGGACTTCATTCCATGAAGCTTTTCTGGCTGGGTTTGTCGAATAAAACTCAAGCCATTTTAGTTACTCTAATAATTGTTGTAATCATTTTTTTTCTCTTATTTTTCTGATCTCTTCAAATTTGTACATATATTTATCTTTTATTTTCCAGTCTCACATTTGATTTGAATGAAAAAGCAAAACTTTTTTTGTTTACTTATTTTTTATGCAGTCAGCACACCTACATTCTGGTGCTGTGTATACTGTACATCTTTAAAAATTCATCTAGAGACAGACCTTTCAGTAAGCATCCCCAGTATCCTTTTCTCCTTCTTGAACATCAGCCCTAATTTTTACTGGGTTGTCCATTTCTCAACAACTCATTGTTCATGTGGTCTCGGTAAGAAGGTTCCACTCCCCAATATTCTCTTCGAGGGATTAAGCATTTGATTAACAGAAAATCATACTCCTCTGCACACAGCTGCAGCTTGAAGACTGAGCATGTAATGCAAACCTGACAAATAAGAATTACTCTTCAGTTTTACAAGAGTTACTAAAAAAGTGAACCTACAGTATCACAGTGTTTTGACTGGAGATGTAGGTTGCAATCTTACTCCTTCCACAGAAGCCCTTTTTAGAGCTGCATCAGGGTAGCACTTAGGGCACCGGAATGGAGCAAATTTTCAGAAGTGATGATATTGCTGAGAAATGAAGTAAAACCACTTTCTGATTAGCCCTGTATTCAATCATGCCTGGAACTCTCCCCAATCCCAAGCTCTTCTATTACATAAGCCAATAAAATCCCTTTTAATTCAAACAAGGTTGTGATATGAATCTTTCAAATTTAAGAACCCTATAGGTCCATTAAAATTGTCACATTCTTTATTATCAGCTTTAAAACAAAATAATAACCCTGTCTAAAGAGCTGAGACAGTATGTGTAAATGTGCTTTGTAAGCAGTGAAATCATATAAAAAATTTAAGGCATTATTTAAATTTTTAAATAAATATTAAATGTTAAATAAGTATTTACAAATAGTATTATTTGTCTGCATTCATCACTTGATTTTTAGTTTCTAGGCAGAAATCCCTCTGTATCCAAACATGTGTAAGTCATCATAAGCACCTGCATAAGAATAATTTATAATTTATTCTAGCATTTTAATTTCTCCCATTATATAATTATGAAAAGCTGAGAATCAGGGTGTGTGGTAGTTAGGTTGAGGGGACAACTTGACCAGGTGATGGTGCCCATTTATCTGGTCTGGCAAGCACTGACCTGTTACTGTGAGGACATTTCACGACTGGATAATAAAGCAGAAGACTGGTTTATTAAATCATCAGTCAGTTGATTGCATCTGTGGCTGATTACATCTGTAATCAACTAAAAGTGAGTCTTCAGCAATGAGAGAATCCAATCAGCTGGATTTAATTGAATCTTTTAAGGGAAAAAGAGAGAATTTTCATTTCTTCTTCAGCCAGCCAGCCTCTCCTGTGGAGATCACCAAGAATCTTCATCGGAGTTGCCAGCCTCGGGGCCTGCCCTATGGATTTTGGACTCTTGCATCCCCGTGATTGCATAAGACACCTTTATAAATCTCATATTTGCAGACACCTCCTGTTGGTTTTGTTTCTCTAAAAAACCGTGACTAATAATATAGGAAGACCAAGTTGCTTTCCCCAAGTAAAACTATTGTGGTGTAGAATTCAGTGTCAAATATCAGTCTTTCACATATTGAACATAACTGCGCTGCCCTTGTTAGGATATTCTACCATCTCCTTGTAACAACTATTAATGACTACCTACCTACCTGAGACCTATCATGACCATACAACATGTGCACATAGCTTTAGTTATAAGCTTGGACTTTCCACCAGAAGCCAACCTTGGCACTACTCTCCACCTTTTGATCCACCGTATAGACTCTGACAAAGTTCTGAAGTCTGGGCTTTCATTTGTGAGTGTGTGTTGTATGTCATTATTTTTCCATGTGAGTACCCCATGATAGCAGCACCATTTGTTGAATTTTTTGGTCTATATTTTGTTTTGTTTTTGCTTGTTTTTTTTGTTGGGGGAAATGCATGGACTGGGAATCGAACCCGGGTTTTCCACATGGCATGCAACAATTCTACCACTGAACTACCCTTGCAACCCCAGACTGGGCTTTTGACAGCTGTTCCAACTGACGTCAGTAATCCTACCAGTTAAGCCTCTCCATATGCCCAGAAAAGTCTCGAAAAGTATTCTTCCGCACCTAGATTATTTCAAGCACATGATTAGATAACTTGTGGAACTGATTCTCTTTTCCCTGACTTGACTGGGAAACTCGAACATAAAAATTAAGTGCAAAAGAGAATGCAGGTATGGCTCTAAATAAAAGAGGAAAGAAAGAAAATGCAGCAAGAATTTCCCAAAACATATTTTCTTTATACTGTGAAAATTGTTGGTCTCCAATTGAAATCTACAACTTTATTATCCTAAAATCAAACCTCAGTAAAATAACGATGCAAACCTGCACGGATCCTAACATTGAGCAGAGTATCAGTGGTTAGCAACAAGCATGGGGATTGATGTGGGCATCACCATGTAATTTCATGACAATATTCCTAAGACATCTGACAATACCAGGCATTCAAAGCTTCTCTGCTACAACAGGCTTCAGGCCATACCACTTAGTCATCTTGCTGTAGAAGGAAAGTCTTGCCTTCCATCCTAAGGCAAATTTCAATGATCAGTGTCACAAAGGCAAACGTCATACCTGAGGATAAAATGGGAGAGATTGAGGGCTTTGCTATGAGCTAGTTTACAAGGGAAATTGATCCAGAATGGAAGGAAGATTCCAGAAAGAAATCCAGAAGAGGGAAAAAATATATTGGAATGGTAGGCAGAAAAGAATAAAAGCCAGTCTGAAATTGCTAATTAATGGAAGAAATTGATACAGGAAAGACAGAGAAAAGACTCAACAGCCTGAAAATTAAACAATAGTTATGGGATTATTCTCAAAAAGCCAAGCTGTCCATCCCCTGTCACACTGATGGTGTTAGCCTATTAATAAGTCACAGTTTCTATATTTCTTGAAGAATTCACAGGATTAGATGGGAGCCAAATATCTGTATAAATACATAAAATACATTACTCTAAGACAAGATAAGAGTGTGTGTAGTATTTATAGGGAATACTTGAATACCTATTGTGCCTAAATTTTCATGGATATAGGTCTTCGCACAGACAAAATAGCATACTTTTCTAGGTCTCTATCCATCTCACATGCCTGAAACATGCTTACAGTGTTTGCTGAGTACAGATTTATGCCTGCAGATTTCTAAATTTTAATACATAGAAAATTGAAAATCAAAAGGAATTTTCAACTAGTAACATTCTGAAACCTATTAGCACCAAAGAGAATTAATATGATATTGTCCTTTGCTAGAATTTAACGATTGTCATGTATACCATGTTCAAAGGAAAAAATCAAATATTGAGAGGCAGAACACTCCTACGATATTAAGATCATATATAATTCTAGAAATTAACATAATATTAATCAGCAACATGCAATATTTATTTATTATTTATTATGATTGCTAGCTTTATGATCATTATATATTTTGACCTTCCCCTGCTAGAGTAAAAACAGACATCTTTTTCCATATTGTTTATGATGTCTGCAAAATGCTTAGAATACTTGGGATGTGGCAGGTTCTCAATGAATATTTCTTTTGAATGAATTAATACATTAATCTGAAAGTAGAACCATGACAACAATCAAAGATTAATGATCGAGCAGCTCTGAAGAATTTTTGGCATGATGATGATGATAATGATGATGAAAATAGCTGCCATTTATTGCACATTCACATGCAGTGAACACTTTTTATAATAATCTCATTTACTCTTGCTATATCCTTTGCAGGGAGGTGCTATTTTAGTCCCCATTTCTTAATGAGAGCACTTAAAACCAAGACGATTAAATAATAAAAATAAACATATACTGTGTATGTATTATGTGGCAGGCACTATGCTAAGTGCTTTACACATATATATTATATCCTCAAACCTAATCAGACCTCTGGGTATTAATTACCACTTTATCCCCATTTGTCAATGAACACACACATATAGGTAAAATAATTTGTATATGATCACACACTTCGTTGCTTAGCATCAGGGAAAAGACTCGAATCCAGTTGTGTTCCACGCTAGAAACGTACTATTAATCACTTAAAAACTGAATTTCTATAGACACAGTTTGGTGACAAATGGAACTGACTTTGAAACCTGGCTCAGCAATAAAGCAGATGTCAGTTTAACCTTTGTACTATTAGATAATTATACTTTGTACTAATTAAATAATAATATCTGACCTCATAAGGTTGTTTTAAGGTTGAGTGAGAAACTTGAATGCAAAAGATTTAGCACAGAGCTGGCTTGGTACAGAGTAAATACTCCATAAATATACCTGTTTCATTTTTTTAACATTAGAGCAAATATTATCTTAATAGGTGAAATATAAGTTAAATATTAAAAGATGCTTAGCACTCACACCTAAAATGTCTAATAACAACCACACCATAAAAGGAAATAAAATTATACAAAAAATTTAAAAATATATACGTCTGTATAAGGCTGTGGAGTCTGCACCTTTGCTTCAGATAATTAGTTTGTTTTCCATTTGCTAGCTTATATTTGGGCCTTACTATTATCCCAGGATTAAGTAAAGTAATCTGGTCTGTCCTTAAAAAATCTGAACAATGGAGGTTCTGAGTGATTATCTAACGCAACAAACGACCAGTGATTGATCTGGAACCCTTCCAGTGGAATCTCTCAATACGTTTGCAGCAATTCTCCTTCCAACATGTTTGGTATACCAGGATAGACATCAACCTATTTGTTTTACATAAAATTGAAATTCTAAGTACAAAAATAATTTTACATTTCTGTATATATGAATATAAATATCATAACAGAACGTTATTTAAACATATTTTCTGATTAAAAATACTTGAAGTAGATATGCTATTCCTCAAAATAAAAGCAAGCAAACAAAAACCATTTCCATGAAGCTCTGTTCACTAGGTAGCAATATGTAACAACCTTTGAATTCTAACACTGGTGAAGGGTAGAAAATGGGCACAAAACACAAAGGTTAAGGAAATTGTTAGTTTTGGAGATTGAATCATATCCCCTAGAAAAGATATGTTCAAATCCTAATCCCTGGTCCTATGAGTGTGAAATATTTGTAAATAGGGACTTGGAAGGTGCCATTTTTAGTTACGATGTGAATTCATTTGTGAATATGATCTTGAAGATCTTACTAACATGAGGCCAAACTGAATTAGGATGGGCCATAAACCATATAATTGGAGTTCTTATAAGGCAGAAAAAAATTTAGAGGTAACATTCTGTAGAAACCAGGAGTCAGGAAAATCCAGAAGTAAATAGAAGGCAGAAATCAGACCAACAGACCAAAGGAGAGAGATCATCATGTGATAGAGGGTTGTGGGAACGCAAAGTGCTCCTGAATAAAGCAAGTCCTTCCAGTACTTTGATGTTGGACCTGTAGCCTCCAAAATCATGAGACAATAAAATTTTATAAGAACCGTAGAAAACTAAGACAAATAGTTACTGAACAAACAAACAACAACGAAATACCACACACACACACACACACATATTCCTATTAAGTGTGCTATATTCTACCTTTATATTTTGTTAGTTTCATAAAAAATTTTGAAAAAAATCTCATTTGACTTTTCTTTCTCTTCCCAGTCTAACGTATTTCAAATATATTCCACTCTGGCTTTCATGTGGAGATTAATTAGACTCTCATTTAAATCAAAATAAAGATCTTCAGACAAGAAACTTCTACTCCTCAGTCCCATATTTCCATCCCTATTCAAGTATTCTTCCTTCCCTTTTATTTAAGAATAATTCTATTGATCTCCTTTCCTCAGACTTCCTCTGGGGCTTCTTTAATTTTTCAGTATTTTGTACATATAATTTCTCATTTTTTCTTGAACTTTTTCCAGCCTAACATTCTACTCAGTTTTCCTCTTTTGTACTTCCCTTTCAAGCAATCTGAGCTTGGATATATACATTACAAAACAAAGATCAAAGGATGATTCCCTAAATATTCTGGACTGTGTAATAATGATAATTTATTTACCATCTAATATATGTTGGGCACAGGTCTATATACTTTCAATTACATCTTTAATTCTCAGAAAACATTGTAAAATGTAATTATCTGTGTGTTTGTGACTTGGATTGTTTTTCAAAAATGTGTTATCTTAAAACTGCATGTTGTGAAATATCATACATGTTATGCAAGGATTAGTAACTCATAATTATTTATAATCTTTTAATTTTTTTGACTAACTTAATAGGGCCTAAGTAACAAGTCTGAGAGATACTTGCAGACAAGAAAATAAAGCAACAGTAACAACAATATTGCCACGCCTGAAAGCCTAGATGGATAGAAAGCTGGTCCCGAAAATGAAAATCTCTATGGGTTTAAAAATGTAGATGTATTTAAAGGAAGATATTGAGGGCTAGAAAAACACAAAACCAGAGAAAGGAATTTTGCAATAAAAGATTTTAACCATGTAGAATCTTGATCATGATAAAGTTCTAGGTTATGGCTATCAAAGCTGTGTGGATGTATGTGACATGAAGCTTAAAAGTCATTGGAATAAAGAAGGAAAAATTATCATAGGATATGTACTTTAAATCATTAATTCCCAAAGATACTGTTTTCACCCAGGACAATGGTAGAACTTTGGGCAGCAATAGAGCCAGTGATTAGATCTTCAGTGAATAACTAGGATTGACACAACAAGGAAGGAAGTATGGTCAGATGATCTGAACTCAACAGTACCTTTATTCAAGAATGAATGATAAACAATTTGGAATGGCAACCATTCTGGTTTGCTAGCTGCCAAATGCAATATACCAGAAACAGAATGACTTTTAAAAAGGGGGAATTTAATAAGTTGTTCATTTATAGTTCTAAGGCTGAGAAAATATCCCAATTAAAGCAAGTCTATAAAAATGTCCATATTAAGGCTCTAACAAGAAGTTACCTTCACTCAAGAAAGGCTGATGAAGTTGAGGATTTTTCTCTCAACTGTAAAGGCACATGGCAAACATGGCAGTGTCTGCTACTTTTCTCTCCCAGCTTCTGGTTTCATGAAGCTCTCTGGGGGGCATATTCCTTCATTGTCAAGAAATGAAGGAATATTCAAGCCCTGGTTGCATGGGCTCTGGTTCTCATCAGTCTTGTGGCTCTTAAAAAAACAGGGACTCACTCCAAATGTTTCCTCTTTTAAAGGATTCCAGTCAAGGCCCATCTGGAATGGGCAGAGTCATAGTTCCCTCTAATCAAAAGTTAACACCCACAATCTGGTGAGTTACATCTCCATGGAAACAATCAAAAAGCTTCCAGCCAGCAACAGTGAATGAGGAATAAAGAACATGGCTTTTCTGGTGTCCACCACAGATTCAGCCACCACATTCTACCCTTCAGACCCCAAAAGGACATGTTCTTTCCAAATGCAAAGTGCATTCATTCTATAACAGTATCAGAAAGTCTCAAAGCATTTCAGTAACAATACAAATGCAATGCAAAGTAAGAAGCAGTACAAACTTTTATTAAATTAGTTACAGGCATGGTCTGTATTATGGCAAATTTTTCCTCTGGCTCTGGACCTGTAAAACTCAGAACAAGGTATTTGCTGTCAACATACAAAGGACAAACAGTCATAGGACACATATACCTATTTCCATAGGGAGAAATTAGAAGGAATACAAGAATCACCCACCAGACCCAAGCAGTTTTGAAAATCTGCAGTGAAAACTCCATTAGATTTCAAAGTCTGAGAGTCATTTATCTTCTGGGCTTTAGAAAGTGGTAGTCTTACCCTTTACAAGTGCATCTGCAGTGGCCCGCCTTTCTTGGAATGCAAACTTGGGGGACATTGGAGAGACCATCTTTTCTCTGCTGTACTCTCTCCAAGCATCAGGCCTCACTCAGGCTCTCTGTCATCTCGGGGCACACGCTCAACCCCTCCATGTGGTGGCAGCCAGGCTCTCCCCAATCCCCAAGGAATGTGCGCCGCCCTTTCCAGGGCCTGAGGTGGCAGAACTCTTCCACTAAGGTGGAAGGCCCATCCTCTGCCTTGGAGGTAAACTCACCCTGTCCACGTACTTGGGGGGGTCCACTCTACTGGCCCAAGGTTTCTGGACTTTAGACTTTAGCTTCCATAGTTCTGCCTCTGAAGTTATTTTACCTTCCACATTGCCCCTTTTCTGAGCTCACCCACCCCCCACCCAGTCAAGGCTGGCAGTGGTTCCTTTTATACAGGTCCCACAGCACTCTTGTTGTCTTTCTATGTAGCAAGCAAAGATTGTGCCCATCAGACGGTAGGAGTTTCCACAAATCCTTCCTGGGTAACTCCATCTCCAATTATTCAATTAAAAAAAAAATCAGTATTCATGTTCTTGATTGCCCCATTCTTGCCATGAATGTAGATGGCTAGAAGACTATGAGCGTGTAGTTGAGGGGACAATAGGAGTAAGAAAAAGGGAGAGGGGATAGAAAGAGTAGTCACTGTAGTCAATGTGCAGTGGAACTAGTCAATAGATCAAAGAGAAAGGGTTTTGCAGGGCAGGCAGAAATGGGAATATGGATCAGGGGAATCAGAGGCAAAAGTCAAGCTTGCTCTTTCACGGAGGATGGATCATTAAACCACCTTAGCATCTGAGGGTAGCGAAAGTTGGCAGGGTTAAGAGGTGGGTTGAAATTGGTTGGTATCACGATTCTTATAAGAACATTGTGTAAACGTCCACCCAAGCTGAGACCAATGCAATCAGAAGCATTTTGTGCAGTTTGAGACTAAATAATATTTTGTATTTCTAGGCCAGTAAGATCTATCTTTTTGCTCACACTTCTATATAGAAGTTATGCTGAAAAAACAGATAAGTCTCCCAGTAACATTTTTTCCCCAAGGAGAAAGACAATTAATTATTCTGAAGAGGACTAGTCCGTTAGAGAAAAATTATTAATTCTCTAAATAATTGTATCTATAAGATATCATTAAACAAGTTACCTTTTACTATTTTGAGGTGGTAGCTTATGATTCTTTATTATTTTGTTACTGCCCTTCCTGCTTTATGCTTTATCTGTTGTTAAACATTGATTTCTCTACAATTCCTGTAAATCACCCAGAAGCAACTTATATTTGTATGACTCTAAGCTACATATGTTTAAGATTAGTGAATAGTAAACTTGATCTAACTTTCTCTGATAATGCTAAATTGAATTGATGTGATAAAAATCATACCTCTTACTGGAAGTATTTGTTATTCTTAGATGACTTTCCATTATCATGCAGCAACCAAATTTGAAGTAAAGTACAGACTCCCATGCTCCTGCACAACGCAACGTTTGGAAAAAGAATATTCTCAATATCAGTGCTGTTAATAAATAGAAATCTTAACAGTTTAAAGGGATTGCTATTTTTGCTTTTTTTCCCAATGTTGTTTAGTTCTCATACACATCTTTTTTTTAAGTCATAGAAGGCCAGAATGGGACTGACATGGGTTTTTGAGTCAGACAATCTTGACTTTTCCTCATACTGCCATTTATTGGTATTTATTGGTGAAATTGAGCTGTCTAGCATTAGATACTGCACTGCTAACTACTAGTGCCTCTCATAATACCAACTTGTGTGGCTGAAATAAGAAAGAAATAAAACATTTTTCTTTTCTATCACCTTATTTCATTTTATAGTCTAGGGCAATGAAGTTATTTGTCCAAATGCCATAGCTATCAGATGGTAGAACTGATATATATATATATATGGGTTTACAGTATGGGATACAATATATATATTGTATGCTATGTGGTGGAGTCATATTTCATTATTTTTCCATGTGTGTATCCCATTATTGGAGCACCATTTGTTGAGTTTTTGTTTGTTTGATTGCTTGCTTTGTTTGGGGAAGTGCATAGGCCAGGAATTGAACCTGGGTCTCCCGAATGGCAAGAGATGATTCTACCACTAAACCGCCCTTGCACACCCTGATATATATATATTTTACTGTCTTAACTTCATATCCAATCTACTTTCTAATATAACATATTTGAGACCATGTTTAATAACATAATTGCTGTACTTAAGAAAAAATACATTTGAATGAAATTTATAATCACTAAGTTTCCCATCCTAGAATTTTTTTTTTTTTTTTTTGGCAAGGGCAAGCACCAGAAATTGAACCTACAGCATTTTTAATAGTAGAAGAAACTTGGAATCTTAAGAGTGATCTACGATGCAAATGTACTAAGAAATGATGAATATGCAACTATGTGATAATATTAAGAATTACTGATTATATATGTAGAATGGAATGATTTCTAAATGTTTTGTTTAATTTTTTTAATTAATAAAAAAGTTAAAAAAAACAGTGATCTACTTATGCTTACTCTGCAATTACAATGTAATTATAAATATCACATATCAATCAATTTCCCTTTTACTATCTCTTTTAAATTCACATATTTTAAAATAATATCCAGGAATTGCAGAGGTATATTCTTGCTGTTGCTAAAATTTAAGGATATTCTGTTGGAATAATCACTCACAAATTTATTCATGTTTTAATTAATTAACAAATATTTGTATACTTTCTTGGTACAATACAAATTTGCTAGGATAGGATTCAATCAAAATTCAGTGAGAAAAATTAGGAATATATATTCATTCAAAAATCATTTATGCACATAACAAATTTAAGTGTGTTTTCTATCTTTGTCTAGGATCTAAATCCTTTTATTTATTTATCTACTTTCTTACTCCTAATTGTAGGAAGTTGAAAAACTGCCAAAGCCATCTCTGGTATATCCCCTCTTCCCTTACTATAAACCAGTTAGTCCATTGGTCTGTCTCCTAGCTGTAGTTTCCAGTCCGTCTTGGTTTCTCTACTGCAATAATGATCTGTGTTTATACTTTGATGCACACCCTTCAGAAATGGGATTAGGACACTAATAGAGATTTTTCCACTTGAATGCAATTAGTTACTGTGATATCTTGACTTCCAAAGAGATCCTTAGCAAATACGAGTTCCAGCTCCAGTATCAGATGGTGACAACCCTCTGCATGCCCACTATGTTACAGGCACATGTAGCTGATGAGCTTATTCACATTTTTAGTTCATTATCTATATGTTTCAGAGTGGTTCATCCCCAAATATATGCAGCAATTCCTTTGAATAGACAGTGTCAATATTCCTCTCACTTCTATTTATTTTAGAGATACAAAAAATAAAGGATCTTTTATGAGAAAGTTTTACCCACAGGCTCAGTTCCAACTACACTATTACCAATTTGTTTGCCTAATAAATGTATGCCATAAACAGAGGACTTTTTAAAGATATAATTAATTTATAAAACATTGTTTACTAATATACCTTGACTGATTTCAGGAAGTGAAGATGAAAACTTCATTTGCTTTTGCCCTATTTCAGGACTCATTAATATTGTGTCTCATTAGAATACTGAGATGGGCTCCCTGAGTCTACAGCAGCTCTGAACTATCTGCTCGAGTTTTACCACACGTACCCTAATTAGCAATGAATATCTTAGCGCATTCTTAGTTTCCCACATGGCTTCTTTCGTCTTGAACATTAACTATTTAGTAGGCAGTTTATTTGGTGTCTTGTCATTTTTTTAATTTTAAAAGTATATTTTGGATACACATATGTATTATGTACAGAAAAATTAATATACAGCAAAATACCAATAATAGTTATCTCTGCATAGGAAAATTAGGGGAAATAATTTTCTTCTTTATTATGTATTTTGTAATTTTTGAATCTAAAGGAATTTTTGCATACTAAAATTACTATAAATATTAAAAATAGGAATTACTTAAATCAGAGCATAATTGAATTCAAATACTTATTATTGCTTACTTCTCAGCACCCAGAGGACACCACGATGCAGAACTATTATACAATGTCACCGTTCTCAAGAAGTTTGCAAAGGAAGAGATGCTCTGAAATGAAAACAATGACAGCAACAACAATAATAAAACAGTATAAGTTTCCCAGTTCTCTTCGATTTACTAGTGTTTCATCACCATTTTGTAGAGAAGGACCCTTATTCCAGCTTCCTAGGCAACTCTTAAGGTTGCATCCACACATTCCAACTCTAGTGCATTTCCACTATAATGAAAGAACAAGTAAGGGCTGACACTTTAGTGCTGCAAATAAAAGTCCGAGAGTAGGGAAAGAGACGCTACCATAAGAGAAGGATGCAGGGCTGGAGTCTGGATAAGTTGGTATCGACAGGGCAGGTTTTCTAAACAAAACACAGAGCACCAGGAAAGACAAAGCCGTGGAAAACTGATCATGGGGTAGACAGAGATGTGGGAAAATCTAACAAATAAACTTTAAGTAAATCGTGGACCCTGATTAACGTGCTCTGCTAAACGTGTTCGTAACAGTTTAATTTTGTTGGCTAAACAGGATAGAAAAGGAAAACAGTGAATAATTAAAAGGTGAGAAGAATATATCTAAATAATTAAGATATTTAGATTCCACAAGGATACATTCTTTTCCTAATTGTTCTTAAAATATAACTATCTAATATTGCATACTTGATATGCATAACCATAGCTAAGTACTTTAGTTACATTGTTTTATTTAATTACTTTAACAACTCACTAAAGTTGACATTATTGCCCCTATTTTTAGAGATGACAAAATAAAATGTCAAAGTGTTAAATAAAAGTAACTTGTCCCCAGTAACAAATTTAGTCAATGTTGGAGTCAGGATTTGACCCCAGATTGCCGAAATTCAAAGTCCAATTGATTATTTATTTCATAGAATACATTTTATCAGAAGACCCCAAAATTCAGGTTACAAAATACAATAAACCAGTTCTAAATGTGCCTTGAAAGTACTAATTATCAGTAAATTATCTTTGTAAATGTCATTTATGTATATTTTAATAAAGCAAGTTACATAAAATCACAGCGTTACTTTGCAATAAAATCCAGAAAAAGACCTTAATTAGAAAGTCATATAAAAGTTCTCTCTTACTAATTATCTAAAATTTGCTTCCTCACAACCATCTGCTATTAATATTTGCTTTTCCATACGAGTCAGATATCTCGGTTTGTGACAAAGTCACCATACACGTTAGCATGGCTATAGATATACAACACCTTCAGCTTTTAGCAAAATTTTTGAAAATGGTATACTGGAAAATAACATTCCTATTTTCTGTTCCTTGTTCAACATAAATAATCTCCTTATTTCATGTGACTGGAAACAATCTGTTTGGCATGAATAATATGAAATGAACAGACCTGCATGAAAACGCACATACATTTTGAACATTGTAATTTGGAATGCATGAATGTTAAATTGCTACAGTTAACTGTAAAAGTGGTTAATCTTTACATTTAAAAATGATACTTAATGACACAAAATAATTCCTAGCTGTTCTAGTTTGCTAGCTGCCAGAATGCAATACACCAGAAACAATGGTTTTTAAAAAGGGGAATTTAATAAGTTGCTCGTTTACAGTTCTAAGGCCGAGAAAATTAAACAAGTCTATAGAAATATCCGGGTAAAGATACCTTGGTTCAAGAAGACCGATGAAGTCCAACGTTTCTCTCTCAGCTGCAGGGACACATGGCGAACATGGCAGTGTCTGCTGACTTTCTCGTGGCTCTATCAAAAGGGACTCTCTCCGAAGTGTTTCCTCTTTTAAAGAATTCCAATTAGCAACTCAACCTTCAGTGGGTGGAGACACACCTCTATGGAAATCATCTAATCAAAAGTTACCACCTATAATTGGGTGAATCACATCTTCATGGAAATAACCAAAATGCTCCCATGCAGAAATACTGAATGAGGATTAAAAGGCATGACTTTTCCAGGGTCCACCACAGATTCAGACCGGGACACTGTCTGGTTATTTTCTTCTTCAGTGATCAGCCTAACTGGAAGTTTAAATTCTTCCCTTATAGAGAATTTTACAAATTAAAGAAACCCTCACTTGATCAAATGTTTTTACACTAAGCAAGGAAGGCAATAATATAAAATATCCTATTTGACTTCAGTAAACAGTTTGATATGTAACCTGGAGTTTAGAGTTATAGCCTGGCCTGGAGATATAAGTTTAGTAATTGTCATAGTAAAAATTGAACTTAGTGTAATAAGACTAGATGAAATCAACAAGGTAGTGAGTGAAATAGGAAATAAGATCAGGAACTAAAGTGTAGTTTATATCAATAATAAGGGGTTAGGAAGGAAAAAGTAGGACTTAGCAAAGGAGAATGAGAAGGAAAACTTAGTAAGAAAACTTAAGTGACTAAGTTTTCTTTCAAGTCAGTTGGGGAAAAAAAAGGTTTCAAAGAAGAGGGAGTCAGCCACTGCTGTTGACTGATGCAAGATGAGGACGGAAAACTGCTCATTGGACTTACGAACGGGTAGTTGATGATTTTGACCAGAACTGTTTTGTAGAGTGCCGAGAGAGAAAGTTTAATTGCAGTGGACTCAAACAGACATGAGAAAGACTGAAGAAAGTTAGTATAGCATTCATGTTAGGCCATTTTCTTGTGAAAAAGGCAGGAAAAAAATGGGATGTGAAATGGAAAGAAATATGAATACAAAGAAAGCGGTGTTTTGGGTTTGTTTTTAGGATGATAAATATTGCATGATGTTTGCATGTTGATAAGATTGATCTGACATAGAAGGAAAAAGTGCATCAAAGAGAAGGGAGAACAATATTCCTGGGTAGACTGACAGCTATCTAGTGCTGGAAAAGAAGAGTTGGTCTTATATAGCAGTGCAGATATTTTTCTGTATTTATAGGAGGAAAGGGAGATATCTGAGTCCTGGTACAACTACACTGTGGTGATGGAAGCATATAGGATATTTCTTTTTGATTGGTCATATTTTCTTCATGTAACAAGAAGGAAGACAATTAACTTAGCATGAAGATTAAGAAAAGTTTCAGCGATTTTTTTAAAATAAGGAGAAATTGAGAAACAGTACTCCAGAAAGGGGAATGGAAATTTTAAACAGATAACTGAGTAGGACTAAGAGTCCACTTGAAGTTAATCATCATAATTTTAAGGTGAAACTAGGCATTATACCCTATGTAATTTTCATACACTTGTTAAAGACAAGTCAAAGAAATTTAAGAGAAATGAGTCATAGTCTGGCATTAAGACAGTTGAATGTTAGCCAAAAAGTTCTATACAGGCTAAGCTCACATGCCTTTTAGAGATCTTAATACTCACTGTCTGTAATTTTACTTGTAAGACATGTGTTCCATGTGGCAAGTTACAGTTTGAAATTATTGGAGTGTTCTGAATAATGGGATCTGAACTTTTCAGTAAACATATCTATATGATAATTTTAAGAATAAAATGTCAATAGATAAACATTCATTTATTGTATGCAATCTATGTATGTATGTTTATGTATGTGGACATATCTGTGTCAATATATTATGAATATTATATAAAATAATATATATCAATAACACTGAAATTCTTATTTTTAATAGATACCATTAATAATATCTTAATGAAGGAAATTTGTTATTTTTAAAGATCTTCAATAAGCATACAATCATAAAGCAATTCAGAGCTCTAACTCTAAGTTGCACCTTTTTCCACACGATATTAATAGGCATCACAACTGAAATATCAAAGATTTTAGTTAAAATTTAGCCAAGATTTTTTCATCTTCCCTGGCCCATCCATTATTTTTCACACTAATTGAAGCAGTTGCATTTTAACATTTTCATCAAGCACTTTCAAAACCCAATAATTCTCAATTTGAAAGATTTTTAAACAGGTTAGATCAAATTTGACAAATCCTTAAAGCACTTTACCAAATACTACTGTGAATTTCATGAGTTACAAATGTTGTTAATGAACACAGAAAATTCAAGATTTACTATTATTACAGGCCTTTAAAAATAATAAAATGGATTTAATCCAATGACCTGTTGATAAATGATGCCATGGTGTGTGTTGAATGTGATACGATATCTAGAAACTTTTGATTGATTTTTTCTCCCTTTGGTTCCTGGTCAAAGACGTTACTTCATCGATGGTAAGAACTTATACATTTTTTAGTTAGAGAAAAAAAAGTACTATTGAGAATATATTTTTAGTTTATAATTCCTTTGGTATTGTACCCCCTAAAAATCTAGTTCATTGTCTATCTCCTTACAGAAATAGTAACTAGCAAATACCATGAGTTAAGTTATAAACATCTGTACACTTGTCCATCTGTTTATATTTGCCATTCTAAAGAAAACAACTGATTTCTCAATGATTTTTCCCTTTCAACATTAATCAAAGAGTTGATAATATGACTTGGTCTTGTAGTTAACTGCTTAGATGATTCAGTCACCATATCAGTGTGTTCCTACTAGGGTAAAACATTATCAAAAACACTACCACAAAAATCAAAATAAACATATTCAAAAAAATAAACATATAATTACAGCATTCCATTTTATTTAAATGTATTATACATATGTATATATGTTATATTTTATTAAATATGATATTAAAATATTACTATTATTAACACATTAAATATGATAGGTTTTCTCCTTACTTGGATAACTTTTAAAAAATGTAATTTTATTAGCGTAGTAGCCGACTTTCACAGGTTTGTCCATTTCCTTAAATAATCCTAAAAAACAAATATAGTTTAACCTGCTTCAACAGGTTTGTTCATTTATTTATTTCATGGCTAATTTGCAAAATTTATTTGAAAATAGTGATATTAGCTTTTCACAAATAAATTCAACTTATGTAGTAATATATTTGATTGTTTAATTTTAGATAAGGAACAGTTGTATTAGTTTCATAAGTAATAGTTTGGTAAATCAATTGTTGAATTTATTTGAAATAGACACTTGTTTTTAACTTCTTTCCCTTTTTCAGGTTGGAATACAGTGATTTGTATAAATTGACACTTGTCTCTGGAACTATCCTCCCTTGTTATTAAACTGCAGTGCTTTGGGAAAATTTATCATTGAAAGTGGGTTTGCTTAAGTATCTGATATCAAAGTGTCTAGTCACTGCACAGATTTCCTACCATGACAGAAGACTTTAAAACACCACGAAAAATAAATATTTTGGGTAAAACATTTATAATAAGCCTTCATTTTTGGAATATTCTTAGATTTACAAAATGAGCAAAGATATGCCTCGTTTCCACTTATTCAAAAATTATCATTTTATATGACCATGGTAAATTTGTCATGATTAAGAAACCAACTTCAGGGATTTATCATTAAGTGAACTTCAGACTTCCCTAGTATTTCCTGTGATGTCTTATTTTGTATTCCAGGAGTCAATCCAGGGCACCAAACTGCATCTATTTAGTCTCCTGTGCTCTGCGACAGTTGCATCATCTTTCCTTGTAAAATGTTTTAAAACAAACCATTTCCAGTTCTCCAGTCTGAGTATATCTCTTATTAATTAGTTAATTAATAACTTTGTTTCAAAGTGATTGAGTATCTCAGATCAGCTCACTGCCTCAGACATCCTCAGTCAATGAAGAATTTTCTTTTTATTGTAGCCAAAAATGAAACTACTAGTTAAAAGCTATGGACAAATTCATAAACTTCTAACCTGGTGTTCAAAATCATTGATGAGAATAGTCACAATTGTCAGATTCAGAAATGTGCAATTAAGTAGAGTCTGCGTCAGGCATAAAAGTCAAAAAATCAAACTTAATGAAAGGAAAAGAAATGTATCCTAAGGGAGATCACAATTTTCAAGTAACTTTCAATAAGGGCTGTGCGTTCACCCTTAGGAAATAAATCTAAGAAAGTCAAAGTAAGTTTGCTATAAACCCGAAGATGTCTTACAGATTTGTACAAGGAAACATTGTTGTTCAAAAAAATAGAGCTCTTTCCTGTGGAATTCCTGTTTTAGAAATATGCAGAAATTAAGAAATTTTGAGACTCATAATTTATAAAATTGATTTTAAAGCCATATTCGAGACAGTTATTCAAATATAGAACTGTAAGCTATCTAATTACCAACGAATATGATTTCTTCTTACAGATGAGAAAATTGAAGCCCTAAAAGGCTTAGTGACTTTGCCAGCATCACAAAGTTACTCCATGAGGAAATATCAAAAAATAGTTTTCCTTATCACAAGGAAAGAGTAGGTGCTGTTTTCACATTTCCCGAATGACTAGCCTTGCAAATTTTGAAAATACAAGGCTAGAACGATAGCAATTGTTGAAGTGGTTAGGGATAATATTTAAAGGAATGTGTGGAGATGAAAAGAATTAGCTGGAATGCACAAAGGAAGAACTCAGAGCAACAGAAAAAAGTAGCAGTTTTTGACAATTGAGCAATAGACAGAGAAATGAGATCCAGCTTAGATGAAGCAAATTGCAAGGTGTACACAGCATACAAATTTTTTTCTTCATACTTGAGAGTGGTACAAAACATGACTCTAGCAGAAATGAACACTGTTTTTCTTTCCAACTTTAAGGAAATTGTTTAGAGCTTCATGTTAGAGATATGTGCATTTATTTACAATTTGGATTGTTTGACCCGAGATTCACATCATAGGATCCCTTGAGAAAGTCAAAGATGAAAAAATGGATTAAGGTTTCATTTGTGGAGAAATTGCTTCATTCTGAAGTCATGTGACAGTCTGAGAACTTTGGATGAGATGATGTTTCTGGGATTAATTCTGCCACTCTTGAGACCATGGAGTAACAAAATGGAAACAAAATAACAGGCTTGGACTTATTCTGTTTCTTTTTTTAATGAAGAATAAAACTAAGGAAGAAGCTGGATGAGAAAACTGAAACATAAAGCCAAATATTCCAATTAACTCAAGAGCAGAAAATGTGTAACTTCTAATTTGAGGTCTATCCATAAGGAAGCTGGAATCTATATTTAGTAAAGAAAAGACCTTAAATTCAACACATTCTCTGTCTTAATTTTTCATTTAGTTCTGAGATATATGTTGAATTACTTTTTTATGAAAGGTATAAGTTCTGCTTCTAGGTTTGTTTGGTTTTTACTTTTTTTTGTATATAGTCATTCAACTACTTTAATACCATTTGTTGAGAAGACTACCCTTATTCCATTGGTTTTGCTCCTTTGTCAAAGATTGGTTGACTATATTCATGTGTATTTCCCTTTGCCAATATCATACTGTATTGATTACTGTAACCTTAGGGTAAATCTTGAAATCAGGTTAGACCATCAATTTTATTATGTTAGTGAACCTGTATTTTTGTTTTCCACATGAACTTAAGAATCATTTTAACAATAGTTACAAAGCAATTTGCTGGGATTTTTCCTGAAATTGCCTTGGTATATACATAATGTTGGGAAGAATTGACATTAATACTGAGTATTCCAATCCATGATAATGGAATACCCCTCTGTTTATTTTGATTCTCTTTTTTTTATAAATGTTTTCAAATGCTCCACAGATCATATATAAACGTACATATATAGTTATATTTCTATCTAAATATATTATTTTTCAATGCTGGATAAATGATATTGTTTTATAATTTAAATTCAAATTGTTCCTTCCTGGTATGTAGGAAAGCAAAATACTTCCATTTAATAATATTGTATCAGGCAAACCTGCTGTGCTCACTTATTAGTTTCAAAAGCAATTCTTTGAGATTGTCAATTCTTTGAGATTTTCTATATGGACACAAATATCATCTGCAAACAGCTTTATTTCCTACTTCACAATCTTTATATATTTACTTTCCTTTTCTCATCCTATTGCACAAGCCAGGACTTCCTATATTAGTTTGAATCATAGTTGTTTCAGTTTGCTAGCTGCCAGAATGCAATATACCAGAAACAGAATGACTTTTAAAAGGGGGGAATTTAATAAGTCACCAGTTTACAGTTCCAAGGCCAAGAAAATGTCCCAATTACAACAAGTCTATAGATATGTCCAATCAAAGGCATCTGGGGAAAGGTACCTTGGTTCAAGAATGCCGACGACGTTCAGCGTTTCTCTCTCAGCTGGAAGGGCACAGGGCGAACATGGCGGCATCTGCTGGCTTTCACATGGATCTACCAAAAGGGACTCTCTCCAAAATGTTTCCTCTTTTAAAGGATTCCACTAAGCAACTCCACCTTCAGTGGTTGGAGACACACCTCCATGGAAATCATCTAATCAAGTTACCACCCACAATTGGGTGGGTCACATCTTCATGGAAACAATCAATACGCTCCCACCTAGCAATACTGAATGAGGATTAAAGGGCCTGGCTTTTCTGGGGTCCACCACAGACTCAGACCAGCACAATAATGATGAAAGAGGACATTCTGTCTTATTCCCAAATGTGGAAAACCATCCAGTGACACAATTACGTATGATATTAGATGTAAGTTTATTGTAACTGTGTATTATTGAATTGAAGAAATTCTCCTCTATTCCTAGTTGGCTATGAGTTTGTGTCGTGAATGAAAGTTAGACTTTGTCAACTGTTTTTTTTTTTTGCATCAATTTATAAGAACATATGATTTTTTTTTCCTTTAGCATGCTGATGAAGTGGATTATACTGTTTGATTTTTGAATGATGAACCAACCTTGCATAACTAGAATATATTTCACTGGATCATGATGTATAATCTTTATATACAACATTGATTTGATTTGCTAATAACTGGTTGAGAATTTGAGTTTATATTCATTGTCTTTAGTTTTCATTTTGTGTGACCTCTTTATGTGGCTTTGATATTAAAGTAATCTGGCCTCATAGAATGAGTCACAGTTTCTGTGCTTCTAATTCCAGAAGAAATTGTAGAAGGAGAAATTGAGGAAGATTAGTAAATTTTTTTCTTTTATGTTTCATAATTCACAGTGAAACTACTTGTGAATTGGTGATTTCTTTTAGAAAAGTTATTAATTATCTATTCAATTTATTTAATAAAGATGAGGCTATTCAGATCACCTATTTCTACTTGTATAAGTTTTCAAAATTTACATCTGTCAGGATATTCATCCATTTCATCTAAGTTATAAAATTTTAGAGCAAGTTTTAGGCTTACAGAAAATTGAGCAGATGATTCACAGAGATCCCATATACCCCTCTCAGCTCTGCTCACAGCTTCCTTGATTAATATCTTGCATTAATGCAATACATTTATTAAAATGGATGACCTAATATCAATAGGTGATTATTAACTGGAATCCATATTCACATCCATGTTCACCTTTTGTGTTATATAATTCTATGGGTCATGGCAAATGCAAAATGTTATGTAAACACCACTGCAGTATCACAGAATAGCTCCACCATCTTAAAATGCTAGGATAGTGCTACTGCCGATCTGCTACACTTCGAAACTCTGGCAACCACTGAGTTTTTTACTGTCTATATAGTTTTACTTTTTCCAGAATGTCCTATAATCCTACATAATTTATAATTCATGTAGTCTTTTCAGGCTGACTTCTTTTGCTAAGCAATATGCACCTAGGACCTTCAGGACTTTCCATGGTTTCATAGTGCATTTCTTTTTATCACAGAATAACATTCCATTTTATAGATGTACCACAGTTTGCTTATCCACATACTTATTGAAGAAAATCTTGATTGTTTCCAGTTTGGGGCTATTGTAAATAAAGCCGCTATAAACATTTGTATGCAAGATTCTGCTTGGACAAATGTTTTCAACTTGTTTGAGTTAATACCTTGGGGCATGATTGCTAAATAATTTGTAAGAAGATATCAAACTGTCTTCAACATTGGCTATATAATTTTGCATTTCCACCAGCAGTGAATGAGAATTCCTATTGCTCCACAACCTCACCAGCATGTGGTGTTGTCAGTGTTTTGGATTTTAGCCATTCTAATAGGTGTGTCGTGGTATCTTACTTTGGTTTTAATTAACAAAAATCTATAATGATATATAATGTTGGCCAGCTTTTCACAGGTTTAATTGTCATCTGTTATATGTCCTTTAATGAGAGGTTTGTCTAGACCTTTTGCTCATTTTCTAGGTTGGTTGGTTGTTTTCTTACTGTTGAATTTTCCTTTACTTTTGACCAAACTATAGAAATGAAATTTTAATTTAATGTTTTCTTCCTTGAATGTTTTAAATATTTCACTCACATTCTTCTTGCTTGTATAGTTTCTGATGAAAGTCTTCTGTAATTATTATTCTTGTTACTCTATATGTAAGTTTATTTTTTTCTTACATCTATTTGTAAGATTTTCCCTTTGGATTTCTACAGTTGAAATATAACATACTGAGATATAGTGTGTTTTTTGTTTTTGTTGTATGTTTTCCTGTTTGATAGTCCTAGGTCCTGAGCTTCTTGAATCTATTGTTTAATGTAGATCATTCATGAATGATACTCTTCATTTCAGCTATAGCGTTTTTTATTTTTGGCATTTCCATTTGTTTCTTTTGTAGAATTCATATCACTTTGCATACATTATCCATCCATTTATGCATGTTGTCTACTTTTTCAGTTACAGCCCTTAATATATTAACCAAAATTATCTTAAATTCCCTATCTAATAATTAAAATATGTGTATCATAATAGAATCTGATTCTAGGGCTTGATTTGCCTCTTCAGTGTTTTGTTTTTTGTTCTTTGTTTTTTACCTTGCATTTTGACATGCTTCAAAACTTTTGTTGATATCCAGACCTCCTGTATTGGATAATAGGAACTGAAGTAAATAAGCTGTTAGTGTGAGTTTTATGCTAATCTGAGAGTTGGGCTGTATTCATTGTTTGTCCTAACTATAGTTGTCTGTGCTTCAAATCCTTTTAGTGGACTTGTTTTTGTCTCTCGTTTTGACTTTGGTCTTTTCTAAGAGCTTCTCCTCAGAGACAGTCTACATTTTGTAGCTCTAACAGCAATAATCAGCTGTTGCTTTTTTGGACCCTTTTAGATATGGTGATAAAGTGCATTCTATAAGGGAGAGTATTCTATAATATTATGATTAAATCTAAGTCTTTAAATGGGCTGTGGTCTCTGGGCTTTGGCCCAAGTGTATCATTTTTTTCTTTATTTAAGTTGAGATTGTGAATCTAGAGGAGGTTGAGTGAGAAAGATATTCTTCCCCAAAACTCTGTTACAGGAATTTTGTAAAGTCTTTCCCTCAGAGAAGTAAGTCTTTGTTTTTGAAAAGGCACTGAGCATTTTTAACAAGAATTATCCTTTCCCCTCCACTTGCATCAGCCAGGAATGGATCTTTCTCAGATCTTAACCATAAGAACTGGTGGGGTCCCTGGAGGTAAAGCATCTGAGTGTGTGGGAAAGCCTCAAGACTGTGGCCACCAGGAGTTTCTCACTCTGAATCTGGTCCACACTCAGCCTTCAGCAGTTAACCAAAAATCACCATTTATGTTTTCATACCAATTTATGCCTCCAGTGTCTTTTGTTCCGTGTAACCAGAAATTGGCTGTGACTCTCTAGATATACCTGTCTCTCCAGATTTCCAAGTGGCAGTTTGTTTTTCAAACTAATCTTTTTATTGAATCTAAGAAGAGATGTTCATTTTGAGTCTGTTCAGGTATTTCTTGTTGTAAAGGTGGAAATAATGACTTCCAAGCTCTTCACGTATCAAGGCTGAAGTTTTATGTATATGTAGTCAAAAGTCAAATGATTGGAATTTTAAAAATATTTTTTCTGGTACAGAGCTTAACAAAGGATGAAATGGGTGAAATGTTTTTTCAGAATACAAGTTCCAGTAATCGCTCTGATATTCCTAACAAGATAAAACTTACTTGATACAGTCTGAATTTTGGAAGCAGTGGTGCAAAACCTAGATTGTTGAGAGATCCATGGAAATATTTTCAACTTCCCTCTAAGCCAGTCTTTTTTTTTTTTGTATGCTGTATGGTGGGGGTTGCATTTCATTTGTTTTCCATATGAGTATCCTTTTATTGCAGCACCATTTGTTGAATTTCTGTTCATTTGTTTGTTTGTTTGCTTGTTTGATTTTTTTTTTTTTTTTTTGGAAGTGCATGGGCTGGAAATCAAACCCAGGTCTCCCACATGGCAGGCAAGAATTCTACCGCTGAACTACCTTTGCACCCCTTCTGTATGCCATTCTTTGGAAAATGCCTTCTTCATATACTGAAATGTTGCAATTGGTTATTTGTTGAATATAGTTTTTACCCTCCCATGGAGTTATGATAACAACCTTGTATGTACCTTTTCCACAATATTTCCTTTAATTGTGCTGATGAAAATAAATCATTGCTTATATGCTTGCGCTCATGGAGTTTAAATTATTCCAAAATAACTTAAAATTTAAGCTATTCTATGAAATTAAATCTTTCTCAGTCTTTAAGAAGTTTTATAATATAATTTCATCTGAAGAATTATAAGTTCATTTTTTATTCATTCCATATTTATTGAATGAAATATGTATGCCACAAATTACCTGAGGAAAATGCAAACAACCCTTCATAAGCTTTAATATCAGAGATAATGTAACTGCCTCTAAATCCTTCTAATCTTTCACATAAGTGAAACATCTAACTGCCATCAAGGGTTTTTATGACTAAGTTTAAAAAGAAACACTATTCTAAGTATTAAATCTTCACATATAGCATATATTAGCACAAAGTTTTGTATAAACTGGGAGGTTTTGGATAGAGAAAGGGGCCACCTTTTAATAATTATGCTGTTATAATGCGCATAGTCTGTGAATGACAGGCATATGGGGGTATGTTGGCATTCTGTGTACAGTACCACCATATTTCCTTTCTTAATTCTGTAGTTCATCACTTTAAATTTCATTTGTGCAGTCCACTTATCAGTTATATCACAAAATGGATCACTGTATGGCATCCTAACTTTAATACTGGGGGAAAAAAGCATTTCCTTTTGTAGGCATTGAGACAGAATGACTGAACAGAGCTAGATATGTGAACTTGTTTGGAGAAATGATTTTTTAGATTAGGTGTACCGTGTGTAAATTGAAGTGACAACCTGCACACACACATGACTGGTGCTTTACAAACTGATAATATTTGTAAAGGTTTTTCTACCCTTTTCTTTATCAGTATTTTTTAGTACATATCAGGCTGTCACTTTTTCCTGGGCCCCTTGATCTCTGGTACTTTACATAACTGAGCCCTGTTGAGAATATTATTTAGTTCATCTACTAACACTCAGCAGCCTGGATTCTGTTTAACTCAATGGAAACAATCCACAAGTTCCATCTCTGATGATAGGGGGAAATTCCCAAAGTCAGCCAGGCCAGGGATGTGGGGTAAAGAGAGGAAGAAATAAGTGAAACAGGGAATTTTCTCTCCCTAACCAATATTTACACTGCTGCCACACTAGATGGTGAATTTATTTATTTCATTCATAGGAGGATGTAGATAATTGAGGACATATCTTCTGTTTTGTAATATTCACTAATTATCGCAGTAACATTGTATGCCCTTAAAAAAATGGATCCCTCCATAGTTACTGCCTGTGTTCCTGATATTATTAGTAACTCTAATATTTATTCAACAGTTGTTTAATAACATTCCCTGTAATTTCAGGACCAGGCCAGGTGCTGGACATGTATCAAGATAGGCATAGTCTGTCTTCCCAGTGAAGACAATTTATTAATGTATAACTTTGGAATATTTCATTGATAATACATTTAAGTAAACAATTTTCCCTATTGATATGTTTCACATTAATAATACGTTTTTGAAATATTAACATACTAGTTTTGTTCTACAGTGATATCATTGAAAAATAGCAATCCCTCACGTTAACAGTCTCGGGCACATATTAGGAGCTAAGTAAATAATTATTCAATGAATAGGATATCTGTGAACAGGGATTTGATATCGATAAGTGAAATACATTGCTACTCTAAAAATCTAAAGTAGATATATAATTTTAACCACCTCACCATACTTGGGAACTAGTCTGAGTTTCCAATCGTTTAAGGTTTTTCGTCCCTTTCACCCTTAGTGGGCATAATAATGTACAGAAAATACTGTAAGGTTGTTACATAGAAAGTGGTCTGAATAATTAAGGCTAGAATATTCCCAGGAGAGTAACGAATACCACTCATCTTTCCTGTTAAAAGTTTTGAATTAACAACAAAAAAGCTATAATATTTCATGAAATGAAGGTTTATAAATATGATGCACCTTATTTTATGTAAAACTAAGATTAAATGCTGACAAGTAAACAGCATCAGTTTTCACATATGATTTAAAAATGTTTGACTTATTAAAAGAACTCCTTTAGAATTACTGAAAACTTTTAAAATATTTTGTCGTTCTTAGATGTGCCTGATTGTTCCCAGAGCTTCCTTTTCTGAGTTTATTTTTTTCTGTTTTTTGTTTTTGCATGGGCAGGCTTCAGGAACCAAACTGAATCTGCTTTTGATTCAGTATTGTTAACGTTTGCTTCATTCCACACAACTTCAGTCATTGTGCCACAAATACGATGAAGCACTTGAGAGTGCTCCACTATTGTCTCCAACAATTTCTTCCAAACCACTGATACCTAGTCTGTAAATGTTTAAGTGCACTGCTCTCTGAGCTACCCAAAGTGCAATAGACGGTTTTCATACAAAGCAGGACTTGCATACTGCTTCGGTTTGCTAAAACTACCAGAATGCAATATACCAGAAGTGGATTGCTTTTTTTATAAAGGGGATTTATCAAGTTACAAGTTTATAATTCTAAGGCCCTGAAAATGTCCAACTTAAGGTGCGAACAAAAGGATATCTTCTTGGAGGAAAGGCAGCCAGCATCTGGAACACCTTTGTCACCTGGGAAGGCATGCGGATGGCATCTGCTTGTCTTTTGCTCCCAGTTTGTTGCTTTCAGCTTCTGATCCCAGTGTCTCTCTCTCTAAGCATCTTTGGATCCTTATTTAGCTTATGTGGAAGGCAATCTCTGGATTTCATTTATTTGCTTGACATGTCCAAATGACCATGTTTGGTTTCATCTCTCTGCTCTCTGTATGGGTTCTGAACTCTCTCTCTCTCTCTCTCTCTCTCTCTCTCTCTCTGTATCTCATTCACTCTGCCTCTCTCTCTCTCTCTCTGTGATCTCTTTTAAAGACTCCAGTAAACCTTGAATGGGCAGGGTCACATCTCCATGGAAATAATCTAATCAGAAGACTGCAACCACAGTGTGCCTGCACGCACTAGATTGAATTAAAAGAGCATGTCTTTCCTGGGTGCATAACAGTTTCAAACCAACATATATGCTAATCTCAAATAAACTTAAATAAAATGATTTGCTGACTGGAATAATGAGAGGTTGAAATTGTCCATCTATGCCACCAACTACGACAAGTAATTTATTTTATGCACGTGTATAATTATAGATGTGACATATATACATGTATTCACTTATATACATATACACATGTATATAATTAATGCATGCCAATGTTTATAGAAATGAAATAAAATACAGTAAATCACTGCAATCATCTTTGTGTCAATGCTAAACAAAGTTCCAACAGTGGGTTTCAAAAATACGTATTTATTGTTAAGTTGCAAATTCATGTGTTCATTTGGAAAACAATATTTAGAGGGAAAATTCATTAAATTTTTCTTTAAATATATTCAAAGCACTCTACATTTTAGATTATCCAGAGGAAAACTTTGGTATTGTGTTACCTGTTTAGTTATGTGTCATAATAAAAATGATTTTAATATAAGCTTATTGCAAAAAGAAAAAAATCCAACTTTGTACCGTTGGCTTTCTATTCCCTATCTACTTGGCCACATGAAACTTGGGTGCCTGTAAAGGCAGGATAATAACTAATCCTCTTTGGTGTTTAGCGTCACTTAATCCTTTCTGGTACTTATCCTATTAACATTTTTTCTCTTGTATTTAAATACCACTGCAGAGCACTCAAATTAGTTGCATGCATTTCTGTGCTCCTGAATTTCCCAGCTAGAGAAAATGTCTTCAGAAATGTTTGATTAAATATATGCATTTATCTGAGTCTATATTCATTTTCAAGTGCTTATTCTAGTTTAATGGCTTTTAGCTTCGATATTTTAAGCTACCAGTTATGTTTACCATTATTTTGTAACTGTAGAATTCATCTTCCATGTAACATAAGCTCTTTAACTGAGCTTCCAAAAACAACTTATAAGACTTTGGCATACTTTGAGATTTTAGTTAAAACCCCACTCGAAGTACGTAAATCTATAAGACATATTACTGGGTGTCGCTTTTATTAAAGGTTGCAAAACAATAAATCTTATCTTTTGATGAAATGTTTTAGCCAGGCCAGGTTAAACTATGTTGCATTAATTAGTAAGCACAAAATCACAGAGGCTTTAGGAAAAAAAAAGCTTGCTTCTCACTCATGACTCATGTCCAGTGTAGACTGTCAGGAAAGTTTATTTTAGGTGGACTTGTACTTCCAGAAGACAGAGGAAAAGGGATATAGAAAATAATGGAAAATCATGCCTGTATTTAAAGAATTAAACCTCAAAGTATCACACTGAGACTTTTCCAAAGCAAGTAAAATAGCAACATATGAACCAAAGATGGTTGGGGGAGCTCAGTTAGACTATGTGCCGGAAGGAGAAATGGAGATATTTACAACCAGCCCCAATCACTGCAGCATTCACTTTAATGGAGCTTCCCTTCGAAGGAAACTAGAATAACTTATTAAGTAATATCACAACATTGAGTGTTGATGTATGTTTATTTTTCTTTTGCAAAAAAAAAACAATGAATATTATAGAGCAATTTTAAGGGTATTGTATTAGTTTTCTAAGGCTGCTGTAACAAAGTACCAAGACAAGTTGCATTAAAGAGGAATTTGTTGTTTTACTAGTTTTGAGACTGGAAGACCAAAATCCAGATGTCAACAGGATCATGATTTCTCTGAAGCAGTATTTTAGTGGCTGGCAACCCACAATTCAATCTCTGTCCCTGCCACATGGCCATCTGTTTCCCACTGACTTCCCTCTCTCCTACTCCTATGTTCAAATTTACTCTGCTTCTAAAGGCCCCACTCTGGATTTGGACTTTGTCCCACCCTGATTCAATGTGAGCTCACTATAATAACATTTCCAAAGCTCCTATTCAAAAATGAATGCACCACAGTGGTCAAAACAGCATGGTATTGGCATAAAGATAGATATATCGACCAATGGAATCGAATAGAGTGCTCAGATATAGACCCTCTCATCTATGGACATTTGATCTTTGATAAGGCAGTCAAGCCAACTCACCTGGGACAGAGCAGTCTCTTCAATAAATGGTGCCTAGAGAACTGGATATCCATATGCAAAAGAATGAAAAAAGACCCATCTCTCACACCCTATACAAAAGTTAACTCAAAATGGATCAAAGATCTAAACATTAGGTCTAAGACCATAAAACAGATAGAGGAAAATGTTGGGAGATATCTTATGGATCTTACAACTGGAGGTGGTTTTATGGACCTTAAACCTAAAGCAAGAACACTGAAGAAGGAAATAAATAAATGGGAGCTCCTCAAAATTAAACACTTTTGTGCATCAGAGAACTTCATCAAGAAAGTAGAAAGACAGCCTACACAATGGGAGACAATATTTGGAAACGACATATCAGATAAAGGTCTAGTATCCAGAATTTATAAAGAGATTATTCAACTCAACAACAAAAAGACAGCCAACCCAATTACAAAATGGGAAAAAGACTTAAACAGACACCTACCAGAAGAAGAAATACGGATGGCCAAGAGGCACATGAAGAGATGCTCAATGTCCCTGGCCATTAGAGAAATGCAAATCAAAACCACAATGAGATATCATCTCACACCCACCAGAATGGCCATTATCAACAAAACAGAAAATGACAAGTGCTGGAGAGGATGCGGAGAAAGAGGCACACTTATCCACTGTTGGTGGGAATGTCAAAGGGTGCAACCACTGTGGAAGGCAGTTTGGCGGTTCCTCAAAAAGCTGAATATAGAATTGCCATACGACCCAGCAATACCATTGCTAGGTATCTACTCAAAGGACTTAAGGGCAAAGACACAAACGGACATTTGCACACCAATGTTTATAGCAGCGTTATTTACAATTGCAAAGAGATGGAAACAGCCAAAATCTCCATCAACAGAAGAGTGGCTAAACAAACTGTGGTATATACATACGATGGAATATTATGCAGCTTTAAGACAAGATAAACTTATGAACCATGTAATAACATGGATGGACCTAGAGAATATTATGCTGAGTGAATCCAGCCAAAAACTAAAGGACAAATACTGTATGGTCCCACTGATGTGAACGGACATTCGAGAATAAACTTGAAATATGTCATTGGTAACAGAGTTCAGCAGGAGTTAGAAACAGGGTAAGACAATGGGTAATTGAAGCTGAAGGGATACAGACTGTGCAACAGGACTAGATACAAAAACTCAAAAATGGACAGCACAATAATACCTAATTGTAAAGTAATCATGTTAAAATACTGAATGAAGCTGCATCTGAGCTATAGGGTTTTTTTTGTTTTTGTTTGCTTGTTGGTTTGTTTGTTGTTGTTGTTTTTTACTATTACTACTACTTTTATTTCTTTTCTTTATATTAACATTTTATATCTTTTTCTGTTGTGTTGCTAGTTCCTCTAAACCGATGCAAATGTACTAAGAAACAATGATCATGCATCTATGTGATGATGTTAAGAATTACTGAGTGCATATGTAGAATGGTATGATTTCTAAATGTTGTGTTAATTTCTTTTTTTTTTTTCCGTTAATAAAAAATAAAAATAAAAATAAAAATAAAAATAAAAAAAAATGAATGCACATCCATAAGACCAGCGTCCAAGGTTTATAACTGAAACATGTCTTTGTGGGTGATATGATTCAATCCATAACACCGTAACAGGTACATGCAATGCTTTCAGCTTATATACAATGGGGAAGTGTTTACATATATGCATACATATATACATTATTCCAACCCAGCTCTTCAAGGGCTTGGGCCAGTGCAGCTTCAGAAGACCAAAGAACATGCCTGGCACAGAGTTAGACATGAGTTTTATTAGAACTTACGAAGAGAAGATCAGCTCCCTGAAAAGGATGGCAGGGTGGCGGGTAAGTGCAAGGGACAGCTTGTAAGGGTTTAGGACAAGGGTATTCCACAGGATATGAGAACAGAGTTTTAGCAGGGTCTCATGATGCAGAAGATTGGAGATGTGTTATCAATACATCAGAGGAAAGGAGTTTTAATGCTTTATGAGATAAGTGGGTTACAATAACATTTGTAAATTATTTTCCTCCCTGAGGAGGTCTGTTGACCTTTAACGTCTGTCCAGGTCACGTAGGTGGCCACATGCTTTATCCTCAATTTAGAGGGGTAACCTAGGCCCTGCATGTCCACACACATATTCAATGAAGAAGTGTTTACAGATATGTATGTATAAATGTATACATATATGCAAATGTCTTGACTGCCATTTTGAATTTGACTTGTATATGTTATTCTATTTAATACTTCAACAACTTCAGTATATAATTATCTTAATAAAGATAATAATTATCTCTATTATGATTGAGGACGCAGATCAGAGAATATAAGAAATTTTTTTTTAAATTGCACAGGTAATAAGTCACCACATTGAAATCTAGTTCAATTGGTTCATAGAGCTCATGCTTTATTTCCCACTACAAAATGCTGTTTCTCAGTAAAAGGGCCATTTAGATAAATGAGGAATCTTTTGCTTTTGTATGGATGATTATTAAAGTTAAACTAAGTTCTCTCCTACTTAATTGCCTTTTATGAGACTCAAATATAAGATATTATAAATTGGCCATTTTCAATGTGGCAGAGTGAAGAGTTAGTGAGACCCTTTTGCTATAAAGCAACAAAAAATTATAAAAGACAACAGTTTCAGGACTCTGAAAAGGGACAAAAAATGTGTTGCTTTACAACAAATTGTGAAGCATTCATTCATGAGAATCTACTGAATTGTAGGGAAGAACAATAAAAGTCTATAGTGTTTTTATTCAATGGTTTCTTGCCTGACCTCTAGCTTGCTGAGTGCTCTACCCGGGAAGGTCAGTATTGGAGATTGAATCATTTCCTTCACAAAAGGAATATTCAAGTTCCAAACTCTGCTCCTGAAGGCATGAAATTATTTGTAAATATGAGCTTTGGAGATTTCATTAGTTAAGGCATGCCAAAAACTAAATGAAGGTGGGTCTTAATCCAAAATGGCCACAGTCCTTAAAAGCAAAGGAAATTAAACACACAAGGAAAAGCCACGGGAGAAGCAAGAAGTTTGAAGTCAATGGAACCCAGAACAAAAGAAAAAGACACCATCTTATGCATTGCCATGTGACAGAAAAGCCAAGGAACTCTAAAGATTTCCAACCAGCCAGAGGTGCTGACCCTAGGAGGAACATGATCCAATAAATTTCTCCTTTTTAAGTCAACCCAATATATGGTATTTCTTTGAGCAGCCAATAAAGAAATACTGACAGGTCATGAAAGGCAGAAGCTTTGTTAATGGAAAAAGCTCACTTGCTTTGAGCTAAAGGCAAAAATGTCAAACCTCAAGGCATTATAAGCAAAAGTAGCCATCTGGGTGGCAAGAGGAAAGAGAAGGACAGTAGCTCTACTAGTGTGAGTTTGGGTCCTTCTTGACTGAAATGAGACCATGTATATTCAATATTAATTAGTGGTCCTATCCAGTATGATAGGAAATGAAAGAGAGAGAGAGAAAGAGAGATAAAGAATGGGTGGAAAGAGAGAGAGAGAGAGAAAGGTATCAAGATAACTATAATGTAGAAGTAAAACTATCTTCATCCACAGATGATATGATTATGTACATAGAAATCATAAGGTATCGACAAAAAGGTCAGAATTAATAAATGATTTTAGACAATCTTAGACATTGTACCTTAGTTGGTACAATGTTTTATTAGGCTGACTAGGGGCTCCAAACATGATGTTTGCATTCTATTTCCCTGAACATGATATAAATGTCAGCTTATGTGTCACAAGCGTGAATGTTATTTTATATGACAAAAGATGTGATTAAGTTAAGGATCTCGAGAAGAGGAGTTTATTCTAGATCATCTGGTGGGTCCTAAATTAAATCACCCACATCTTTATATGAGAAAGGAGGAGAAGGAGAAAGATTAAATATAGACAGAAGAAGAGACGCACACAAAAGAGAAGGCAACATGAAAATGGAAGCAGAGATTGGTATGATGAAGCCACAGACCAGATAAGTCAAGGAATTCTGGGCAGCAATTATAAGAGGAGACAAGAACCATATTGCCCATCCCTCTCCCCAGAGCTTCTGGAGGGAACATGGCCCTGCCAGCAACTTGACTTTGGACTGTTAGACTCTAGAACTATGAGAGGATACATTTCTGTTTGAGTTATGAAATTTGTGATAATTTATTATAATAGCCTCAGGAGCTTAATAGAATATCAATTACAAAATGTAACTGTATCTATCACCTAGAAATGAATAATCTAAAATTAAAATTAAGCAAACAATTCCATTCATAATATTGTCAAAAAGAATAAAATGGTGAGGAATAAATTTCATGAAAGTACTGCAAAATCTGCAAAATAGAAACTATAAAATTGTGCATAAAAATAGAGATGCACAATTCTCCCCAAATTGATATATAGATTTAACACGATCCCTGTCAAAATTCCATCATTTTTTGTATAAATTGACAAGTGGATCCTAAAATATATATGAAAATCAAAAACCTAGAATGGCAAGAACAATTCTGATAAAGAAAAGCAAAGTTTGAGGGCTCCACTAACCATTTGCAAAACATACTATGAAGCTACAATAAACAAGATGATGTCGAATTGGAATAAGGATAGGCACACATCCCAGAAATGAGCCCTTTACTTTATTATCAAACAATTTTTAACAAAAATGCCAAGGCAAATTATTATTATTTTTTTCTTCACATGTACAGGCACCGGGAAAAGAACCCGGGTCTCCAGCACAGCAGGCGAGAATTCTGTCACTGAGCCACCATCGGACTGCCCAAGGCAAATTTATTTTTAACAAATGGTATTGGGAAAATTGGGTATCGGCACATACTTACACTTCACACTTTATACCATAAATTTAATTATATATAAGGTAAAGTACTTATTTCCACATTGTGTAACTCAGTAGTAAGATTATGAACACATAAATAAAAGCTGGGCAACAGGATTTTTTAAAATATTTTTATTGATAAATCTTAACAACAACAACATTCCATACATGTTATGCAATCAGTGACTCACAATATCATCACATAGTTGTGTATTCATCACCACCATCATTTTTAGAACATTTGCATCATTCCAGAAAAAGATGTAAAAATAAAAAAGAAAAAACTCATATATCTCATACCCTTACCCCTCCCTCTCATTGACCACTAGTATTTCCATCTATCCAATTTATTTTAACCTTTGTCCCCCCTCTTAATTGTTTTTTATCCATATTTTTTACTCATATGTCCATACCTTAGATAAAAAGAGCATCAAACACAAGGTTTTCACAGTCACGCAGTCACACTGCAAAAGCTATAATGTTAGAGAATTATCTTCAAGAATCAAGGATACTAGAACACAGCTCAACAATTTCAGGTACTTCCCTCCAGCCTCTCTAATTTACCATAAACTAAAAAGGGATATCTATATGATGCATAAGAATAACCTCCAGGATAACTTCTCAACTCTGTTGAAATATCTCAGTCACCAAAACTATTTTGTCTCATTTCTCTCTTACACTTTTTGGTCAAGATGGCTTTCTCAATCTCTTGATGCTGGGCCCTGGCTCATCCAGGATTTCTGTCCTACATTACCAGGGAAATTTACACCCCTGGGAATTAGGTCCCAAGTAGTTGTGTGTGAGGGGAAAGACAGTGAGTTCACTTGCTACGTTGGCTTAGAGAGAGAGGCCACATCTGAGCAACAAAAAAGGTTCTCTAGGGGTAACTCTTAGACATAATTATAAGCAGGCTTAACCTGTCCTTTGGGCAAAAGGTTTTATAAGACATTTCACCAAAGAAGATATATGAATGGCAAATAAGCACATGAAAAGGTGGTCAATATCATGTTATAGAGAAATGCAAATTAGAACAACAATAACATACCATTACAAGCCCTCTAAAATAGCTACAGTTAAAAAGACAGAAAATAGCAAGCATTAGGAAGGATGTAACAAATACCACTTTCATACATTGCTGGTGAAAATTAAAACGGATGTATTTGTTTTCTATTACTACTATAAAAATATGCCCAAAACTTAGCTTCTTAAGATTTATTATCTAATGATTCTTCAGGTCAGAAATATAGTATGGGTATCATTGAGTCAAAAGCAGGATGTCTGAAGTTACGTTCCTCTCTCCAGACTTTTAGGGAAAATATATTTCCTTGCTCATGCAAATTTTGGCAGAATTTAGTCCATGCAGTTGTACAGTCTTCAGAGCTGTCCCCTGGGGGCCCGACTAACTTCTACAGAGGCTTCTCTTCAACCCTTGCCTATGACCCTCTACTTTTCGGAACCAGCAACAGGGCATCAAATCTTCATGTCATCCTCTGACTCACACTCTGACTCTTCATCCCACATTTAATGAGTCCTTTAATTACACCGACCCCATTTTACGGTCCGTTGATTAGCAACATTCATTCCATCTGTTACCTTAATTACCTTTTCTCTGTAATATAACGTAGTCATAGATTCTAGGGATTAGGAGTTGGGCATCTTTTCTTCTGCTGCCACAACAATATAGCCACTTTAGAAAGCAGTTTCTTAAAAGGGTTAAATATAAACTTACCATATGACCCAGAAATTTCCCTTCTAGGAATCTATCCAACAGATATGAAAACATAGTTCCATACATAAACCAGTTCAAAAATATCTCCAGCAACATTATGCATAACAGCCAAGAATTGGAACAATTCAAATGCTCCTCAACTGGTGAATGCATAAGCATAATATGGTATATTCAGACAGTGGAATACTGTTCAATACTGAAAAAATAAAAAGCTGCTGAAACGTAGCAACAAGGAATGAAGCTGAAAAACATCACAGTGATTAAAAAATCTAGCACAAAATCCTAGCTATCATATTATTGCACTATATTAAATAGGCAGAAGTGGAGAACTATAAGGACAAGAAGCACAATAGTGTGCCTGGAGCTGACGATGGGAGAGAGATTGATTGCAAGTGTGCATGAGGGAACTGTTTAAATGACGAGAATGTTCTGAAATGGATCATGATGATGGTTGCACAACTCTGTGTATTTATTAGATATCATTGAATTGGATACATTTATTTCAGGCAAATTTTGAGATATGTAAATTATGTCTAATAAGGCTCTTAATATTTTATAAATTAAAAAATTATTAAGAAGCAAAGGAGTTAGCTTATAGAAAATAGTTTTGAAAATTGAACCTATATGTTCATCCATTATTTCTTTAAATAATTCCTTTGAGTGGTTCTTAGATATCTGGCTCTGTATTAGACATGCAGTATCCATCAGTAGGCAAGTTGATAAAATCTCTGCCAGCAGAGCTTATATCATAATGGGGTACTAAAAAAATCAATATTGGAAATTTTTTTAAATGGCTGTACTATAACTATGCAATAAACATGCCCTTGGACTGGAACAGAGTGGGTAAATGTGGTTAAGAGATGAGGTCAAATGATCAGGGTTTAGAGCATTAATTAATTAATTTTTATTATGAAATTTCTATTATAATGACTGAAACCATCCTTAGGTCAATTGAAAAATTTAGAATCAAAATCCATTCCAAACCTTCTAACTAACAACATGATATTAATTAAATATCTCTAGTTAAAGAGATTTTTCTGAGTCAAAATTAGGTACAGTTTACTTGCTTAATGGAAAATTACCTTCATTTTGCATTCTGCTTTCATAAGCTAATATTCCCAAGTAATCTAACATTTTCTAAAAAACACTTCTGCTGTTAGCTAATTCATTATGTGTTTATGATTTCTGAAGCTCGACAACATCTCCAAAGCAGCAACCATTTCCCTAAGAAAGAGGTCCCAAGGGCAGTGATTGCTTAATCTCAGAAACATTCCAATGTGTGTTTCAAATCACTCTAGGAATATTTCATGTTTTTTATGGAAGTATTATTCTACAGTAGGAAGAGAAAAACTAAAGCAAATCAACAAATAATTACAGCAACAAAAATCCTTAAACTTTAATCAGGTAGAAATGAACTCATGGACAAGTTATCTTTACTAAGTATAATTTCTTAACTATGAACTTTCAAATTGGGTTACACAATCCTACCACAGTTGATCTGTTATCAGAATTAAATGGAACAATATATGAATGATGCCTGGCACAGTTTCTGCTATGTTCTACATAGTCAACAAATGTTACCTTGTTTTTCTTTCCTACAAAAGGACTTCACTACTCTATCTCACTCTCAGACATATCAGCTTTTCAGCAAACATGGGAGATATTTCACATTCATTAAAGTTTTGGATCAATGGTTTATTTCATGGGTTTGCAATATTTATTCATATGAGTCTTCATGCAAGCAACAGATACACCAAAATTGTAGAGACAATGTTTCGATTGATAATCCAGAGGTGGAGAATTCTTCAATCCAAGAAAAACCCAATTGAACAACTACTAGATGTGCAAAGGGAAATGTATAAAAATGAACAAAAAGAAAAAACACATCAAAATAATGGTTATAAAAAATCAACAGGATTAATGAAATAAAACAAATATTTGAAAATATTGAAATAATGAAATTAATCAAATCAAATAATCATTTGTTTTTGCAGGATATGCTAATTTTTCAATGTTATAGGATGAACATAAGGAAATGTAGAAATAAGAGGATCTTGTAAACTGGCATAGTTCACCCACTTAGTGATAAGGTAAAAGGTACGTGCTGGAGAAATCCAGGGTTAGAAAACTTCTACGTTCTTCACATATTATATGTTCCTTGTGGAGAACATTTGACAAAACCAAGAGTGTAAATAGGGATTTTTGCTTTTAACAGTCTTATGCCAGGAACAGGCTTCCCTCTCCTCAAGTGAAAGATTAACAGTGTGGGGGGTGCAAGGGGACTTCAGTAGTAGAGTTCCTGCCTGCCATGCAGGAGACCGGGGTTCGATTTCCGGTTCATGCACTTCTTCCAAAACAAAGCAAACAAACAAAAATTCAGCAAATGGTGTTGCAATAATACTCACATGGAAAAATCATGAAATGTGACCCCAACATACAACATACAAATTTTTTTTTTTTTTAAATATAGATTAGCAGTGTGTCATAACGAGGGTAAAGCAATCGCTAATTAAATAAAGCCCTGCTCCTTGTCAGGGCCTTTGAGCTATGCACAGCTGTGAACTCCTTTTGAATGTGCAGGAGCTACTTAAGTGTCAATGAACCTGAAAAATCATGAAATTTCATTGCTCTTTTCTTTCCTAAGACTTCACTGCATTAAGTGGAAAGTGATGCCAGAATAGGGAGCACATGTCTCAAAGTTAAAAAAACACTTTTCTTATTTCTTGTACTTCCTCTAGAGGTCTTCAACAGGAATTAAAAAAAATTAAAATTGTAATATAGTGTTTACTATGTGCTAATGATTTTCTAAGCCTTTTATATTTAATCTTTTTTTAACAAAGTATACTTTAGTTATTACTATTTTCCCCATTTACATAAGAAAATTGGTAAACAGAAAATTAAGTAATTTGTCCAACTAGCAGGTGGTAGACACTGAATGTACTTCTCAGAACATTCTCTAAATCACTTTATATACTACTTTGTGTATCTGTAAGTTCATATACCTATCTGTATGAATAATTTCCAATCAATCGAAAAATATACATTTCCTTTTCCAACACTGAAAATATATTGAAATACTGTTTTGTGATTTAAGGTATACAACTTTTGTTGATTAACATTCATTTTAAGTATGCATGCATTTTTCCTACCTGTGGCTCTATTCCCCAACTCCATAGTAGGAATCAATAATAGAATATCTCTATAGAATTAAGGATCACCCAAATGCTCCTGATAATTTGGTTGATTAATCTTTTATATCTTCAGTTGTATTTCACTAAGGGAAAATGTGCTTATCCATTATTTTCCCCACTATGACCAATATATACCTAAATTTTGGGCAAATATTTAGTATCAGAACTTCCATAGTAAGCAAGAAACCACTGAACTTTCATTATTATTCTTCTTTACCATGATAGCACAAATAAAATCTCAAACAGGATTTGACTGAGATCTGATAATTAGATCTTGCTCTAGCTTTCTCCTTTTTCTCAGTTCTTAAAGAGATTTCCACATAAATCACCAAATACACCAAATGTCACAATTTATTTGACACTCTGACATCCATAAAGTTTCTATTTTTTCATTTTGTCAAGGCCAAAGCAAATGAAGCGTGCACATATTTTACACTGTGGTAAACATTTAATTCACAGAAAAGATGCCTTTTTTTTAAGTGCTCAAACTGCTTGTTTAGGCAAAATTGTTACTTGACAGAATGTTTCACATACCAATAACACGGTAGACATGAATGTACATATTTTCATTTCCTTCTTTCATCTATGAAATAAAAATCTATCACCTATAAAAAATTTCACAGGTATTTTGAGCTTAGAGAGCTTCTCAAATTCACAGGAATAAGAATGAATTATTTTGGTAGAATATCAAGTATGAAAGACTTTTGCCCTAACTTTGAGTTTTGAGCAAAATTTTCCTAACCAATATTCAAGATTTTAAGAAAACTTGTAAAAAGTCTTTGTGATAGTTTAAAAATATTATAGACCCAGAAAAAACTGTTCTTTAAATGTTAACCCAATCTTGTGAGGGCAATTACGTTCTTTTAATCCTGATCCAATATTTAGGATGGAACCTCTTAGTTAGGTTGCTTCCATGGAGATATGGTCCACCCAATTGTGGAACCATCTTTTGATTAGATGAAGATGTGATTGTGCCCATTCAAGGGGGGGTCTTAATTAGTTTATTGGAGTCTTAAAGTGAGTTCACAGAGAGAGAAAGAGCTCAGAGCCAACAAAGACCCAGATGTTTAGACATGCTTGGAGTGCAGCCACAGATACTTAGAGAGCCATTAGAAACCATACAAGGTAGCTAAGTGAGAGCTCACAGACACTTGGAGAGGAAGCCACTGGAATCAGAAATACAAAGCAAGGACCTCAGACACCAGCCATATGCCTTCCCAGATGACAGAGAAATCCTCAATGCCATTCTACCTTTCTCTGGAGTCAAGGTATCTTTCTCTGGATGCCTTAGATTGCGCTCTTTATGGCCTTAGAACTGTAAACTTGTAACTTGATAAAACCCTTCATAAAACTTGATCCATTTCTGGTATATTGCATTCCAGTAGCTTTAAACTCAAACACTCTTAAATAAAACCATGTGGTTGATTTCAAGTGACAATATTAATATTGGATGTTTTCCAGATAAAAGGATTCCTGAACATCAGCCATTTTAGTCTAGTGGAAAAATAATGATAGAGAATAGCAAAAAACATAAGTTGGACAATGGTTTCAAGGATACTCAAAACAGAGCACTTATCATATCCACCTGTCTTTTATGTTTTTAAAATTTAATCCTGCAACACAATTCACTTCATTCAGGGGTATGTCACACGTGTTCCTGAACACATTCCTTTGGTCACCAACAAACACAAAGCCTTTAACTGACAAAGTTGTCTCAAGACTGTTACTAGAATGAGATTTTAAGAAACCACTTGCTGATATTTGGGAAAACAACTTTTCCCTCCTTCATCACTGCCATCAGGAGTGTCTCCCTCTGATCTCAAAGCAGTTGTTAGCTAGTGCAACATCCATGCTATATATGCTGGCAGTGTATATAACTATGGCCTCAGTGTCTCATTATGACTGTTAACTACTCATATCAACATTACTGATAAGCTGGAGTTACACCCAATTGTAGTTATATGCTCCAAATTTGGGTTCAGACTCAATATGGAAATGAAACCCAGCTCTATCCCTACCTATTTGTTTGACTTTCGGGAAGTCACAAGCCCTCTGTGATACTCAGGAGTTTCATATTTAAAATGGAGAATCATGCTAGATAATGTAGCATGATGAATCAGGTCTTCTGTGTTCCAAACAGAAATGAGAGTATTATGTTAAATTTTCTAGTGTTTCACAATTATTATGCTTTGCGGATCTATCTGTCCATTTCAATTTGTCTTTGTGCTGTATCAATTTAACATATATTTATTGATGAAGGTACAGGAGCAGTTTCCATGGAAGTAGAACACAGGTGAGTAGCAGACACTGTGTTATATTCAGAATTTATTTTGCTCTCTGGTTACTGAGGCATTATATTTGGACTATGTCTCTCTCTTGTTAGTACTTGTTAATTCCATGTTGATTATTTGCCTTAATGTAAAAGCTTCATTGATACCCCTTCATCTAATGAAACACTTATCATTACCACAACTACTTTTGTACCCACATGAACACCTGAAATCTACCAGACATTCCCTTAACACATCTAAACCCACATGAAAGCATTGCTTAGGTTCAAACTGGGACACATGCACACACAAAAGCACCTAATTATATAAGTGCAAATTATGTGCTAAAATTATGAATTTAAAATCCCACCACAAACAAACATGCAAACAAACAAAAATATCCTATATGGCAAGGAAAACCAATATCTCACAATCACAAATTTGGGTACTATATGTGAAAATCAGAAACTGTGATTAAATAGCTTCATAAGTGCTAAAAGTATGCAATTTGATGTCTCCTTAGGATTTCTTAACAATCAAATTCACACTCTTAAAATCCCCAAATTATTTTCTGTCCCAAATGGCTTTCTATCTTGGTAAATTTCTTTATCTGGCTGCACAGATTACAAATGGGATGTGTCTAAAAATTTCCACAAATGAGTAAATTGAAACCTCTTGTCTGAAACTTCAAATCCTCTTTGCCTAGCAACCATGACTAAGTTTTCTACATTTTTTAATGTAATAAAAATGTATGTATAACTTAGTAGAAAGCTGTAATTGAGGGACAAGTTTCTGTTGTTAAAAGGTCTATAACACAAATGAGAGAGAGACTGGAATATGCTGTATTCCTCCCATAGTTTACCAGAGGAATTATTTGGCATAGAAAGGTTAACCTTTTTATACCTATTTCTGCCTGCTTTCTGCATGGTAATCACCTAGAAAGAGAAAGTCCCAGTTTCCTTGCTAAATTTTGCTACTGAAAGAAGCAAAGCAGAACATGACCTGAGGAGGAACAAAGAAAGCAAAACATCAAGTGGTTATGTGCCTGAACTCTGGAGTCATACCCAAGTTGGGGTAACTCTCTACTGTGCGGTAACAAGGCATTTTCCTTGGACAAGTCACTGAACCTGTCTGATTTCTTCAGGGTATCATAAATCAAATAGAGGTTATGATAGGGGCAGCTCTGTGAAGTTGTTGTGAACATTATGGGAGATAATATAGTGTGTTGACCCAATATAATGCCAGGATGCTAAGTTGTGGCACAGTGCTGGTGTAGTAAAAATCCATTAGCATGGTAGGCAGGTAACCTATAAGGAGATTAAATTTTATTCTATCAGGTGATCCATTTTCAGCTTGTTTAAACCTCTTTCCCTTCTAGAAGTCTATGTTCTTTCAATTCTTGTTTATTTCCACAAAAGGCATTTACTGATAAACCTTTTTTTTTTTAATTTTATAAGCAAGTATCCATTCAACTCCTCAACAAATTCACATTAAACATCTAGAATATATTGAATATTGGACAAGAAGCTTAGAGCACTGTGCTGTGTTAAACAAAATGGCCAGAAATTCTGTACTCATGAGGTTTCAGACTAATTAAAGAGGGACTATTTTTTCAAATGATTACTCAAATTAGAAACAGTTCAGATGACACATGACACACAGAATTGGAAAAATATGAAGACCATAATTTGGAAAATACTGCTTTATGCCATTGTGTCTTATTCCTTTGAAGTGAGGACTCAAGTCTTAGTATTCTTGTTTGGTTTTTGATGTTTAAATAAAATCTTAAGGTTATAAAGATTATGAGGAACTTTCAATGGCTTCACATCTATCTTTTCATCTGATACAGCAATTCCTCTTTAATTATAAACCATCAACATTAGTTTCCTATTTATGTTATAAGAAATTACCACAAATTTAATGGTTTCAGACAACACTAGTTTACTATCTTCCAAGTCTGAAGGTCATAAGTCCTAAAATCAAGGTGTTGGCAGAACTGTGTTTCTTCTGGAAGCTCTCTGGGAGAATCCTTTCCTTTATTCTAGTCTCAAGAGGCTGCCCTCATTCTATTGCTCTGTAACTTGCAAAATTCTGAACTCTGGTTCCAAAATCACAACACCTTTCCTTCTTAGGAGGACCCTTGTGATTGCATTGACTCAACTGGACACTTATTCACGTTGTTAATGTCCCTTTGCCAAATAAGTTAGCATAGTCACAGGTTCCAAGGACTGGGGCATGAACTTCTTTGGGGCAGGAGAAGAGCATTATTCTCTCTACCACACATAAGAATGTAGGTCCCATCTTGTGAAAAATTCTTTAAGCTGAAATCTTTCTGAAGTCAATCCCTTCAAGACAGACAAAACAAATCATATCATCCTCAAAGTGATAGTTTATAAAATATCAAGACTTTGATCACACCCATCCAAATCTTCTATTTTAATAGGCTATACTCCTTCAGAGCAGTTACTTGCTTCACCTCTGATATAACTTGAAGTGTTATTATTCTTGTCAGTCTACTTTCAATTTACTTTCAGTTTGTCTATATATCTTAAAGTGTGAAACACAGACCACAGAATCCTCCAAGTATGAGCTTGCTTCTTCAGAAGTATCCCAAGTTTGAATTGTCTTTTTTTCCAGTAAAACCATGGTAGTAATTCATATTGAATTTTCTGTTGACTATTCACTTCAGAACTATTTTACTAGATCCTTGACTAGTCTCTCCTCATATTTTTTGAATCCTGAATCCTCTTCCCACAATCTTTATAGGACAGATAATAATACTGTTCCATAGGACAACTGTGAGAATTAATAAGGTATTAAATGTAAATTGCCTAGCATACTGCTTGTTACATGATATGTATACAGAGATATTTCCTTTCTCTGTTCCCTCAATCTTAAACACCCACCAGTGCCATATATTTTTGATGAGACTAAGAGAAAAAAGCCATGATTCTAAAGAAAGACATAAGTCACTTCTTTGTGGATTAAAAATTTAGATATCTAGAGGGGCCAGACAGGTGACATTAATGTATAAGTTGAACTGCATGTCGATGACAGAGAGTAGTAAGGTTCTGGCCAACTGGAGAAGATATTACTTGTTGTCTTGTGTTGGGTTCCCTAAAAGTAGAACCTGAGACAAGGATTCCTGTTAAATGGATGCAATTTGGGAATGCTCTCAGAAGGAGAGAGAGATAACCATTTCTGAGAGGGCTGGTACTTAACAACAGCCAAGAACTGGGAATGGGTGCACTAGTCATCCGGTAAGTGGGTCTGCGTCAGGCAATACAATTTCACTACACTTTTCTTACATACCACAAGGCAGGCAAAACACAACAAGCATCAAAATATTGAGAGAGTATAGAGGGGGGTGGCTTCTTAAAATTGAAGGTAAAGACAAAAGTGGGGAATTGACCAGTGGAGAGCCTCCCTACAGAACCTGCTAAGGAATTCTCACACATGTCCAATGGGAGAATGAATGCTATATAGAAGGCAAAGGACAACATTCAGTATCAGCCAACAGAAGTGCCATTAATCAACAGAAATTACCTCAATGGAAACCTATTATTTCTCAGATAATAGGATCAATTGTAGGAGCCAAGGCCTAGGTAAAGAAATCAAAGGAGGGAGACCAGGTGCAAAGTGAAGGAGGAGGAGGGCCTCGTTTACTAAGCCTCAGTCCTGCTGGAAGAAAATTAAGCAAGTAGGTTGGATGAGGAAAATCAATCTTGTGAAGTTCAGTAAATGTGGCTGAGGAATATTGGTAAACCATTCCCAACACTGCTTTGTTTTGTTTTGTTTCTGAATACCCACTTGAAGTAACATATGAAAGAGCACAAGTCATAAAAAGAAATAACACAAATCAATGTGCTATCAAAAATGTCTTTCCAAACCTGTTCTCAACAGTCTTGGAGAAATTATACTTTATGTCTATTTATCTCTAACAACAAACACAATGCCTGAAACCCAATAGAAGAGTAAATTTTAGTAAATGAATATACTAATTTTTATAGTGCATCTTTTGGATATTATTTTACTAAGTTTGTAAATCTTTCATGAAATAAGAATGGAGGGCTTTTTCCAAAGTAAGCAAAAATCGGGCTTATTTTTGCCCAGTTTTTGAATGGGCAAAATTTGAGTTTCAAAAATGAACAATTAAAGACATGTACATAGATTTATTGCATCTGTATCTTAGAAAACTATAATTTATTATGTATTTTATTGCTAAAATACTAGAAAGTGAACATCCCTAAGGAAAATATAAGACAATATTTAGATATTTACCACATTCACTAAGTTACAACTTTCCAATGAAACAGAAAACACTCTATTACATCATTTCATTAAATTCTTTCAAGAATTTCATGCAATAAATATTATTAACCCCATTTCACAGTTGAGAAAACTGAAGTTCAGAGAAGTTAAATATCATGCCTTTTGTGACAGAGCTCAGAAATGATAGAAGCAGGATTCTAGTTCATGTCCATCTGTTGCCAAGCATGTGAAACCACTTAAAAAGGTCTTTGCTTTTGGAAAAGCATAAAAATTGCATACTCCCACATTTTAAACTTCCTGAAGTTCCAGGTTAGTATGAACTCACAGACTTTCAATTAAGCATCTGAAACACATTTTTTACATTCCCTTTCTGTATTTTGCATTATAAAAATAATACAGTCTTTCCAATAATTCAAATACAAATAGAACATGCTCTTTTAAAAGCATTTCCTGCTTAATTTTCAAATATATGCCTTTACCACATTCAGCAAATGCCCATGGTCATTGGATGGTATTGGATGAGTGGATGGTTGGAAGAATGTGCATGATTTTATTCATAGTTCCTGGAGAAAGGTCCTAATATGTGTTACTTAATAAATTTAGAATGAATGATGCTCACTATAAGTAATTAAAGAAAACAAAGTTCTTTGACATAGACTGCCTCTTAAAATGATTCCAGACACTAGTTATGTGTTGTCCTTTCAACAACTGTGGTTACCAAACTGGAAATGAATTTCCATTTTATGATACAACTAGTTTATCATGTTTGTTTTTCATATGTAGATATTTTTTGCAAACATCATCAACTACTTTTTTCTCATTTTTCTAAATATCTATTGGGAAAAAAGTAAATATTTCCATTATCATCTGCTAATTAGTGCACTGAATTTGTGTATTTTCATCAGAGTTACTACTTTTGAATGACCTAGAAAAAAGTCAAGTGGGAATTGGATACTATACATCTGATTTTACTAATTAGGTAGAGCTGTTGTTATTTCAAGGGAATAATTGTTCTGGAAAGACATCATCACCATTTATAAATTTGGCACAGATATTTGGCAGAGTGCAAAATCATATTTAACTTTTCCTTCTCTACATGAATAATCCTTATGTATTAAAATCCAACTCCTACAATTACAATTCATTAGTAAAGACAGCTAGCACTATCTTCAAATATATCTAACAAGATTTGGTTTCCATTTCCTTCTTCACAACAAATTTAGAGCAACCTGCCATCTCTTGCTTGGAGTACTGAAGCAGGTCTCCTAATAGGTCCCCCAGTGAACCCCCCTTGCCCATCTGTAGGCTTTTTTCCACAGAGCAGTTAGATGCTTTCTTTTAAAATGTTAAGTCTTAAGTCTCTGCTCAGCTCAGAGCCCCTAATGGATCTCTAACTACTCTAAGTAAAATCAAAAGTCTTCATCATTGATTACCAACTTCATTGTGAACAGGTCCCCATCTAATATCTCTGGCTTTATGTCCTATTACCTGTTTTTCTCCTCTTCAACCTATACGGACATCCTTTCCATTCCTCAAACATATCATACACGCTACTTCGGCTGAGATGCTTCAAAGTGGGCATTTGCTCTCTCTTTCACCTGGTATTCTCTAACCACACATGACCATACTGCATGTCTCCACTCTCTTTCTAGTCTCTGCTTATTTCTCTTCTCAAGAATACTCTTGACTATGAAAGGATTGAAGCTTTGCTGATACATTTGCTCACATGTTACACTTGACCTCCCCACCACACGCAAGCCACACTGATCTTCCACAGCTGAGATGTTTCCATAGGGTTGTCTCTCACCTTAACTCCATCCTCCTTTCAACCACTCAAATGTCTGGCTAGTTTAGATTTTATATATATGTATAAAAAATCAGCTAAGGCTTTAAGGTGATCCCCATTGATCACCTTATATTATATATATATATATATATATATATATATATATATATATATATATAATACATTCAAATAGCACCACATTGGTTTTCTGTCTTCCTTGGTATTCTTTACCACAGTTGGAAGTTTACATTAATTTGGAAAATTATCGGATTAATATTTGTAGTGTATGATCAATGGGGATCACCTTAAAGCCTTAGCTGATTTTTTTATCATAGATTCAAGTACACTGCCTGACAAAAAATAGACACTCGCTCAACACGTGCTGCTAATAAAGTAATTAATTCCCTAGTAAATCCAAGTGATATTGGATAGTTACAAAATGGCTTATTTTCCAGGGCTACCATAAGAAAGTACCATAAACTTCGAGTCTCAAATCAACAGAAGTTTATTGTCTCACAGTCCTCAGAGCTAGAAATCTGAGATCAAAGTGTCAGCAGGCCCATGTTCCTTCTGAAGTCTGTGGGGAACAATCTGGTCCATGCCTCAGTCCAGGCTTCCAGCCGTAGCCTGCTCAATCCACAGCATCCTCTGCCTCAAGAACCGCATGATGTTCTCCCCTCTGTCTATGACCATAGTTCCCATTTTATAAGGACACCAGTCATATTGGAATACGTGCTTGACCTACTCCGGTATGACCTCATTTTCACTTGTCTACTTCCATCTGTAAATGCACTTTTTCCAAATATGACCATATTTGGAGGAACTAAGGATGAGTACTTTGACGTGTCTTTGGGGGGGATGCAATTTTATGCATAACACAACATATACTATGCAACAAGCATATCTCCAGTTTCCAATAAAATCATATGCAAGATGATGAAGAATCAAGGGGAAATTGGTTTTTCAAGTTTAGGAGTGACCCAAAGGCTCTACAATAACAGCAACGACAACCCCCAACCATACATGTATGTAGAAGTGTGTGTGTGTATGTTGAAATATATTCCGGTTCTTTAAAAAGGGCCATTATGATTTAGTTGCATCTGATCGATCATGTTTAGATGGAATCTAAGAAACTAACCTGTTTCAAAAGGTGCATATAAACACTAACAAAAATGTTAACAAAGAGGTTTACAGATTTAGTTCTGTAAAATAGTTAAACAATAAAGATATTAAACGATTCTCCCATCTATCATACACTCAGATAAGCAATGACATCCTGAGGACCAGACTTCTTGCAACCTGCTACCTAAATTTCTCCCACAGGAACAAAAGATACCATCACTCCCAGATAATCCTTGATAATTGGCCTTCCCTGTCCTATCGAATTAATACTAGTATTTGCCTGAGGCATTTTAACACTTTTCCCTTTCTCTGCCAATAGAAGGCTTTCATGTAGACGTTTGCCTAAAATAGGCAGTGAGTACTACCTCCAGAGGAAGAAATGGGGCATATTTGGAGCTGGCATATAAAAAACAGGGAAGAAGAGCTTCTTTTTTTCACAAACTAACTGTAAGTAGTATCAAAATCCATGGATCGCACTACAACATTGTAAATTTATATGCATCTCAGGTGATACCCAAATGAATGTAGAATTGGCAACTCAAAATGTTGAAGAGTGATAAGAATGTGCAGTCAGCTAGATCCTTAAACTTTACATAATTGCTTGAAAATGCCAACTAAGACAGAGGGCAAGGAAGGGAAGAGCCAGCCATGCAGCCAGACCATAGAGATGAGGCTACGATGGAGGATTAATTTTCCTGAAGACCCAGTGTAGCAAGGAAGAAACAACAATGGGACTCTGGAACCTCTGTATACTTTTGCCTCTCATTTTATAAATGAGGATAATAGCGTTTTCTATCTCACTGGGTTGTTGTAAGGATTAAAATACTATACCTAACTTCACAGAGCTGTTTTCTGGATTTAAATATGTAAAATACTTTGAATGGTGTCTGGTACCATTTTAACTTTACAGAAGAGTTAGCTGTTACTGTTATTACTCTCAAGCTTGACAATTTTAGCAAAGCATTTTAGGTATGTAAACGAATTTACAGAAAGTCTAGTCCTAATATCTTGCCTAGCCTTAACCCATTTTATAGGTCTGAAAAAATTCAGTGAGACCTGAAATATATGAAGATTGCTTAATCTCTGTATCTCTAAAATTTAAGTAATCAAAAAAAAAAAAAAAATCAAACTATTTGAAAAATTCCTGCCAGGAAAAAGACCAGTAATTTCCCTGAGGCTGTGGAGACTTGAGAAAGAACAAGTTACTTTTTTCATTATAAAAATAAACTTGTAAGTATAATAAATATGAGTATAAAAAAAGAAACAAGCAAATGCACAGCCCCCATACACACACTCACACACAAAAAAAACACATGCAAGCAATATCCTCATTTAGAGGCTATCTTCCTATAAATAACATTATATTTCACAGTCAAATTTTCAACCTTGATATTAGCAGGACACACTAAGTACAGAATATATAAACAAGCATTCATGGTTTTCAGAGGTCTAGTCTTTTACTTTTTTGCATGCTGTATAAGTTGGGGTCACATTTCCTTGTTTTTCCATGTGAGCATCCCCTTATTGCAGCACCATTTTGCTAATTTTTTTGTTTGATTCTTTTTCATTTGTTGTTTTGGGAAGTGCATGGGCCGGGAATCAAACCCGGGTCTCCGGCATGGCAGGCAAGAACTCTGCCTGCTGGTGGGCCGCGGTGGCTCAGCGGGCAAAGGGCTTGCCTGCTATGCCGGAGGACCTCGGTTCGATTCCCGGCCCCAGCCCATGTAACAAAAACGGAGAAACAGAATACAATAAAACAAGAAAATGTTTAAAAATGTTTCCCTTTCTTCCTTCCTTCCTTCCTTCTATCCTTCCTTCCTTCTCTCTGTCTTTCCTTTAAAAAAAAAAAAAATAAATAAAAAATAAGAACTCTGCCTGCTGAGCCACTTTGGCCCACCCTCAATATATTCTTTTGATAAAACTATAAGGACATTTAAGAAAATGGCCCCTTTATCCAGTACATGACAAAGCCACTCTTGAGAGAATAATGAGTCAAATTTTCAAAATGAAAATGAAACCTGCCAAATATATTTACAGTTTACCAGAGACACATCTAGATATTTTGGTTAAAAAAATACTACTTTATTCTACCTGACATTTGGACTTGTTGGCCACAGAGAATACCATCACATGGACATAAATATAATTAACAGAAGAGCAGAAAGATAAGAATTAGGGATAGCTTTTTTTCTGTTTCCTAAGAGCTAAACAGAGGGCTTCTAGAGAAAAGAATATATTTTGCTAACTATATTAACTTAGAACACAAAGAACACAAACCATATTCTAGTCTAAACTTTTGTCTTATCCACAATAGCTGAGGAAATGGAGATAAGAAGATGGTAATACAGTACATACCATACCCATTGGTATGCATGGAGGGAGGACCAGAATACATGTCTCTTGATACAAGTTTTATCATTGTGGTTTCCTAGTCTTGGTTTAAAAACATTTATATTAACAACAGCATAACCAATTTAAAACCAGTAACACAGTTATTGGTAAGGTTCAAATCATGAAAATGGCTCCTAATTAGGGCATTTAAGACAGTCAAGCTATAAAGGAAAGCATGATTGAAAACCCTTATTACAATAGTTTTTAAAACAATTTTTCCTGTTTTTAATTTGTCATAGTATATATATACTAGATATTATATATTTATATATATGCACACATACATATATATATGTGCACATATATACTATGTATTTAGGATATTTAAATGTATATAATATCCTAAATATATATATATATATATCCTAAAAATCCACTTTTTCTCAGAGCTGTGGAAAACACTGAGAAGGCTACAGGAACAGGGTAAGTGCTGAATCAAGAAAAAAGAAGCCTAAGAATGGCAGGAGAAGCACGCACGCAGCACCCTTTCTGGTTCCTCCCCCAACCTGCATGTGTCACAGGGTAAATTAGCTTGCACTCTCATTATGGGTCCCTCGCCCTGCTCAGATAAATCAGAGGCCCTTATGTGCATACTGGGGTGCTTGTGTGTCTGTGCCAAACTATCTGGTGGCAACCTGAGCAACTGAACCAGGACACTCCTCTCTGGCTCTAAGTCCCAGAATTTGCCCTGCAGGCATAAGCAGTTTACTGATAATTTAGCAGAAATTTGTAAACTGAAGTAGCTTAAGGAAAATGATTACTAGCTTCAAGACATACAATAGAGCACCTGGGAATGGGATATCTATTTCAAGGGAAGTAGGGTGGGCATTTCTATCCTTATATGCAGGGAAATTTCTAAGGTCAGGAGCGTATGCCCAGAACGGAACATATATATTCATAAAATACACAGAGGAACCCACTTATTCTCCATGGTCTGATCTGAAGGGGAAATTCTGAAGGGTAGTATCAGCCAACACAGAATCAGTTTGCAAAGATTGTTAAAGGCATTTTTTTGCATTGGACTGTTTTAACTCCACGAACTCAAGGAAATCTGTCTCATCATTAGCTGAATACAAACTTAAGGAACTGACACTGCAGAAACTGCCAGAGTTAACATATTAAAATATTAAAATGTACAGAGTACAACAAACAGACACAAGACAAACAAAGAAGCAGGAAATAATGGCCCATCCACAAGAACAAGATACAAATTCAGAAACCATCAGTGAATACCAGACTTTGGAAATTTCAGACAAAGACTTAAAAAAAAAAATCTTCAATATGCTCAAAAGCAAAAAGAGAACAGAGATTGAACTAAAGGATATCAGGACAATAATAAATGAATGCTAATTCAAATTTCCTTTTGACATTTTCAACAGAAGATTTGAGCTAGGCAGGAAAAAGGAATTAGAAAACATGGCTATGTTTGCTCAAGCTGAGGAGCAAAAAGAAGAAAGAATGAAGAAAAGTGAACAGAGCCTGAGAGACTTAGGGGACACCATCAATCATACCAATTTTTATGCATTATGAGAGTTCCAGAAGGAGAAGAAAGAAAGGCAGAAGGAATAGTCAAAGAAATAAAGTAAGATAATTTTCCAAATTTAACAGTAGATATAAATATGGAAATTCAAGAAGCTCAACAAACCCAAACAGAAAAACTTTATGAGAGAACCATGCTGTTTTATTTATGCAGGCTATTCAAGCAAATAGGTAAATGATGGGAATCATTTGGCTTAAATGATGGGAATTTATTAGCTTGTGGTTTTGAGGCTGATCTACTTGAAGAATTCTGAAGGCAACTGCATCCTTGGTCCCTCTGTCATTTAGCAGAGAACATGACAGCATCTCCTCATCTCTCCTTTCTTTTCCAGTTCCCACGTATTTCTAGTCTCTTGCTTCCTGTTTTATTTCCTCCATCATCTGAATTTCACTCTTCTTATAAAAGACCCCTGTGATAGGATTAAGGTCCAGCCAGAGTGTGTGGAACCCTCCTTCTTAATTGAAGTAGTTTCGAAAGTTCCTATCCAATGGGTACATATCCACAGTAATGGATTAAATGTAAGATTATCTTTTTCTGGGATACATTCAGCTGCAAACCACCATACTCCACCCTCAGGATCCAAGAAAGATATGTTCTTTATATATGCAAAATACACTCCTTCAGGGTGTGCTCAGGTGGTTCAGTGGTAAAATGTTCATTTTCCATGCTGGAGACCTGGGTTTGATTTCTGGACCATGCACCCTTCCCAACAAAAAATACATTCATTTTGTCACAATATCCCAAAAACCTTAAGTCATTTCAGAAAAAAATGTTAAGTACAAAATTTCTTCAAAGATATGGGTATGGATTGGTGCAACAGTGGCTCAGTGGCAGAATTCTTACCTGCAATGTTGGAGACCCGGGTTCGATTCCTGGAGCCTGCCCATGCCAAAAAAAAAAAGGAAGAAAGATATGGGTATGCATTACTTTCCTGGACATAATCCCCCCTCCATCTGTGAACCTGTGAAACCTAGAGAACAAGTTATCTATTTCCAATAGACAATGGAAGGATAGGTCTGGGATGAACATATCCATTCTCATAAGGATAAACTGGGAGAGAAACAGGGGTCACAGGTCCCAAACAATTTTGAAACCCAATAGAGCACACTCCACTAGATTTCATGGTCCAAGGGTCATCTATAGAATGGAATTTTGTCCTCAGGGCCTAATGAAGCATCAGTCACATGTTTTCCAAGTGTTTGAACAGTAGCCATGCTTTTCATGAACATTGAGGTGAAGGCTTCATCATCTCCAAACATCAAAATGACAGCCAGGTGGTGCAAGGTTAGCTTAGTATTTGATATTCCACCACTCATGCCTGCACATGCAAAAAAAAAAAAAAAAAAAATAGCCAGACTCAAGCTCCAACCTCTCAGAACACTGGGTTGAGGCTATACTCTCTGGCCCTAAGGCAAAGGCTCCATCCTCACAGCACTGCTGCAGCAGTGCTTATTCTGAACAATAGAGCAGAAGGCCTGCCCTACCCAAGTACTGGGGCAGACTCACCCTTTCCATGTATGGGTGCACCTGCTTCTCAGCCAGAGAAGATGTCTATGGTCCAGTCCTCAGTTTTCATTTTGTTCTGACCTTGAAGTGATTTTTCCTTCAATCTGTCCCTTCTCAGTCTCATTAAATCGAGGCTGGCTGTGGTGTCATTCATACAAATTTTGCAAAATCTTGTTGATTTTGCATGTAATTTGCAAGGGCCTAAACCATTAGAAAAAAAAGAATTTTCAATGGATCATTCCTGGGTAACTGCATTTCCAATACTTTCTTCCATGGAAATTTTTGACTGGCTCCATGTTCATTTAAACCCTTATGTGGAGCACTGGTGTCTGGGGACCCGCTACCTGGAAACTCAGAATTTTCTGTATTAGTCAGGGTTCTCTATGCAAACAGAATTGGTAGTTCTGTGTGTATGTGTGCTTGTAATGTAAATATTATGAGGGGTTTTTTTTAGTGAATTTTTTTTAATAGGATTTAGCTTGCATGACTGTGGGAATAAGCAAATCCAAATTCTGTAGGGCAGGCTGCGAACTGGGGACTCAGATGAGGGTTTTTGGTGAATTCCTCAAGAAAAGCTGGCTGGTTGAAGTAGAGTTGGAGATTCTCCTTACTAACTGCTGAAGTCATGACTTTTCCTTTTAAAAACTTTGACTGATTGGATGAGACTTCTATTACAGCTGAAGACAATCTCCTCAGGTGACTTTAGAGGTTAAAAGCCTTAGGTACAACCAACAGACTGAAGATTTATGTCCATGAAATATCCCACAGAAACAGGCCAACTTTTTTTTTTAACTTTTTTTATTAATTAAAAAAAATTAACAAACAAAACATTTAGAAATCATTCCATTCTACACATATAATCAGTAATTCTTAATATCATCACATAGTAGCATATTCATCATTTCTTAGTACATTTGCATCGATTTAGAAAAAGAAATAAAAAGACAACAGAAAAAGAAATAAAATGATAATAGAGAAAAAAAAACTATACGTACCATACCCCTTACCCCTCGCTTTCATTTACCACTATTTCAAACTGAATTTATTTTAACATTTGTTCCCCTTACTATTTATTTTTATTCCATATGTTCTACTCTTCTGTTGATACAGTAGCTAAAAGGAGCATCAGATATAAGGTTTTTACATTCACAGAGTCTCATTGTGAAAGCTATATCATTGTTCAATCATCATCAAGAAACATGGCTACTAGAACACAGCACTACATTTTCAGGCAATTCCCTCCAGCCTCTCCACTACATCTTGAACAACAAGGTGATATCTACTTAATGCGTAAGAATAACCTCCAGGATAACCTCTCGACTCTGTTTGGAATCTCTCAGCCATTGACACTTAGTCTCATTTTACTTTTCCCCCTTTTGGTCGAGAAGGTTCTCTCAGTCTCTTGATGCTAATTCTCAGCTCATTCTAGGGTTTTTCTCAGTCCTTTGATGCTGAGTCTCAGCTCATTCCAGGATCTTTGTCCCATGTTGCCAGGAAGGTCCACACCCCTGGGAGTCATGTCCCATGCAGAGAGGGGGAGGGTGGTGAGACTGCTCATTATATTGGCTGGAGAGATAGGCCACATCTGAGCAACAAAAGAGGCTCTCTTGGGGGTGACTCTTAGGCCTAAATTTTAAGTAGACTCGACCTATCTTTTGTGGGGTTAAGAGAAACAGGCCAACTTTTGCTGACCAAAAACTGGACACCATAACCTGGCTCATTTGACACATGAATTTAGCCAACACATATGCCCAAGCCTAGTGTAGTCAAATCATTGAATGCCAAAGACAAGGAGAGAGTTCTGAAAGCTGCAAGAGAAAAGGAATGTGTCATGGTTAAGGGAGCCCCAATAAGATGAAGTACCGATTTCTCATCAGAAACCATAGAAGCAACAAGGCCATGGAGTGAAATATATAAAATTCTGAAAAATAATAATTTCCAAATAAAATTTTATATCTAATGAGAATGTTTTTCAAAAATGGGAGGAGATTAAAATATTACCAGATTTTAAAAAGCTGAGGAAGTTTATCATCACTAGCATTGTCATGCAAAAATGCTAAAGGAAAGGAAGTTCTTCAGTTTGAAAAGAAAGAACACAGAATAGTCAATGGCGGTGTCTTAAAGAAATAAAGATCTCCATTGCATGGGTAATTATAAACACCAGTATTATTGTACTGTATCTTTAATATACAACCTCAATTTTTAACTTCTCACTGATCCTAAAATTCAAATGCATAAAAAGTAATATAAAATCTATTGTTTGGGAGCATACCATATAAAGATATGAGTTGTAACAAGTATAACAAAAAGGTGGGGGATAGAGGTCTATAGCAAAATAGATTGGGTATGCTATCGAAGTTCATTTGGTATCAAATCAAATATGATTGTTATATGTTTAGAATATTTAATTTAAGCCCCAGTGTAACCACAAAAATAATATCTGCAAATACATACAGAGGTAAATGAGAAGTGACTCAAAGTGGTTCACTAAAAAAAAATTCTAATAAATTTGAAAGCAGGCAGTAATGGAAGAATTGCAGGACAAGAAAGGAATAAGGCTTACAAGGATCATGTAGCAAAATGACAGAAGAAAGCCTTTAATTATCAGTAGTTAACTTAATATAAATGGAATAAACTCTGTAGTTAAAAGGCCAAGATTGGCAGAATGGATTAAAACCAAGATTCAGTTACATGCTGTTGATAGGAGATTTACATAAATTCAAACACAAAAGTAGGTTGAAATTGAAAGGATGGAAAAAAATTATACCATGGAAATCATAACCAAAAAGGAGCTGAGTACCTATCTATAATAAATCATAGAAAATAAACATTAAGCAAAAACGTTTACAAGGGACAAAGATATACTACATACTGATAAAAGGCTCAATTCAACAAGAAAATATTAGTGTAAATATATATGTATCTGAAACTGAGCCCCAAACTATGTGAAGCAAATACTGACTGATTTGAAAGGGGAAATAGATAGTTCTATGTTAATAGTAGGAGACTTCCATACACTACTTTCAATAATGAATAGAACATTTAGGCAAAATCAATAAGAAAATAACTAACCAGAATGATACTATAGGCCAACAATACCACATAGACACATACCGGAAACTTCACCCAACAACAGCAGAATACACATTCTTCTTGAGTGCACATGGGACATCTAGGTCACAAAACATGTCCAATAAAATTAAAAATATTGATATCATAGAAGGTATCTTTTTCAATCACAATGGAATGTAGTAGAAATCAATAACTGAGAAAGAACTGGAAAACTCACAAAATATGAGGAAATTAAACTATACACTCTTAAATAACCAATGGGTCAAGGAATAAATCACAAAAGAAACTAGGAAATACCCTGAGGCAAAAGAAAATGAGCACACAATATACCAAAACTATGGGATGCAGCAGAAGTAGTGCTGACAGGAAACTTTATAGCTCTAAATGATCACATTAAAAAAGAAGAAAAAATTCAACTTAGAGACTAACCTTAAAGCTAGGGAAAGTAGAAATAGTAGAATTTTTTTTTAAGTAGAAATAATAGAAATAGAAGGGTAAACTAAAAAAGTAAGCATAGGAAGGAAATAAAAAAGATCACAGTGGAGATAAGGGGAATAGGGAATAAAAAATAGAATCAATGGAATAAAAAATTTCTCAGTCAAAAGATATATAAAGTCAACAAATCTTTAGCTAGCCTGACAATGGAAAAAAAGGGAGATTTATGATAATTCAAATCAAAAATGAAATGGGGGACATTACAACCAATCCAACAGATAAAAAGAACAAGTTTACACCCCAAATTAGAAAATTATATTAATGAACACATTCCTACTAACAAACAAACTAGACTGAATTAAGAAGAATTAGAGATCTCAATAGACCAATAACAAGTGATGAGATTGCATAAGCAAACAAAAACTTGCAAGAAGAAATATCCAAGTCCAGACAGCTTCACTGGTGTATTTTATCAAACACCAAAAAGAGTTGACATAAATCCTGACCAAACTCTTCCAATATATTGAAGAATTGGGGGGACAACCTCACACATTTTATAAGGCCAGCATCAACCTATTATCAAAACCAGATAAACTCATCATAGGCAAAGAAAATTGCAGACCAATATCCCTTATGAACATCATGAACACAGATGCAAAAATACTCAACAAGAAGGGGGGTGGGACAAGATGGCAGCATAGTGAAGTGTGGAATTTAGTTTGCCCTTCAGAGCAGCTAGTAAATAGCCAAGAGCAGTACAGAACAACTCTGGGGGAACTTCAGTGACTGGACACAGTATGGACCAGGTGGAACCACTGAGATCCCACACAGAACTATATGTCCCCCAAGCCATGGAGGCTGGTAACCCCCTCCCAAGGGTAGGGCAGACTGCAAGGGCTTAGCTCAAACAAACTTCAGTTGCAGAATTAATGAACAAATTCTCACTGCTGCAAACAGGCCTTCAGCACAAATAAACCTGGAATAAGCACTAAAGGAACCATGAGTTTTTGTCTCAGCAGAGAGAGGGTGGGACTGACAGAAAAAAATATATAAAACAGAGGCTTTTTGAGTTGGACAGCACAAAATATAGGGAAAGTGCTGGACCCTAAGAAAAGGGGGGCACATAGAGCTGGGGATACATAGAGCAACATGCCAACTTGAGCTATTGATTGATAAATCTGAGAAGCAGAGGTCCATGCAGCTCTGACAAAGCATTTTTGTATCTTCAGGAACATATGTTAGGCAATGGTTTCTTAGACTAAATGGAAAGGTAGAAAAAATATTCAATGTCATTAGCCATTAGGGAAATGCAAATTCAAATCACAATAAGATACCAATTTACACCCACTAGAATCACTACTACTAAAAATGGAAAATAATAAGTTTTGAAGACGATGTGGAGAAATAGGAACACACATATTGTAGGTGAAAATGTAATGTCATGCAGCTGCAGTGAAAATCTTTTGGCATTTCCTCAGAAATTCAATTATAGAATTAGCATATGACCTGGCAATCCCACTTCTAGGAATATACCTAAAATTTGAAAGCAGGTTTTCAAACGTATGTTTATATACCAGTGTTCATAGAAACATTATTCACAGTTGCCAAAAGATGGAAGCAGAACAAGTGTTCAATAAATGATAAATGAATAAATAAAATGTAGCACATACATACAACAGAATATCATTCAGCCATTAACTGAATACTTTTATGCATGCTATAACATGGGCGAATCTTGAATACATCATGAGTGAAATAAGCTAGACAAAAAAGATAAATATTTTATGATCTCACTTATATGAAGTAAACAGTATATGCTTATATTCAGAAACCAGAATATAGGTTGTAAGGGCCCAGGTCAGTTGGGGAATGGGAAGTCAATGCCTAATTATTAAACAGTTTCTGTTTGAGATGATGGAAAATTTTGGTGATGGATGGTGATGATGTTGTACAATATTGTGAATGTAATTAACATCACTGCTTTCATTTAATTTACACTGAATTGTGTGATTAAAGGGGAAATTTTAGGCTGTGTATGTTATCAGAATAAAATAAAAAAAACAAATATACAATAAACACTGTGGATTTTATTTAATAATATAATTAAAATAATATTGATTCATCAATTTTAATAAAGGTACCACATTAAGAAAAATGTTAATTTTAGGGAAAACTGAGTGTGAGGGGTATATATATACATTTTGCATGATATTTTTTGTAATTAATTGCAATATTCTACTAATAAAAAATTTTAAATATCAGTGGCATGAAAATTCATTTTCCATCTTATTAAGTTTAATATTAACAAACGCTTTCATGACTAAAATAACTGCAATTGATAACTTTCTTTTCTAACCATCAAAAAGACTTTTTTTGCAATTGTTTCCAAGTAAGATTGAGACCTACTTTGGAGTTTCTATGAGTCTATATGAGTGATCAGGAGAGACTTCAAGAAGATTTAGGGAGTGGGAAGGAGAATGGAATCAATGAATAAGAAGAAGACAAATAGAAGTAGATAAGTTTTCAAGAAAGATATATCTCCTCACTTCCATAGAACTAATAGTAATAATGGAAAGAATATACCTCTTTATATCTAAAATAATAATTAAACAAGTTATTGATCATCTACAAAGGAGTGTTAGTAACTCTGTTCATTCTCACATTCTTTCTGGAACTTTTGAGTTTAGAGTGATAAATATGGAGTAGAAAAGGAAAGAGCAATCCTAAAATACATAAAATAATTTCTACATCTTTATGCTACAATGAGAACTATTATTCATCACTCACATAAAATGTACCAGTTAATTGATAAACATTTCATATATGTGATCTAATTTAATTCTCACACCAAATGAACAAATTAAAATTAGAGACATTAAATAACTTGTTCCAAAAAAAGGCTGGTCTACCCAAAAATTAGAGGAGCTGAGAAGCACTTCTGGAATGGAAGAGTAAGAACTCCAAAAATCTTCTCCTCCATAAAAGCAATGGGAAGACTGGAAAAAATCTACATCAATGTTGTTGGAACTCAGGAAATTATCCCAAAGCTTGAAAAAATTTGAAGGATGTTTACTTTTTAAAAAATGGGTGAATATTGATAATAACAGAAAATGTCATGGCATTCTAACATAGCCTATTCTAATCTTGACCTTCGCTAGCTCTCTGATAGCCCTCACAAATAAATTATCAGGCTTAAAGCTATGGTCGCTGCAAAAACACAGCAACCTAATGTGGAGAGAGTGGACTGTTATGTTCAATGTGCTGAAAGAAAACCACTGCTAACCTAGAATTCTATATTCAGAAGCTACCATTAAAACAATAAAGATAAATGAAGATATTCCAATATAAAGAGAATCTGGAAACACTCTGGCCTGCAAGAAATATTAAATAACTAAAATTTACATGACGAAAAAGAGAACACCAGTAAAATTATCTATATTTGTAAAAGACACTACAAACATATTTTTGTTTGCAACACTCTTTTCTCCTGTCCGATTTAATAGAAAATTACATACAATACTTTAAAAAACTGCCTTAATGGACATATAATGTATAAAGATGCAATTTGTCTAAAAATAATAGTAAAAAGGAGGAGAGAGAGAATTAAGCTTTATTGGAGTAAAGATTTGATATACTACTGAAATTAAGTTGCTATTAACCTGAATTAGATTGTTTTAAGTTAAAATGTTAATTGTAATCTCCAGGACTACCACTAAGTGCCGCGTCCTCTTTTCCTCCCCAGTTTGACATGATTCCCTGGAAGGAAGGGCGGTGGCAAGGCCTTCAACGCCCCAAAAGAGGACGAGGCATAAAATGGTGTAATAGAAAAATACTGGGATTAACGACACTAATTGTGTGTTTCTTGTTGCTGGTTGTGCTCCAAGCATTATATCAAAACGAATCAGAAAGCAAAAATTTTGTATTAAGAACTGGAAAAAATGATACAAATTGTACAAATTGCAAAACTTTGTTAATGACTGTTTGGGAAAAATTAGGTGGGAACCCCCTATAGGAGCTAATGTCAATGGGAAAAAATTCCCTGACCCTCCATTACCATACACAGGAGTTTACAATGAAGATGGCCATAGAATTGTAAATGTCAATGGTAGGCACGTTAGATTTAACTCTTTATCATTTATAGAAAAACTTAGAAGAGCAAGCCCCCCTTGGTGTCTTTTGGGGCTTAAAACGAAATGAGATCTTTTACAACAGTTAGTGAAATCACAGTTAAGATGGAGTTTAACATGCTGCCCCTGGTTCAGGGAACCTGTCCAAAAACTTCAAGAGGAAATAAAAGAATTAGAAAAACTGATACCTATCACCACCCAATCTCCCCCACCATGGCGCCGGTCCATTGCTATGAAACAATAAAAAATCTAAGCAGACAATGTAACCTTTTAATCAAAACAAGCTAACCTTTAACCAGATTAAAATAAGTCTTGACATATAGCCTCACCTGTAGAATAATAGGAACAGAAAGTCTAAACTCAGAAAACTGCAAACACAATGTCTGCGGTTTAAGTCAATATCTTGCTGCTATTGAAATCTTGTGTAAACGTTCCTAAGAAAATCAAAACGTGTACTTTCGCTTTGCTTCCCTGAACATGTAACTTTACCTAAAATGTAAGCCATGACACAACCATGATTCTGTGATACCTGTTTCTTTGCCAAGAATAAGGGTATAAAATCAGTTAAGCAGAAATAAATCTAAGCAACTCTTCTTAGAAAAGAATTCTCTAGACTGTCTCTTGGTGTTCTTCTCGCGCCGACGACCCTCCACACCTTCAAGCCCGTTCCCTCTGCTGCGGCTGGACCGCGGCAACTAAGAAAATAACTTTTAAAATAGTGTAAGAAAAATCACAAGGGATTTAAATTTTATCTAAAGTATCTATTTAATATCAAAAGGCTGCAATGGAATAATGAAACAACAGAATGTAACATATTTTAAAAAATAGCAATATGGCATATATAACTCCTAACTCAAACTAACTAAATTAATGGGTTAAACACTCTGACCAAAAGTCAGAGATTGGCGAAATCTATATTAATTTAAACATAAAATACATATATTTTAAAGATGAGTCAACTATATGCTTTCTTCAAGAGCTATGCATTAGTTTCAAAGGCACGAATAGGAAAATGTAAAAGCATGGAAAAGATCCACCACGCAAACTGTAACCAAAAGAGAACTGTGTGGCTATAATGATAGCAAACATTTTTAGCTTTAGCTTTGAAGCTCAAAGGACATGAAGCTAAAAATGTCAGAATTTAAAGGAGAAATAGAAAGCTCAACAGAAATAATTGGTGACTTCAGTACACTGATTTCATTAAAAATAAGAACAACTAGAAAGAAGTTTAGCAAAGAAATAGAAGGCATAAGTAGCACTACAAAAAAGTAGACCCAAGAATACTTCACCGCACTACACCAAAATATACACTGTTTTCAAGCACTCATGGCATCTTATTCAGATGGATCACATATTAATTCATAAAAGAATTATAAACAAATTTTAAAGAATTGTGATCATAGAAATTATATTCTTGAATGAAAATGGAATTAAAATAAAAGGAAACTTGATGAATTAAAAATATGTGTAAAGTAAACAACACATTCTAAATAGCCAATGTACCAAAGAAAGTATCAAGAGATAAATTAGTAAATATTTTGAGATGAATAAAAATTAAAACTCAGCATACCAAAACTATGGAATGCAACAAAATCAGCATTGAGAGGCAAATTTATATTTATAAATGCTTATATTATAAAAGTAAGAGAAAAAAATGGCATGTCTTTACATTAAGAAACTAGAAAATGGAAAGCAGTACAAATCTAAAGAAATTAGATGAGATGTGAAGTTTATGTGAGAAATAACTGAAATCGAAAATAGAGAAATAGAGAGAAAACAACGAAAAAAAGCTTGATTTTTTGGAAAGATCAATGGAATTATCAAATCTCTGTCTAGTCTGGCCAAGGGAAAAAGAGAGAAAACTAAATTACAAAAGTCACAGATGAAAAGCAAATCTCACAACCAATCTTAAAGTAACAAAAATGATCCTAGGAGAATACCACTAACAATTAAATACTGACAAATTTGATAATAGACAAAATGTTCAAATTCCTAGAAACGCCCAAGCAACTGAAACTGATGCAGAAAAGAAACAATCTGAATATACCAATAAGTTGAGGTTAAATTAATAATAAAAAATCTTCCCTATTAGAAAAGACTTAGTGAAGATGGTTTCGTTGGTAAGTTCTACCATGTTTAAAGAAGAATTAACTCAAATCTTCACAAACTCTTCCAAAAAATAGTGTAAAAGGAATACTTTTAAAATTCATTCTATAATGCCTTTGTTATCCTAATGCCAAAAATAGACAAAAGCATCAAAAGAAAATAAATCTCCAGACCAATAACATTTGTGAATAAAGTCACAAATTTCCCTTAAAACAATGATAGCAACCCAAATCTACCATCCTTTGAAAAGATTATACACTGTGATCAAATGGGTTATATCTCAGGAATAAATGGTTGGTTTAACAAATGAAAGCTAATAAATATTATATACAACATTTATAGAATAAAAGACAAAGAAAAGCCTGTATGATCATCTAAATAGTTGCAGAAAGATGTTTGACAAAATCCACCACACTTTCACGAAAAAAAAAAAAACACACACACAATATAGGAATAGAAGGAAACTGTCTCAAACTTTTGAAGGGACTACCAAAAACCCACACATAAAAACATATTTAATGGTTAAATACTGAATGTTTTCCTCCTAAGATCAGGAAGAAAACAAGGGTATCCACTCTCACGACTTCTATTCCTCATTGTACTGGAGGTTCAGCCAGGGCAGTTAGGATAAAAAAGGAAATCAAAGTCATCCAGAATGAAAAGGAGTATAACTATTTCTATTCACAGATGACATGTTTTTGTAAATAAAAAAAAAATCCTAAGGTATCAGTATAAAATACTATTAGAACTAAAAATTTCAGCAGGGATGCAGGATACAAGATGAACATACAAAAATTACTTGTATTTATATGCAGTCTTAAGGAACAATTTGAAAATAAAATTAAGGGAATAATCCCATTAACAATCACACATGCACACAACAAAATATTTGGAGTTAAGTTGACAAAAGAAATACAAGACTTGTGCACTGAAAATTGCAAAACATCACTGAATGAAATTCAATACCTAAATAGATCAGAAGGCATCCATATTCATGAATTGGAACACAATATTTTAAGACAGTAGTGTTCCCCAATGTGACCTCCAATATCAACACAATTTCAACATAACTACTCTTAATATAGAAATTGACAGTCTTATCCTAAGCTTCATATCGAAATACAAGAAATTGGGAACAATGTAAACAATCTTTAGAAAGAAAGTTAAAATTGGATAACTCTGTACCTGATTTCAAAAATTTACTACAAAATGTAGTAGCCAACACAGTGTGGAACTTGCTTATGAATAGAGATAGAGATCAACGGAATAAACCTGAAGTTCAGAAATAAGTCTCTAGTTTTTGTTTAATTAATTTCCCACCAGATGCCAAGACAATTGGAAAAATAGTCATTTCAACAGATGTGGGTGCTAGGGCAACTAAACATCCATATAAAAAGACAATTATTTCACACCATACACAAAAAAATTAACTAGAATTACATATCTATATGTAAGTATTAAAACTACTAAAATCTTAAAAGAAAGCATAATATTAAATCTTTGTGACCTTGGATTAGACAATGCTCTCCTATATATGACACCAAAAGCATAGGAAAGTAAAGAAAAATAAGTAAATTGAACTTCATTAAAATTAATATGATTTCATTTCAAAGGAAATCATAAAGAAAGTAAAAACTCAACCCACAGAATTATGTATTCGATAAAAGACTGATACCCAGAATATATAATATAATATTAAAACCCAACAATAAAATGACAAATAATTATAAGTTGTGGAAAAGATTTAAATGACATTTCTCAGAAGTAGATACACAATGACCAATTAGCACATCAATAGATGGTCAACATTATTCATCATTAGGGAAATGAAAATCAAAACCACAATGAGATACTACTTCATAGCCGAGGTTGCCTACATTAAAAAGGACAGGTAATAAATATTACACGTTGGTGCCTTTAAGCTGCTGGGCTGTCAAAATGCAAATATACCAGAAATGGGCTGACTTTCAACAACGGAAATTTATTAGTTTACAAGGTTATAGTTTTGGGGCCACTGGACTCCTCTGTCAGATGGCAAGGCTAGGCGATTACTTGGAGCCTCTGCCTTCAGTGACTTTATCTCTGTTTCTTAGTCTTTCTCTTTCAGCTTCTGTGTCTTTCTCAGCTTCCAAGTATCCTCTCTCCGTTTCCCTGAGGCTTTTCTCTATCTTCTCTCTGTCTTTTATCCTTTTATAAAGGACTTGAGTAAAAGGTTTAAGACCTACCTGGGACAGGCCTCAACTGAAATAATTTAATCAAAATTTCCCACAAACAATAAATTTACACCCACAGGAATGTATTAGCTTAAGAACATTATCTTCTGGGTTCCATTCAGCTTCAAACTTCTACAGTTGGCAAGGATATAGAGCAATTCAAAGCCTCAAAAACTGTGGTGGAAATGTGAAATCATGCAATCCCACTGGAAAACAGTTTGGCAGTTCTACAAATGGTTAAGTATGGAGTTACCATAGGACCCAACAATTCCTCTCCCGAATATAGACTCAAGAGAAATGAAAAGAATCCTCTCATGCACAAGTTTGTATACAAATGTTCATAGCAGCATTATTTGTAACAGTTCCAAAGTGGAAACAACCTAAATGTCTATTAACCGATGAATGGATAAATAAAGTGCAACATCCATACAATGTGTACACTATTCCAACTTAAAAAGGAATGATATACCAATACATGCTTCGACTTAGATGAACCTTAAAAAAAACATTAAGTGCACGTAGCCAGTCACCTGAGCACATAGTATATGATTTCATATACATGATATGTTCAGAATAGGCAAAATCAAAAGATAGAAAGTAAATCTACAGCGGATGTGAGTATGTAATGAAAATTCATGCTTATTGGTACAGGCTTTCATTTGGGGTGATAAAAATGTTCTAAAATTAAGTAGTGGTGAAGTTTGCACAATATTTATACTAAAAAATGACAACAATTGAATTATATACTTTAAAAAGGTGGATATTATATGAGAATTGTGTCTTAATAAAGCTTAAAAAAATAGCAGAGCTGAAATGTGAACATGGTTCTAATTTTATAGTGTTCTACCCACAAAACCAAATTACCTTTTTAGGTTCAAAGCATGACAAATTTGAGTACCCCTTATATTCTGTCAGCTTTATACCACTTATCACCTGGAATTATTCACAGTATTCGTGTTTACACACAAAAACTCCTCAATTGACTTCAGCGACTAACACATAGTAGTTTTCCAAATAATGATATTAGAAATAGTGGATTAAGAAAAGAGGAAAAAAAAAACAAGAAAATCAACATTTTATGGAAAAGGTCACCTCTTTTCTGTAAGTGACAATTATCATAATAATTTGAGAAAGACTACTCTAGTATACTAATTCAATAAGTAAAGTCTCTTATAAAGTGCCTTATATAGGCCTAGTGTAGACAGGCCAAATTCAACATAGTATTCTTAATGCAGATAAAGATCTTGAAATAACATATTACATTATTTTATTTGATAAGCGTTTTTATTTAACATCTCAAATAACTACATAAAAAGGATAATATTTTTCTTTCTCATCTTAATCCCTCTCTTTTTTAATCTCTCTCTTTTTTCCCTTACTCCCACACATATGCAATTTACATTTGAAATACAAATTATTGGGAAAAGTTATTTAAATTATATAAATGAATTTTTGACATTTGGTATTGGAAAAGACTTACCACATTAAAAATACTTAAGGACGTAAAAGGTAAGACATTTTGAAAGTTTCATACAGTAGACTGAAACTAATGGCTTGAAGGAAAAAAAATATAAAGAATTGCGGTAGTTTAGGGAAGAAAAATAGAAAAGATAAATCATGAGGTGCTCCATAATTTATCAAACATAAAGCTAGATTGAAAATTTTTAGGAGTGTTGTATTAATTGGGGTTCTCTAGAGAAACAGAATCAACAGGAAACACTCACAAATATAAAATTTTAAAAAGTGTCTCACTTAACAGTGGGAATGCAGAGTCCAAAATCCACAGGGCAGGCTGTGAAGCTGAGGATTCTGATGGAGGGTCTGGACGAACTCCACAGGAGAAGCTGGCCAACCAAAGCAGGAAGAGCCCTGTCTCTCCTGAATCCTCCTTAAAAGGCTTCAGGTGATTAGATTAAACATTACATTGCAGAAGACACGCCCCTTTGCTGATTACAAATGGAATCAGCTGTGGATGCAGCTGACATGATGATGATTTAATTCTATGAAATGTCATCACAACAAACAGGCTCGCACTTGCCCAACCAGACAAACAGCTACTAGTTGACACATGAACCTAACCATGACAAGTGTATAGTAAATAGAGTAAGTGTTGAATTTATAGGCTTTAATTAGCATATAATAGATGTGATCATATGAATATGCCACCTATAGTGATTTAAAGCTATGTGCTTTGCCATGTGGTAGAGGAGCCAAGGATCACTGGCGGACAGACTTTGGAATGAAAGCATTGGCTTGATAATGCCCTGATTTGGAAATTTTCCCAGCCTCAAAACTGTAAGCAAGTAAATTCCCATTTTTCAACCCACCCCATTTCATAGTATTTCCAGAGCAGCAAAGAAAAAGAAAATACCCCAATAATGCCCTGCAATTCATAACTAGAGAGCCATGCTCGATAAGTGCTTGACACTGTAAAATAAAGTCAAAAGTAAGTCTATGATGTTATCTATAGACAATTTCCAAAACCATGTCAAGTAGCTTTCTCAAAATTACTTTTTTCTTTGACAACTGCTAAGAGCAGATGAAAGATTTCTTATAGCCATCATTACAAGGCAGAGAAGTACTGAGGAGGCAATTCCCAAGGTTTCCAATAACTTGAAACTGAATGTATATACTTATTGATTGTTATAAAATGTTTCATTCCTCAGGATGCCTTCGGACATAAATTAAAATCTAAAATTCTAAAGCCAAGAGTTGGACATTTTAGTTTGCCATTAAGAAAAAAAAAAAGATTTTGATTAGGTGGTATATCAGAGAGACTACATTTCAGCATATGGGAAGAGAAAGAATATTGAACTGAGTCGGGTGACCTGGATATTTTTCTGGTTCTGTGCTAATTCTCAGTTGCCATGGACAAGCCATGTAATTTATCTGGCCTCAGAATTTATAATATAAGAGATTTCAGCTAAAGTCCAAATGTGGATACTTGTAGGTAACACACAAATAGTGAATTTTAACTGCACAGATATTTAATGCATAGCATTAAAAAGTCACATTGAATATGAGGTATGACAGTCATTACTGTCGAGGATCAGGTTAAGTTAAAAGCATATTAGTAAAAGAAATACCAGCTTTTGTAAAAACAAATACACAAATGAATAATCACACACACATGATAGAAGTTTAATTTTCGTGCACACAAAGTCCAGACTGGTGACTTTGCATTTCTTGAAATTAAAACAAGCTAAGGATGATTTAATAAGTGAACTGTTACTAATGTTTCTATGGGAAATAAACTATGCTATTTTAAATTTATATTTACTTAAAAGGAATTTATCAGCTCAGCTATCCTCACAGTTACTGCAATTAAACTCAAAATGAGTTCCAAATGGATAAAATAAAAGCATGAATAAAAAAATAGAAAATTAAAATGCTCCAAAGAGATAAGAGATGGACTTTGGCAGTAGAATATAAATCCGTAGGCTAGCCAACTGGCCAGATTAGGAGAGTACTGGTGTCATGGGGGAAATAGAGGTTATGTGGAGGAACAGTGGTATTCAAAGGATGTCAAATGGCTTTTATTTGATCCTGAGCATGTCTTTTTTTTTTTTTTTTTAAGGAGTTTATTTAGCCTCTAAAATCTTGCTTAAATGAATCAAGGTATAATATTGTTAGTGGTAGTCCACAAAACACTCCACTTTATGGAGGGATACAAATTGTATCTGATTATTGAATCTGCATTATAAATCTCAGTAAAAATGTAGACTTTTTCAAGTACGAAATTCTTTCCCACATTAAAGTCGTCACTTATAAGCCTTTAATGCAATCTGTCTTTCTTTTCCCGTACCATATTAACAAGGCAAAAAACAAACAAACAAACAAAAAAATATGTGGATTAATGAAATGATTTTCAAAATGCAGATGGTTCCATTATAATGAGTTATGGGGTTTTTCTTTTTCCAAATGGAAAACTATATTTTATAAAATCACTGTTTGAAACTTTTAAGATATATCTAGCCATGAAGTCCAGCCTTAAATAAATCACTTTGGCTCCAGGTTTTGAATATTTTCCTTTCCTCCTCAGAATTTTGCCTCAAGAAGGACTTGCGCTATCAGATTCAGAAGCCAGTAGCATTATTACCCCACATGCCTATTTAATGTGTTGTACAGAGGGAATAGCAAGAAAAGCAGATTAACTTCACCAAAATAATAGAGATATTTAATCTGATATCTCTGCATTATTTACAAATATAATGAAATTTGGATAATAAATGTCGTCTACATAGACTATTGCTATGACAGAGAGACCTGTCAGATGTTTACTAGGTGATACAGTCTAAATACTTTTTTATTACAAGAAAAATTATTTTTAAAAAACGATTCCATCTTCAAGGACGGGCCCAACGAGCTGGAGCGTGACGAGATCTTTGGATACCAACCAGTTGTTCGGAGAGCTGCAGCAGTTCTTTAACAGCCACAGCCATCTTCCCAACAGCACCGCTGTCTTCCCAACAGCACCGCTGAGCTCTGCTTTGGAGAAGAATTCCCCAATATGGGGCCTTTGCGCTCCAAACTCATGCTCGCGCAGACTGAGCAACTCTTATGTCCAGAAGCTGGCGGACGAAGCTGGGAAGAACTGTGGTCCTGCTCTGTGATGCGGCTGGCCGTGAAGCCCCAGCCAGACCACTATTCCAGATGTTTCCGGATATCTGTGCCTCACACAAGAGACCCTTTTTCAAAGAAAACCCACAGATCACCGTTTAAGTCTCTCTGGCAGTCCATCCACCCCACCTCACATTTCGTTATTACAATTACTGTTGTAGTTATTAAATGTTGCGGGTCCTTCTTTGACCTAGGACCTGTCAACTTACTTTGCTCTTAATTTAGTAAGAGCATTCTCTGAGGAGTTGACATTTCAAAGAAAGTTGCGTCATGGCTCTGCCACTGAGTACAAATGTTGGAAACTGATACCAAGTGGTCTAGATGTTATAACCAAAACCTGTGATACAAAAATTTTTTTTCTGCATTTTTCCAGTTTTCATTCGTTGCTCTGATTCTGCATTTTGGGATAACTTACATTTCCAAAGACTTAGTATTCAATATTGTTAGCAAATAGCTGCTTCAGGTAAAAGCATTTGAAGTATAAGTTTACCTTATGAAAAACAAGGCTGTTTTTGTCTTCAACTTTAGTTAAAGCTAAAGATTTATGACTTCACATGCTTGATTCTATACAAAGTGTCTTTTTGCTTTTAAGCATTTTAATAAGATTTAAAGACATTTAGATGCCAGCTGTCCTGTAACGAGTGAACATAAAACTCTTGGTTTGTTAGAAGAATGTATATTCTTCCTAGAATTCAGTGCCAGCAAAACATCTCCATTGCCAGGTAAACTGGTAGGCTTTTATCTTCAGACAATGAAAATATTTTCTTTGTGGCTTTTTTCCAGGAAGCTTTTAGAAAAATTTATTTTTTTTCATTTCTATAATTAAATCATTCCAGATATCTCTTTTTTATTTTTTGTAAGTGGCTTTGATCTGTTTAATTTTTTTTCTCTTAATTGCCTTATTTTACATGTCCTGCGGTAAACTGCTTTGATTTTTTTTTTTTTTTAATGTAGCCACAAGTTGGAGAGATAATTATGGCTCCCACGAGCATTTTGATGATAGTGCTTTGAGTTTAGCCCACTCACTCCTCCGTTGTTGGTGTTTCAGTTGGTGGGCCCAGCGCAGGCTGGATTGGGTTGGGAAACGTGGGTAGACTGGGTTAGCTTCTCACCCTACACTGCCCCTGGGGATCATACAATGGACCGGGCAGGCGACACGCCTTCCAGAAAAGTCATTTAATCCCCCAACCCCTAATGCTCCTCGATATTTAAGATGGCCCCACTGTCCGCCAAATTCTGCCCTTCCGCAAAACAGTAAAATATCGTTCCAGCGGAGAATTCCCAGTGTTCGTCCTGGTGAAAACCACTCCATTCATTAGAAAACAGGATAATTGCCCGTTGAAAATTGGATCAATTTTTTTTTTTTTCATACATTGATCAAAAGCCAGGTACAGAAGGTTTTAAACCATGGTTTGGCTTAATGGCAGAGGGCAGTTCCCCTCTAATATGTGGTATGATGTATCTCTAAAATCATTTTAAATCTCTTTCAAAATGTACATGATTAAAAAGTACTTGGCGGGCGGGCCGCGGTGGCTCAGCGGGCAAGAGTGCTTGCCTGCTATGCCGGAGGACCCCGGTTCGATTCCCGGCCCCAGCCCATGTAAAAAAACAATCAAACAAACAAAATATAATAAAAACAAGAAAATGTTTAAAGATGTTTCCCTTTCTTCCTCCCTTCCTTCCTTCTATCCTTCCTTCTATCCTTCCTTCCTTCTCTGTCTTAAAAAAAATATATTAATTAAAAAGTACTTGGCATTTTTTCCTAAAAGCTCATACTTTGTTAGGTCTTCAGTGTGTCTGTGTAATCCACCTGACTAGCAAAGAGTGGACAGTGTCCATTGGACTTTTCCAGGTGGAGAACCCCTTGTACCAGGGATGCGAGCCTGCGCAGACATGTAGATTCCGCTGAGTCACTTCCAAGGTCCGTGTACACGTCCTTCTACTCCCTCCTGGGTGGGGAGATGAGTTTTTTCTCTCTTCTTTCTCTTTTTAACCACCCTAACTCAGGGCAGAAGGGGTCTTACCAGTCAACTTTCAATTCAAGAAGGTTGTTAGATTTGGGGACGAGATTACCCAGCTCAGTCAACCCTGTGTCCTGTAACCTTGAATGGAATCTCTGATTTAAAACCTAGCAAACCTAAGAAAGTTGTATACTTTTCCCTTTGCTAATTTATAAAGGTGACGTGGATGTCACATGTCATAAAAGGCAATGATTATAGATGTGCATGAATTCACATTTGAATATAGGGAAGGAAATTCCAGCAAATGCAGCTTTTTACTTTTGCCAACAAACTAAGCATTGTATTTTATAACAGACCTATTTTTTTTAAGTGTTTATAATAGGCTTTAGTCTCCAACTCACATGATTGTGAAAGAATACATCTTTAATATGTTGAATGAATATTTATTTTTATTTCATTTAAAAAGCATATTGATTTCTTTTATTCATTATTAAAATCAAATACTCTTTTAAAGAAACAATTCTAAATTTGTACAATTTTAAAATTATTACCTAACTCTCCACTTTAAGGAGTTTTTTTAAGAACTAAGGCTGCTTTCTCTTTCTTAATCTCACATCATCTATTTTATATGTTACATTGCTTGGTCAAATAATTAATGTAGAGAAGACAAGAGAAAGCATGGGAGATCATGGTATAAGTACTGCACTCCTATTAAAAATAACCGGGTTGTCATTCTAATACAGTCCTAATGAGACATTATGTACATAGTTTAAGTCCCTCTTATATGTCTCCAGTTCTACAATAAATAGAGAAATTTATCTATGCCATTTGTTGTGTGAATTAAATGGGATGATGGGTAGAAAAATGGTAAATAATGAAAATCTATACAAAGGTCAAGAGCCATGCTGTTTGTAATATGACTGAGGCAATTTCTCAAATACTATTAATGTCCCCATAGTATAAAACTCCTGTCCAAAAAACACACAAAAGTAAATTAAGTGACATTAAAATTAATGAAGGCATGTTTGTTACACATTCTTTAATAAAATAATCATTTTTTTTTGTTGCCAGGAATACACCATTATTGAGCATACTTTTTAAAGCTGAACTCCTCAAATCTTCTTGGTAACACGGAGCTGACTTTGGGCTACTGAGTTGGAGGAGGTGCTCACCACAATAGGGAAGTGAGTAAGTGATGACTAGTTGATGCTGTAATCGTACAGCCTCTACGTATGAGCAGCTCCATTTTACTCTTATCCTTAAAATAGACACTTACATATGATTTCCATCAAATACTGTTCTCCGCAACCCATTAAAAAATTTGAAAGTTTGAGAAAATTGTAACACACACATCAATGATATTATTTTATTGTGTTTCTAAGTTAACTTATTGCAACTAAATATTATAAGAATTGATTTGGAGTGATTTGCACTAAATTTGGATCCATTTACTTTAGAAAATCCTATGCTGGATTTCAGATCCAGTTGAAACAAAGAATTCCAATGCCAGTTGGAACATGAACCGATGTGCTACCTCAATATGACAAAAACTCTTAGTGCTGAATTAGAAGTTTTGTTTGATAAATCCTCATTGACAGCATGCAAAGCCCAGGACAAGACTACTGACATACTCATTCTTTTTATGAGGTGAATGGAAATGCTGAAGGACCTGACATCAGTTTAGCCTGCCAGGAACTAAGAAGTTTTTCCATTTAGTTGTGGAATATGTTCATTAGACAGCGCAAAAAGCACAAGATCGTGGTTGACTGAGCAGGGGTAAGGCTCTCCTATTAATCTTCTCATTCTTCTCTTCAGCAGCTACTTAGTTTCTCTCATTTTTCCACATTTCCCAAATAAGCTAGAATCTCCCATATACACGATCTTGTTCTCTTTTATGAGTAAATAATATTCATTACTGCTATTCAAGCAATATGCCTGGATTAAAGGAAAGCATCATCAATGCATCATTGTGGGACTTTAGAGAAATCACCTTAAAAGAGACTTATTAATGCAATTTGGAAACATAATTCAGCATCTCTAAAAGAAACCTAACTTTCAGACTTCCCAAAGTTATAACATGTTTTGGGGTTGGATTTTTTTCCTGTTTCAATATATATTACTCTAACTGCACTAGCACCCTTACTCAAACTTCAAATTGCACAAATGAAATACAGGGGAAAGACCAGAAATGAAGAGAAGAGAATTAATTAAAAAATTTTATTAAACCAACCTGTGTGATCTTATCTGGAAATCCACATGCTTATGTGAAGTATTTTGATCTTATATGCTGGCAAGTAAATAACATGCAAACAAAGAATAAACACTTGTATGAGCCCCCAAAGCACATCTGTGCCCCTAAAAGAGTAGGAGGGTGTTCTAGTTTGCTAGCTGCAGGAATGCAATATACCAGAATCAGAATGGCTTTTTAAAAGGGGAATTTAAACGTTGCCAGTTTACAGTTCTAAGGCCAAGAAAATGTCCACTTAAAACAAGTCTATAGAAATGTCCAATCTAAGGCATCCATCCAGGGAAAGATACCTTGGTTCAAGAAGGCCAATGAAGTTCAGGGCTTCTCTCTCAAGTGAGAAGGCACATGGCGAACATGGTCAGGGCTTCTCACTCAGTTGGAAGGGCACATGGTGGACACGATGTCATCTGCTAGGTTTCTCTCCTGACTTCTGGTTTCATGAAGCTCCCTGGGAGACATTTTCCTTCTTCATCTCCAAAGGTCGCTGGCTTGTGGACTCTCTGCTCCTTGTGGCTATGTCATTCTTCTCTGCTCTCTCTCAATCTCTCTCTGAATCTCCTAAATGTTTCTTTGTTTATAGGACTCCAATAAACCAATCAAGACCCACCCAAATGGGTGGAGACATGTCATCACCTAATCCAGTTTAACAACCACTCTTGACTAAATCACATCATCTGGGGAGATGATCTGATTACAGTTTCAAACGTACAGTACAGTATTGAATAGGGATTACTCTACTTTTATGAAATGGGATTTTATTAAAACATGACTTTTCTAGGGGGCATACATCCTTTCAAACCAGCACAGAGGGCCACACATTTTGGCATTCTTTGAACACACTTGGGTACAGAAAATGGTATGATCTTCTTACAGCAACTTGCACAAGCATATTTAGACTAGTGCATGAATGAAGTGACCATTAAAACATTAAATAATTTACTTGATTCACATATCTGACTTGGAGTGATAAGGGTTTGTCACTTTTCTGATGGAATATTGTCCAACTTCAAGTATTCCTAGATCATTGAGCTTAAACACTAAGCCTTTTTCCCTCAGTTAAATAGAAATAAGGTTGAAAGACAAATTAGCAACAAACATAATAGGGAAATGGTGAATGATGTAACTATGTTCTCAACAACATCCTGAAATCCTTTTTCAAGCATAATTCATTTGCCTTCCCATATAAATTTTAGAATCAGTTTGTCAGCATCTATAAAATAATTTGCTAGGATTTTGTTAGGAATTGCATTGAATCTACAGATGAAGGATTTTATGTGTTTTTTTTTAGGTATCCATGTTCAGTTCCTGTATATACTTGGTTACATTTATATCTGAATATTTTATATTTAAAAGGATGCTATGACAAATGGAATTGTTTTGTTCCAGGAGTGGTTTCATTTTATAGATTTATTGGGGTTTTCTACATAGACAGGCTTATCATCTCCTAATAAAGACAATTTTATTTATACTATGCCAATCTTTATAGCTTTTACGTTTGTTGTTGTTGTTACTATTTCTAATTAAGGAGAACTGATGAAAGAAGATGCATTTGCCTTTGTCCCAATCTTATGGAGAAAGAAATTAGTCTCTTCCCATTAATTGTGATGTTAGCTGTTGGAGTTTTGTAAATATTCCTGAAAAATCTGTGGAAGTTTACCTGTCTTTATAGTTTTACGAGAATTTTTTATGATGAATGGTTTTGGGTTTTGTAAAAAAATTTCTGCATCAATTAATCTGATATATTTTTTCTTTTTTAGCTTTTTTAGCAAAATTACATTGTCTGATTTTAAAAAATTACATAATCCTTGAATATCTGGAATAAATTGCACTTGACCATGGTGTATAATTCCTTTTATACATTATTGGTTTTATTTGCTAATATTTTGTGGAATATATATCGTCTATGTGAATGTGAGATCCTGTTATGCTGCTTCTTTGTAATTTTTTATAAGTTTCAGTGGTAGAATAATGCTGACCTCATAATACTGCTATTTTCTGGAAGAGATTATGAAGAATTGAGATTATTTCTTCCTTAAATGTTTAATAGAATTCCCCAGTGAAACCAGCTAAGGCTGGTGCTTTCTTTTATTGAATATTATAAATTAGTGATTTTATGTTTTTAGTAGCTATAGGGATATTTTTGTTATTTATTTCTCTTCATGTGAGTTTTGGTAGTTTGTGATTTTCAAGGATTTGGTCCATTTCCTGTAACTTACCAAATTTGTGAATATGGAGTTGTTCATAGGATTCCTTTATTATGCTATGGAATCAGTAGTGATTACCTCTCTTTCATCAATGATATTGTCAATAAAAGACTTTTATCATTATTCCTTGGTTAACCTGGCTAGAGGTTGATTAATTTATTGATTTTTTTAAACAACCTTTTGTTTCATTATTCTTCTCTGTTGTTTTTCCTCTTTTGGTTTCATTCATTTCTGCACATATTATTATATTACTTTGCTTATTTCAGGCACCATTTGCTCCTCCTTCTCTAGTTTCCTAAGATAGAAACTTAGATTACTGATTTTAGATTTTTCTGCTTTCCTTATGCATTGACTTCTATATATTTTCCTCTGAGAATGGCTTTTGCCGTATCCCACAAATTTTGATGTTTATTATCACTTTCACAGCAAAATATATTTTTAATTTTTAAGTCTTCTTTGATCCATTAGTTATTAGTAGTGTATTATTCAATTGTCAAATATTTGGAGCTTTTCTATATCTCTGTTGCTTACTGATTTCTATTTAATTACAATGTGGTCTGAGAACATGCTTTTCATGCTTTCTATTTTTTTTAATTTGTTTGAATATGCTTTCTGGTGTATTATGTTTTCTGTCTTAGTGAATGGTCCATTAGTGCTTGAGGAGTATTGTGACATGGCTGGATGAGGTACTCAACAAAAGTCAATTTGGTTAACTTGACTGATACTTATGTTCAGTTTATCTATATCATTAAAGATTTGACACTTGCTTTATCTATCCATACCTGACACATTTGGTAAGTTAGAGGAAATGGACCAAGTCCTTGAAAATCACAAACTACCAAAACTCACATGAGGAGAAATAAATAACAAAAATAGCCCTATAGCTACTAAAAACATGTATGTTGAAGTTGCCATCAGTATGCATATGTTTATATCTTCTTTCAGGTTTTTTAGTTTTTTTTTTTTAATTATTTCTTTTTTACTTCATTTTTTTTTTTATTGTCTATTACTCCTTTCAGTTTAACCAACTGTCACCTAGGGTATTTTTACTATCCCTTGTTAGACTCATAAATACATAAGATTGTTTGGTATTTTTGAAGAACTGCCTCTTTTATCATTATGTAATGCCTTTTTTATTTGTTAATAGTTCCTGTCCTGAAGTTTGCTTTATCTGAAATTAATGTAACTCCTCCATTCCTCCTTTCCATCACTTGTGAATTACGGTCATTTATTTCACTTATTCATATGCAATGTTCACCCAATACACTGTTACTATTATTGCTTTAAACAAATTATCTTACAGATCAATTAAAAATGAGAAAAGTAAAAGATTTTATTTTACCTTCCTTTACTCCTTGTTTGATGCCATTCCTTTCTTTACATAAATCCACATTTCTGAGCATTTTCTGAGCATTTTTCATCCTGTCAATGACTACCTTTAACATACTTGGAAGATCTCCTCACAATGAATTACCTCAGCCTTTGTTTCTCAGACAAATGCTCTATTTCTACTTCAGTTTTGAATAATACTTTCACTGGCATTAGAATTATCAATTGGCTTTGTTTTTCTTTAAAAACTTCAAATATTTCATTCCGCCATCACCTTGTTTTTAATGTTTTCTGACAAGAGGTATTCTGTAATTCTTATCCTTCTATCTTCATAAGTAAGCTGATTTTTCCTTCTGGCTTCTTTCAATTTTCTCTTTGTTTTAGGTTTTCTGCAGTATGAATATGATTTTCCTGGTGTTACTTTACCTACCTGAATCTGTGACCTGGTATCTGTCACTACTTTAGTAAAATTCTTTTCCACCGTTACTTCAAATATTTCTTCTCCTCTGTTCTCTCTACTATTTCTGGTATTCCAGTTATTTCCAATTAACACATTCTGAAATTTGCACAGTTCTTTCATATTATGCTTTGATTTTTCTTTCTTCGTTTTTTTCTCTCTTCCCATTCCAGTCGATCTGTGTTCAAGCTCATGATTCTTCCCTCTGACATGCCAAGTCATAGTGATGGGCCCATGAGTCATTCTTCTTTCTACAATAATGTGTTTTTATTTCTACCATTTTTAAAATTCTTAAAGATTCCTTTCTTCTGCTTTATTTACCCATCTGATCTTACATGTTGTCTTCTTTTTCCAGTGGAGCCACTAATCTATTTTACAAATTCCCTCTCTGATAATTCCCACATCTGTTTCATATTTAGACTTGGTTCTGATTATTTTTTACTTATCAGACTTTGCTTTAACTTAAGCTATTACATGACTTATAATCTTTAATTAAAAGTTGTGCATCCTATATAGGTAATGAAATGCATAGGCCTTTTGGGTGAGATTTTATGTTAATCTGGCTAGGAGTTGCAATATATTTAATGTTTTTTGTCATAATTTTAGGTATCAGTGGCTTCAAATTCCTGTAATGTCTTTATTTTTATCTCCAAAATGTCCTTTGTATTTCTCTACATACTCTTACTCAGAAAGAATCTGTGTCTTACAGGTCCTTCAACTATAACAAGTTATAATCCTGGAGTCCTGTTGGTTTAGTGTTAACTTGTGGGGAAGTGAGTGCATTTTGGTGTCTCTTGGCTGTGACCTTCTTAAATATTGCTCCAGTAACCTAGCACTTCTCCTTGTTTTCCCTAATTTCCTTCCCTGGCTACAGCATTCCTGATCTACTCTTTAAGCTTGACTCTTGTTAATAATGGTTTTACTCCCTGTTGGGTGTGACAGGATGGCTGGATGGGACTGGAGTAGGAATAATTCCTCTGTCCAGCTCAGATCAGGCTCAGATAGGGTATTTTTCCTTGGAGGGTATGTTTGTTTTATTGGGAAGGCCCTGGGTTTATTATAAATTGGTAACTCCAACCCACCACTCTTCCCAAAGAGGATGGAACCTTTCTTGGATCTTCCTTATGAGAACTTTGGAATGGCTTAGAAGATAAGTAAAGAAAAGAAAGACAGCAGCCCTTGGCAGTTCCTCACACTGAAGTAGCCCAAACTCAGCCTCCTGCAACTGGACATAATTATCATTTAAATGTTTCCAGTTTACATTCTACAGAAGCCTGTGCTTCAGGTTAGTAAATTTAGGCTGTGTTTTACTGAATGGACCTATTTATCCAGTTTTGGAAGTGCAGATTGCCCTGAAACCTTAGTTCTCTAATAGGTTCAAGAAAAAATATTGATTTTCACTTTGTTCAGACTTTTTGTGTGTGTTAAGGATGGAATAAAATCTCCCAAGCTCTTCATATAGTAGAGCTGTTATCCATGAAATGATTACTTTTTTCCAGGTTTTGAAACTTTTAGTGTATTTAAAAAATTGTGCATTTCAATAATTAAAGTCATTTGAACAAAAAGAAATGGCACTCTGATTAAATTTAATTTTAAGTCTGTAGGGCCAGTTTGCTTTTACTCTAGATTCATTGTTGTCCTCCCTAGCTTCTTCCTACAACAATATGCAAGTTTTTTCCCTACTTTGCCAGCCAGACAGGCAGATGGGAGAAGCAGGCATGGCCTTCCTTGTCAGTAGTTCTCAATTCATTGATGTGAAAAGAGGTAGCAGGCCATTTAAACTTGATCAAAACTCTTTGCGTCTTACAAAGTTAACAACAAAAAGAAGTAAAATAAGAAAGCAGTGCTTGTGGAATGTACAGTGTGCTCCTTATTACAGTTTGCCTCCCTGCTTTTCTGGCTCCATCATCTCTGGAAGGCAGTGTGCTTTTCTCTTGCGTTTCTGTCTTCTTCAATTTTGGCTCATCCAATTTCTCAATCTTAGCCATTTCAAGTTTGTCAGACATGATTGCCGAGGAAGCTGAGCATGGCATGTGAGTGAGAGAAGTCTAGCCTGCTCAGTGACCACCGCTAAGTTTGGATTACTTTTCAAATGTAAAACACTTAACTAACCCTATTGTGGATCACTCGTTCCACATTTATTTGTTGGAGCAAAACGTAAAAGTTGAATTTTTCCTGAATCAGTAAATATAATAAAAGTAACTGATAAGAAAGCTAGGTGGGAATTTTTCTGGAATGGCAGCAAATTTTTTAATTCATATGTTGCCTTCAAAAGCATGTGAATATATTTATTCCTATGGTATCAATTTATAGTCTCTATGCCAAGGGAATATTGAGTTTGATAATTTTTACAGTAATTACATTTGTGCTTACACTGAGGAAAGTACAATTCAATTTTAGCTTTTAGGACATTAACTGATTTATTCAGGGGTCAGAATGGGAATTTCCCCTGACAAGTAATGAATCGACTCAGTACATTTTGTATACCATATATTATTTTTTGCATAGCAAAGGAGTGTTTGATAGCTTTAGGATTGCTAATAGTTTTTATGTGTGTGCACCTCTGCTTCAGAAATTAGCAAAAAAATGTATGGTATATTGGCACTACAGTCATTCATCTTTTTTAAATATATGTATGAGTGCCTATATACACTACATTTTTGGCAACTCCTTTTTCAAGATTTAAAAGAATTGCTCATATTTCTGCAACATCCAAAAAATAGGTCACGCAATATGTGAACTCAAATGAAAATAACTAATGAAGACTGCCCACTGACTTACTTGTGTTCTTTGACTTTCTAAATGTATCTACCCTGCTGAATAGAGACTTTTAATAGGGGAATGAAAATACAGGCTATTGTGTAGGTGTTTAAATTGTGTGCACTGACCTAAACCAAATTGTTAACATGATTCAGAGTCATAAGTTTTGCTCGATGAGTGTGTGATTGAAAAATACACATTATGTGAAATACAGGGTGACATTTTTTTCTCAGCTGACTGGTTAATGCAGCTGTGTCCTAACTGTCCTATATAAGTCCATATTAAAATTTTGAAGGGGACATTCTTTTATAACCAACGTAATGTTCATATAATAAGACTTGATGCTATACTAATTAAATTAACAGGTTAGCTTACAGCTGCTATTACTTTAAAAACGAACTATCAACTTGGAATGCATTATGAGCTAAACTAATTACTAAAGATTTGTGTATGTTAAACATTCTGTAACTGTTGAAAAAGTGAACAGCTAAGAGGGGAAAGAGGACATAGTTGCAAAATGGAACATGAAGGTTAGTTAACTAAAGCACCCACAAAATTGCAAGACTAAGTTAAAATGTATAATCTTATGATTATGTCTATGTAGCCAACATATCTCTGAGACCTGGACATTTATACAGAGAATATAACTAATACAGAAGGGGGTCAATCCATAAGCAAAATACACTGATTTATATTCAATAGAAGATAAATATCATAAATTATTCAAATACTGCAAAAAAAACCTCACTGATTTTAATGTCATCTAGTCTCCTTGCTCACATTTAAATTTGATTTATGGTGCGTAAGAAATTGCACATTTCTATAAAATGAGCACCAATGTAAAATAAGTACGCTTAAGCCTTCCCCTCCCCCCACCCTTCTTTTCCAAATTCAAATTTAGGTGTTGAGGTTTTTGGTAAAAGCCCTGGCTTGCTAACTTAGAGAATCGATTGGGCCCAGCAGAGAGGGCAGGTTAGAAATAGAGAAAAAAGGCTTAAAATGACTTGTTACTACTGTCAAGTATTGCCAGCCATTAGAAATGGAAAGGACCTAGAAGATGATTAAGATAAATCATAGCTTGATACCCTTTAGTATTTTCGCCCTAGGATTTCAAGCTTGTGATTTTAATCTCTGTAACTGTTTCTATGATGCCTGACATTTAGACAATTATTTAAGAGAGGAAAATAGCTGTGACTGTGAAAGATTATTGAACTGTACTCTGAACTTACAGGAATGCAAATGAGAGTGTGTAATCATAAACACAGCACATCAAAAATAGTGACAGGACGAATAACTAGACTGAATGCCGTTCAAGCTAAGAAACTAGACTTTCAAACTAAGAAACTAATACAAAAACCCGATAACGTGGGTATCTCTGGCAGCAGCATTTTGGTATCTAAATTGTTCAAGTTTTAACATTGGATTTTAATGTGTGCTTACTTTTGTTTAACTATTTGTGATTCAAAATTTCATTTCCACATCAACTTTTTTTCCCCCTAAAATACCTAAGGCAAGATAACACCACAAATAGGCAGCAGTTTCTAGAGTTACAACTTAATTTAACATATTCCCACTGGATGATAATCAGGGTTCATTAGCTTATTTGAAAGTCATTCCTTTGGATTTTAAATAAAGTTTGGTGAGACTTAAAAATTAGCTGTAATATAATGCAGTCTCCTGGGAGGAATAACAATAAAAAGCATTATCTCTCGACTTTAGCATTAGATAATAGTAAATCCTTTTCAAAAAGCACTTGGTAAAAGGTTAGGCTGGGGAGAGGGAGAAGTCTCTCAAAAATCAGTAACTTTAGGAAGACACAAGCCCAGAGGGGAGTGGGGAGGAGTTCATGAGCGCAATTAAACCCTGAAAAGAAGAAATACAGCATGAACTCCTATTTTGATATTATTACATATGTTAGAATTAAGCTCAAATTTTCAATATCTATTATTAAGATTAGTTCAAATCACAAACATGGAAGGTGTCATTTACACCATTCATTCCAGATTTATCTAGCACGAATCTGAATCTGAATAGTCTCTTCCATTGTCCCTTCTCATCATGCCCCTGTATCCATTACAGGTAACTGACCTGCAAGACCTGATGCCCTCTATAACCAATCAACCTAGGACTCCCATGTTATCACACTTATTCCACTGAATCCATGACTACTGGGTCTGAAAATCATCTTCTTTCAGTCTCTGCATCTTGCTACCTATTTTTATCTTAGGTATTTTATTATTTTAGCTCAAGCAAAGAGGTTGTGTTTTAATAAAAACGTAAACATTTAAGTCTACTTTACCACAAAGTTCCTGACATAAGCTCTCATTTTTCACTTTACTTCCCTCCTTGAATTCTGATTTTTTTTTTTACTCCTTTGACCACAATCTCTTGTAGAACTGATCACAAGACATTTGCTCTGCCAGCCTCTGTTCTGGAGGCGCTCCTCAGCATACCCCATCTTGAGCTCCACCCATAACCAACTACTTTGCCACCCACACATCTGCACATGCAAATTAAAGGGAAAAAATAGAACATTATTCACATGAATGTTAATTTACACTACGGTCTTGATTTTTTTATTTGAAAAATATGTTAATGATTGTTTGAGAATTTGGGTAACCATGAAGATGCACAATTAGGTCTCCAGCTGCAAGGAGCATAACTAACAGACCCAGCTGCTACTAATCTGGATTTCCACCATCTTGAATATGAAGTCCTGCTTCCTGGAAGCTACTCTCAGCCAAGGACTGAGCTTGGGGAATGTACTAACATGCAAGCCCATTTTTGCAATATGAGGCAACTTTGGCTCGAGTACTCTTCTGTCTGTCTAGATGAATCTTTACTGGAACTGTGCTGAATTCTGGGACTCTTACTATACAATTCTCCTTCTTACCTCCTCTGTCAGAGGTCACAGAGCTGCATTAAACCTAAAAGCGCAATCAGCTCCTTCCCGTTTATCCTTCACAGGCATTCCCTCCCCTCCTCAGCCTTTATCTTGCATATCTAATCCTGTCTTGGTGTCTGCTTCTTAGGAGACCCAACTGGCAATTAATATAGCCCCTACAGACTCTTTTCCAAGTATCATGCCAATTAATGAACTTTTGTATACAACAGTGAACAATTTCATGGCTACTGAATTCAGAAGCAATTGGAATGAAATAGTTCAGTGGAATATTAGCTGTGTGATTATAGACAATCTTGTGAAGCCTGAGTTTTCTACTTTTCAAAATAAAAGTAAAAACTGTCTCATATAAGGTTGTTGTGTGGAGGAAGACTTTGATAGATAGCAAAAATCTGAATAATGGTAACTTTAAAATTCATGAATAAGAAATGAAAGATCATCAGAGGATTCATTTTTAATACTTGAAGGGATAATCATTGAAATGGAATTTTTATTTCTCTCTGGGATTGGGAAATTGCCACTTTGTAAAGAGAGGAAGAAAGATTGACACGGTTGACAAGATGTCCTGGAATTACCTCTGCAAAACTAACGTGTGTCAGAAAACTTTGGGTGGCTGAAGCCTGATATACTATCAGGGATTCCAAAAGATCTCATTTTTTAATAGACAAGAGTCAATATCATGGATGATTTAGCGTTAGGAACCTTACAGTCCTCTGGAATCTGAACCTTTGAAATGTTAACTCTAATACTGTTTTACACTTGCACTTGAAGAAGGATTAAAGAAATGGTCTCCTTATTTCTAAGGCACCTCTCTGGTAAGCATAATCATTTGAGGTAACTAGTGTTGCTTCCTTAGGTTGTTTAATCCTCAAACACTCTGACAAAAACAAAAGAAAATAAACCTACACCTATTTGGATCATGTATATTTACCAAGCTTAAATTTAGAGGAAAAGGATTGTAGGAGAGTAGAAGTGTTTGAGATAGAATTTTGATCTGCATTATTATTCTGCTATGTGAAAGAAATAATAAAGTTGCATTTTATTTTATTATTAAAGAAGAACCAAATATAAGTAGAATGCTAGTAATTGATTCAAAGAATAATACAAATATTATAAATTCTTCATAATGTATGTTTAGAGTGAGATATATAATATACATGAAACAAACATCCATCCATTTTAAGAATACCAAGACACGTTTGACAGAAGATTGACTAAGTTGAGTCTGTCATTTTGAATAATGTAAGTCTCAAAAACCAATTTGGCTCCTTAAAAAGTATCAGAGATTATCCAGGTTTTGATTGGGCTTGAAAACAAGATGTCACTCCTAGAATATTAGTGCTGTCTAAAGAAATAATTCACAAGTAGAGGCAACACTTTTGCCAAAATGAAAGCAGCCAAAAAAGATTCTTTAACAAATGAACCTGCTGTTATATTACATTGTATACAAGCAGTGATGTTATAACTCCAAACACATGCAATTTAGTAAATTTTGTAAATAAGAAATTCTCTGGAATATTGACAGACATTAGTTTTACAGGAATAAAGAGCATGGGTTTTCTGAGAAATTGATTAATGAAGGCTTGGCCAATTTTTGGTCAAGACTCACCAAAAGCAAGATATTGGATATTAGAAAGCCATGATCACAGTACGTTTGCTAAGAGGAGTAAGCATAAGACAGAGTACTCAAGAATAATATTGACAATTTAGAAAGAATTGTTTTCCTATAGGGTAGGAATTAGAATTTTTTTTTTTTTTAGAGGGCCAAACAATAAATAATTTAGGCTTTGTGGGCCACATACCATCCTTTCGTTTCATCTTTTTTTTTAAATAATCCTGCTCTGGGTTGAGTTGTACCTCCTAAAAAGATAAAGTCGTGTCCCCAGGTCTTATCAAAATGACCTTATTTGGAAGCAGAATTTTTGAAAATGTAATTAGTTAAAATGAAACCAAACTGAATTAGTGTAAACTCTAAGCCAGTATTACTAAAATACTTTGTAAGTATTTTTATAAAAGAGGGATATTTGGACATAGAAATAGACAAGGAAAAAAATGCCATGTGAAGACAGAGGCAGAAATTAGAACACCAAAGATTGCCAATCTAGAAGAAACTAGAAGACCCAAGGAAGGATTCTTCTCCTAAGGGTTTTGGAGAGACCATGACTCTGCCACACACTTGATTTTGGACTTGTAGCCTCCAGACTGTGAGACAATAAACTCTTTTGTTTAAGCCACCTAATTTGTGTTACATTGTTATGGCAGTCATTTAAATCTAAGACAAACTCTTACAAATTTAATAAGCATTCTTAGCTAGGGGAAGACATACAAAAACAGACCAGAGGCAAGATTTGGCCAAAGGGTTGTAGTTTGCCTACTCATGATTAATATTCTTGAAATAAATGTATCTACAGCTTATACAGGGGAACAAAGCAGATGAGATAGAATAGAGGAAGTCTCCTGATAAGACAATAATCCAAAAGAACAGAAAATCCAATCACCAGATTCTAGGATATCATACATCTTTTAAAGAGGACTGAAATACCTATAAATGAAAAGCTTATCTGATTGGGCTGTCATATGGAAATGCAATCAATACTGTAAGATCATATCCCCCATTTAAGCAGATACATTTTATTTTAGGTTTCAGCTCTTACCTTTAGCCTTCATGCCCATTTCTCTTTTATAGGTACAGATGTTTGATTATTTTTAATAGACATTACAAAGTATCTTTCCTTCTACCCCATTTAACATGACAGATAAAAAGTTTGAGGCGGATTGGTGGTTATGATGTGATTTTTATCTCTCTTCCTTAGAGAATTATTTTACATGGCTTAAACTGAATACAGCTTAAGTATCTACACCAACTTGCAATTAAAACACTACTTACCTTGACATATTTTACAAACAAGGAATCATCTACATTACAGCTATAGAAAAGAAGGCAAAGGCTTTTAGCATTCCACCCCAAAAGTCAGATGAAAGATTTTTAAAGAGAATTTTTTTTTGTGGCATTCTGCAAAATCCTTATTTGAAATACTAATTATAATCAGCACACATATTCCACTGTTTCATCTAGATGGTAATATGTTTCACTTATGACCTTGTAGCTTTCTATGGTGCTCTTATGAAGAATTCACATTTCGAAGACAAAGGCAGACAGAGGAGAAGCCCATTGATGGATGTTAAGAGCATTTTGTGGATGCATGTCATAATACTTTTTGATCACTCTGGGTAAGACATTTTATGCAATATGCTCCAGTTAAATAGATGTGTTTCTAATCTTCAAATATTTGCTGTTTCTAAATGAACAAAGGAGAAAGAAAAGAAGGGAGGGGGAGATGACATATAAGAAGTGAAAGGAGAATTAAATTAAAACTTACAGAAAAAAAGGAAGAAAAAGAAAGCAGTAAAGGTAAGATGGATTTCAGAATGCAGAAAATAAGCACTAACATTTAATATAAAAGTAATATAAAATGGCAAGCCAAGGAATAAGAAACAATGTATAAAGAAAAAAAGCAATTTTAAACTTTTCATTTACTTGAAGACTTTAAGGAAAACATATATTATTTATAGTTTCTTGAATTTTAGAGATGCAATAATTGAATTGAAACTATATGTACAATAAACACACTGAGGATTTTGACATTTTAGCAATTTTTGTATTGCACTCAAATTACCAATCTTAGAAAATTTGGCAGTATCATCTGACCTGACTAATACAGTAATCACTAGCCACAAGTGACTATCGAGAACTTGAAATATGGCTAGTGCAACTGAAAAACTGAAACTTTACTTTAATTTGATTTAATTTAGCTAATGAATTTTATTTATCTAATTTAGTTTTGAAAACTGAAGCACTGTATAATATTTTTGTCAAACCCAATTTTGTTGTTTTCATAACAATACATTTAATTTTAATCATTGCAATCTTGTAAGATAGTATTGATGCACCATGTTGAGCTCATATATTGTTTCTAAAGTATTACAGTATAATGAATCTAGTTAGTGTCAGCAAATTAATTTAAGCTATTTTATGCACAGATGTAAAATCATAATTGTGGTGTCTTTTTTTAAATTATTTTATGGAAACCACATGAACTACAGTGATATTTATATGAATTATAGGTGATAATTAAATTTAAATATCTAGTATTTCAATTATAATTTAAATGATTTTCTGGATTTAAAAAAATATAGAGCAATTTTTAAATTTTAAAATTACAGCATACTTCTGAGGCAGAATAGAATGGAGCTTGTACAATAAGTACCATAAGAGTAAAGAAAAACAGCAAAACTGTTAGAAGTGTGTGGCAGATTTCATGATTACTGAAATTGCAATTTGCTATGGCAGAATAAAATGAGAAAATTGTTCTGTGAAATAATATTAAATTTAATAACATGCACAATGTTGTCAGAAATTTTCAGCAAAAAGTTAATTTCTTGAAATGTTTCCTTTCACCAGACGAAAAGAAAACACTCTGATGAAATTGGAAACCTGAATTCAGATTTAAATATCAAACAAAGATATTTTAATGGTTTTGGCAGGATCTGAGCATGTACCATGTACTTTTTGCCAGCTATAAAATAAATGACTCCTAGGAAAAAGAAAACATTTGAAGAAAGAGTGATAGTAAAAGAAATTACTATTTTAGTTATGGAGATATCTTTTAGAAAATTATGTACAGACTGAAAAAGAAATTTTACAAAACGTTAAAAAGAAATTCAACTGCTCATAGATTACAAGAACTTTTTAGCAATATCAAAGATTAAATTAATTAAAAATTTAATAAATTATGATTACTTTTCCTTAGCTTTAAATAAATCATGTGATATGTGGTGTGGTTCAAGTAATATCTTGGGTATGTTTTAACCAAGTCTTGTAAGACTCCCACATTTCTGAAGAAATGTCAGTTTGTGGTCTCTAAATGGAACTCATGGGCTAGACATTTTGAAACTTTTATATCTGTCAAAGAACGATTTCAGTAAGATGCGGAAAACAAAATTTTTATCATGACAGATGGAACTTCAGCTGTGCTAGGTAAAAAATCGAGGTTTATTGGAATTTTAAAACAAGAGGCTCATATTTTCCTTTTTACTTTATCCACTGTTCAACACATATGGAAAATATTTGGGCTCAGTCAACAGAAGCAGACTATGAAAAATGTCATAGATTCAGTGGTTAAAATTGTTCTGCATATACGTGCAAGTTTTATGCATCACCTCCAGTCTACAAGACTGTTAAAGAATTAGAACATAACGAATTCAGTGATCCTGTGGTCTCTGGCTAGGCTCACTTTGAATAGATGAAAAGTTTTATAAAGAGTCACCATACTATTACCTCCTTGAAGCAAAAGGAATGCTAGCTAAATTTCAACAATGAAAGGCAATTAAAAAATAGCAGTGGGATTTACAATTTCTCATCAATATCAAATGTTATGAATAAGCTAAATTTGAGGTCAGAAGTAAAGGAAGAGCATTTTGTGACTTATTTAGGCAGGTGTGATAATTTATAGTGAAATCTGTACTTCTCAAAATACAAATGAGGAATAATGATCTTACAAATTTTTCTGACAGGAATCAATAGCAAAGGATTTTCATTTTAACTAATAGCCTCATGTAAATTGGCTGCAAAACTCTAAGGAAAGTTAGAAGAACATTCTATTGATATTGCTAAATTTAGGGTTATTATTCAATTTATGCAATATCCCTTTGAATTTTATGTTAACAATGCAAGTTAACACAATAGTGAATTTATTTAACTCTTGGATAGATGTGGTTTTCAAACTGTCATGCTTTTGCTTCAAAGTCAAATCAATTATTTTTAAAAAGATAAACCAATTTTACCAATGTATGTGCAAATACTAAAGAAAATTATTTTCTTTACTGTAAGGTGCTTAAGATTGGTAATCAGGAAACAAAGGAAAGTTCTTTATTTTATGTGTTTCCTAGGAAGATGCACTTATTTTTTTTTTTTAAAGACTTTCTGAATAAATATCTAAACCAAATACAGGAGGCTAGCTAATTTCCTTCATTCAGGGGAGAAGAAAAATCATGCTACACTTCAATTTAAAGTGTAAGAATTATGTAATTGTATAATATATTCAGCACTATATTAAACCTAAAATAACTGCGGCAATGTATAGCTCTAGCAAATGTGAGGCTTTCTTAAATTCTTTACTCATCTTGTAGAAGCTTTTCAATATATATGTGGCACTAATCATAGATCAGAGAAGCAGAGTATGTGCTCAGCAATGAGTGTTTTTAACACAATATAAATGGTAAATGCAAATAATAATCTAAATAAATACCTGTGGTCATTAGACTGCCCATGGCTCAATGAACAAATTACACCAACGACTTTAGTTTGCATCATAGAACTGGATTATTTTTTAAATATATAATGATGTTGAAAATAAGTATGACCTTGACTACTTATATTTTCTAGTAAAAGAATTATCACAAATTTTTGTGTCCTAACATTGTGTATTTTTAAAAGTATTTTATGTGTTATCCCATAATACATTTGTTTGACACACTATTTTTATATTTCTGAGAAAAGCCACAGATCATCCATTAAGAATTTATATAATAAATATAGAATTTCTGTCATATCTTTATCTGATTCATTTAGTTTTTTTTTTTTTTTTTTTTGCAGTTTTCTTCCCCTGTTATCACTCATAACATTAATTTGCTTAAAAGGCTCAATATCTTCAGGTCTTAAAATATAGAATTAATCATTATGTTCTTGTACTGCTAATTTCAGTTTTAAAAAACTTTCACAAATCTTCTCAGATAAACCTTATGTCCCCCTTTAATCTTAAATTCTTCAAAACAAACAGGTTTACCCAAAACATCTCTTATTTTAAATTGTGTGTAACATCAATGATAAGATAGCAGCTAAAATTCCTTGTCAAAATAAGTGAAAAAATTTAATGTTCTCAGATCAGACAACTCTAATATTCTTAGCTTCCATTAGACTATGAGACACAAAATTGAAACCAATTTGGAAATGAATGCACAATAGAGATTAAGTCATCTCCTCAATAAACTGGCATAGCTGTTTATTTTCCAGTTACTTAATTGTAGGGACCTGCTCTCTTAGATAGCCTGAAAATTTTTCTTAAGATTAGAAATGCTATAATTCTTTTAGATAGTTGAAAGTTGTTCCTGAAACTCTTGTCTTACTACTTTCTGGTCCTTGAACCTTTTCTTTGCTGTCCCTTTATAGTTTCAGTGCAGACAACCGCATTCTTATCATCTTTCAACCAAACTTGTCCTTCGTTCTCTTTGTAAGGTGAACTTTGATGGAAGGAGATAAATGTGCCTTTATTTTATCCATTATTTGTTTTGTTTGTTTTTGGCTTGAGCAGACTCCAGGAATTGAACCCGGGTCTCTGGCATGGCAGGGGAGAATTCTGCCACTAAGCCACCGTTGCACCACCCTATCCATTAATTTTTGAAAACTAAATTTTATAAGAATAATTCAAATTATCTTTTCTAGATTGTTCTAAAAAGGAAATGGGATAAATATATATATTTATATTCACCTTCATTAAAAGAAGAAAATGCACTTTCCTCTCTGTTAGTAGGCAGGTGCTTAGATAAAATACAACAAATAACATCAACAACAACAACAAAAAGGAGAAGGTAATGTTTTAGACCTATGTCTTGCAATAAAGAATATTATTATTAGCAAATAATACTAATAGAGTATAAATCCATGTGATCTGTTACATATAACCAAAGAGCATAATTGGGGTTTATCCTTGTAACACAAATGCAAAAATTTCTAACTTTGTTCAATTGAATTTGCAAACCTAATGTTGCATTAACTTTCACTTAAGCTAATTCTTACCTTTCCTTCCTGTTTGTATTTTAAAAACCTCCTAGTGTTGAAATTCCATCCCTATTAAGCAAATTTCTTCCAATAAAACTACCACTTTGAGTTGGATTATTTGCTATACAGTACTTTATTTTCTCTTCGTAAATATTTGATAAACATTATCTGGAACCAATTAACACATTGATCATTTTGTTGTTTATTAAAATTCTTTTAATGACTTTAAAAGAAGAAACATGGTTGTCTTTATAAATGTTATATAGTGCATTCATCTAGGACATCATGCAGAGCGAAAAAAGACATTGAAGGCATAATTCATTGCTCATATAGTACAGGGTTTTTCTTTTGCAACTTCGTGAAATATTTTTGAAATGTTGTTATAAATATAATAACAATTTTCTGGTAGAGAAGGCAACACAGTTGAGGGAATTGCTAAGGAATTATGGGTGAAATTCTCAAAGGGTGCTATTGAGGACCCGAGACAGGGCTTAAATGCACTGGACCGAGGTAAGCAGCTGCAATTGATTTAGCAAGTAATAATGCATAACACAGAGAAAAAAGACCAGACAAACAAGTAGCATCTCTGTCCTGTTTTTCTGAAGGCCAAGGGCATAAGTCTGCCTAGCTTTTGAGATCATTTTTCTTCTCTAAAAGCATTATTTTACATCTTGACTACTAACTCTTTGTCAGTTCCAATTCATTTGATTGCTGCTCTCTCAGAAGGGCATGAGGCAGTCTTGTTTAAATGGAAACTCAAGCTATGCCTCTTTCTCTGCCACACACAAGAAGAAATGAGTTTCATCTCTGCCTCACCTTCGCAAAGATGAAGGCTCTCAAGTCAACCATTTTGTTCCCTAGCTTCTAAAAGGATCTTGACTGTGACAGGAGTAGAAAGAAGCCATGCCACGTGGTGTGGTTAATGCCCTTACCTTTACTCTTGGCGACAGTGATAACTGGAGTATCTGACAACACACAGCATTACTTCAGAGCCCCATATGTTAAGAATGATTTTATGCAGTCACTTAAGCAGAACCTCCCTTGGTTGCCTGAAACTCAGCAGGGATTGTTTCAGGGACTGGAGAGGCACAATTCCTTGGGTTCAGACAGCTGTGTTGACCTCTTCAAATGCCTCACAAAAATTAGGCTGTCACACCCTGTCAGGTTCTCTATGCTTTCAGATATAATCCTTTTAAAAGATTTAAAGTGCTCTCATTGTGGTAGAATTTTTTCATTCACATCCTCCGGCTTTAAATTCCATCCAAACAGAATTTGCCATTGTTTCAGTTTCATGTGGCGCTCCTGATTATTCTTCTGACTGGGACCCTTCTGTACCTACTTCACCCTCCATCTCAACCCATTAACATTTTGTTTACCATTTGAAATACAAACTTATTCCATCTAAAAAATAAAAATAATCAAAAAACAAGATCTATTAGGAGCCTACACTATTACTAATATCTAATATAATAAATATGACATATAAGATTTATTTTATATATATATATCAGTTAAAAGAGGCAATATATCACAGTGACTGAGCTGGGAATCTGGAGATGAATAATATCAACTCAAATTCAGGCTTCTGAAACTAAGTACCTGTATGGACTTGAACAAGCTATCTAACTGTCTGAACCAAAGTTTCCTCATCTGCAAAATTGGAGTAACAAAAGCACCTAACATAGAGGATTTTCAAGAGGATCAAATTGGGAGAATTTGCATAGGCACCTAGAATCATGTTTGACACAATGTAAGTGCTAAGAAATCATTCTTATTTTATTAGAGCATATACCCTTGGATGTCCTGAGTAGTTAAATATAATGTAACTGTCAATCATGCAAGGCCCTAAATAGGTACCATTCTATTGTCTTAATTTCTATATCTTCTATGTCATTCAGTATATTTCCTTATATACGCTTGTCCTTTAATAAACGTTTGTTAAATTTAGTCCACTGCAACCTAAAATCATATATCTTAATTTTTATTTCCTTGGGGATAGAAATTCTGTCTCCAACATGCTTTTACCATAGGCAATCAATAAATGGCATGTGAATGAAAAACTGAAAGCCTTAATGAATGAATGAAGAAAACGTGCTCTCCATAATAGTTTAGGTATTTGTGTCCATGCATCCTGGGTCCCAGCATACTTATCTTGCAACAGTATAACCCACAAAAACAATATAATGGAGTTCAACATGAGCTTGAGCCAGTGTGTAGAGAGATAAAGGAGCCATCTTTCATGCCAGGGAAAATTCTTCCTACTGACTTGTTTCAGTTTGCTAATGCTGCCAGAATGCAATATACCAGTAATGGGTTGGCTTTTAACAATGCAAAAATAATAAGTTACAAGTTACAATCATAAGGCCATCCATGGGAATGTCCGAAGTGAGGTAACAGCAAGAGGATAGTTTCACCGAAGTCAGGGCAATGGTGTCCCAGGTTCCTCTGTCACATGGGAAGGCACATAGTGAAATCTGTTGGTCCTTCTCTCTCAGCAGCTGCTTTCAATAGTTGTCTCTAAAATGTCTCTGGGTGTTTCTTTCTCTCTCTGCTTCTTTCACTTGACTTCATCTCTCTGCTCTCTGTATCTGTCTCTCTGTGTTTTCTGTCTACATATTTTCATAGAGGACTCCAGTAAAACGATTAAGACCCACATTGAATTGGGTGTATCACATCTTCATGGAGACAACTTAATCAAAAGTCCCACCCACAATGGATCTGTCCCCTTGAGAATGGATTAAAAGAACATTGTCTTTTCTGGGGTACACAACAGTTTCAAACCAGGATATTCTACCCTTAGTATCCCAAAAATACATGTACTTTTCATAGGCAAAATATATTCATTTCTCAAAAGCTTAAATAGTTTCAGAAACAATTTTAAGTACAAATCTAAACAAAATCAGGTATAAATGTGGTTTTTCCTAAAGCAAAATCCTCCTCTGGCTACGGACCTGTGAAACTCATAACAAGCTATCTGCTTCCAACACACAAAGGAGGGTCAGTCATAGGATAAACGTTCCCATTGCTATAGGGAGTGTTTGGAAAGAAAACAGGGACCAAAAGTCCCAAACACTTCCAAAACCCTGAAGGGCAAACTCCATTAGATTTCAAAGAGTCAGCTACAGAAATCCAGGGGACTTGAGAGTAGCAGTCCATCCCCTCCAAGGGCTTACACCGTGGCCCTGTTTTCTCCAAACAGTAGAGTGAAGGTTTTAACATTTCCAAGCATTGGGGAGACTACCCTGCTCTCAGTCTTGCCCTCCTCAAGCATGAGGGAAGCACCTGGACTCTCTGCCATCTCCAGGGCACACTCACAACCTCCTTGGAACAGTAGAGTGGTGGCCAGGCTCTTCCCAATCCCCAGGGAATGCGCTCTACCCTCTGTGAGGGGCAGCAGCATTATTCCTGAACAATGGGGTAACCAAGCTCCTCTCAATTCCCCAAGCATCTGAGAGCCCTGGGATGGAAACATTTCCTGAACAATGGGTTGGGCCATACCTTCTGAAAACACCAGGGCAAACACACCCTTTCCATGTACATGGGCAAGTCTGCTCTCTTGGCTCAAGGTTTCTTGGCTCCAGACCTTAGCTTTCATTGCTGTGCCTTTGAAATAATTATTCATTCAATCTTTCCCTTTTCTATCCCTGTTAGTCTTGGCTGGCAGTGGTTCTGTGCATATAGATCTCACAAAAAAACTTGTTGGTTTGGCATGTGGCATGAAGAGGTCCCAAGAGGACTGTCCACAAATCCTTTCTGGATAACTACATTTTCAATCCTGACTCCCACTGACTTGGCTGATTGGTTCTTCCATGCTCGGTCAAATGCTCACATGAGGCATCAGCCATGGGGTCTCACTTTCTGGAAGTTAAGAACTTTCCAGACCATCAATTTCTGTCCCTTGGAACCTAAGAGTTCAGTTCTCAGCTTATTCCTTTCCTCTCACATTTTACTATAAGCTGCAAGGAACAACCATGCTGCATTTTTCACATTTAGTTTGGAAATTTCCTCAGCTAATTTTTCCAACTCATTGCTTTCAAATTCTCCCTTTCAACCAACACCAGTACACAATTTTGCTATATTCGTTGCCACTTTAAAACAAGAGTCACCTTCCTTCCAGTTGACAGTTACACATTCATCATTTGTGTCTAAGGTTTCATCAGATGTATTTTTAAAGTCCATATTTCCACCAAGAGTCTCTTCAAAACAATCTAGGCCTTTCCTATCAAACAAATCACAATTCTTCCTGAATCTTTTCCATACTGAATTATAAAACTCTTCTGTCATTCTTGGAATTTGCAAATCACAACACCTGATTCTCTAGTACCAAAATGTGTTTTGATTTGCTAATGCTACCAGAATGCAGTATACCAGAAATGGGTTGGCTTTCAATAATGTGGATTTATTTAGTTGCAAGTTACAACTCTATGGCCATGCCCATGTCCAAATTAAGGCATTAACAAGAGGATACCTTCACTGAAGAAAGTTCAATACCATCCAGGTTTCCTGTCATATGGGAAGATACATGGTGACATCTGCTTGTCCTTCTCTCCTGGCTCTAGTTCAATCACTGTCTCCAAAATGTCTCTGGGTGATTCTTTCTCTCTTAGCTTCTCCAAAGGTGTTTTCTTTCTCTCTATACCTTCATTTGGTTTCATGGCTCTGCTTTCTGTATCTATCTTTCTGTGTTCTCTGTCTTTATTATCTTCATAGAGGACTCCACTAAATAGGTTAAGACCACTTTGAATTGGGTGGGTCAATCACATCTCCAAGAGGATAACCTAATAAAAAGTTCCACCCACAATGGGTCTGCCCTCACAGAATGAATTAAAATAACATAGTCTTTTCTCAGGTTGCATAACAGATTCAAACCAGCACATGATTTAATGGAATTAGTAGGAGCTGACAAAAAAAGACTTTCAGAGTGGCAACATGAACAAATTATAAACCAATATGCATTCTATATGGTCTATATTATCTATGAAATTTTATTTCAATGTTCTTAGAGTCTTTCAATATTTTAAAACTAAGAAATTTTAAAACGGAATTGGAAGTGCAATGATGCACGTTGCAGGCAATGGAAAGAAAAAAAAAGTGCATTTTAATATGAAGCTAAGATAATATCTGGAATTTTATCTCTCACATTTTCTTTTGTTTTATGTGCATGAACACTGCTAATAATAGTTAGAGTGTAGATTTGATTATTTGAAAGTCATTTTACAAAATACTTCATTTCATCCTATAGATAATCTTGCAAGGTCAGTTTTATTGTCCCCATTTAACAGATGATGAAATCATAATTAAAGAGTCAAAGCTGTCCATAGAAAGCAGCTACGTTGGGTATCAAATCAGATTTGAGCTGCAGTTGAAATCCACTTAGTTCTCTACTATGACACATTTAGAAATGACTTACGGAATGTGCTTTAGCTTATAAGCATAATTTAAGTCAAGAAAATTTAGAGGACATATTGTCTATGCTATTCAATGCATCTGAAGTAACCATTTTATAGCAGTGATTCAAATAATAGTGAAATATGGAAGTAGCAGGCATTGTCCTTTGAGCATAGAAAATACCACCCAAAAGGCTCTTTTCTCAGAATAAGGGTTTGGGATTTGAAACCTCATAAATTCTACTATAAACTCTTTTATTGCTCAGATGTGTTAAAGGTTATTCTGTTTTGAGACACTCTTAATAGCTTTACCTATTCTTAGCAAGTAGTAATGATTACTGTTTAAGTATGCATTAACTACATGTCCTGAATAATTATTGTGACATACAGGGAGCCTCTACAGCTAACATTTAACATGTTGGCACAGTTTATTCTAGTATATACTTTCACACTGCATTTAAACAGTTTATAGACTAAGAAAGAGGGAGAGAGACAGGATGACAGAAAGGATTGGTGGGGAGAAGAAAGAAGGAGAAAAATAATGGGCAAGATAGAGCAAGCACAGGTGAAAAGAAGAGAACAAGTACTTACTCAGTCCCTACTGTGTGCCAGGCACATTAAATCTTCACAACCCACTTTCTAAGCTATTATTGAACTTCTGGAGCATGATCTGTGAAGTAGGCCTTATTATCCCCATGTTATAACTGAAACATCTGAGGGTCTTAAAGAAAAAATATTTTTTTTCCAGGACCAAATGGTTTGGAAGAGAAAAGCTTCATCTTGCATCCAAAGCTTATATTCCAAAAGTTGCCCCTGAATCAAAACTACTCAAAGCATGGTTCATGGACCAGCAGCATCTGATTCATTTGGGAGTTTATCAGAAATGCACAATATCAGGCCCGCTGAAGAGCTGCTGGATCAGAAGCTGCATTTTACTGGATCCTCCTATGCACATTAAAGTTTGAGAAGTACTGTCCTGAGTAATCCCTTCCCTTCTGACCGCTATCCCTTTTCTACTGTTTTGTGGTGGAGTTGCAGAACTGGTTGTTTCTCTGTGCATTTCAAATTCTGTGCTGAGTTACCCCACAATGAGCTAAGATGTAATAGTTGCTTTCTCATCATGATTCTCTGTGTTTAAAATTGCTTTGGCTTCTGTTCTAGTTTCTAGTTGCCGGAATGCAATATACCAGAAATGGGATGGCTTTTAAAAGGGGGAATTTATTAATTTGCTAGTTTACAGTTCTAAGGCCAAGAAAATATCCCAATTAAAGCAAGTCTATAAAAATGTCCAAATTAAGGCATAACAAGAGGTTATGTTCATGCAAGAAAGGCCCATAAAGTTCAGGGTTTCTATTTCAACTGCAAAAGCACACGTGAACATAATGACATCTGCTAGCCTTCTCTCCAGGCTTCTTGTTTCATGAAGCTCTCCTGGGGCGTATTCCTTCTTCATTTCCAAAGGTCTCTAGTTGCATGAGCTCTGGCTCTCATCATTCTCTAGCTTTCTTCAAAATGCTCCCTCTTTTAAAGGATTCTAGTAAACTAATCAAGACCTATATGGAATGGGTGGAGTCACATCTCCCTCTAATCAAAATTCATACCCACAATTGGGTGAGTCACATCTCCTTGGCAGTAACCTAATCATGTTTCTAGCCTACATTATTGAACAGAGATTAAAAGAAAGGTTGCTCCCACAAGATTGCTTAGGATGTCTTTTCTAGGGTCCATAAATCCTTTCAAACTGGCACAGCTTCATGAAAAGATTGAAGTTTTGTACATGCTACGACATGGATAAACCTTGAAGACATCATGTTGAGTGAAATAATCCAGACACGAAAGGAAAAATGTTATATTATTTCACTTATATGAAATGCCCAGAATACAGAAATTCATAAAGAAAAGAAAATTGATTTATAGGAAGTTATCATGGGTAGAGGAAAGGGGGTCAGGAGTTATTGCTTAATGGGTGTAGTGTTTTTGTTTGGGGTAATGAAAAAATTTGTGGTAATGGAGGGTGGTGACAGAAGCACATCATTGTGAAATCAAAACCTTCCACCCTGCATTACTGAATCAAGATTAGAAGAAACAGCTATCTCCACAAGATTGAATCAGGATCAAAACATGGCTTTTCTGGGGTACATAATATTTTTAAACTGGCACAAGTCCTTTTTGAAAGGGGAAACATTTTGGAGAAACCTCAGATGCAGATGCAGAAGCTTGGAGAACAATTGTTTGAGAACCAACAGAAATGCAGACATTTGGAGATGCTTGAAGTGCTGACAGAGAGTAGAAGCCTAGACACTGACATTTGGAGATGCAGATCCCAACAAACATCGCCATGTGCCTTCCCATGAGATGTTGTGTGCCAATTTGAAACTGTTAATTACCCAGATAACATATGTTTTAATCCTGATCCAATCTTGTAGGGCCACACCTATTGTTTAGGGGGGAAACCTTTGATTGGACTGTTTCTATGGAGCTTGATCCACTCAGTTGTGGGTGTGACCTTTGATTAGATTACTGCCATGGAGAGGTGACTCACCTAATTGTGGCTGTGGTCTTTTGATTAGATGAAGATGTGATTCCATCCATTCAACTTGGGCCTTGATTAGTTTACTGGGGTCCTTGAAAAACAGGAACATTTTGGAGAAAGCTCAAAGCCAACATGAGACCCACACATTTGAAAATATAGAAAGAAAATGCCCCTGGGAAAACTACTTAAAACCAGAAGCCAAAGGACAAGCAGATGCCAGCCACACATCTTCCCAGCTGACAGAGGTGTGCTGGGATCAATAGGCCTTTCTTGAGTCAAGGTATATTTCTCTGGATGCCTTAGTTTGGACATTTATGTGGCCTTAGAACTGTAGCTTGTAAATTAATAAATTCCTTTTTAAAAAGCCATTCCATTTCTGGTATATTGCATTCCAGCAGCATTTAGCAAACCAAAACAGATGGCTAAAGTTCTAAAACTCCTAGTACATTACAGAGAACAAAACCTTTAACAGCAAATTTTAAGTAATTTTGAGGTCATATAAGCACTCCTTTCACTGGAATTAATTAAGGCAGCAGCTCTAAGTTCACCTGTCAGGAATGTATGATATCAGAACAAAAGATTTTCTATAAGAATTGTGTCCTACCCCGATATTTATTCAGCATACTTTTGTTAATTAGATTGAGAGGAACAGAGAGCCTTTTAAGGTTTCCTTGATGATTGGGCTATAATGTAAGGAAACATCAGAAAGGAAGGAAAATGCCTCGGTAGTTGGATAATGCAGCCTCTCCAAGTAAAGGAGCACAATCTGAGGTGAATAGGGAATTGATACCTAGAATCCCAGGATCAGGAATTCTTCAGCCCCTTCTTTTGACTCCTGCAATTTCTCCTTATTCAAATTTGATTTTTCTTTTCTTCTTTGCTATTGCCATGTATTTCTCACAGCTTTGTCCCCTTCTGATTATTGCCTTCTCTGTGACACTTCTCTTCTCTTGCCTTTGCACTGTTCTAGCTTTGTGTCTTCCCCTATTTATCTAATACACACATATTCCGCAGCAGATCCCACAGTGAATGGCACCCCTGTAAGTTAGGATGCAAAGGATATAAAGTCCGTGAGTAACTATTAAAATGTGAAGATAATTGTGTCATTGCCTGATGCCTGAGAAGATACTTCAGGGTCTTGAAGTACCCATGGGTCATCGTAGGATGTATTAATTATTTTTTCTTTTTCTAATTTCTTTCTTTCTCATAAAAATCAAGTAGGAAAATAATGATTTGAGCTTTCCAGTAACTCAAATTCCAGGTTAAAGAAAATGTATTGCAATTGTGTGCATTGTAATTGAAGAAAGAACCATTTCCTCATATATTATTGGCCTCTAAGTTCCTCCCTATTTCTAAGAGTTCTATAATCCACACAAATATTGTTAAAAATTCCTCACCAGTTTATGATTGGTTTTTGTATATTCACATTTGAAACTTGTATTCCCTCTCCTGTATTAAGAACCTAAGAGAATCAGAAATTTGAAAGTTAATTCCAAGATTTTTGTTCATTTTAGAGTAAGTCTGAAGGAGTTTTAAAAACCTCTGGTCAATCTTTGAGGACTCTATGCTCCCAAAGAGGATATTCTTATGTCCCTCTTTTGTCAAGTACCAAGAAAATTTAAACATATTACATGTACTATATGTTTTGTTTTTCTGTCCAGATTTTATGTATTCTAGCACTGATATCAGGCTAATTGTAAATATCATATGTATTTTACAAGGAACAGAAATACTTAATAGTCCCAGTAAGTGTCAGAACTAGTTTATAGACATGGTTATGCCTTAGTCTTTTATTTTAGGGAAGAGGGGTGGGATTGGTTTTCTAAAATGCACCAGGCACTATTTTAGGCCTTCATGATACAGTAGTAACCAAACACACATAAGCCTTGTCTCAAAGAAGCTTGCATTTTGTTTACATTCATGATGTTCTAGGCAATCTCCAAAAAACTGACTATGGTCATTTTTTTGTCATTATTTTTGGTGACTTTTCTGTGATTTTTTTTTTCTCATTTTGAGCCAAGTATGGAAGTTATGTGAGTTGTTTATAGGAAATAGAATTTGAATTTTTTATCTAATATATGGAAAACACTGAAACTGGTTCCTTTAACATATAAGTAAACCCAAGATTGTGCAAAACACCAATAAATAAAATTATATTCTATTTTAAAATTTAAATATTTACTCAAAGATCGAGGGGGTAAGGTAGAGAGAGAGCTTTTCAGAACAATTTTCAGATTAGTTGAAAGACTACAGAAACAGTTGGTATACAATGAAACCAGAACAAATAAGTCATTGTATGCTGGCCAATTTAAAGGAGAATAAAACCTTTTTGCTCTTCTCTGGGAAAAATGTATACAGTAGCTATGCTGTAATTAATTTCACTTGAGAGCAAAGACATAACTTACTCGTGAATTTGGTTTTATCTGAATTGCAGGGTTTCCCATTGCTTATGTAAAGCACTTGATACTCTACCAATGACTGTGTTCACAATCACCATGACCCTGTTGTGGGTAAACTACATTTATCTTGGCCGTATATTAAATGCTGAAGAATTGTGCTTTGCCTTAAAGAAGTTTCGAACTAAAACCGTTATTGGATTTTTCTAAACAGTATCTTTTCTTGTGTTAATTCAGATCATAAACTATGCATCAATTATGTTACCAATAACAAAAGCTGCTATTTAATGTGGATCAATCCAAGACAAAGGCTGCTTTGTTTTTTTATACATATATACTTTTTTTTTTAATTTCAATCACATAATTTCTTTTTTTTATTTTTATTTTTTTATTAATTAAAAAAGAATTAACAAAACAATTAGAAATCATTCCAATCTACATGTACAATCAGTAATTCTTAATAACATCACATAGTTGCATATTCATCATTTCTTAGTACATTTGCATCGATGTAGAAAAAGAAATAAAAAGACAACAGAATAAGAATTAAAACAATAATAGAAAGAAAAAAAAAACAAAAACAAAAAACCTATACCTCACATGCAGCTTCATTCAGTGTTTTAACATAATTGCATTAAAATTGGGTAGTATTGTGCTGTCCATTTCTGAGTTTTTATATCCAGTCCCGTTGTACAGTCTGTATCCCTTCAGCTCCAATTATCCCTTCTCTTTTTTTTTTTTTAATTAACGGAAAAAAAGAAATTAACCCAACATTTAGAGATCATACCATTCTACATATGCAATCATTAATTCTTAACATCATCACATAGATGCATGATCATCATTTCTTAGTACATATGCATTGGTTTAGAAGAACTAGCAACATAACCGAAAAAGATATAGAATGTTAATATAGAGAAAAAAATAAAAGTAATAATAGCAAAATCAAAACAAAACAAAACAAAAACCTATAGCTCAGATGCAGCTTCATTCAGTGTTTTAACATGATTACTTTACGATTAGGTATTATTGTGCTGTCCATTTTTGAGTTTTTGTATCTAGTCCTGTTACACCGTCTGTATACCTTCAACTCCAATTGGCCATTATCTTACACTGTTTCTACCTCCTGCTGGACTCTGTTATCAAGGACATATTCCAAATTTATTCTCGAATGTCTGTTCACATCAGTGGGACCATACAGTATTTGTCCTTTAGTTTTTGGCTAGACTCACTCAGCATAATGTTCTCTAGGTCCATCCATGTTATTACATGCTTCATAAGTTTATCCTGTCTTAAAGCTGCATAGTATTCCATCGTATGTATATACCACAGTTTGTTTAGCCACTCTTCTGTTGATGGAGATTTCGGCTGTTTCCATCTCTTTGCAATTGTAAATAACGCTGCTATAAACATTGGTGTGCAAATGTCCGTTTGTGTCTTTGCCCTTAAGTCCTTTGAGTATATTCCCAGCAATGGTATTGCTGGGTCGTATGGCAATTCTATATTCAGCTTTTTGAGGAACCGCCAAACTGCCTTCCACAGTGGTTGCACCATTTGTCATTCCCACCAACAGTGGATAAGTGTGCCTCTTTCTCCGCATCCTCTCCAGCACTTGTCATTTTCTGTTTTGTTGATAATGGCCATTCTGGTGGGTGTGAGATGATATCTCATTGTGGTTTTGATTTGCATTTCTCTAATGGCCAGGGACATTGAGCATCTCTTCATGTGCCTTTTGGCCATTTGTATTTCCTCTTCTGATAGGTGTCTGTTCAAGTCTTTTTCCCATTTTGTAATTGGGTTGGCTGTCTTTTTGTTGTTGAGATGAACAATCTCTTTATAAATTCTGGATACTAGACCTTTATCTGATATATCATTTCCAAATATTGTCTCCCATTGTGAAGGCTGTCTTTCTACTTTCTTGATGAAGTTCTTTGATGCACAAAAGTGTTTAATTTTGAGGAGTTCCCATTTATTTATTTCCTTCTTCAGTGCTCTTGCTTTAGGTTTAAGGTCCATAAAACCGCCTCCAGTTGTAAGATCCATAAGATATCTCCCAACATTTTCCTCTATCTGTTTTATGGTCTTAGACCTAATGTTTAGATCTTTGATCCATTTTGAGTTAACTTTTGTATAGTGTGTGAGATATGGGTCTTCTTTCATTCTTTTGCATATGGATATCCAGTTCTCTAGGCACCATTTATTGAAGAGACTGCTCTGTCCCAGGTGAGTTGGCTTGACTGCCTTATCAAAGATCAAATGTCCATAGATGAGAGGGTCTATATCTGAGCACTCTATTCGATTCCATTGGTCGATATATCTATCTTTATGCCAATACCATGCTGTTTTGACCACTGTGGCTTCATAATATGCCTTAAAGTCAGGCAGCGCGAGACCTCCAGCTTCGTTTTTTTTTCCTCAAGAAGTTTTTAGCAATTCGGGGCACCCTGCCCTTCCAGATAAATTTGCTTATTGGTTTTTCTATTTCTGAAAAATAAGTTGTTGGGATTTTGATTGGTATTGCATTGAATCTGTAAATCAATTTAGGTAGGATTGACATCTTAACTATATTTAGTCTTCCAATCCATGAACACGGTATGCCCTTCCATCTATTTAGGTCTTCTGTGATTTCTTTTAGCAGTTTTTTGTAGTTTTCTTTATATAGGTTTTTTGTCTCTTTAGTTAAATTTATTCCTAGGTATTTTATTCTTTTAGTTGCAATTGTAAATGGGATTCGTTTCTTGATTTCCCCCTCAGCTTGTTCATTACTAGTGTATAGAAATGCTACAGATTTTTGAATGTTGATCTTGTAACCTGCTACTTTGCTGTACTCATTTATTAGCTCTAGTAGTTTTGTTGTGGATTTTTCCAGGTTTTCGACGTATAGTATCATATCGTCTGCAAACAGTGATAGTTTTACTTCTTCCTTTCCAATTTTGATGCCTTGTATTTCTTTTTCTTGTCTAATTGCTCTGGCTAGAACCTCCAACACAATGTTGAATAATAGTGGTGATAGTGGACTTCCTTGTCTTGTTCCTGATCTTAGGGGGAAAGTTTTCAATTTTTCCCCATTGAGAATGATATTAGCTGTGGGTTTTTCATATATTCCCTCTATCATTTTAAGGAAGTTCCCTTGTATTCCTATCTTTTGAAGTGTTTTCAACAGGAAAGGATGTTGAATCTTGTCGAATGCCTTCTCTGTATCAATTGAGATGATCATGTGATTTTTCTGCTTTGATTTGTTGATATGGTGTATTACATTAATTGATTTTCTTATGTTGAACCATCCTTGCATACCTGGGATGAATCCTACTTGGTCATGATGTATAATTCTTTTAATGTGTTGTTGGATACGATTTGCTAGAATTTTATTGAGGATTTTTGCATCTGTATTCATTAGAGAGATTGGTCTGTAGTTTTCTTTTTTTGTAATATCTTTGCCTGGTTTTGGTATGAGGGTGATGTTGGCTTCATAGAATGAATTAGGCAGTTTTCCCTCCACTTCGATTTTTTTGAAGAGTTTGAGGAGAATTGGTACTAATTCTTTCTGGAACGTTTGGTAGAATTCACATGTGAAGCCATCTGGTCCTGGACTTTTCTTTTTAGGAAGCTTTTGAATGACTAATTCAATTTCTTTACTTGTGATTGGTTTGTTGAGGTCATCTATGTCTTCTTGAGTCAAAGTTGGTTGTTCATGTCTTTCCAGGAACCCGTCCATTTCATCTAAATTGTTGTGTTTATTAGCGTAAAGTTGTTCATAGTATCCTGTTATTACCTCCTTTATTTCTGTGAGATCAGTAGTTATGTCTCCTCTTCCATTTCTGATCTTATTTATTTGCATCCTCTCTCTTCTTCTTTTTGTCAATCTTGATAGAGGCCCATCAATCTTATTGATTTTCTCATAGAACCAACTTCTGGTCTTATTGATTTTCTCTACTGTTTTCATATTTTCAATTTCATTTATTTCTGCTCTGATCTTTGTTATTTCTTTCCTTTTGCTTGCTTTGGGATTAGTTTGCTGTTCTTTCTCCAGTTCTTCCAATTGAACAGTTAATTCCTGCATTTTTGCCTTTTCTTCTTTTCTGATATAGGCATTTAGGGCAATAAATTTCCCTCTTAGCACTGCCTTTGCTGCATCCCATAAGTTTTGATATGTTGTGTTTTCATTTTCATTTGCCTCGAGGTATTTACTAATTTCTCTTGTAATTTCTTCTTTGACCCACTCGTTGTTTAAGAGTGTGTTGTTGAGCCTCCAGGTATTTGTGAATTTTCTGGCATTCCGCCTATTACTGATTTCCAACTTCATTCCTTTATGATCCGAGAAAGTGTTGTGTGTGATTTCAATCTTTTTAAATTTGTTAAGACTTGCTTTGTGACCCAGCATATGGTCTATCTTTGAGAATGATCCATGAGCACTTGAGAAAAAGGTGTATCCTGCTGTTGTGGGATGTAATGTCCTATAAATGTCTGTTAAGTCTAGCTCCTTTATAGTAATATTCAGATTCTCCATTTCTTTATTGATCCTCTGTCTAGATGTTCTGTCCATTGATGAGAGTGGGGAATTGAAGTCTCCAACTATTATGGTATTTGTGTCTATTTCCCTTTTCAGTGTTTGCAGTGTATTCCTCACGTATTTGGGGCATTCTGGTTCGGTGCATAAATATTTATGATTGTTATGTCTTCTTGTTTAATTGTTCCTTTTATTAGTATATAGTGTCCTTCTTTGTCTCTTTTAACTGTTTTACATTTGAAGTCTAACTTGTTGGATATTAGTATAGCCACTCCTGCTATTTTCTGGTTGTTATTTGCATGAAATATCTTTTCCCAACCTTTCACTTTCAACCTATGTTTATCTTTGGGTCTAAGATGTGTTTCCTGTAGACAGCATATAGAAGGATCCTGTTTTTTAATCCATTCTGCCAATCTATGTCTTTTGATTGGGGAATTCAGCCCATTAACATTTAGTGTTATTACTGTTTGGATAATATTTTCCTCTGCCATTTTGCCTTTTGTATTATATATATCATATCTGACTTTCCTTCTTTCTACACTCTTCTCCATACCTCTCTCTTCTGTCTTTTCGGTTCTGACTCTAGTGCTCCCTTTAGTATTTCTTGCAGAGCTGGTCTCTTGGTCACAAATTCTCTCAGTGACTTTTTGTCTGAGAATGTTTTAATTTCTCCCTCGTTTTTGAAGGACAATTTTGCTGGATATAGGAGTCTTGGTTGGCAGTTTTTCTCTTTTAGTAATTTAAATATATCATCCCACTGTCTTCTAGCCTCCATGGTTTCTGCTGAGAAATCTACACATAGTCTTATTGGGTTTCCCTTGTATGTGATGGATCGTTTTTCTCTCGCTGCTTTCAAGATCCTCTCTTTCTCTTTGACCTCTGACATTCTAATGAGTAAGTGTCTTGGAGAACGCCTATTTGGGTCTAATCTCTTTGGGGTGCGCTGCACTTCTTGGATCTGTAATTTTAGGTCTTTCATAAGAGTTGGGAAATTTTCAGTGAAAATTTCTTCCATTAGTTTTTCTCCTCCTTTTCCCTTCTCTTCTCCTTCTGGGACACCCACAACACGTATATTTGTGCGGTTCATATTGTCCTTGAGTTCCCTGATACCCTGTTCAAATTTTTCCATTCTTTTCCTGATAGTTTCTGTTTGTTTTTGGAATTCAGATGTTCCATCCTCCAAATCACTAATTCTATCTTCTGTCTCTTTGAATCTATCATTGTAGGTATCCATTGTTTTTTCTATCTTTTCTACTTTGTCCTTCACTTCCATAAGTTCTGTGATTTGTTTTTTCAGTTTTTCTATTTCTTCTTTATGTTCAGCCCATGTCTTCTTCATGTCCTCCCTCAATTTATCGATTTCATTTTTGAAGAGGTTTTCCATTTCTGTTCGTATATTTAGCATTAGTTGTCTCAGCTCCTGTATCTCATTTGAACTATTGGTTTGTTCCTTTGACTGGGCCATATTTTCAATTATTTGAGCGTGATCCGTTATCTTCTGTTGGCGTCTGCGCATTTAGACAGATTTCCCTGGGTATTGGATCCAAAAGTTTGGAAGATTTTTCTGTGAAATCTCTGGGTTCTGTTTTTCTTATCCTGCCCAGTAGGTGGCGCTCGTGGCACACGTTTGTCTGCGGGTCCCACCAGTAAAAGGTGCTGTGGGACCTTAAACTTTGGAAAACTCTCGCCGTCCGGGGAGCTCGCTAGCCAAAGCAGCTTGAGCTGGCCCGGGGTCCGAACGCAGGGAGGGTTGCTGGTCGCCGCAGCCTGGGAAAGAGCCCGTCCGAATTTCCTAGTCGGCCCTGGGCGACAAGCGTGGTGGGAGGGCGCCAGCGGCAGCGGCCCGCCTGAGAGAGTGCACGTTCCCCGGGAGTCACGGGTTTGGAAGGGGCCTCCCCCACCCGTCACCGTTCTCTGCGGCCTGGGGATTTCCGATCCAATTCTCTCAGTTGGTCCGGGGGGCTGCGCGTGGTGTGGGCGCCAGCCGCCTTGGTTTCAGGGGACCGCCTCTCCAATTCTCCCAGCCGGCCCGGGAAGGGGGAAGGGAGTTACTCCGGCCGCTTCCCGCCCCGCCCGGTAAGGCCCGCGCGCCTCGGCGATCTCACCCGAGCTGCTTCTCTCAGCCAGCCAGCCGTTCCAGGATGGGGTACGCTGTCTTTTTTATCTCTGTTGTGGCTTTGGGCGCTTTCTGTATCGTTTCTACTCCCCTAGTAGCTGTCCTGGAGAAGAAACTAAGATCCGCGCGTCTTACTAAGCCGCCATCTTCCAGGAAGTCTCTACATATATACTTTTTAAATATAATTTTTTTTCTTTTTTTGTTATTTCCACAGAATATCTATGTTCTAGTTTGCTAGCTGTTGGTATATGGTATGCCAGAAACAGGACTGCTTTTAAGAAGGGGAATTTATTAAGTTTCAAGTTCATAGTTTTCAACCTGTGAATATGTCCAAATTAAAGCAAGGCTACAGAAATATTCAAATTAAGGTGCCAACAAGAGGATACCTTCACTCATGAAAGGCCAATGGCATTCAGGGTTTCTCTCTCAACTGGAAAGGCACATGGCAAACACAGTGTCATCTGCTAGCTTCCTCTCCAGGCTTCTTGTTTCATGAAGCTCCCCCAGGGGTGTTTTCCTTCTTCATTTTCAAAGGTCTCTGGCTGGCTGCATGAGCTCTTATGATTCTCATGGCTCTTGAGCATTTTCCAAAATACTCCCTTCTTAAAGAATTCCAGTACACTAATCAAGACTCACCTAGAAGGAGTGGAGTCATAGCTCCCTCTAATCAAATGTTAATATCCACAACTGGGCATATCACATCTCTGTAGACATAATCTAATCAATTTTTCCAACCTACAGTATTGAATAGGGATTAAAAGAAATGGTTCCCTCCATGAGATGGATCAGGATTAAAACATGTTTTTTTCTAGGGTACATAATCCTTTCAAACTGGCACAATCTATTTCCTAGAAAAGTATATAAAATGACTTTGATCAACCAATGCAGCACACCAACCATGGTTATACCCAGTGTGGTTTTGGAAAATATATACAATTAGGATTTTTGTGTCATTATGAATACTCATGCTTTTGCATGATCTAAGAGTCAGAAAGACTAATAAACAAGATCAATCTGGGGAGGAAAATGGCCACACTCAATCAACCTTTGGTTTCTAATTCCTTTTAAAACCTGTATCAGTTCACCAATGTGAACAGTGCCTATATTTCTTGTTAATTACTGTGCATCCACAAAACACACAGTCCTACACCCAGTTTAGATCAATTGGAAGTTTTATTTTTAATAATAATCAATAAAAATATTAACTATTAGCAAAAATCCAAAAATCACTGATAAAGGCAAAAGTAGCTTGGTCTAGTCAACTGAAATTTGTTCTGTCCCACTAGCTAATTGTTAGGCAACAACTTATTAATTCTAAATTAAGATAGAGAAAGTTTTTTTTATTATATTTGGGCTTAGGTTTTCTTGAAACTCAAATAAGAAAATCTTGACAATTTTACAGAGCAATGATCTCTCAATCGTGAATCAAAGACATGACAGTTTTATGTGGTATGTCCTTTCCAAACTTGGAATATTAGGCTTGGAATTTGAGTCTTTAGGGGTAACATTTCTATATGCTTTCTCTTGTGGTGGCTTTACTGAAAAGGAAAGCTTAAGTATTCAATAAACATGCTGCCACTACTGCCTGACCACTGATAATTGATGAATCAGTTAAATAAAGGATGGTATCTGTTTTCAGTATATTACTAGGAGGTGGCATGAAGTAGATGTGGAATTTATAGGTAGAGGGTTTATTGAAAACCCTCAGTAATATCTGGCTTGGTGTGCTGGTTTGAAAGGAGATGTGTCCCCTAGAAAAGTCAGGTTTTAATCCTAATCCCATTTTGTAAGGGAAGCCGTTTCTTCTAATCCCTATTCAGCATTGTATGTTTGAAACTGTAATTAGATCATCTCCCTGGAGATGTGATGTAATTGAGAGTAGTTGTTAAACTGGATTAGGTGATGACATGTCTCCACCCATTCGAGTGGGTCTTGATTAGTTTCTGAAGTCCTATAAAAGAGGACTTTTGGAGATTGGAGATTCGGAGAGAGCAGAGAATGAAGCAGAGAGTCCACCAGCCAGCCACCTTTGGAGATGAAGAAGGAAAACGCCTCCCAGGGAGCTTCATGAATCAGGGAGCCAAGAGAGAAAGTAGCAACAAGAACAGATTTTGGTACCGGAGAGTGGGGTGCTGCTGTGGTTTGCAAATATAAACATGTTGGAATGGCTTTTTAAATGGATAAAGGGAAGATTCTGGAAGAGTTGTGAGAAGCTTGATGGAGAAGGCCTAGAATGCTTTGAAGAGACTGTTGGTAGAAATGTACACTCTAAAGATACCTCTGACGAAGTCTTAGACAGAAATGAGGCGCGAATTATTGCAACCTGGAAGGAAGGTGATCCTTGTTTCAAAACGGCAGATCCTCTGGCAAAATTGACTAGTGGTTTTGGCTGGAAGACAGATTTTAAAAGCCATGAACTTGGATATTTAGCAGAAGAGATCTCCAAATTAAATGTCTGAAGTGCTGCCTGGTTTCTCCTCACAGCTTATAGTGAAATACTACAAGAGAGAGATAAACTGAAAATTGAACTCTTGAGTACAAAGAAACCAGAAATTGATGTCCTGGAAAATTCTGGACCTCCAGAAATGGAAACCCCAGAGACTAGTGATCCATATGAAGATTTAACCAGATGTGAAACCAGTCAGTCATTTCAGAGAAAGCCAGGACTGGATATGGAGTTGTCCAGGAAGGATTTGTGGAAACTCCTTATGTCTGATGGGCATGATCTGAGGCTACTGCATAGAAAGCCAACGAGAGTGCTGTGGGACCTGCATAAACAAAGCTGCTACCAGTCTGGACTGGAGGGTTCAGAGAAGGAACACAATGGAGGAAAAATTCCTATCAGCATTGTAATCAAGACCGATTGTTAAACGGGATTAGGTGACGTCATGTCTCCACCCATTTGGGTGGGTCTTGATTAGTTTCTGAAGTCCTATGAAAGAGGAGACATTTTGGAGATTGGATATTTGGAGAGAGCAGAGAATGCTGCAGCACCGTGAAGCAGAGAGTCCACCAGCCAATGACCTTTGGAGATGAAGGAAAATGCCTCCTGGGAGCTTCATGTAACAGGAAGCCAGGAGAGAAACTAGCAACTAGAACACTTGGAAACACAGCTTTGAGAATTGTAGACATATGACAATTGAAATCATTGGAATGGATAAAACATTGGGGGTTGTGTGAATGACTAAGTTAAGCTTTAGGTCCATGGATTTATGTTGCATCAGTCTGTTCCTTTGGAAGTACTCAGAAGTCTCCAGCCAATGAATTAGAAGATTGAATTAATCCCTAATGAGATTTTTCTCAGGTGGTTCCTGTGGAATTTATGCAGAGGATCAATGAGGAAAGAGAAATAATTGAGTTAATGCATTTTTTAGATAAGAATGGGAAGATGGAAGGAGGTTGTTAAAAGAGGATAAAAATAGTCAGATCAAAGGCCAAAGCTGTTAATGATTTCATAGACCTGGTGCATTCAGAGTAATTGGGTAAGAAAATGAAAATCATTTAAGGTTGTGGTAAAATTGATGGCAAAGAACAAGCTAAATTAATTTATCATGGCTTTGTGATGTCATAGTCACTTGTACTTAATTCTATTGTTGTACTTGTTATAATGTATAGTAGTTGGTCTTATATGCCTGTCTTTCCAACCACAATGAAAGTTGTTTCAATGTAGGGGAAGTAACTTAGTCCTAACTATTTCTATGACCTAGAAGAATTCTTGGAATAAAACAGATGGCAAATTTAAGATTGTGTGTGTTTGTGTATGTGTGTGTGTGTGCACGTGTGTTCATGTGAATTAACAAATGCTAATGAACATAGAAAAATTTTATGTTCTATAAATGTGGACAACTATATTTATTTTTTGGAGTAGTCAACAGAAGTTTTCTTAGAGCTAGATGAAAGGTAAAATGAACCATTGGGCTTTTAATGGGAATATCAGATGCCTTACATGTATTCTTCTCTATATAAACTTGGATAACCACTGTATTAAAGCTCTCCTACTTTTATTATTGTATTTTCTGTATTTTTTTTTCTAACTGGAAATTTCATCATTTCATCTATTGAACTCTTGAACTATCATTGACAGGAAAAAAGACCCTTCTTAGCTCTCATGTATTCATTGAGACAAAAATACATCTGATCCCTTGATTTTAACACATTTCATTACACCTATGGGAAATAATCTAAGGGACTGTAATGGAAGGTTTAAAATGGGATAAAATTTAAATTCTCCACATATTGGCCTTAATCAGCCAAGCTCTTTTGTTTCCAAAGAACAAAACAGTTAGGAAATATTTGAAATTTTTATTCTGCTAACCTCATAATTGTATATTTCATTAAGCATTAAAGCTTAGTGGGCAGTATTTGTGTAACTATTCTCTTCAGAGATAAATTAGTTCTTTTGTATAAGCTAATATCAAATTAACTGTCAAAAATTCTTCCTGTATACAATGTTGCACAAATTGAGAACAATTTCAAATTTCCACTGTATTTGCAGGACACCAAACATCTGATTACACATGATGAACTCAAGCAAGGATTGGGTTCTTCCAGTGTCTACCAGTGAAATAATTACATGATTTCATTGTTTGGAGCAATGAGTTTGCTATTATATAGCTAGAAAGCTTAGAGTTAAATGATGATTGTGTTATTGACATGGCCTTTTAAAGGACAATCTATGAGGATGACTATATATGCCTGGCCTTATATTAGAAGGAGGTCCCTAAAATTGTGCATTTCAGGGTGTTTGTTTTCTGACATTGAGCACAAGTTGTGATTATGTCTGAATAGCTAGATTTTATTTATGACACTTGCATTGGAAATTTATGCATAGTTAAACAAATGTATTTATTGACCTTACATAATATATATTTACACATATTTTGAATCTTAAATATTTTTTGGAAACATAAATTCGTTGTCAGAGTAAGACTATGGTGAAAAAATGAGTAAAGCAGGTAAACAAGAACACTAAGCATGTGTGCGTGTGTTGGGGTATTCAGTGGTTTACAGTGGCCATCATATTGATACTTCTTCCAAAAGTCATAAAAATACACTACAAGTAATCATAATCCATGAATCCAAGAATGCAAAGTGGATAACATGGCACCAGAACTGCAATGTTGCATTGATTTTCCATAATGTGTTCAATCCTGGAAATGGGTTATAAAATTTTGATTTCAGTATTGCCTGAAACTTAAATTTAGAACACCTTTGTTTCCATCTCTTTGTTTTTACTAATGAACTTCTTTTTGTGCACTCTCACAGATATCAAAATTATCTTTTGGATGGTGAACATGTTCATTAATCTAATAGTCATGTAAAGATACTTCTGAAGTAAACAACACCCCTTCTTCCTTTCTTCGGACGCCACCTACCCTCCCACCACCTATCACACACACAAACACACAATCTCTCGTTCATTGCCTCTGCTCCCCTCTATTCACATTTACCAATATTCATTTATCCCTGTATGTGGCTTAGAGGGTAAACACTGGTGGCATTATGTACAAAAGAGAACTGATAAGGACTTTTAACACAAGTAGAATTGCCCAGCAGTTCAGGTGACAACGCATAATACATGCCACTCTCCCCAGGTTTGATTACACATGCTATGAATCTTCCTGACCATCTCAGCCACTCTGATTCCACAGGAAGATTTGTGTGTGTTCAGAGATGGGGCCCTTGTCAAAGGCATTGGACTTTCATCGATCGTCAGTATCAACATCGAGGTTTCTTTCAGTGCTGTCACGGAGAATTGATTTCGAAGGTGGGGACACTAGGTGGAAAGAAACAATGGGATGCTGCTGCAACGAACTGGTTTGTGATTAGTTATGAGATATACCTATTTCAGATGTCAGAAATAATTGAAAGGCAATTTTAAAAGAGGCTGCAGATGCTCCACTGCAAGACAACTATTTGGTGACACTTCCATTATACCAAAATAGTTTCTACAATGCAAGAAATACTCAGTGTACTTAGCATTATTACATTTATTATCACCAGTTTATAATTCTATGTTAAATAAATCCAAGTCAAGTCATTAGTTTCTTTTTCATTTTCCGTATCTCCTATTCTCATGCATCCAATTAACTTCATTTTCCCCTCATTAATTACCACTATTTGATTTCTCAACGAATACCATATGCAACCTTCCAAAGAAGGTGAAAGAGAAAGAAATTTCTCACTCTCAAATGCTTTCCTTTTCAATATGAGCTTTTCCCAATACTTAATTTCCTTTCTTCTTTGTTTTACCATTTTAAAAAGCCAAATAGCCAAGAAAGTAATAAATATTCATTAAATTTTGAAATCTCAGAATACTTTGATGCTGTCTTAGTTTTCCAGAGCTGCTATGACAAATACCATAAAGTGGTTGACTTAAACTGCTGCAATTTATTGGCTCACAGTTTTGGAGGCTAGAAGTTAAAATCAAGGTCTCAGCAAGGCCTAAGTCTATAGTATTTGGGGGATGGTAATTCTCCATCCTATGGAAATCTCTCTCTCTCTCCTTCTCTCTTTGACATCTCCTACATATAGATCCTTCTTCCATGTCCAATTTCCTTTGTCAGGACTTCAGCTATATAGCATTCAGGCCCACCCTGATTCAATCAGGCCTCATCTAAGTAGGATCCTTGATTTACAGTGACCCCTTACCTTAACGAATAATAACATCTTCATAGGTCCTATTTACAAAAGGTTTTAGTCCATAGGACTAGGGGTAAGGACTTGAATATGTCTGTTCTAGTTTGCTAGCAACACACCAGAGATGGATTGGATTGGCTTTTAATAAAAGAGGATTTATTTTGTTAGTTCTTCAGAGGAAAGGCAGCTAACTTTCCACTGAGGCTCTTTCTTACGTGGAAGACACAGGATGGTCTCTGCTGGTCTTCTCTCCAGGCCCCTCGGTTCCAACAACTTTCCCTGGGGTGACTTCTTTCTCCATCTCCAAAGGCCTGGGCTGAGCTGCAAGTGCTGAGATGAGGAATGCCGAGCTGCTAGGCTGTGCTACGTTGCGTTCTCTCATTTAAGCACCAGCCAATTAAGTCAAATGTCACTCATTGCAGCAGACATGTCTCCTAGCCGACTGCAGATGTAATTAGCAACAGATGAGGTTCACGTACCATTGGCTTATGTCCGCAGCAACCAGACTAGGTATGCTCACCTGGCCAAGTTGACAACTGAATCTAACTAACACAATGTCTTTATTGGAAATCATAATTCGACCCCCAACGGTCTAACCCTCTGGATGCCAAAAAAACACATTCGTCCAACACAGAAAATATATTTGCTGCACCACAACTTCCCCAAAGCCTTGAGCCATTTCAATAACAATTCTAAATCCAAAGTTTCATAAAAACTATGTAGTTCACCCTAGGCAAAATTCCTCCTTATCTGTAGACATGTGGAAACTAGAAAACAAGTTATCTACTTCCAAAATGCAAATGCTTGGGCAGACATAGACTAGGGATTTCCATTTTAGAAGAAAACCTGGAAGATAAAAAGGGGTTACAGGTCCCAAGCAAGTCTAAAATCCAGCAGGGCAATCTCTACCATATTCCAGAGTCTGGGAGTCACCTGAGGATTGATGCTTTATCCTTTCAGCCTCCTGTTGCAGCATCTCCACTCTTTCAAGCTTGGGACAGCTGGAATGTGCTCCCTAATACCAGAGTCTAGGTCCTACCCTCTCTGAGCATGGAAGTGGTGGGAGACTGTGGGAAAGTGTGATTGCCAACAAGACGATCAGAAAGGTGGGACCTATGTCCCATATTCCCAGAGAATGTGACCAGTGGCTCAGTGCCTAGGGGGGATGTGGCTTAGCTCTGGGTATTTTAGGACAGCATGGCCACTGCCCTAGTCCTTGAAAAGAGTAGGGCTGCCACTCTAGGAAGCCCAGAGGACAAAGCACCAACATGACAATCTGACCTTGAAATCTAAAGGAGAGGGCAATATATGTGGTTTACTTTTAACAGAGAGATAAAGGAATTAAAAAAAAAAAACTGAAATACATATGGCCTGCCTATGGTTAAATACTTTTAAGCAAATATAATAAGATTTTTATGAAGGCTTAGATTTTGTGTCTGTGAAAGGACCCTAATCTGAATGGATTATTTTGTCTGGCAGAGGGAGGCAATGGAGTACTTTCAAGTTGTTCTAAAAAAAACCCTGCTACTTAATATTATTTTAACTTAAATTTTCATTTGAAAATAACATAATTATTGTAGTGGTACCAAAATATGCTATTATAGTAAATTTGAATTGAGTTCCTCTGAAAACAAGGAAGACATTCATATACTGTACCTACATGTCAGTAACAATATATATGGGTCTTGATAGATTCGTCAATTTTAGTTTACTTCTCAAGTGTGATGTACAAAATTTGACAGCATTAATAGAGAACTTTTTTGCGTCTGGTTGTACTTTATGAAAAACAATCAGTACTAGGATCATTAGTTTTAGATTCTTCAACAATGTAAATATTCTTCTAAATATGATGCATAATAGACTTCATTCAGTGAAGATTACAGCACAGCTAGATCATTATTTCAGACATTCAGCAGTCAACATTCAACTTCATTGTTGAAGATGCTTTTCAGGGTAGCTAAACACTTGAAAATAACAATTGTGGCATCAGAGAATTCATGAATAACACATGAAGCTAGAATTTACATTTTTCATTAGTAAAACTGCCTGTTTTCTTCTAAAGAGTATTGTTTGTTTGAGTAAATAATACAAAGGCAGGGCTTTCATTTGATTCCTGCACAATTGGAAAACTTCCGTAATTAACTCCTTAGCCAGTGGGTCTGGAAATTTAAATGTCCAGAATACCTCCTGATAGCACCCTTCCCCCTCCAAATATAATTTTGAAAAATGAAAAGAAAAAGAGGAACATTCATGTAAATATATATTTTATAGAAATATATTTGTTAGAACGGGCTTTACAAATACACCTCACCGAGGCATGACTAGCTCTCTATTCTCTCACTTCTCAACTAGTCAATCGCCAACAATACAAAGTATTTTTCATGTCACCCACTATCTCTATGTATAATTAGAGAAATTCATGAATATTCATAAGTGAAAATGAATAACAACAAAAAACTCACAATACTTCAATGTTTTTCCAAAATTTCACAATACTTTTGTTAGGGATTGAATCATGTCCCCACAAAAGGTATGTTCAGGTCCCAAGCCTTAGTCCTGTGAGTGTGAATCATTGTATATAGGATCCTTAAATATATTGTTAGTTGAGAGGTGCTCAAACGGAATGAGAGTGAGCCTTAATCCCAAGGGGCTGGGGTCCTTTATAAGCAGAGTGAAGGTTCAGTGGAGAGAGAAGCCACAAGGAGCAGCCAGAAGCTGTAAATGAACGGACTTGGAAGAGAAAGGAGATGATACCTCCATGTGCATTACCATGTGACAGAAAGCTAAGAACCAAGGATTGCCAGCTGCTAGTCCCAAAATGTCACAGTCTAATGGAAAATGTATCATTTTGCTGACAATTTTGGAGTTCTAGCCTCAAAACTGTTAAGCTAATAGATTCTCGCTGTTTAAGTCAACCCTTTATATGGAATGTGTTTTAGCAACTAGGAAGCTAAAACAGTTTCTAGGGCATTTGCTTTGTCTGCATGCATTACCTCCATCAGAAGCATTCACAAATGGCTTTTAGTCTGGCAAAATCAAATGTTATTAGGAAGCTATCTACTGTTTCTGCCTTTTTTTATATCTTATATGAAAACTTGATTTTCTGCTCCAAAGACCACCCCAATCAAATAAAAAAAAATTAAGCAATATTCAGATAAGGCCATTGGGACATTATTATATATTTAAAATATAGAAGAACCATCTTTCCACAGCATGACAACCTTAATGTTCTCAAATACTCATTGGTGTTTATCACTCTTTTGTTTGGAAGCAGTTCATGACTCCCCTCTCCTACAAGATTGAATTTTATCTACCTAGTCTGTCATATAAGGCTTTTTTCTATTTGTACCTAGTCACTTTGAATCTTCTTTTGTGATGACCCCTTATATTATAACAAAAATGGTGGTTAACACATATGAGAATTGAACTCTGTGCTAGTAACTGTTCTATTAGTTTGCATGAGTTAGTTCATATGTGCTTACAATAAAATTAGCAGTATTTCTCATCCTCCCACTATTGATATTTTGGCCAGAAAATTCTTTGTTGTGGGAGGCTCTCTCTCTAGATGCCAGTTGTCCCTCCCCCCCAGTTGTGGCAACCAAAAATGACTCCAAGCATTGTCAAATGTCTCCTGGAGACATATCTCCTAGTTGAGAACCAGTAGACTGAAGTGATAGATATTATTGTATTATTATCCCCATTTTATGGATGAGTAAAGTGAAGAACAGAGACATTAGTAACTTATTTTTATTTTCTGGGAAAGCAGAATTAATACCCAAACTAAGCTATACTCTCATAACCATTACTACATTTGACACTTCTGGATGGTTGCCTTTATGGGCTAAGTTATGATTTTGTAGACCTTCACAATTCTGGGCTTTATGAACAAGTTTACTGGAAGTTACTCAAAGTTAATCTGAGCAGGTTAGGGTAAGAAGTTAAAGGTATAACTTACTAGATTTGCAAATAAGAGGCTAACTCTCATCAGCCTACATTAGTAAAAGAGAAATAAATAAAATAAAAATTATATAAACACTAAATTAAAAGAAAGCTGCACATTTATGTTTTAGTTATAAATTCAATAAATGTTAACTGCCTGATTGCACTGGGTGCTCAGTGAATATCCTTTCTTCTGAGTTCATAATCATCACTTTCTTCCCCTGTAAAGCTTATCTTCTACTAATTTCTACTTGCCTATTTTTTCAAAAATTTCCCCCAATTCACTCTAACTTGAGTGACAAAATCAGTGATGAGGCACCTTACCCTGGTGCTTAAGAGATAAACTGTGGCACCAGGACACCTGGGATTTAAATCCTAACTCCTTCATTTTATTACTTGTACGATCTGGGGCAAATTATTTAAACTCTTTTTACTTCTGATTCCTTTTCTATAAAATGGAATGGAAAATCTTACCTAGATCATAAGGTTGTTGTAAAAAATAAATTATTTGATATGAATGTTGTAAAAAATGATCATGGAGATGAATATACTATTATATGATGATATTGTGAGCCATTGATTGTATACCATGCATGAATGTTTGTATGTTGTTTTGGTTTCATAATACAAAAAATTTCTTTTACATGGAAAAGAAAATTATTTGATATGTCACATAATAAATTCAATAAAGGGCTTATACATTAAATATATACTTTGGTTACATAGTTGTGCTATCTTATCTTTTAAGAACACCAAGACCTAGGATTTGCTTTCTTTATAGGAATTAAATATAAACAGATATATGTATATAGACAAATATAAGCACATGCATGCGTTTTACCAATGCAGTTGTGTTATTTTATATTTTAGGAACATCATAGCCTGAAATTTGCATATCATAATAATATTTTCCTTAGGTAACCGAATGCTATTGAATTTCCTAAAGGAACCCTCTTAGGATGATCCTTGACTTTCTTACTCCTATCATCTCAGAAGTCATTCCCTCCTAGTAGCCTGATTGTGTCTCTCTCTTAATCATAACTAATTGAAGGGCAGGACCATGTTTCATTTATCTTTATGCACCTTTGGCCAGAAGAACAAGTTATAGAGATTTTTAATGTGGTTATCAAATGAATGTTACTCAGGGCCTTAAGTTGCTAATACATAAAGAGTAGTGGCAATTTTTCCAACTGTCAAAATGCACATGACATGTAGAAAAGTGAACTTTCCTCAGATAAATACATTGTGCATATATGATCTTTCTGAGAAGTTGTGCAAAGGGCATCAGCATGGTACGAACCTTTGGGGATCTTTAACTGAAAATGTTTCTGAATCACTGGCATAGAACCTGATTTTACAAAATTGAATAAAATATTTGGTAGTGGATCTATTTTTCTTGGTCTATGACATCTCTGAAGTTAGCATTATCTCTTAAGAGTGAGACAGAACTGATCGCATCACTAAGTGAATAATTGAATGCAATGTTAAGTAAATTTTTACTGATTTATGGCACAGAAGTCATGCTTATGAGAGCAATGCGAAACCTGAGAGTTTCTTGTATGAAAAGTTTTTATTATGCAGGGCTTTGTAGGCTAGAAATGAAAATCAGAGATTATTGGCATTTTTCTGAACTCAACGTTTTGACAGTTTGAGACTATAAATATGCTAGTGAGAAGTCAGAAAATATCAAGTTCTTTTAATTCTAGAAGATGAATTTATTCACAATTATATTGTATATATAGAAATTAGATAGATATAGAATCAATTTTCACATCTTATGCTCACTCCATCATAAACTTCAATGAATGGCACATTAAATTCCAAGTAAAATGCTCCTGAACATCTATAATAAAATAGCAAATAAATTTCCATTTTTTTCTTCTTGATCCCGCCTGTTTTTTCAGTTTTCACAGAGATAAACCACTTGCTAAATGTGCAGCCAATTTTAAATTAAAAGAAAATGTCATTTAGAAGCTTCTTCCAGATTTTATGAAAATACATTATGGTATTTCATATCCTTAAAAATTGAGGTATTGATCATCATAGATGTGAAAAACTATTACAAATTCTATTTATCATTACCACTAATTAAGTTTTCCAATTAAATGGCAAACTTTTGATTATTCTAAATCTCTATTTCTAAAACTAGGCAATAAAGTTAATATTCTGTGTTGTCAGTTTTAGTATAAATTATAGTCATGTCTTTATACAAGAGAAATAAACATATGTTAAAGATACATTCGCTTTTCTCTTTTTTTCTCTTTTTAATTAAACATTCTCAACCCAAAACAGAGAGGAAAAAAACCCCGATAAAATAATTAACTTTTTTTTTTCTTTTGGAGATCCCTGTGCATTTTAATTTAAATGTTGATTATGTAGCCAGGAAAGGTCTCCTATGTTAAATTTGATTAAGTAAGGAAGAAAGTGCCTTAAAATGAATAGATAACTGAAACTGGAGAAAGTATTTTGTCTAATTGTGTTAATGAACTACCCTGATGAGATCTGTTTAATACAAATGCCCCCTGGTTTTTCGATTGAGTGTAAAACAGAATACTTCTAATATCCACAGACTTTTACTCCATTTTTACATTTTTTTAAAAGCAAACACTTAAAGTACTTAAGAAAATAATGAAATGGGTAAAAGACCTAGGCATTCGTCAGCTTAGAAGATAGCAGCTAAAGCTCCTTGTTCATTGCAAAACCCTCAGTTGAACTCATCAGTTTTTTTTTTTTTAATTACTTCCTATATATCCAGGACTAAGAGAAGCATTGTGGGGAACCATGAGAGGTCTAAATTATGTGACTCATATGATTACTTATGGTGGCTGTGACTTCAGCACCAGAAGCCGAAGAGAATATCTGATGACAAGTGGCAAGAGTATAAACTAATGTGAGTGAAATTTATAAGTGCTGCAATGCTCAAAAAAGTGTGGCTTGGTATAAGAACATGTTCCTCTCATGTGGTTACTGTGTTGCTTCTCAGTGCAATATTTATCCTATTGATGCCACCACCACATTTAACTCTTACACACATAGCCCTCCAGTGCATTAAAAAAAAAGTGCAATCAGTGCATTAAAAAAAACAGTGCAATTAGTGCATTAAAAAAAACAGTGCAATTAGTTGATAACTACCTAAATTAACTAATGTGGGCTGGAAGTCATTGTGGAAGTCTATACACTTAGGTGGTATCTCAACTGTTTCTTGAGGTGGTGTCTCAAATGTTTTCTCTGTATATATATACATATGCAAAGAACAGGGAGAATTTCAATAGAGAAAAAAATCATAATATCTTGGAAAGAATTTGAGCCATACTCTTCCCATTACATTGGAAGAGTTTGCCCTGCCATAAGTTATGATATATGTAAGAGACAATTATAAATAATTTTAAGTAAAGATAATAATCACCAGCTTAAAGACACCAGTACAGTGACTTCTGTACAGTGAATGATAAAATAATTATTGCTGCAAAGCCTAAATGTTCAATGTAGTAATTGTGAGATATCTATATCCATACCACAATAAGCATGAAATTCAGAATGTCAGAAAATGAAGAAAAGATGTTGATGTAATATTAGTTGAAAAATGTTATAAGCAGTGTAATCATGAGTTTGTAAAGTCAGTACATATATATATTTAAATCAATATATCTCCTTTATAAAATAATCATCAAATGTAGAGTGAATTTCTAGAAAGTCTTATCCTGTCTTTGATATTTATGTTTTGTTCATCTATAAGTTACTTTTATAAATATTAATAATCATTTCCTTTTACTATGTCCATGAATGTTGAGCAATAATCAGTAAGAACTTTGTAAATTGAATATTGTTAATGCCACACCATTTCCTATAGTACCTCACTCCTCTCCCCTTCTAATATGAATAATCTCTCAGATATGAATTTACATATATATTAAATGTAATTAAATATAAAGGAGGGAACTTATTTTTTTTTTGGCTAAAAAAAGTATAACATTTTCAAGATAGATCATTTTTGCATTCTCTTCAGTAACTCAAGTTTATTTTCCATGCTGCATGTTGATTACATTGAAAATCATATTGTTTTGACTATATAAATATGACTGCAGACGGGCGGGCCGCGGTGGCTCAGCGGGCAAGAGTGCTTGCCTGCCATGCCGGAGGACCCCGGTTCGATTCCCGGCCCCAGCCCATGTAAAAAACAAACAAACAAACAAAATATAATAAAATAAGAAAATGTTTAAAGATGTTTCCCTTTCTTCCTCCCATCTTTCTTTCTTTCCTTCCCTTCCTTCCTCTCTAAAAAAAAAAAAAAAAAAAAAAAATATGACTGCAGAACCAATTATATGTTTGGGCATACATTGTTTCCTTTGGTATAATTTTACAGACCCTGTGCTATTCAAAGAGAATGATCCTAAAGTTTGTGGAAAGTGCATTTTTCTTTGTTATATTAAATTATTTCACTGAGCACTTACTATGACAGACACTGTTTCCATTCTGTAATGTTTCCAGACTGCATGACATTGTACTTTGCTTCATCTTCACACTGGGCACATTCCTGTACTTTTGATACTGCTGCTTTACCTGGAATTTTTTTTTTGTCTTTCTTTTTATCATTTCCTTACTATTTTAATTTCATGTATTTTTCCTCATGTAACTTCATCTCCAATATATTCTTATTTTAGATGACATGGTGTCTGATACCCACTGCCCTCTTAGTGTAATTTGGACTACTTATCATTGAGGCCTGTGACCCCTTGATCAGCCTGTTTTGGAAGCTATTTTCTGGGTTCTATAACTTCCTGTGTTTTATTTGTATGTGCATTTCTTGGACTACAAATCTTCTGGAGTGGAATTAATTGAGATTTTTGTCTAAAAGTGATAGCTGTACTTACTTAATGCAGTAGATAATATACACAATCCATTCTTGAATGCTATTATTTCCTTAACAGCCCTTATCTCTTTTTATAATATTAATTTTCCCATCAGATTGCAAATGGAAAATTCTACAGATAATAACTGCTTTGTTCAACATCCAATTCCATTTCATCTAACCTAAACTCTGAGTCTTGTCTATTTTAGGGCCTCGATAAATATTTTCATAATGGATGAATAAGAAAAAGCACTGATATGATGACCATGTTTTCTGCTTTTTGTTTTTCTTTCCATTTCGGAAGATAAGGAACGTGGGGACCTAGTATCTCATAAACATTCAGAACTATCTGCAAATGTTTTTTTTCCAGGTAAATACCAATTAAATGTACTCTAGAAAGAGGCTGACATGTATGTCCATTTAGTTTTTCAATTATTTACAAGTTTTTCATCTTTGCATGCAATCTTTGCATGGTTTTAATCTGAGACATATAAAAGATGGGACATATCATCCTACTCAAGAATTTTGGTTATTTCATTTGTTTCCATATTATTGGAGAGGTTCAACTGAATAGCTGTTAAATTATCCCTCTCTTCACAATTAAGCAAGATTTATATTTCATAGCATTATTAACAATGCTGTAATATCCGGCAGAGACTGAAATGTTTTCGTGGTGTATGCTTGGGCAGCTTTTTGATGTGACAAATTAGTTGCAAAAAAATACTAAGTATGGACATATATTTTATAAGGTCATGTCTATAAGATTTTTAAGTGACCAACTTATAAACCATTAACCAGAAAATTCAGCATTTTCGTACACTCATTCATCTATAAACAAACACTGCACTTGATAAAAATCCATCGTACCATATTTTCATTACACACTTCATACTACATACACCTATGAATAAACTTAGTTTAAGAATCCATATATTTCAGACAAGATCAGTACTTGTGTAGAATGTGGTGAATATATATGATTGGATATTTGCAGCTACAGGAAGGAAAGAAGTCATGAGGCATGAAATAAGGTGAATTATGCAATACAAAATAATCCAGAAATGAAAGAACAACTATTGTATGGTCTCTTTAGAAAATATTTACAAGGAAATTGCAGCCTGGATTGTAAGATATTAGAGGTCACATTTAGTCCACATGGGCAGTTGTTAGTTCTAGATTTTGAGAGGCTGTGCTATAAATGCATAACCTGGTATTTCTCTAGAACATTGGGTACCAGTGTGACACCTAAGACTCAGTGTAGGAGTTCTGCAGCTCTGAGAGTCAGCATTGCCACATACAACAAATATTAAAGAAACCAGAAAAGAGACCAGGCTTTAATTAGAGATAAGAATGAAGTCGGTCGGGTTGGACTAAGGTAAATCAGAATACAGGGGTAAGAATAAAATTGTCTATGTTTTAGAATGTCACCTTGGAATAAATTGAAGACATGAACCAGAGTATAGATGCAGTATTATTCAATTTTGCAATGAGAATGATTAAATGCTTTGCCCGAGGTCACAAAGCCAGTAAGTCAGGATTTGAATCCAGAGTTTTCTTATTCAGCTATCTATTTATTTTCAAATACTTCATAAACTCCCATTAATCCAGGGAATATCTGAAAGATAACTACTTTCCAATAGACTGAAGTAGGCATGTAACTTCCACTGCCTCATTTTAAAAGTGTCCTCTTAGCACCTTGTTTGGGCATTTTAAGAGCCATCTGTTATTCATTAATTTTAATAAGTTGTGCTTCTCCAAGCTAAATGTCTTTTAAGTTGTAAGAAAATATTCCTCAGTGATTCATTCCTAACCAGCAATTGATGCCACTTAAAAAATCACCCTTTCTGAGCATACCTTGTGTGTGCTCCATGCCTTTATCTATCCAGGTATACAGAATCAATCACATTATTATAAGCATGTTGTTGTCCCATTTCTTAAATGTTAACAAAAATAGCAATTTCCATGAAATACAAAGGAATAAAATTTTATGCAGCATTCTGAATATTACATATAAATTCATGAAATCTCAGCATTATTCAACATCAGAGACAGGCATTGTACTCAAGATAGCAATCAGAGCATAGGAAAGGATATGAGAATCAGAAAAATGCCACAATGATGACTAAAAAGGAAATTCATTAGCTTTTTAGAGAAAGAAAAATCGTGGTAAGTAAAAAAGAACCCACATTTCACACATAGGAAATTTTATTTGAGTAATATATATGCTAAGCTGTTTATACAGATAAAGTTAAGGAGATATTTGGGAACTGCGGGCTCCATTTTGTGCCAGGTATGCCAGAATGTACCTCGTAGACTTGTCGTAAAATTAGATGAGAACACATAGAAAGCACGTATCACACTGCAACTGCCCGGCTCATATTAAATAGTCAATAAATGCTAGTTGTTTTGATTTTTTATTGTGGTCATTATCCTGGAAGCCCAGGATGAACAATTTGGAGGTATAGCATGAATGAATTAATGAACAAATACAGAAATGTTTATACCTCAAATTTTTTATTGCATCTTCCTGGTAGTTATCTAGTCAATTCACATTATAGTGTTCACTGGGGACTGGGATTATTTGATTTGGCTGTCATAGGCTGAGATAATTAGTTGGATGATTGACAAATTTCCCTTCCCTTTTATGCCAGCCAGCAGCCTGGGATAGATTTGTAATAGCAGAATCAGTGGACTTCCTTTCTATGATACTGCTAAATAAATAAATAAATGTATATTTCCATAAAAAATTGGAATCTGAATAATGTCTATTACCTAGAAAGGAAATATGACCTATGTATGACCTGTGTTTACATAGTAGTGCAAATCTGGTGGTGTATTATAATTGTTAGTTCTATATAATGAATATCTTGGAATATTAAGAGTATATGGAATTTCTCAGTGAATGAAGGTAACAAGCTTCAAGCTGTGTAAGTCCTGAGAATTTGAGGATTTGGTGAAAAAATAGTCACTTTTGGGGTCACTTTTAACATGTTGCTGATGAGTGGTGTGTAGCTGCATGGCCAATTTGATCACATAGAAGCCACTTTTCTCAGTTAAAATGATGCAATTGCCATTAAAGCTTATGAATTAGGCTCTCATGAAATTAATTTGGTTATATCAGTTCCCCAGACTCAGTTATTCCTAGTTGAAATGGCAAATTCTGTTCTTCTGTAGCTGGGAGGTCGAGATAGAGATTCAGAATCAATGGCTTAGTTATACCCTCCCACTCCTTCGTATACCTGTTGATGCAAGGCTCTCGGTATGCATGCTATAGGCCTGCCAGTCACACTGGAACAGAGTGGGGGCATCCCAGGTCAGCAGCAGGTTCGAAATGTTTTCCTTTTAGCAGTTATTATGGAGAGAACAAGTTGGGCAACTGACCAGCTCCCTGTAGAAAAGGCAGCTCTCACCCTATGGAGAAAACCAGGCAAGCAGAAGGGCCTGAGGCCAGGTAAATTGGCTGCAAAGTGGCTGCAGCCACTTTGAGGTTGGAGTATAACATTCCTGGGGAATAGAACAGAGGCTTTTGGCCTGGTAAGCTACTTAAATGTTACAGAAGCAGAACCCTGTTCTTTCCAAGCCTTCATGGTTTTTAATGCCTCATGTACATTATTCATTCCTCCTTGTTCTCACTGTATTTTAGTAAAATCCTTATAGAAAATGTAAGCTTATTTTTTGATGTGCAATGGACAACAAAGAAAGATGATATTTCCCACACATGAACTGATATTCTGATATTTTAAGGAAGATTAGTACAGCCCAGAAACCAAAAGCGTGTGACAGAAGTATTCCATGAATAAACCTTAAGAAAAGTGCCACTTAAGAGGAAAACGATAAACCATGAGGACTACTAGTTCAGCTAAACCTCCCCATAAATAAATAAGTTACAGGAATTGATTTTGTTCTCATCGAGAGAGACTTATGAAATTGCTAGCTAGTGTGCCTCTGTACCACAGTTTAATAACAAGTGTGCGTGATGTATGTTTGCATGTGTACATACATAACATACATCATACATGAATGTGTGTCTTTTTTATGTCAATAGTTTTCAGAAATAGTATTCTTTTATGTGTGTCAATTTGGGCATCTAAGTTCTGAGTTCAAGTTCCATGTCTACTCTGCAGACTATAATTCGTTTTACTTGTAACATGGAAATGATAACAGAATGCAGATAATATGTTAGGTAATAGACAAGACTATTAAAGAATGCATTCCTTATAAAGGATTTTTTAAATTGCTTGACAAAAGAAGTTGCACAAGAAATGTTAGTTATTATTATTACTAGTAAAAATATCCAGGATGTTTACTTCAGCGTTAGGTTTTAAGCAAATGTATCCATTAATATAAACACTGAAACATCAAAGTGTTGTATAATTCTATTCATATATATATGATATGTGTCACTCAAATGTAGGCTTCTTTTCTAGTACACAAGTAAAATGTATAGAAATTAACCAAATTCTGGATCAAATAAGTAATCTTCCACACATTTCAAAATAATTAAAATCATTCAAAGTGCCTTCTCAGACAAAAGGGCAAGTAAACTAGAAGTTTTAAAAATCAAATGTATATGTATAAAATCCCAATTTTAGAAATTAATAACTATAATTTAAATAATACATAGATAATCATGCTGTTTTGAATCTCTTATGTGCCCCAGAAAAGCCTATGTTCATTAAATCCATCATTGTGGGTGCAGACCTATTTTGGGTGAGATCTTTTGCTTAAGTTGTTTCCGTGGAGATGTGACCCAGCCCAATTCAAGGTGAGTCTTAAACCTTTTACTGGAGTACTCTATGAGGAGAATAAAAGGTAGAAAACACAGAGAAGGACAGAGAGAGGAGAGAGATGAAATCAAATGAAAGACACAGAGAGAGAGAAACACCCAGAGATACAGAGGAAAGACCCACAGGACAGAGAGCTCATAGAGGTTTCCCTGGAGAAGCAAACAAGGACACATGAAATCTGAAAGCAATGGAACCTGAGAGCAAAGGACCAACAGATGACTTCCCATGCGTTAAAGGAAACCAGACATAATATCAGCCTTTCTTCAGTGAAGGTATCTTTTTATGAATGCCTTAATTCAGATATTTTCATAGCCCTAGAATTGTACATTTGTAACCTAGTTATTCCCCTTTGTAAAAGCCAATCCATTTCTGATATATTGCATTACAGCAACTTTAGCAAACCAAAACAGATTTTGGTACAGAGAAGTGAGTGCTGCTGAGCTTGGAAATACCAAACCTGTTGGAATCGCTTTTTAAATAGATAAAAGGAAGATTCTGTAAGAAGTGTGAGGAGCTTAATAGAAAAAGACTATAATGCTTTGAAGAGATTATCAGCAGAAATATGGACTCTACAGATACTTTTGATGAAGCCTTAGACAGAAATGAGAAATGCGTTATTACAAGTTGGAAGGAGAGTGATTCTGTGTTAAAGCAGTAGAGAAATTGGCAAACTTGAGTCCTGGTTTTGGATAGGAAGGGGAATTTGAAGGTGATGATCAGGGATATCTGGTTGAGGGAGTTTCCAAACTAAATGTGGAAAATGCAGACAGGCTTCCCCTTGCAGCTTATAGTAAAATGTGAGAGGAGCAGGATAAGCTGAGAACTGAACTCTTGGGTACAAAAGAAATAAATAGATGACTTGGAAAGTTCTGAGTTTCCAGAAGGTAAGTTCCCAGAGAATAGAGCCTCATGTGAGGATTTAACCAGGCAGCCATGTCAGGACAAGCCAGGATTGTAAATAGAGTTGGCCAGAAAGGATTTGTAGACAGTTCTATTGTCTGATAGTTGGGACGTCTGTATAATGCATGCCCAACTGCTATTTTTTTGTGTGAGATCTATATGAACAAAACCATTGCCAGTCTGGGCTAAAAGGGATAGCCTGAAGGAAAAAATACTTCAAAGGCAGAAGCATGGAAGCCATGGTCTGGGGTGAAGACACATTGGGCCAGGAGATCAGACTTACCCATGAACTTGGGAAGGGTGAACTTGTCCTGGAGTTAGTAGAGGGTGGGTCTTCCATCCCATTGTTTAGGAAAACTGCTGCTAACCCAGATCTGAAGAGAGTAGAACACATTCCCTGGTGATTGCGAACAGCCTGGCCATGACCCCACTGCTTGGAGAGAGGTAAGCCTGAGCTCCAGAAATTTCAGGGAGTCCAGGTGTCACCCAGAAGCTTGAAAGTGGAATGGAAAACAAAGTGGTTTACCCAATGTTGCAACCCTCACCCCAGTGTTTAGAAAGAGCAAGGCTACTATGTAAGTCCTTGGAGAGAGTGGACTGCCTCTCTCTCAGGCCCCAAGGATAAAACATCAATCAATCAATGATTTTCAGAACTTAAAATCTATTGGAATATGCCCTGTTGGTTTGGAACTGTTTGGGTCTGGTGACCCTGTTTCCCTTTCAGTTTTTCCCTATGGGAATGGGAATATTTATCTTATGACTGTCCCTCTTTGTAAATTAAAGCAGGTAACTTGTTCTAAATTTCACAGGCACCCAGCTGGAGGGGAGTTTTGTTTTGTACAAACCACACCTATAACTGATTTTGATAAGTCTTTGAACTTATTTATTGTTACTGAAATGGCTTTTGTGATATTGTGATAGAATGAATATATTTTGTATATGAAAGAACATGTCCTTTTGGGTTCCAGAGAGTAGAGTGTGCTGCTTTGAATCTGTTATGTGCGCAGAAATGCCTGTTCTTTTACTCCATCCCTGTGGGTGTAAACGTATTATGGGTGGGATTTTTGCGTAGGTTGTTTCCACGGAAATGTGACAGCCCAGTTCAATGTGGGTGTTAATCCTTTCACTGGAATACTCTATGAAGAGAATAAAGAAAGAAAACAGAGAGAGAGAGACATAGAGAGAGAAGAGAGGTGAAACCAAGTGAAGGACACAGAGAGAGAGAGAAATGTCCCAGAAACACTAAGAGAAGACCCACAGGATACAGAGAGGGCTCAGTCATACCCAGAGAAGCAAGCAAGGGCACACAGAACCTAAAAGCAATGGAACCTAGGAGAGCAGATGCCTTCCCCAGTGACAGAGGAATACCAGATGACATCAGCTGTTCTTCAATGAAGACAAATCTCTTGTCGATGCCTTAATTCAGACATTTTCATGGCCTTAGAACTATAAATTTGTAACTTAATAAATTCCCTGTGTAAAAACCAACCTATTTCTGGTATATTGCATTCCATGGCTTTAGCAAACCAAAGAATTACCAAAAATATCAAAACAGCAATATTTCACAGTAGTTAATAAGGAAAATAAATTAAATTCTGTGGAATATATATAAACGTATACGTAGAAGGAAATCTACATCCTTAAATATACATACTAAAATAATGAAATTTCAATAGTATAAACTGACTTCTCATGAAATGAAGGAAAAAAATCAGCAAAAGAAGAATTTTAAAAGTCATAAAATTATAAAGATAAAGGTTAAAATTAATGAAACAGAAAGCAGCATCATATCAAATATTTGAATAAACAAAATTGGTTCTTTTTAAACTGTCATGCAAATAATAATGTAAATCCTGTGATACTTTTCAAGAATAAAGAAGACTGGAGAAATAACCAACAGCAAGAATGAAAAGAGTAATTATATCTACAACTGATTCACATTTTAAAAAATAAAGTGAAATTATATCATGTTGAATTTTATGACATTAAGTTAAAAAGATGTAGATGAAATGAAGTTACTTAAAACTGTTTTATAAAACCCATCCAGTAAGAAATAAAAAATCTAAAGAGCCCAATAATTATTAAAGTAATTAAATCTGTATTGAAACACCACACACATAAAAAAAACTGCAAATATAGATACATTTCTTGGTGTAGTCTACAAAACATTCAAGAAGAAATACAAACAACTTTACAAATCTGTTCAAGAGTATTTAAAAAAGTAAAATCTCCTAAGTTTTGTTTCATATTGTTTTAGGCTAGTATAATCTTGGCACAAAATCAGACAAAAATTAGAAAGTCAGATTATATAAACCACAACCATGAATATGTAATAAAAATGCTAAATAAATTAGTGACATACAGAACTAAAAAATCATAAGGACCCCATTTATTAAGCAAAAAACAAGTGGGGCCAGCCGCAGCTGTCCAGGCCCATTGGAGTAGCATTTCAGTGAGAGGAACATTAATAGGTGTATAGTTACCTTTTTTTGCCACTGCATTCTAAGACAGCAGACAGAACTGGACAACAAATTCTCAACAAAAGATTCCAAAGCTTGGCCCACAGGATCTTTATGTTGCAGTACTAGTGAACAGGCATCCCATCTAATATGACCCGGTTGTGAGAGTGCTATGTCATGGAAGAACCCTGGCACCACCCCTGTCCTCTAGGAAGAGAATACATGGTTGCGGGTGCACAGACCCCTCACTGGTGTGAGATGTCAAAGCCTTGTGTTGCCGCTGTCGCATTTGGCAAGGCAGTATCAGGATTCTTTACATCAGTGTTGATGGTTGGGAAGCTCTGATTAGAGCATGGGGACCTACCTTGCAATAAGAATTGGTTGCATTAAGCACTGGGCCACAGTCAGCTCCCAGGTAGTTTTGAAAGAAGCCAATTACTTTGATAAAATTCAATGTCCATTGATATTAATAATAGCAATAATACTAATCAATATTAATGAATATTTACTTAATTCGATAATATTTCCATTATTATTATGATAAAAATTTAGGATAAAGGGAAATGTTATTCTGATAAAGGGTGGCTATAAACAGAAAAAGATAACTACTATTACAATAAAATGCTGAAATTTTTCTCTCTGAGATTTCTATCAAACATTCTACACAAGATTCCTGTTGGTACAACTAGGCAGGGACAATAATGAAAAGTTGTAAGGATGGAGGTAGTGTCATCATCAACATAACAATGTGAGAAGTCCCATGAAAAGTCTCCTCAAAGAACCCCCTAATAAAAGGACAAATCCTGGATTTAGCATTCTGGAGCAGGGAAGAGACTGGAAAAGTTCTCCCTAAATGCTGACTAGAAGAAAAAGGAAAACATCAGGTAGGAAAATTCTGTCCTGGACTCACCAGTGCAGAACCCTCCCCTTTACTCAGTCCTGAACAGCAAGGGAGCTGTGCAGAGGCAGCATGGCCAAGGTCCCTCCTTCTGCATGGATGCAGACCACAGAGCCACTCATAGCAGTAAGTTGGAACCCCACAGTACCCAGATACAGACACTCAAGTCTGCAAAGACCAGGGCAGAACACAAGCTTTTGAATTGTGTTGCATACAAAAGGGATCCTAGGAGCAGAAAAAAGAGAGAGTGACTGCAGCACAATTATTTGCAAGACATGCACTTGCCCGTCAAATCTCTGTTGGCCAGACCACTTAAATGCAATGGACTTAACCTTGAGGGAACCGCCTTTCTGGACTGAAACCATCTGGCTTGCTGGGGCACGTCATAGTCAGAAGAGCATTACAGGAAAAAAAAACAAAAAACAGTTAAACTGAATTTTTAAATGGAACTGATGCAGGACAGGACAAGTCCCCACACTGAAAAGCATAAGGAAAAGGAGGTCTTGAGTAAGAAAGAGAATTTAAACAAGTCATAGGAGCTGAGGAAAAAATTCTGCACAAAAACACGCAGAACAAATCGAGATTCCTAGAGAAGGCAGAGAGAAAAGGAAGTTTTCTCTTAGAGGTGAAACAATTGCAGCAAATAAAGAGCAATCTAAAATTGTACCAAATATCCAGGGCTCAAATTAGATGAAGAGTTGAGAAAATCTGCACTGTTAACCACAGCTTCTCTAAAGGTGCAGAACAAGCATCAAAGAAGAGCCTTAACACAAATCCATTTAACAATAAAAGTTATTGTAAATACTTATTAAGGAAAATGGGGCCATGCTATAAAATGTCTTTAAACCTGATTATTCAACCTTAGCAAGATTAGTTTATACAAACTAAGCAATTATTTTAAGGCATAAGCAAACCGAAATAGTGAAAGAAGGAAGGAATGGAGAGAGGGAGGAAGGAAGGAAGAAAAAGAATTTTATAATAAAGCCTTTCAAAAAGATATGATATTTAACACGTGAGACTTTATCAAAACCAAAGCTCTTAAAGGAATCATATTTTGTCAAACATTTCATCATAAAGGAATGAACAAGTGAATGAATGGATGGAATCCAGGTTGTAATCAGTCTTCATAATAAAAACTTTTTAAATGTTAAAAATAGAAAGAAGAAAAATAATTGGTAAACGACAAATAGTTAGGAAGGAAGTCTGTAAAAATCCAGCAGGAATTCTTCCAACAGAACCCAACTAAAATGTAGCAAAATAGAAATGGTTTTCTTCAATTCAGTCCAATTTAACTCAATTGAACAGAGTAATTCAATTGAGTAACTCTATTTATAAGGGTCTGTACGAAGTGATATTTTTCCTTAATGGAAAGTTACAGCAATTTTATTTTCAATTCTTTGTCCACTATTTGCTCAGGCCAGAGTTCTACTTTTTTATTGGAAATAGGCATATTCATATTTTTATGGTTGCATTAAGTAAGCAACAAATTGTCAAGGGACAGTGCAATAAGAGAAATTGCAGGGACTGTATTTGGTGATAGCAAAAATACCTGTTACATTTCATCACTAAATAGGTTCAAACTGGGCATTTCTGTTCTTTTTGGATGTATGTAGCAATGCATTAAACTTTAAGAAAACATCAACTGAGAAAATTCTTGCATTCATTCAATTTACTTGTTTATTGATCTCCTATTTCCTTGGTATTTGTCATATATACTTTTCTTCTCATTCTTTTTTTTTATTTGCTAAAAATATCAGATCTAAAATAGGGATTATTTTTCATATTTTTAAAGAAAAAATTGCTATGTATATATATATATCATCAACCATTATCCATAAAGACAAAACAAGGACATTAATATAGGCTATGAATACACTTTTGGACATATATCAAAATAGCAATTGATTAAATAAATTTATCACGCTCTAAATTACTAAAATGTATTACATTATGGAAGCACAATAATCATTATATACACTATTTATTTTTATTTTCCAAGTAAAATATACAAACATAAAGTAATTTAATCATTCTCAACTTTGAACGAACAATGCTGCTTCTAAGAGTCAGTAGTTAGGACTACTCAGTAATCAAGCCCATGCTGATTTGTGCAACTTTTAACCCTTCTTTATGAAATTTTTGTCCAAGGGGAATTGATTTTTCAGGATTGACATGCCTATCTTTTTCAATAGAGAGGACAGTTTATATTTTGTAGTCACTTATTTTGCATAGGGGGCAGCCTGTCACCTTTTCCTAGGAACCACATATACATTCTGTGCTTGAGACCAAGGATGTCTGCCTGGCAGGATAACGCACAATCTCCTAGTGATAAGGGGGTGCTGGTACATCACTTGCCTTCTTGCCTTAGCTATTAGCCGGGGACAGTCTGACTCTAGTGGGCATGTTGCATGACATCCAGCTCGCATTCCAGTGGTACATCTGTCCCTAGTGGGGAGGAAGAAGTATTTTCCACTACAGCATACAAACACATGTGAGCTGTGCTGTGCCTGGAACTCTTTGCTCCTCAGCGACAGGAAGAGACCACACTAGCTATGGAGAACTGATGGCCACTAGTGAAGCTGACTTTGCTCTGTCTCTTCTCTATGTGAATAAAATGTCTGTCCATCAGAGTCAGTGTGAGTTGTGCTTTTTGCTGGAGACCCCAACACCTGTACTGGCTTGGGTTGATGTCTTTTTAGGTGTCTCTCCTTCTGACTTACACATCTTCAAAATCCAACCTATATACAAGTTAGTCATTTAGAAATGCAGAAAGCATGTGTAAAGTTTGTATGCCAACTATATGGAATTCACCACTGGAATTCCTTAATGTTTTCTCTTTTCAGATAGGAGTATTCTCCTGTGACCTTTGTGTGAAGTACATTTAATTCTCAGGACACTGTCCCTGATTCAAATGTAACTATACTATAACCTCCAAATACTTTGAGATAGAATTTGAAACTGGCCCTCAATGCCTAAGATAAATTCAAATCATCTCTTTCTTCTCCATTCCTTTTCTTCTTTTTTTTCCCTCCAGTGAACATTTAAGTCACTTGTTTCTCATCTGTCCTTTATAATCTATTCACTTATTATTATTTAACTTCCAGTTTCTCCTCTGCTCATTTGATCCAAACATCAACACCATTGTCAATGAGTACAATTTTGTTGTCAGTGACATCTATGGCTACATTGTATTAAAAATTTCACAAGCACAGCCATACATAAAATACTCAGGCATATTCTACATATGGGCAAAATATTGTGCTTTAAAGATTTATTCCCCTTCCATAACAGTTGTTACCAATCATGATGGTAAACCTGTGATTAATTTTATATATAAAAGATTCTTAGCTCCATGAAAGAAGCAAAATCACTTATTCCTCATTACCTTTGATTCTGGCACAAGAACAATAAAATTAAACCTTCAAAAATTATGTATGCATTATAACTATGTATGCATATGCATATATGGATATGGATATAAGCACATATATATGTATGTATAAACAAATGTACATATAACAGTAGATGCTTAAATGACAGTAAACTGCTTGGGAAATGAAAATAATTGGGTGATATTGCTCAGCAATGTCTCCCAATTTTTATTTTAAGACCAAGTCTATACAGTGCTAAACATATGCCATGTAAAACTGAGCTAACTGAAGTATTCACTTCTCAGTCAGTTGAGTCAGAATTATATAGGCAATTGCCTCAGGTTCATGAGGCTCTTGGTTCTGAAGGGACTGGAGTGCTCTTATTTGGGTGTCTTATATACCGTGTGGAAGCATGCAAGAGCTCAGTGCACATTGACAGTGACATCTGACTTCAGGTGCAAAATACAGATATGGATTCCTATTCATTAAGATCCTGAAAATATCTGAAGTTCCTCTGACTGTCAGATTCAGATTTTTCTTTGAGCGACAGAATTTTTGTGCACACATGTTTATGACTATGACAAAAAGTTTTGTCTTGTTTTTTCAAAAAAAACATCATTGCAACCTTTCTCTGTTAGAGGATAACCATGGAGGGCAGTTCCAAAATGTTAATTATAACTGAATATTTAGCTGGAAACTACTGAAGGCACTGGTCTGACTCATCTCTCCATCATTTATTTTACTTTGCTGGAGTGACGACCAACCTCTCAGCTGGCTGAACTTTGCATTCCCCAAGAATGCTTACATTGGGGGAAGCCTTCAGTTCATGCGAGAGCAGCCTGATGAATTTTGTAAGATAATGTCATTGATAAAATAGCCCTCTTGCTGGTGTTGAGCACCTTAGCAGCCTGTTTTTCAGAGCAAAAGTGTAACCTTGCTATCTTCAGTCCATCATACTGTGAATTGTGAGATCCGCATTGCTTCAAGGAATGCTTTTCTAAGGATCCTCTTCTTCCATTGAATTGTCCAATTATGCATCTTGACTTTTTGCTTCCGGGTAGATATAATTTCGGATTTCTAAATTATTGCCTACATGGAGAATGTTTGAGTATGTTTTTCTCCCCCTCAAAAAGAAGTTTCAAAAATTCTTAACATGCATAACAAATCAATGTTCTAAACGCTCTGCGCTCCAAGTACTACAACAGGCTCTAACAGTTTAAATTGTATCAGTCATGTAGAATGCTTTTGCTTTGCTTTGCTTTTGGTTTCATATATTATGATTGATCTAGTTGTAGTTGTAAAATTCATCAGGGTACATTTTCTATTGATACAGTTCTTAGATTTCTTAATAATGAGCCTCAATTTACTGTGCTCCAAATTAAATCTAGTCTCCTTTGTCATCTCCATAGGGGAAGCAGGAAAACATAATTTGGCATTCTCAAAACAAATACTGCATCAGAGAGTTGAATATCATTACTATGTCATTCCCTAAAGATCAGCATTTCTAGAAACTTCTTTTGGCTTTTTTTTATGAGGCTAGTTTGCTGAAACTATAGGTTTTGGTTTCCAAAACATATTCAGTGTACCCAAAGTATCCAAACATGAGTATCTGCCCTGCTTTAACCAACATGTTAAAGTTTGCACATGTATTTAAATGTGTGTGTTTGCGTATGTGTGTGCAAATATGATTTTGTTATTCCATAGAGTTTTGTTTAAGCAAAGAACATACAGGGAAATAAACGAAAAAGAAAGAAAGAAGAAAAGATTCGCTCAACCAATTCTCTTCATTCCCACACCCTTTATACAGTTTTTCATATACTGACTATTGTTCTTCTTATGTAACAGTATCTTAATATTTTTCTTATCCATTTCTTAACCTCCTCTCATCTTTCATCACTCTATATTCTCATTTTGGGTGAACTCATCCATTTCTATGGCTTCATTTACTGTTAATATACTCTCATTATCTCTCTGTTCTCCACACAAGTAAACATTTGTCGAGGAGATGCCGTCCTTAGATAAATACAGATGTCTCAAAGCATCCATCTATAAAAGTACACTATCAGGTGGGCCACAGTGGCTCAGCAAGCAGAGTACTTGTCTGCCATGCAGGAGACCTGGGTTTGATTCCCTGTGCCTGCCCATGGAAAAAAAAAGTACACTATCACCATTTCTACATCCTCCCTCACCCCAGAATCTCACTCTTTTTTTGATCACTAGATCTTGTCATTCCTGTACATTAATTTCCCTTAAATACATTTACTTCTCCTTATTCCAACTACTCTATTCACACTATCACTAACTTACACTGGATTACTGAAAGAGCCTTATTTTGAGTTTCTATTCACTTGAGCCCTTTTCTATTCCTGACTTTTCTCCCCTGAGCATGAGTCATTTTTATAAAATAATTCTCTAATCAAGAACTTCCCATGATTAAGATATTTCACTGATCCTTATAACCTTTTCAGTATTTTTCAATAGAACTCATGCCCCTTAAAATAATGAATAATTTCATTTATGGTCCAGCCTTTTCTTTTCTATCTGGACTTATGTCTCGCTACTTAAACTCTTTCTGAACTTGACTTCTGAGTTCATTTATGTATTTAAAGTATATATTGAGCACACTCTCTAGGCCTAGATTTGTGTTCACACTCAGCCTTTGTCTTTTAATGGCTTATAATCTGCTTCTGAATTGATAAGTGTGCATTTAATTTAATTCAGGTTGCTTTCTTAATATTTTGGGCCTTATTTTAATGGGGAATCATTTATTTGAAGTTAGATATATTCACTCAGTGTAATAGCATTTTGCATAGGAAGATTTCAGTGAAAAAATTGTAAAATAATTATTTGGAAAACAACAAATCCTTTCACGTCAACATTCAAAATATATCCAGATTCAAACCAATTTTACATCTTCCATCATGATTTCATGGATAAACATCATCATCTCTCACCCTGGCTATTATAAAAATCGACTAATTGCTCAGCTTCTATATTTGACCTTTACATTCTATACTTAACACAACATACAGTGATTTATTTAAAATATAATTTAGATCTGGAAACTCCTCTACTTGTAGCCTTCCAATAAATACCTATCTCAATCAGATTAAAAACCACAGTCTTTGCAACGGTAAACAAGAACCATGGCAATCTGTCTTTCATTACCTCTCTGACTTCATCTTCTACTGTTTCAATTTGTTAACTCGGCTCCAGAACATAGAGGCAGCCTCCTTTCCTGTTACTCAGACATGTCAAGAAATCCTTGGTCATTGCTACCTTTGCAAGTGCTGTTTCCTTCACCTGGAAATATCATTTCATAGATATGTAGGATTGCAAGAATAATAGCTCAAAGGTGAGGAAAAATATGAGGAATTCCGTTTTGAACATGAGATGCTTAAAATGCCTATTTAACTTCCCAGTGGAAATGTTATATAGGCAAAGAGTCTAGAGTTCAGAGCAGAGCCCCCAGGTAGAGATCCTGAATTGAGACTTAGCAGAATATATTAATGTTAAAACCATGAAATAAAATGAGTCACTATGAAATGAGTAAAGATAGATAAGGTTATGATTAAACCTTGGTCTGCTTTACAGTGTAAGTGGGCTAGTAATTGAGGATGAAAAGGGTTAGTTAAGATGATGAATGGAAATTCTGAGTGGTAAGAGGAAAAGTAAGAGAGACTAGTATGCTAGAAGGCAACTAAAAAATGGTTATTAAGTATGAGGAAAAAATGGTGTGTTAGTTAGATTTAGTTGTCAGCTTGGCCAGGTGAGCATCCCTAGCCTTGTTGCTGCAGACATAAGCCAATGGTACGTGAACCTCATCTGTTGCTAATTACATCTGCAGTCGGCTAGGAGGCGTGTCTGCTGCAATGAGTGACGTTCGACTTAATTGAGAGATCGCAGCACAGCACAGCTAAGCAGCTCAGCATTCCTCATCTCAGCACTTGCAGCTCAGCCCAGGCCTTTGGAGATGCAGAAAGAAGTCACCCCGGGGAAAGTTGTTGGAACCCAGGGGCCTGGAGAGTAGACCAGCAGAGACCATCCTGTGCCTTCCACATAAGAAAGAACCTCAGTGGAAAGTTAGCTGCCTTTCCTCTGAAGAACAAACAAAATAAATCCCATTTTATTAAAAGTCAATCTGTCTCTGGTGTGTTGCATTCCAGCAGCTAGCAAACTAGAACAAATGGATTATCAAAAGTTGTATAAACATCAAATAAGAGGAATACTGAGAATTGACTATTCAATGACCAAACCTGGTGGTGATAGGAAACATGAGTGCAAAAAAATTAATTATATTATTATTGAATCTAAACTCAGGTGGGTGAGGGCAAGGACGAAGGAGTCATTGAATTGCATGTCCTATTTTGATCAAAGAATCATCAGGGTTTAGAATCAAAGGATATCAGCCAAATTTCAAATTTGGATTATAAAGAATTCGCAGTTATTGAAATGATAATGTCAAAATATGACATGGATTGAGTGTGTAAGAAAGCTTTATGCTTATGGTGGGGCAATGGTATAAAGAATGGCATTAACCATTCATAAAAACTTCCAGGACTCTGGGGGTTAATTCAACAAGGTGCACTGGTAGGAACAATAGACAGAGCGTATTTGATTCAAAACTGGAGAAGCTTAGGATCCAAGAGGAGACAACAGAATGGAATCAGCAATGCGGTGTAAAGAAACCCAATGTTAGGCATGTGAAAGGGAAAATAGGCTTTTCTCCAGGCCCAGTGCTAGGATGTGAGCATGTTTCTTGAAAGGGCTGGGAGAAATCACAGTATTCTTAAGGGAGTGCTTAGTAAGGGCCAGAGAAAATAATAAAAGAAATATTCAGAGAAGAGTTTGAAGCTATAGGGGATTTTGCAGGGGACTGACCAAAGGACTAAATGGTAAGTCTTTAAAAATATTTTTATTGACAAATTTTCAAACACATCCACTCCATACGTGGTGTATAATCAGTGGCTCACAATATCATCACATAGTTGCGTATTCATCACCATAATCATTTTTAGAGCATTTGCATCACTCCAGAAAAAGAAATAAAAAGAAAAAAACTCCTAATGCCATTCCCCTTACCCCTCCCTCTTATTGACCATTAGTATTTCAATCTACCCAATTTACTCTACCCCTTATTCTCTCTATTACTTACATTTTTATCCTTAACTTTTACTCATCTGTTCAATTGGAAGTTTTCTGAATCAGAAAGGGTTGTGAGATAGAGTAAGATTAAGATAACTACCAAAGCATGAGTCCAGATTATGATGGATAACTTTGGATTTTCGATATTCTAGGGGTCACTGAATACATAGGGATAATTCATATGATGGGAATATTCTGTTAGATTCCAAGACAGAGTACAGTAGGGGGAGGGAGGTGCTGTGAGTCTGGGAGAGAAAGGAATCTGTCTTGGCAGGAAGATGAAGACCCCTTGAGCTCCAGTTTCCCTCCTGTCAATGAAGCTTCTTATTCACAGCACACAGATCTATGCCCCCAGCCCCCCCTAACACACACACAAACACACCTAGACTTCTATTTAGGAGGTGAGGTGGGTTGAAAAATAAAGACATATTCAAGTTCTAACTCTAACCCCTCAAGTATGTAAACTCATTTTCAAATAAAATCTCAAAGATTTTATCTTGATGAGGACAAATTGAATCAGGGTGGGCTAAAGTCCTTACAACAGAGAAAATTTAGATGCAATCAGTTAGGAGAAACCAGAGAAGGAGAGAGAGATTGCCATGTGACAGAGGCTGAGCTGCATCTATAAGCCAAGGAATATCAAAGATTGCTGGTAAGCCAGCACCAGAATGCTGCAAACTGTGGAATACATGACCTGTGGATACCTTGATTTAGACTTCTGACCTCCCAAACACTGTGCGACAATAAATTCCTGTTGTTTCAGCCAACCAGTGTGTGATATTTGCCATAGCAGCTCTGACAAACTAAGACAAGAGGTTTGGAATAGAGTGGAAGATTGATCTTGCACAAAGCATGAGGACCTCTTGAACTTTAAAGAGTATAAAATTTAGAAGCTACCATCTGTCTTCTGGAACCATCATCTCACCTATTAAGGAAACTTTGAAGAAAGAGGAGATTTGATTTTATCAAGAAAATGGATGACTCTGTGACTACACATGCACACATGCATGCACACAAACACTTCTACTAATTATATGATTTAGACCCTCTCTACCTTATTTATTTTGTACCTATTTATTTTCTGAAAGTGAAGCATTAATATCTTGTCTTTATAAAATCTCCCTTTACTACTAATGCCTCATTTTACACATGCATCATCTAAATAACCATGGTCATTATCTTCATTTGAAACATGAACATACTCATATAACAAAATAAGATCACCTTCTTTTGTCCTGTTTTACTACATCACTTTAATTCTATCTTAACATTTGTACTATAACTTCTATAAAATATTTTTAGCTAGCACTACCTTAATATATTTCAACTTTATTGTAAAAAACTTTTATAGCAAACAGCTGCTTTTTTGGGTAAATATTAATAACACACAGTGCTGTAAAGATGACTAAAATGACAGCTAAACAAAATGAGAAGGAAAAGTTCTAATAACATAAAACTAATTTAAGAAAACCAGGAAGAAAAATGTGGAATAATAATTAACATTTTAGTAGTATTCCACATACGATATATTATCCATTTTGATAGCTATTGTAATTTTTGTTCTTTTATTTTATATGATTACTGGACACCAAAACCAGATTATGCTCTATTCAAACCAAGCTTAGATAAGCTGTCGATGCATTAGAGTCCCAGTCAGCCTGATATTTGTAAATGTAAACTAACTTGAGCTAGGTGAGAATGTGAATAGTTGCCTATGAAAGTACACAATCAATTCATTTCATGAATATATTATCCCTGGTTGTGACCCTTTTACAGCTCAGTTAAGTTCATGTATTGGAAAGTACATTGCACACACAGTTTTGGATGAATTCATGGTTGGGTCAGATAAGAGAGTCAGTATATATGTCACTGTGTATGCCATCTTTGACTGCTTTCCCAAATTCCCCCAATATATGAGCCCAGATAAATGAAAGTTAACTGAACAAGATCCAAAAAGGAAATTATCAGTAGAAATTAGCTTAAATTGGTTTATATTTCATGCTTTGCAATAAGAAAAGAAGTTGGGAACATAAGTGATTATCTTAAGCTCAGCCTATTCATCAAAAAAATATGTATCCATGAGTTCATCTAAACAGGAGACAATCTAAAACCCACAATACAGCATTTTACTACCAGTTCCATGTTTCAGCAGTAGGCTAAAGTAGGCAGGAATGTTTCTAAAAAAGCTCTCAAAGTCGTCATGCTCAGCTCACTAATTTCATACATAAGGAGACTAGAAACCCAGACAATAAAATAACTAACCAATGTCATTCAGCAAGAACTAGAACCTTGGTCTACATGTAGAACTAGATTTTTTTTCTGTAAAATTATACTAATTGGGGTGTTGGATTAAAAACAACAACTCTCTCAATCACTTTATGTTCTTCAAGATACAGTCTTTTTGTAGGCAGTGCTTGAACCCCAGATATCTGGTTTACAATCATAGAGATGGCAACTTGTAAATCAAGATTTGCAGCTAACTTGCCAGTTTTCTAAGATTGAATTTGATGTGCTCTTATGATGCAACCTGATGGGAGAACTTCCGTATTCAGTATTCCTTCCCTGCACCCTTCTTCATTCTTCCTTAAAGAGGAGTTCTGCTCCAGTGTTTCCTTTCCATATCCATTTCCAGTCTTGGTTGCTTACAGTCTGGTTTCTTTGATTATTTATTCTTCTTACACACTTCCCCTGCCTCTTTCCTTGATACTATGGTTTGTCTTGAAGCACCATTTTTCCCCTCTCTAATCATTTGGTGACTCCTTCAACGCTGTCTGTAACTTAAATGATAAAGTTCTGAAACTTTATCCTTCCATACTATTGCCATAATTTAGACTCTCATGAAACTTCCGGAATTTTGCAATAGATTTCCAGTTTGTCTTCTCTAACTTCAGTCTTTCCTACATAAGACATTCTCCATACAGACATCTTTTTAAAATCCAAGTCTAATTAATTTTAGCTCTTCTGACAAACTTTAGTGACTCACATTTTCTATAGCATATTTTTCAAATTTTATCACAGCCCTTAAAGACCTCTACAGATAGCCTTATCTCTGTCTCTCTGGCCTTATCTCCAACCAGGGTTTTCACAGTGATGTGTTATTTATTATGGATTAAAGGTAACTTGTAGGGCTGGTTCAATCTAAAACAATCATTCATAACATCATCCCTTTGAGAAAAGAAGCCAAATATTCTGAAAAAGCGATTTACAAATCACTTTACTAAATTTTATTTCTAAGATTATTTTTTAACTCTTTTCCATACATGTGGTATGTTTTTAAATTCTATTTTTTGTTCTCCGCATATATAATCAGAATTATTTTCTCGAGCATAAAATGTGTGTTAAAAACAGTATAATATTCTGTAACAGTATGGCAAGAATTATGATAATTAAAATTGAATATGTGGAATATCATATTCCATCTTTACCATATTTGGTGTACTTGTAAAATATTTCAAAGTAAAACTCCACAACACTGTTAACAACTTGAAGAAGAAATGAGAGACTGAATATTTCCAGAAGTTTGGAACACCAAATGAGTAATAAGAAATAATCAGTTTGTTTATACCATAAAGATTAAAAATTGAGATGCAAATAAAAATAAAATTTAATACTCAAAACAAACTCGACTTAAAAGGCAAGTCAATATTTAAGTTCTTAAATATCACTCTCCTGTGTGCTGTTAGTACTAAAATAGCATTGAAACCTGCTCCAGAATTTAGCTTCTTCATTTGTAAATGGAATAACATAAATTTGCTATTCAGAATCAGAACTGGAAAAAAGTGTTTAACTCAACAAAAATTCTATGTTAAAGAAATATATGAAGCTAAATACAAAGTGTTATAAACATTCTTTTTAAAGTAAAATACTGGCATAAAGTGTGTAATTGTTTGAGAAACATTTGGGAAGTCTTGTTCAGCCCAGACCATATTTAAAATAAGATAAACCATGGCTTAAGCCAAGAGGATAAAGAAAAGTCTCTCCAAATTCCTGTATGTTAGAAAACAGCTTGGACTGCCTACTTTTTTTGTTACAGATCCACCCAGATCTCACCAAATAAATCTCTTTTAATAGCACAGTTTGATAACAGTTCTGACAAAGAAAACTGCCATCAGCAACTACTGGCTGCCAAGGAATACTGAATTATCCTGAGGCTTTGGCCAGATATATGGATACAAAAAAAAAAAAACAATTAATTATATTCATACGTCTATTTCTATTTTAGTCCTAGAATTAACCATTTAATTAACCTATCTATTAAAATAGAATATTCATATAATAGCTTCGGCTTAAGCTTCAGGGTTTTCTCGAACACGCATGCTGGCTTCTTTTACAGTAAATAGGCCCAACATGATCCCATTATATCTGAATTCATTTGAGTTTCAGCCAAGTCAGATCTCTGTATGAGTTCAAAACTCTAGTACTCATTTATTCAGCAAGTCTTCACTGACAGTTGGTATGGTTTGGGCCCTAGAGACATGATAATGCTATCAGCATTTTCCCAGTAGCATTTATTTAATAATATATCCCATGATACAATGTTTCAATGATCAATTTATTTTGATTAGTGTTGTATACTCTACCCATATACCCAAATATCCATAGTCTAATATTTAATTTTTGAAACCACTACAAAATCTTATAAAGGCAAAAGCCCTATTTATCTCACTGGATTATGGAAATTTAATGTCAATAAGTTACTATTTCTTTATGGAACTAATAGCTTAAGCAGCACATTTTGGAGCACTTAGTCTGTATGATACAAAAATGAACCAACCATTAATCCCAAAACTCAAAAAGTTCAATTTCCAAAAGTGCCCACATGCAAAACACAAAATTTATTCTAGTCAATTATTTTAGTAAGCTGATTACATCACGTGAAGCATTTCATTTTATATTCCCAGTAGATAAATCATTAACTATCATTTGACTCATATTTTAAGGAAGAATTCAAACAAACATCCTTTTTACAGAGAATCACGGATTGCATACAGTTGATGCTCTCCATCAATTCACTCATTTAACAAATATAATTTTAAGTATCTTTTAAGTTACTTTTCTGCAAAAGGCCAAAGAGTAAATACTTCATACTTTGCAGACCACGTAATCTCTCCCATTTCTCATATTTGTCCTTGTAGCACAAAAAGGAGCCATAGATAATATATAAATGAATGGGTGTAGCTATGATGCAATAAAACTTTCTTTATAAAAACAGACAGCAGGCTGAATTTGGCTAACTCCTGGTCTAGACGTTAAGGATGAAAATTTTAAAGTTCATGCCTTCAGGAATTTTACAGTCTAGCAAAGAAAACAGATGTCTAAATTTCATTGTTTGAACTACTGTGTTATGGAATTTTGAAGGAGGAATTGTTGATCAAAGAAAGAGAATGCAGAAACAAAACATTTTTCTGTTGCTTCCTGGGTGAAGATTGGATTCTCACAGTCCAGGTTGCTATTTTCTTAAAAAGTTGGCTTCCAAAATAAGATCTGTCCTTCTCTTTGCACATTATGCTTGAAGTTATAGGCTACAGATGATATTCATTAAAGACTCACCCACTCACCTCCTACTTTCTTTAACAACTTATGGTAGAGATATATCAGAAGACATAATGAAAGCATGTGTGGGAGAGTTAGTAATTATTATACTCAGACAAGGACGCCCACTAAAAGAAAGGCTAGATCCATTATTGAAAAGTTGTAAAGCTGCAGAACAGAACAACCAAAAATGAAGCCAAGAGGTTGAACTACGGTAGGAGGAAAGACCACCTTACATCCTCGTCCTCAAGATTCAACAGTTTATCACAGGTTATGCCTCATGGGTCCTAGTGGCAAAGACTAAGGGGTCTTATTTGCAAGATTTGACCTTGCTTATCTCTTAGAAGCACTTGCCTGAAGCTTTAAATAGAAGTCAGAGTGTCAGATCACTCAACAAGCATTTATGGAGCACTGGCTGTATTTAGGTAAGTAATAGTTTCTATGGGGAACCAAAGGAAAATAAAAAATCCAGTCTCTGAAATTTTTAAGTTGAGGATATCAGATATATACATATGAAGCAATTAAATAACATAACCTGCAATGCAGCCCCATCCTCTAGAAAATATATTTAAAATATAATGACCCAATCATACAAATGGAAGAGAAGAGAAAAATTGAACATTTTAATATATGCTTTTAGAGGCTCAAATGGCAATTAAGTTTGAAAACTGAGAATATTTATGCAATATACAGTTCACTTGAGAAAGAAGGATCTAGAATGAGAATGAGAAAACATCTCATCGTATTGAATTTGAACAATTCCTGATTTTTCTTTTTTTCACAGCTTACTACTATATTTATCATGCTATGCCCGATAAACCCCTCAAGTTCACTTTGTGTTTATTCTAGATTCCTACCCTAGTATCCATTGAAGGCCTACTAGTTTTACCACCATCTACTGGTAAGACAAGGTAACTGCAAGTAAAAGTGTTGAACAGATCAGCGACAGTCACTGATAATATTGCAAAAGCAGAGTGGTCGATATTACAAAGGAGAGGTTTTAAATAAAGATTTGAAGAACAATTTTGATTTTTATATATACTTAAATACCATTTGAAATAAGAATACCTGTACCTATTCAATTGTTCTCTGTCTGCATGTTTGTAAGCACATGTCCTCCTGTAGAACATAAGAAGAAAGTTCTTCCTTTACCTGTGGCCAGATTGTGAAGTGACAAAAAATAGATTGGTAGTAAATAAGCAAAATAAGCCAAAAGCAAAGCTAGAATTCAGACCTGTGTTGCAAAAAGAGCTAATCAAAATTGATGCTTTTTTGCTAATAAGAATTGAGACATTTTTCTGTGGTTTTTAAGAGGAAGCTTTGGCCAACATAATTAAGTTTGATGTCCTAGGATGCTCCATAACTTACAGAGCTATGGATAAAATTATTTTAAAAAGAAAGATCTAATTAATATTAAGAATAAAGTCACACGAGAGGAGATAGAGCAGATATTTTCTTGAGACAAAAAGCTTTAACATTAACTTGGAATAGATAGTGATGATAAAGGATGATAGAAACAAGATTGTATTATATTAGTGTTATCCTTCTAGCAAAACAGAGAGTCATGGACACAGGTGCTAGGACATTTTTGTGCACACTAATGCTAAGTATACAAATTTGTTGTTTAGAAGGATGGTGTTCACAAGAAAGCACTGATTAAGATAGAAAAGTCTGTGTTATTTTGAATGAATATCTATGTGAAATATAAAAACCTAAAATAGAAGGTCTAGAACACAATGAAGAAATCATTTAATCCAGCCCTCTTATTTTTCCAATAAGAAAAATGGGGCGGGGGGGCTAAAATCTACTCAAGTTCTAAAACTCAGTTCACAAGTGTGAACCTTCTTGACTAATAAGAGAATTATCGTTCTGTGTTCCTATTAAACTTTCCAAGGCTCCATTTGATCCTTGTATTTTATTACAGTTAGCATCGGACATAACCCAGATGTCAGTGCTTTCCACATCCTTGCTCTTTTATCCATTCCATCTGCCTTTGTTCCTACTATCATCCAGGTAAAGAATTCGCCAGTGTTTTGAGTTGTCTCAGGAATATTTACTCACATACACAAAAATATTAGTGCTCAATGTTCACTGCTTCCACCTGGTTAACAAATATTTATGTAGCATTCACCAAGGGCTGAGCCTTGAATTAGGTGTTGGGGATAAGTAGTGAACAAAAACAGTGGGTGAGAAAGACTCATGGAAAAATCAAGAAATCAAACACCTAAGTAAGACATCACTTCAATGGAGAAGTACACAAGTTTTTAAGGAGGGTAAGTGACATGGTCAGAGAAGTAGAAGAATTCTTCCTAAGACATAGCAATAGTGTATACACACACAGTGTTTCATCATGGTAGTTTTCTTGGGTTGAGAGAACCCAGTGAGTGGTGGGATGGAGAAAGAGTACATAGATATAAATTGGGTTAGTCTTCTAGTTTTTGAGCAGACAGATAAATTGGAAAGTCTACTACATTAAAATTTAAAAGTATAAAAACAAAGGGCCATCATGACCGATAAGGATTATAACTATAAACCACAGGCCATGATCAATGAATTTTTGCACTTAAGATCCAACATACAACAGAGAGGAAAGGAGTGAGGAAAGGAAGGAGGGGAGGGGGAGAGAGGGAGGGAGGGAGGGAAGAAAGAAAGGAGGGAAGGAAGGAAGGAAGGAAGGAAGGAAGGAAGGAAGGAAGGAAGGAAGGAAGGAAGGAAGGAAGGAAGGAAGGAAAGAAGGAAGGAAGGGAGGAAGAAAGAAAGGAGGAAATGAAGGAAGGAAGAAAAGGCAATTTGGAGCAGCAATATGGTGAGTTGAGATTGGAGATTTTTGGAGATCAGACCATGAATGGTTCATGTAGGACATATTAAGAGTTTTAGTATGCATTCAAAAATGAAGGGAAGATTTTAAATTCTCCTTATTGGGTGTGTGTGTGAAAGGTGGGAGTGGAGCAGGTAAGGAATAATCAAGTTTGCCTTTTGGTAAGATCACTTGGACTGAAGTTGGGAAAATTCACTGGAAGGAGTCAAGAGAGGATATGGACTGACCATTTAGGAATCTGTAGAAAAGTCCAGGATAGAGATGATGCAGCTGAGCTATTGTAATGGTAGTGGAAATAAAAATAATTAGATTGGTTTTAATAATATGTGAAAGGTAGCAAGTAAAATTTAGTGATGAATTGGATGTGGTTGTTGCCAGCTAAGGGTTTCAAGAAGGACCATTAAATTTATGACACTTACAAAATTAGATGCTTGGTAATACCATTCTCTGAGGTAAAAAATAGTGTAAGAGAACCAGGTGTAAAGTGTAGATTATTTATTCTTCAATGCATTCAATATTTGCTAAATATTAATTTGTAAAATGCTATTCTAGGCCCTAAGATACTAATGTGAACTGGATCTACAGGTTCCCTGCTCTCATGGAGCTGAAATTTTAATGAAAGAAGCCAGACTACAGATACGTATGCAAACAAATAAGGTAATTTAAATGGTAAGTTTTATAGAGGAAATAAAACAGCATGCTAATACAGAATGAAGGAAATTATTTTAAACAGGTCATTCACAGAAGGTCTTTGTGAGAATGACATTTCAACAAAGACTAGATTTGTAAGGTTATGAATTTGGTTTTAGATGCGTTCTGCTTGAGGTATCTTTAAGATATCAAAGTAGAGATGAGAATAAGCCTGTAAATGAGGCAGAAAAAGAATCAGCCAAATAAGAGATTGCTGCTTCTGTAGGGCAGGTAGAGGAGGGATTAACACCTCACTCCCCAAAATATGTTTGTGTACTTTATATACATGTTTTTTCTTTTCTGACCACCTACCCAAGATAGGGTTGCCAGATTTAGCAAATAAAAATGCAGGCTGCCCAATCAAATTTCAATTTCAGCTAAACATGATTTTTGACTATTTTATTTCATTTTATTTTAGTATTAGTTTGCCCTGTGCACTATTTGGGACATACTTACATAAAAACTATTGTCATCTGAAATTCAAATTTAACTGTGTGCCCTGTATTTTACCCAGTAACCTGAGCCCAAGAAGCACTCAGCTTTACTCACCTCTCTGCTCCTCCCTCTTTCCTCTTTCATTCCTCCCTTCATTTTCCTGTTCCTCTTTTCCTCCCACCTTCTATGCAGGCTTTCCATTGGGGACTTTCAAATGCTCAGTCCTTTGTTGTACAGAGCAGTCCAGTTCTGCTTCTCCCTCTTTTTCCCTGGTATATACACGCCCCTCCTTATCAGAGCATTCACTGTTCCATGAGCCAATTAAAGGCCAACCCTCCTTTGAAGAAAGTTGGGACCTAAAACATGTATTTAATTACCTATAGATCCAGATTCCAATAAATTATCAATAGATGGAATAGAAGAGCAAGATCTTCCTCAACCATATTCCCTGTATGTGAATAAAGGAGGCACTTTTAAATGACCAAAGGCAAGAAATTTGCTGAAGTTATGTAACTTATAACTGGCAATATTTATGTAGAAGCTATGGCTTTCTCATGTTTAGAATGAGAGGATTAAATAATAGTAACAATAATATAATGGCGATAGTAATGTTATCAATAAGGACAGCTAATGCTTACTACTGTTTTCAAGGCATTGTATTAAGCCCTTAATATGTATCAACTTAGAAGTTCCTTCAGCTTTCATAATGGATGATTAATTGGTACACTAAGATTTCAGATGTGACAGAGCCTAACTAAAGAGAACTTAGAGATACAGCAAGGTTAACAAATGTCATTAATAATGCGATGCAATGAAATAATAGTGTCTAAATAATATCAGCAGGAAAGAGTTTTAAATATCACTACCATTGTAAAGACAAGAAACATTATTGGAAAAGATTTCAGTGATTTGCATTACTTTCTCAGTTGATTCCCAAACTGGCTGAAGACAGCTGCATCAACGTGCCATACCTTGACAATTTATCTGTGTGAAATTCATTCATAGACCTAAGATTTCATTTGGTGTTATTACAAGGCATGTGGTTGGTTGTGTGAAGCCACAAGCTACATTGCTGTGAGAAAAATGTAAAAATATTTTATTAACAGTTTTGGTAAGAAACATAACTTAGAATTTATGTTTATGTTTATTTAGGTTATGTCATACCTATTGGTTGTCTTTACCCACCTTACCCACACGTAATATGCAAATGTGTTTTGCATATTTATGCAAATTAGTCCCATTGTATTTAAGAATACCTTGTGCAAATGACTTTTTTGTGTCTTTCAGATAACTTTTGCTCCCTACAAACCACACCAAATTTTAGTTGCTTACAACGATAAACATAATATCCCATGGTCCCCAGGTTGGCTGGATAATTCTAGTCTAGTCCAAGTTTGTATGTTCTTGACTGAACTGAGCTCAGTCACACATCTGCAGGTGACTAGGGACCCTTGTCTGGATTTCTCATATGCCTGGCCCTTGGCTGTGATGGATCTGCTTTCTTCATGCTATCTTCATTGTTTCCTATGTTAGCTGGGAATTGTTCCCATTGTGATAAGAGAGGTCCCATCACCGTGCAGCCTTTACCTCATTCCATTAGCCAAGCAATTCACAAAGGGGGCCTCATGTTCAAGTTTTGGAGAAATCTGTTGATAGGAGGAGCTGTGATACATTGCAAAGCCCAGCATATACGAAAAAGAAGAATTCATGATTTTTAAAATCAGCTACAATGATATAGTGACATCGGTCATGTTTATGGCTCCCCAGTCTCTTTTAAACAGAGGTAGCATATTGGTAAATTTACCACCCTATGAGTATAGCTTTCCCAAAAGAAAGTCGAAATTAGTTGTACAATCTTCCTTTCAACTGAAACGCAATTGTGCAACCTAGACTTAAGGAATCAGATGCATCCTGGTGAAAGTTTAAGTTGAAGAAGACAAGGCACTATGAATAACTCATTTTCTGGTAAAATTGGCAGAGCACAGCAGAGAAACATGGCAGAGATCCCATTGGTGGTTTCCCAGGTTATATGCATTGCCACTGCCTGTATCACCTAAAACTGCACCTCTCAAGTTTGCTCCAGGGCTGGTGCAGGTCCCAGCTGCCTAGTGTCTAAGCCAGTTTCACAGCCTTCCAAAAGAACTGGTGAATTGGGATATCCTTAAATAACTTCTTTCAATTAGCCAGATTGACTTCTGTGGATTAAAATTAGGAGCCCTGACTGATAAATATGGGACCATGAGAATATTTTCTCTAACCTGGGAATAATAATATCTATAGGGAAATTTTGGTGTACTGTAGGAACCCAATAAATAATAGCTTCTATTATTTTCTATTCTCTAAGCATTTCCATGAAAGAAAACACAATGTCTTTTCTCAGTGAGCAATGTAGCATCAAACAATGCAGGTAAATTTTATTTATTTTTACAATTAAATGTAAGGCTCACACTTAATCTCACTTGAGAGTACAAATGGTTCAACTTACATTTTCATTATTATTATAGACAAAAGATAATAATGGGCCTTTGTGGCACAGTAGAAATACCTAAAGAGAAGAATAGAGGCTAGGATGGAGGCTTACATCTGCCACGTATGACATTTATACACGTAGCTCATCTATTTGGAGGTTGCTGCTTCATTCATGCAACTGGGGACAGTGGCTGTCCTGTTTACCTCAGAAGATCATTCTGAGATTCACATAAAATGCTGCAAGCAGGAGGACTTTGCAACTACCAGGTGCTATCCAAACATAAGGGATTACTTTTTAAGAAAGAATTTCTCAATCTCCCCCTCGATGGGATAAACAAACACATGTTTCAAAATTTTTAATATATTTCCAAAATTTATCTCTACTCTGAGCCTCTAACTTCTGTTTATATGTGTTCTCATCCAGATTTCATTTAGATCAGTCCTTTCATATTTTGGTATGAAAACCTTCGTGGTCAAATCCTGCAGAATAAATGCAGTTTACACAACCAGAGGAGGGTTTTTATCCAAGCCTGATTTCAAAGGAAATGCCACTTTTTTTTTCCCCAGCACTTACCGTATTGACCTACCCAAAGTAGGTCATAAACTAATGTAAGATAATGATGACTATTAACAATTACAAGACTGAATAATATAGTTAGTTTACTGCGGAATGCAAAGTCATAAAATAATTACTTCAGGGTTCTGTCACACCATATGTTCCGTAAGTATATGCTAGTGTCTTTCTCTTTAAAATGTTGACCCAAATCTTTCATCTATATACAGTATGGTCCATTTGTTACTCTTTTAGAGGATTTGTGTAGGCCACTTTATACAGTTTTTATTTCCAAAACTTTAAACTTGTTATTTTCTTTTCTATGGTACATGGGAGAAAAATTCACCTAGGCAGTGAATGAGAATGCAAGGCTGACAAGAAAAGGAGCAATGAAATTCTGTGGTATAACTAAAACTGAATTTAAAAACTAATTACATGAAGGAATACAACAAATTATATAAAGTATACAAACGTAACATAGTATTTAAAACCACACACACACACACACACACACACACACACAAATGGTAAGCAATTCATCAACAGTGACACCTTAAATTAAGTAAAGGGCAAGTGAGAATTTAGTTAAACTTCATCTTCTTTTATTTTACTGAAAGTTTAGTTAAAATCTTGAAAAAATTCTCATCAACTCTCTGCTTCTTTCTTACTTCCATCTTCTGCTCTTGGTTTTAATTTTGCCTGTTGTGTGTGTGTGTGTGTGTGTGTGTGTGTGTATGTGCGTGTGTCCATGAAAGCTACCAAATTCTTGCTTACTTTTCAGTTCAAAAATTGTTCCCTTCCAAACCTTAAATGGATCTCCAATCAGGTAATATCAACCTCTAACACTTAAAAATCTTTAAGTGGTTTCTCATGTCCTTTAAAACTGTTTCCAGCTCCTTCCCAGAGCTACAGGTACTTGCCAGAGCTTTCCTCTGCCTGCTCCACTGTCCTCTCCAGCAACCCCTCTTTCTGTCACCCACCAGTTTCTCCAACCACAACTGTCTTCCTTGGGCTGCCCTGAACATGCCAGGAGCTTGCACGTTCTGACTCCTTTACACATCTGTCACATAATTTCATTCTTTTCTCTACATCGCTCAGTATTTTCCAGACACAGTGACCTCCTTTCTGGTTCTTGAACACATAAATACTGTTCTACCCTCTCAGGGCCTTTAGCTTAGTATTGCCTCTTGCCTAAACTATCTTTCCCCTTTTCTCACTGCATAACTTGTTTCTTTTGGAATTTCCAGTCTCAGATCAAACGCTACATGCCCAGAGAACCTTTCCCTTACCACTCTACTTATGCCTCCTCTCATTCTCTGTTGTACAACTGGGATTTATCTTATTCATTCATTTGCTTGTTTGTTGCCTATGTCCCCTGAAGAGGAAGGAGATTTCTTGAGAGCAGGGAGTGTGTTGTGACAATGATTGTTCTCCTCCCAGAACCTAGCGCACTACTGTTGTAGAACAGATGCTCAGTAATTATTTCTTGAACAAGCTAATGAATATTTTATATTTTTTTCAGTAGCTTCTATTTGATGCAGTCCTTTTGTGACTAATACTCTTTCTCCCTTATTAAAACCGTATACATTTGCCTGAGATGTTTGACTTAGTAAATCACCACACAAAGGTTTTTTTCTTTTTTCATAATGTGTCTAGTTATTTTGATTACCAGCAGTCTCATAAGAGATATTCTATTTTCAGAGCAACTGCAAAGCATTTATCTTGGCACATTTATTAGCCTAGTGTGCTAGATGTTATTTTTATTTTACAGTAACCAGCATTATCACCAACTTTTCTATACTCTACCACAGGGAGTGGGAGCCTGAGAACTACATTTCCCAGAATCACTTGTTTGTAAGTTTATGGCTGAACTTCCACTCATTTAAAGCAATGACACGAAACTTGAAAGGCAGAAAAGTAGCAAAAGCTAATATTGTTCCTACAGCAGTAATGATTGTCTCATGAACTTCAGTGATGTAGACAAGTTTTCCTGTGGCTCCCGAGCCGCGCCTCAAGAGTCATCGACTTAATGTTGTGGGTGATTGTAAACATCAATGATTTCTACAAATTCTTGAACTTCTTAATTTCCTAAAAGCTAGAGGCAGCCCTGAACTCTTTGTTTCTACAAGTTTTTCAATGTATGTGTGTGTGCGGGTGGGAGGGAGGGAGAGAGTGAGGGTATGTTAATGTTTCTAATTTCTTTTATAAACTTTTTCTCTTTTAAGTAATTGCAGAGTATTTTCTTTTCCTGGACCCACCAAAATTAGAAATTACTGAAAATTGATTTTCCATAAATACATTTTCCAATACATTGATTCTGTGGCCAAACTGGTAAAAATAATTGACTTGATGATTCTCTCCTGGCTTTTGAGGAGGGAATCAAAATATTTTCAATTTCACAAAAACTAGATGGAGAGATAGAAGATTTGAATCTTCAAGATGGAAATTATAGGTATACTGGTGGTGCCAAAATCAAAATGCTTACTCATAGCTCAGAAAATCAGTGGAAAAAGAACAAAAGAGAAGGTAAAATAGAAGAAAGCTGGCTCTACTTAACTAAAAGCATAAAAGAAATTCATTTCCTTCCCTCAGCCTGAAAGCTACCACAGTTAGATTGTGGGTTAAATAGATTTCTACTGCAATTCTCCACATTGTGTAATACCTTAACCTAAAAGAGGCAAGATGAGTGATAACATGACCAAGTCCAGAATACCTGTGAAGTAAGATTAGCTGACACAACAGCAAAGTGGGAATGGACGTATGAAATATATTCCTCTTAGTTTAACCACAATTTTTTGGATCATTTTGGCCAATGAATGTTCTGATTTGCATCCAAATAGTCACACAAGATGGGTCAAGATGACTGATTCAAATTAAAAGCCAACCAGTCACTCATACTTTGTAGCTTTACACTCATATATATGTGATATAATTACTTTTCAATTGAAGCTCTTTATGACTGAATTGGAGCATATCTATAATACTATAACACGGTTATTTTTTACAGGTTTGTTTATTTTTATATGAAATACACATCTATCCACTAGTATTTAGACTCAATGAAAAGAAGACATTTGTTTTTGTTTTTGTTTTTTCTGTTTTTCCTCTTCTATACCTAGAGCAGTGCCCATATTTGTTGACTAATCAAAGAAATAAATTAAAGAACGTAATTGGAACCCCACTTCAGGCTGGTGAAAATACTGAGATATTCAACTGTGAAAGGATACCAGGGTTTCTTTAAAACGATTTCCCCTGGAGATTTTACTTTTAGTAGGTCTGAACCCTATGGTCTCAAGACCCATTTGAACTCCTGAAAATTATTGAGTAATGTAAACAGCTTTAGTTTCTGTGGCTTATAGCTATCAATATTCACTGGATTAAAATTTTGCCACTGACAACTGTTTGAAATATTGACTAATTCATGCTACAGTGACAATAACAAACCTATTGTATGCAAATATAACATACGTTTGTGGAAAATAGCTTTTCAAAAGAAAACATGAATTAGTGAGAAGAGTGGCATTATTTTACATTTGTGCAAATCTGTTTAATAGAAAACAGCTGAATTCTCACATCTGCTTCTGCACTTGATCGGTTGCAATATGTTCTTCTGTTTAAAGTACGTGAAGAAAATTTTGCTTTAAGCAGATATGTAGTTGGAAAAGGAAGGATTATTTTGCCTTTTCAGATAACTGTGGATATTCTTCTTTTATACTACAGCAAAACTTGTCAAATCATGGCTTTTTCAAAGTTAGTTCCAATGCAGAATCTAAAACAGTATCAATGAACTCTTAATATTCCTGTTACATTAATCACTGGACTACCATTTTTGTGGTAGTATGTTTTACACTTGAATGATTTTATAACATCCTGCAATGGTCATCTGGAAATTATTGATTCACTGAGTTATTAAAATGATAAAAATTTATGCATTTCATTACATAATGTAAAAAATATCACCCTCAACTTCATCAGATTTGCCGTAAATGTTGGGAAGCTGTTATGCTTCTGGCAGACACAAGTTTCCAAAATTCTGATTTTGGGTATTGAATGCACAAACTTCATTATTGGCAACAAAAACTATCAGTTGTTCTCATGAAGTGTGCACACAATCTAATTTTGAGAATATGGTGCCAAATTCCAAATTCTAAATAAACATAGACTGTCAAGCAGTCATTCTTACATGTACAGTGGTATTTCATGACAAAAAAATAACCAGTTCAGCTTGTGACTCAATTGCCAATAATTTTCCTGGGAATAAATCATGTTATTTTAGTATGTGTAGTAGGGCTTTTTATGCAAATTCCTCATTTTTATCACACCAAATAGTACAAACACTTGTTCTTGAAAGTCAAGATTTAGTAATATTAATATCCTTTACTCCCTCATAATGTGTGAATTGTAATTCTCTGGAAGTGTTGGGTTAAATAGTAACAAGGCATTTAGCACACTTGGTGATACCTTGATTCAAACTAAGTGTCAACAGTTTTATCAATCACTATTTTTCTGTTTGTTTGTTTGTTTTTACCATTACTACAAATATCAATAGAGTGAAAAGAGCACACACAGTGATTTGGTATCATTATGACCCCACAGACCTCTTGAAAGGTTCTCAGGGAACTCTAGGGGCTTAAGGACCACATTTTGAAAACCACTGCCTTAGATAATTTATAAAGATGGGTTTCATAGTCTTCTGAGCTTAAAATTCTGATATTTGTTAGCACTAAGTTATATAGAGTAGATTTATGTAGTCATTAGAGTAGGATATACACCTGTATGCCATTTTTTTTAATCACAGAAAGAAATACAACTGTCATACAATGTGGTCATTCTTTTTACTGGTGTCAACAAATACCTTAGGCTCTCTACCTTCCCAGTGATATAAGCTTTCTTTCTCCACCCTTATTTCAAGTTATGTGTGGCAACATAACTTGCCCTGGCCAGACTGTGATAGCATGTTCATTGTCACTTCTGGACAGTCTTGAAGACATGTCCGTGGGTAGAAGCACCATGCTCCAGCCAGGGTGAGAGGACATCAGAAAATGAATGAGGCATCTCGCATTCTCTGGGCATGTTGTCACAATCCACAGCCAATGAAGAACATCAAATGATTCCAACCTGCTTCCCAAGACATATTTGGTACCTGAATGTAGGTAGGCAGCAGGCTCAGCCCCATCAAATTGACCACTGAATGGACTGGGTGGTCTTCTTCAGGCGCTGCCTAAAAATGTGGTGAGGCCCCATGGACTTGATACCAACCCTCCCGCAGCTGCACCCAGATCCCCACTGAGAGAGGACAACAACGTTATGTGGCTGCTACCTGAGCAGGTAAGAGGAGGGATAGGATAAGTGAGGCCCAGGGTCAGGCAGCAGCGTATGTAAATCTCTGTGTCAGGGAACACTTCTCAGGAGGCTGTGGGAGGCAGGTATCAACCAGGCACCAGGTCCCTAGTAAATGTTCTATTTTTCCAATTGGATTTCATTTACAAAATTTACAAAGTGCCAATCTGCTAACCTATAAAAATTAAATGTATACATGCGTAACTCTGAGACAAACTTTAAATCAGTTTTCAACAAAACTACTTAAAAATTAGCTAACTTAAATTAAGAATCTGGACCCTGTATGGAAACTTTATTTTATTATTTGTCCATGCATCAATGTGTTGTCAGAATTATATGTATTTATTTAGGAATATAAGAATTTTATGCATAAAAAATTCATAAGTCCTCATTTAATTATTGTCCAATTTTAAGAATAAAATACACTTAGAACATAGACTCCTCCAGTATTTTATCTTATTCTACAAAACACTTTTCCTACTTGTCTTTAGTCTCAATGACCAGGTTATCAAATTAACAGCAATTACCTAACAATTTCATATAACTTTGTGTCTTTTATAAGAACATTTCTTTCTCTAAACAGTAGGAAAATTTTTTGTCTTATTATACAAAACTTGCTTCATGTTCAGGGTTTTTCTTCCCCTTTTCTACTCTCTCTTCAGTTTTTATAATGTCTTATTAATAGTATCATTCTCTTGTCTCTACAATATTAATATATGACCTTTCCTAATGCTGTCACTTCATGGTTAGCTGTGTATACAGCATTCATTTCTTTTTGAATGATGCAATAGCATACTTAACACCCTCTGAGGTTGTAGTATGAGTTGATTTTCTGGGCTTAATTTCTCTGTAACCAAAACATTGAAATACCAACGCTATTCACATACTTTAACTTCTTTAGTGAAATAACCCCATCATATGTGATATCTGTGAGTTGAAAATATATATAACAATGTTAGCTACTCTTCCTCTTTACTTCCTGTTTGAAAGTAAAGGTAAAAATCGTAGTTCAGTTTTAAACTCAGGAAACTGATTCTCTATCTAGATAAGTGAAAAATATTTAACCCAAACCACAGTTCCTTGACCATAGCAGTCATTCTTAATTTCTATCATCTCAAAAATCCTTTCTTCAATTGGAACTAGTTTTGATTAGTCTCTGAAGGTAGTATGGGGATGGCTCAGGAAAAGATATTTCAGAAGCCATCACTGTAAACATAATAAATCATAATATTTAGTTTTTTAATGATGTGAATGTCACTATATCCTGAAGCCATTTCATATGATATAGTTATGGTACATGTAAATGTTGGCCTCTTTCTAACCAGATAGTTGCAATTAGTTACATGTGTGTTAAAAGTTAATTTCACATGTGCTTAATTGTGATAATTTTGCAATTGATCATTTCAGTCTGTTATACAATGTTTTCTTAATTGTGTAAATTGTCAATACTATATAGTCAGCTCAGTAGATTTAACTTTTTAATGACTCAGAATATAGAAATCCAATAATAACAACAACAACAACAAATGCTCACAGTCAACAAAGGTGACAACAAAGTATCATCTACTGAGATAAATTCAGTAAGTTGAGTCCTAAGGGTGACTTTAGCAGGTAGTCTTGGTTCTCAGCATTTCAAATTATTAATATTGATTTTCATAGAGAACCCAAAAGTCCAGACATTTTCAAGGATAGATTCATGTTAATCAAATTTATTAGACAGGTGTACAACATTGGAATATCAGTTCATTAATTTTCAATAAAAGTATATAACTGTCCCATAAGCTAAACTACTCATATTGCCAAATATATAAGACTGAAAAGATATTCTTGATACGTTTTGACGATCATCACATATTTTCTGCATCTTGAAAGCTTTAGGGTGTTTTGCAACAAAATCTAAGCTTTTGCACATGAACATGGTATTATGCATACGATTTCCTTGGGATATACATAGTCAACCACATCTGTCTAAACACTTTTACCAAGTGACTCTTGTTTTTCAAAGAAGAGAAACCTTATAAAGCTTTGTACTAGTCACAGGTCTCTAAAGAAATAGAACCAATGGGAGATATCTGCAAATATGAGATTTATAAAAGTGTCTCACATAAGTATGGGGACACAAAAATCCAAAATCTGAAGGGTAGGCCACAAACTGCCAGTTCCATTAAAGGCCCTCAACAAACTTCCCAGGCGAGGCTGGCTGGATGAAGCAGAAAGAAAGATCCTATCTTCTGAATTCTCCTTAAAAGCCTTTGAGTGACTAGATTAAGTGTCACTCATTGCAGAAGACACTCTCTTCACTGACTGCAGATGTAATCAGCCATGGATGCCACAAACGCACTCATGATTTAAGTCCATGAAATGTTCTCAAAGCAACAGACAGGCCAGTGCTTGCCTGACCAGACAATTAGGCACCTTCACATGGCCAAGTTGACACATGAACCTGACCATCACAAGTTTTAACACATATGATCAAATAAAGAAAAAAAACATATTTTAAAAGATGTCACTAAAATGCCTTCCTGGTGGAATATTCTCTCTCATACCTATTTAGGCATGTAAGACCATGGCAAGACCTAGGAAAAGTTTGTCCCAAGATACTCATTTTGCCATAATCATTAAAGCTGGGAAATGGGAGAAGATTGTAATTTTCTTTTTGTCACAAAGGAAAGCAAACACTTGAGAGACAAAAATGTACTTCGAAAATCAAGGGGGCAGTTATTTTATTGGTGTTGTGATGCAATATATATTAGTGTTCTATAGAAGACCAAATGTACTTACTCATAACTGGTACCCGATACAGCTTAGAGTATATGATAAAAATTAATAACTATTGGCTTATAGAGTAATACATCTAATTCTGTCTCCTCATGCAAGTTAGTCTTTATTCCCTTAGAGAACAATTTTCTTGCACAAACTGACGTGCTATCTAATAGCTACTAGTTTAGCCCAAGAAGAAAATTAAACAAAGGAAACATTAAGAAGAATACAAGTATAATAGATAATAGACAAACTGTTTCCACAAAATGCCATAACTTGATTTAATTCACACAGCCCTACGAGGTAGATGTTCTTTTATTTTCATTGGTATTGGAAATTGTGCCCAAACTCTAAAAAGCCGGTGTCAGTGTGTCAATGCAGAGTAACATCAGAACTATGCTCTTAACCACAGAAATATGGCCTCTTTTAGAACAATTTAAGATGTCATAATTCTACCAGGTAAAAAGTAATAAAAAATGAAGAATAACATTTCAAGAATGCCAGATACTGAGAAATTTTTCTCTGTGGATAGCAAAAATCATGTATACTTTATAACCACATACACTCTATGGAACACTAAAAATCAATGCTACAGATTGCATATCTTTTATTATAATACCCATTGCTATTTAGAGTCAACTATGCCAAAGATACTTTGATTTTCCATAGCAGAAAGGCTGGAAAAAAAAAAGTGTAAGTAATTTGTTATATAAGTGAACTTAGACATTACTTTGGTTTCCTTTTGTGGTTTAAATTTTCCTGATTTAATTATCTCAGTGAACAATATAGTGAGTTCTTTTGAGAGGATAAATTACAGGTTTTAAGTTTCATTTAGCTTATCATTATAATTAAACTTTTGATTTTTTTTTTAACACTTCAAACTGTACCTGGCAATGATTCAGTATCTGAAGTATGCACATTGGCCCAATAGAATATTTTTATAACACAGATTAGAGGGACCTTAGAAATTATCGCTGGTCCAATTTCCAAACTTTGTAGTTAAGGAAACAAAAGAAAAAGAAAACTGAATATCTTGCCAAAACAATCAGTGAGTAGGAAGTTATGGAGAGAGTGATAAGACTTCCAGCTAGCACTTTTACTTTGCTTCTAGCCTGATTTACAACTTTGAAATTAGATCATATCTCTTAAATAAATGGGCTCAAGTGAAAGTAATTTTTAGTTTACAAAATAATTAATGTGATAAAATAATTTTCATACAAAGTTGATTTTTCCACAATTACAGTAGAAGAAATATGAGAAACACTTTGTTAGTTGTGCAATCACACAATGAGATAAGTAAAATATCTACTTCACAAATGTCATTTCACTATATCTGCCTTTTGCAGTGATTAAATTGGATCAGCCAATTATTAGGCTTGCCAGTTGCCTGGCTAACAGTATTCAGATGACCCATCTGATTGATCGAGACACGTTTTCTTAATATTTTCTTAGTAAAGATTAAATATATTTTCAAGAGATTTAGAAATGTGTTATAATGTAATAAATCAATTTGAAAGCATAATGGTCTTATTTAAGTAGTACCTATATATGAGCAGCATGTTAAACACCTCTGCCACCAAACAAATATTACCAATATGAAATTATATTTTGATGCTGACATTTGTCAAACATACATTCAAATGATCAAAGCTTTAAATTATATAGCCATAAAAGGATTTTAAACCTCCATTAGAGGAACACAATTACTGTTCTCTTGATAAAAAACATGTTTTTTAAAACATATTCATATTTATGAAATTTCCTGGAACATTAAAGTTTTTCTATTTGAAATACAGCAATGAAGGTGAATAAAATAAAAATCAATAGCTGAAAAAGGAAAGGAAATTGGAAAAGATGAGACCAATTTATGAAAGAACATAACAAATGGATATATAAATAGAGTAGATGATAGAATTGTATCAAAACAAATTATCGAGGTAAAACATGACTTATTTAATGTAGCATGTGTCTGTGCCTCATAATCTGACATAAATCAAGCCACAGGGTGGAAAGCTATTGGGATTCTCAATGAACACAATATTCATTATAAATATTCAACTAAAATTGAATGTGTCAAACAGGAGATATGATTAGCTACAACAAAAGAAATTCATTAAAACAGATAGTCTTTGTCTTCCTATATGAGACTTTCTGACTAGTAATTACTAATTAAAATAATTTCAATATGTACATATTTTAATTCAGTTCTCAACCTGCTTGCACAGAGCCTCAATGAGCAGAGGTGAGTGTACAGGCCCTTCTCAAGTCTTTCCTAGCAATGCATATAGCCCTACGCATGTGCATGGACTTCTAGATTCCCAGGAATACATCAGAATCTTTCAAAATTCTTATGGCCTTCTTATTCACAGATTTTCCTTTTAAGCTTCTTAGTTAACTTGTTACTTGCCCCAGCTGTTATCTATCACCTCAGGCAGACTCAAAGATAAACTATCTCTAAATACTTCAAATAAATTTCCCTGAGGGAAAGGTGTTTTGCAGTGGGTGAGCTCAAAGTCAGGTCAATTAAATCCAGGCCTGCGTGTGGAATCTTCTGGGTCAATTAATGCTAACGTTCTGAGAATGAGGCTTTGAAGGAGCTCCAGCCATATTCTTCTCTCCCTGGTGGCTGCCAGGATGTTGATTTTTACCGTGTGTGCCAGTTTGAATCTGTTGGGTACCCCAGAAAAGACAAGTTATTTAATTCTCATCCAATGTTGCTGAGTGTGAGCTCTTTATTGTTTTCCATGGAGATGTGACCCACCCAATTTTGGGTGGTAACTTTTGATCACATGATTTCCATGGAGATGTGTCTCCACCCGTTCAAGGTGGAGTTGCTTACTGAAGCCCTGTAAGAGGGAACTATTTTTGGAAAAACCTTTTAGAGCCTACAGAGCCCACACAGCCAAAGAACTTTGGAGATGTGGAAGTAAGGCGTCCCCCAGGGAAGCCTTATGAAATAAAAAGAGAAAGTTAGCAGACATCACAATGGGCCCTCCCAGCTCACAGAGATGTCCAGAAGCCAAATACTCCAACAGATGTCTGCTGGTGCTTTCCTAGCTGACAGAGGAGTTCTGGACAGCATCGGCTTTTCTTGAGTGAAGGTAACCTCTTGTTGGTGCCTTAATTTGGCCATTTTCTTGGCCTTAGAATTATAAACTTGGATCTTAATAAATTCCCTTTTTAAAAGTCATTCCATTTCTAGTTTATCGCATTCCAGCAGCTTTTGCAAGCTAAAACACCATGTTTGTGGGCTATCGGTTTTCAAGACTACAGTAGAGCTGGAGAAAAGAGGATGGGAATAGGGCTTGTTAAAATGCTATAAACCTAGCTTAACTGTTCCACCCAAGACTCAGCCACTTTTATCGAAAAAACACCCCCCAGATTGCTGCTGCAAATCTTGAACTGATTTTCAGAGACTTGAAAAGAATGGATTCTGATAATTTTACCAGTGCCCCTTGCATTTATGGGAGGCAGATTATTTGAACTTCCCCATTCTGACATTTTCATTGCCATCACCCAAGCTAGCCCTTAGTTTTTAAAGACTTTCACTCAAATTCCCAACCCATTGTCACCAGATTATATAATTCTCACCAAAAAAGAATTGCCCTGGTATGTTAATTATCCTAAACAATATGAAAATTTTGTCATCAAGAGCTCTTCTGATCAATTTCCTATTTCCAGCATTAAAGACCATGAAGGGAATAAAAATGTATCACCAAAATATCATCAATAAAGTTTCCTCTCCCTCTTTCATCAATATTATTTAAATGCAATTATCATAATTTAACTTTCCATTATAGTAACAAACAGTTTGGTGGCAATGGTTTGGAGTATGAACCCTACGTTGCTGCTTGTCTGAATGACTACTGCCAATTTTGTAAGGCTAAGTGACACGAGGGCATCATGGAATTAAATCATCTCTATAAACTGCATAAACCTTGTATAATCCCAATACTTAACATTAAATATTGTTAATGAATTTCCTAAATTGTTTTACTTCTCTCATACCTTGTTCACTCATTTTATCTGTTTTACATCTCAACTTATTCTTACGGTGAAATATTTGAAAAAGAAAACAGTTTTAATCTCTTGGTTTTATTAATTAATTGGTGAGTAACTTGGTTTTCCTTCTACTCAAGAGATGGCATTTAATGGCATAAAAGGACAATAAAATTATTATGCAAAGTGGAGCTAAAATGGCAACCTGTTACTTTTGCCATAAATTTCACCTATGTTTGATGTGGTATGCACAAAGACATAAAGAGAAAATAAAATGAGTTGTTTTTTTAATCTCATTTTCTCACTTAGAACCATTAAGGGAAGTAAAGAATTATATTCTGCATCAGAACACATTGCATTTATATTCTTTCATTTCTAAAATAGGTTTCTCTCTTTGAAATGGAAACAGTTTCCTAACTTAAAGTAGGTAATTACACACTCCATTAAACAAGTAATTAACAGATTACAATTTGGAAAAAGAAAAAAAAAACTTGAAAATGAGCAATTCAGATTCTGAATGTGAAGAGTAGTGTTATAATTAGCATAATACCTTTAGAATAGATTAACAAGTACACAATAAAAATGAAAAAAAGAAACAATCTGTTTCCTCCATACAGATCATACACAACAAATAGCATTTCCTGAGTCAAACATCAGCAGTGTTTTAAGAAAGCTTCATCTTAGAATTGCAGTTATATTACTCCAAAAAAAAGATAAACCTTTGATGTATAAAATGTTCACTATTCTAAGAGACTGTGACTCCTCGGAGTCAATGTTTTATTGTCTTTCAACAATAATTCCCTGAGGCAAGTGGCCAATGCTAGTGAGCTCAACATGTGTAATTCAAATTGGTAATTTGAAATTGCAGAAAAAGACAGGCTCCAGGTTGTGTATGTGTGTTTCATTTTCATTGCAAGGTTAGAAATGTGCATAAAGGGAATTCAAAGGAAACATGCACACTAAGTCTCTGTTTTTCTGCCTTCCAAGAAAATAAAGAAAAATAATTCATTCTAAACTAAAAGAAGAGGGCACTTTTCTTTTATTAAAAAGAAGCTTTTCTTTAAATTAAAAAGAACAAGAACAAACAAACAAAAGACCTGATGAACTGAAGACACCCAAACCATTTCCAAGAGTGGCAAAAAAGTCCAAGTCCAATTAATAAATAGTCCTGAAATGATATTATTTCTTATTGTTGAAAAATTAATCAAATTTTTGTAGCATGGGAAAAGTGAAGAGTTCTCCAAACTGGTTCTCCAATGAAACTATTTGTTGACACTTTTCCACCTTCTAGAAAATCTTGAGAAGGGTAGGAAGTACATCATCAAGGCTCCATCTGTGCTTCTGGCTGATATCTGAATATGAACACAATTCTGAAATTTGAATTCATTTAAAGCATTATGAAAAAGAAATGTCCACCCACTATTTTGCTAGAATCCATATACTGTTTTCATTTCAAATTGAAAATAAACAAAGTAGAACACTCTAAAAAAAAGAGGTTTGCTCATAAAATCTTACCAAAAACAGCTATTCAGTAGTTAAAATCTGCCAGAATCAAGATGCAGCTGAGAATGCCAAATAGTTATTGACTTTTGAGTCATCATTTCTACATGGCTGTGAACAGAAACTGCTGTTGCATGCTACTATTGCATTTCTCTTACAGTGTTAGTTATCTTATGAGAAAAGACACTAGTTTGTATTGAGATACTAATTGTTTTTAAAATAAGAATCAAAGCCTGGCTTTAATAGCACAGCTAAGAGAGATGAGACATTCTACAATTACCTTTTTAACCACATTTTTGCCATTAGAATCAATCGCTTTGTAACTTCCTTCTGTCCTTTGTTAATCCTTAACTCCTATTTATATCAACATGAAGAACTGTACTGCTGGAAATTTTTTTTCATTGGATGCTTGCATAAAGGTCTATAACTTATGCCCATGCAGATTTCATCTGTAAATCCTGATAATAACATAATTGATTGAGGCAGGCTTATCAACTTGAAAAATTAATCTGTGAGACTAATTAAACTGCTTTGGCCAGTTTTTAAAGTAGATCTGCAGAGGGTGGTGAGTAGGAGGGGTCATGTCAACCTGAGCTTTCTGCCCATAAAGAACGGCTTTTATAGGAAATCACATTGCAATTCTCAATAACAGAGAGTATAACGTCATGAATATCTTCTGTGTTGCAAATTCAGCATTTGTTCTAAAAAAAAAAAATCACTGCTTAAGAACTGTGTTTCTGGCCTTAAAAATTGTATTTGAAATCTAAAAAAGAATGACAAATAAACCAGATCTTAGCTCTTGGACCTAATTCAACAATGGTAAGTAATACTTATGAAACAATCTAAATCAGCCAGAGCAGTCCCAGAGGAAAACTTCCTCAATGCAGTTAGATTTCTCAAAAGGTTTTGGAATTTCCTGCTTTCTCATTTGAACATCAATTATAACACCCACATGTCTTTGTGGGGTTTTCATGACATCCTGAATTGAGAGACTGACAATGAGTCAGTCCTCTGGAAGGAAAAGTACCCAAAATTTCACCATCACACCTCAGGACCCATGAATAAATGCTCAGGCTTTGAGGGTAGTATTGATGGCTAAGCATTATCATCAGCTGATTGTTGACAAGACTAGTGGATAAGATTTTTTAGATTTCGTACAGCTCAGAGTTTACTCAGAGTCATCAATATTGGTAGACTATTAGTGGGCTGGGATTTATGACACCACAAACTATCTACAATCATCTCCACTCAGATGTGGGGATACATAGAAAGGCACCCTGAAACTTTATACCTGTACCTGTCCTCCAAATACAAGTCATTATTTTTGCTAGCATCGATGGAGGTGTTCTAAGGTGAAATGCGGCCTCTATAACTGAGTCAGAGGCAATTGAAATTCAAGGTCCAGAATATAGACGGGCCCATGAGACAAAACTAATATTAATCATCTTTGAGAAAATTCTTCCCAAATGACTCGACTTAAGCTGATTAGATTATCCCAATAGATATCCATGATTAATTATTGACTAGAGTATTCTTCAGCTCCAGAAGTGGAAAAAAAAAAAAAAAGTTATCTGTGTTAAAAAAGTGCTGAGTACTTCTTATATGCACAATCCTCTGTTCGATTCAGAGCAGACAGATGTGAAAGATAATTCCAGGTCTATCGTGTTCTTAGACCAGTGAGAAAAGTATATGGCTGTAAAAGGGAAAGGGATTACAAAAAATGTTATAGGCGGAGGGAACATCACATGCTAAGACACTTTGAAGGAAATGAGATAATGATGTTGAGAATTAGGGAAATAAATGTGCCTTGAGAATATACAGTGAATGAGGAGTTCCTGAGAGAATTAACCTGGTTAAAGTTTCTGATACATATTTTTCTCATAAACAATTTTAATGCTGGAAAAAAAAACAAGAGTGTGTTTATGAAAATCGAAGGAGATAATTTACAAAGTGAGTAACACATATTTGTTTACTCCAAACTATGGTGGCTTTTATTATTAGCCATATTGACCTTATAGAGTGTTGTCTAGCAGATATTTAAAATTTGGCACCAAGTGATCCTCACTACATGCCCTCCTACTTTATCTTTTTGTCACTTCCATCAGCTACTATTTAAGTTGTCATATATCAAGCAGCTGTCACATTGGCTGGCACATGGCTCAGACCTGAGTACTCATCGTTAGTTTTTAGAATGAGTACACAAATCTGTACCGTTTTAATCAACCACCAAGCATTTAAGTGCCTATTTTGCTAATGGTCGAAGTATTTGTTGAAATGGCAACAACATAATTGCATGATCCCTAACCAGTTGCATAAAAAGCTGCATGGTCAGGTTTCTGATAGGAACAGAAAGCAAATTCAGGAGTTTAAGAAACGCTTTGGGAATGTCATCCACATGACAACATAAGATATCCCCAGTAAAAGCATCACCAGAGTTTCAAAGGCAAATCCCACTTGCTTAGAACTCTGGAGGATGGTAAAGGCTGGAGAAGGGACTCCACAAAAACTATATTAAGGAAAAATCAAAATATCAAGTAGGAAATTTCCATCCCAGACCCTCTGGTCTGTTCCTCTCCCTGCCACTCAGTCCCGTGCAGCTTGGGAGTCATGCAGAGCCAGCAGCCCAGTCCCTCCCACCACAAAACAGACTATAGAGCCACTCACAGCAGCAAGTTAAAACCCCACACATATCCAGCCACAAGGACAAGGTTTACACAAATCACAGGTAGAGCACAAGCTGCTGAAGAGTCCTGCATACAAAAGGGCAGACAGGGGTGAATAAAAAGAGAGAACAATGTAGAACTTTTGGTAAAAGGTGTGCCCAATCAATACAGTTTTTGTTGACTGGACCACCTAAACACAAAATGAACTTTTCTGGAGTGACCTATTAGGTTCCCCTGGGGTGGGGCACCCCAACAGGGAAGAAACCAGAGGGGGGAACAACCTCCTGGAAAAAAGGGGGTGGGGCTAAACTGAACTGCTATGAGACAGTATATGTCTCCAACCTGAAAAATGTAAGGAGAAGGTGGTACTGAAGTAGGAAAAGAAGTTAAATGAATCATGGGACCTAGGGAGAAAATTCTCCACAAAACTAACAGAACAGATCAAGATTCCCAGAGAAGGAACAGAGGAAAGGAAACTTTCTCCTGGAGATGAAGCAGTTGCACAAAAAATACAATCTTAAAAATTGTACTGCATATCCAAGGCAAGAATGAGATGATAAACAGCTGATAAAATATGAACAGTTAAACACAGGCTGTTCTAAATATCTAAAATAAGTTGGACCAAGCATCAAAGAAGGGCCTTAATATAAAGCCAATCAACAATATCACTTTAAAGAAGAGGGAGAAACAGACCATCAGAGTTAACTCGCAAGATAATCAAATGTCTAGGCAGCAGCAAAAAAAATACAAACCATACTAAGAAAAATGAAGATATGGCTCAGTAAAGGGAATAAATATAAATGACAACTTAAGAGGAGGCACAGAAGTTGGAAGAACTAATCAAAGAAGTTCAAACAAATCTCCTAAATCAATTGAAGGAGTTGAAGAAAAAACATGATAAGGAGCTGAAGGATATTGTGCTGGTTTGAAACTGTTATGTATCACAGAAAAACCATGTTCCTTTAATCCAGTCTTGTGGGGGCAGAGCTATTGTTGGGTGGAACTTTTATTAATTTGTTTCCATGGAGATGTGACCCTCCCAGTTTTGCGTGGAACCTTTTGATTAGGTTGCTTCCATGGAGATGTAACCCCACCCATTCAAGGTGGGTCTTAATCCACATACTGGAGTCCTTAAGGAGGGAAGCATTTTGGAGAAAACACAGTTGCATGCACAGCGGACATTTGGAGATGCAGAAGAAAAATGCCCCAGGTGATGCCAGAAGCTGAGAGAATCATCTGAAATCTGAAGCCTAGGAGAGGACAGCAGATGTTGCCATATTCTTTCCCATATGACAGAGAAATCCCAAACTTGATCAGCCTTTTTTGGTTGAAGGTATCCTCTTGTTGATGCCTTAATTTGGACACTTTCATGGCCTTAAAACTGTAAATTTGTAACCTAATAAATCCCCATTATAAAAGTCAATCTTTTTCTGATAATACAAGAATTAACTCAAAATAGATCAAAGACCTAAACATTAGTTCCATGACCATAAGACTATTAGAAGAAAATGTAGGGAAATATTTCATAAATTTTATAGTAGGAGGCAGTTTCCTAAACCTTATACCCAAAGCATGAACACTGAAGAAAGAAAGAAAGAAATGGGAACTCCTCAAAATTAAACACTTTTGTTCATCAAAGAACTTCATCAAGAAAGTAAAAAAACAGCCTACACAATGGGAAACAATATTTGGAAACAATATATCAGATAAAGGTGTAGTATCCAGAATATATAAAGAGATTGTTCAACTCAATAACAAAAAGACAGACAACCCATTTACAAAATGGACAAAAGACATAAACAGACAGTTTCAGAAGAGGAAATATAAATGGCCAAAAGACATATGAAAAGATGCTCAACTTCCCTGGCTATTAAGGAAATGCAAATCAAAACCACAATGAGATATCATCTCACATCCACTAAAATGGCCATTATCAATAAAACAGAAAACAACAAGTGTGGGTGAGAATGTGAAGAAAGAGGCAAATTTATCCACTATTGGTGGGAATGTCAAATGGTACAACTGCTGTGGAAGGCAGTTTGCTGGTTCCTCAGAAAGCTAAGTATGGAATTGTCATATGATCCAGCAATACCATTGCTAGGTATACTCAGAAGACATGAGGGCAAGGACACAAATGGACATTTGCACACCAATGTTTAATAGCAGCATTATTTACAATTGCCAAGAAATGGAAACAGCCTATGTTCATCAACAGACAAGTAGCTAAACAAGCTGTGGTATATACATACGATGGAATATTATGCAGCTGTAAGACAGAATAAAGTTATGAAGTATGTAAGAACATGGAAGGACCTTAAGGACATTATGCTTAGTGAGATTAGCCAGAAACAAAAGGACAAATACTGTATGGTCTCACTGATATGAACTGACATTCATGAATGAACTTGGAAAACTTCAGTTGGCAACAGAAACCATCAGGAGATAGAAATAGGGTAGGTATTGGGTAATTGGAGCTGAAGGGATACAGATTGTGTAACAGGACTGATTGTAAAAATTCAGAAAAGGATAGCACAATACTACCTAACTGTAATATAATAATGTTAGAACACTGAATAAAGCTGAATGTGAGAATGATAGAGGGAGGAGACCTGGGGGCACAAATGAAATCAGAAAGAAAGATAGATCATAACAACTGAGATAGTATAATCTAAGAATGCCTAGAGTGTATAATAATAGTGACTAAATGTACAAATTTAAAAATGTTTTTGCATGAGGAAGAACAAAGGAATGTTAATACTGCAGGGTATTGAAAATAGATGGTAACAATATTTTAAAACTTTAACTTATGTGTGAGACTAAAAAAAAAGTCAGTCTTTTTCTAATATATTGCATTCCAGCAGCATTAGCAAACTAAAACAGATCTTAAGTATAAAATGGGTATACATAGAGAAGAATTTCAAAGTATGAAAAGAAACATAACAGAAATTGTGGGGATGAAAGGCATACCATTAGAGATTAACGATTCACTAGAGGCACACAACAACAGATTTGAACAGGCAGAAGTAAGAATCAGCAAACTAGGGGAGAGGACAATCAAAATCATACATTCAGAAGAACCAGTAAAGGAAAAGAATGAAAAAATTAAGCAGAGTTTCAGGGATCTGAGTGACAGCATGAAGCACAAACACACATGTGTCATAGATTTGCCAGAAGAAAAAGAGAAGGGAAATGAGCAGAAAGAATATTTGAGGAAATAATGGCCAAAAATTTCCTGACTCTTAAGAAAGACATAAATATACATATCAAAGAAACACAACACACTCCAAACAATAAATTCTAACAGACCTACTCTGACCACATATTAATCAGAATGCCAAATGCCAAAAATAAAGAGAATTCTGAAAGCAGAAAGGAAAAAAAGCAATTCATTACATAACAAAGGGTCCTCAAAGACTAAGTGTTGATTTCTTTTCAGAAACCATGGAGGCATAAAGACTGTGGTATTATACTTAAGGTACTGAAAGATGAAAAATTGCCACCCGAAAATTCTTTATCTGCCAAAACTGTCCTTCAAAAATGAGGGAGAGTTCAAAATGCCTACGGAAACTGAGAGTTCATGCATAAAAAGACTTACCGAACAAGAATTACTGAAAGGAGCTTGGCAAGTTGAAAGGAAAAGACAGAAGAAAGTAGGTGAGACTTTTGGGAATAAATGAAGCTCTTCAGTAAATGTAACTAAAAAGATAAACACAAAATGCGATAGTACTGTAAACTTAATGTGCAACTTTCATCTTTAATTCCTTTAGAGTCAGAATATAACTGAAGAAAAAACAGGCATATTTCATTATAATGGCATGAAAATGTAAAGTGGTAAAGTGGAACAAATACAGCATATAGAGGGATATGTGAACAGAGAAAGTGTATGCTATTAAAGCTAAGTTGGTATCTTTTCAAATTAGTAGGTAGTAGAGGCAGGTTGTGTAATAGAAACCCCAGAGTAACTATGAAGAAAGTATATTAAAAATACACAGAAGCAGACATGAGAATGGTATCAGTCAGAAACATTGCAAAGGATCAATCATACAAAAAAAAGAAGCTGCAAAAAAGGAAAAGAGAGACCAGAAATAGTATGATATATAAAAACTCAAGGACAAAATGGCTGAAGAAAGTACCACTTTACAGTAATAACTGTGAATGTTAATGAATTAAACCTGCCAATCAAAAGAGATAGACAGAATTGACAGGAAAAAGCATGATCCACCTATATATTGCTTACAAGACACTCAACTTAAGCCCAAAGACACAAATAGGTTGAAAGTGAAGGGATGGAAAAGATATTCCTTATAAATGGTAACCATAAAATGAGCTGAGGTAGCTATACTTATAACAAACAAAATAGACTTTAACTTAAAAACCATTACAAAAGACAAAGTAGGACACTATATATTAATAAAAGAGGCATCCATCAAGAAGAAATAACAGTCACAAATATTTATGTACCTAACCACAGTGTCCTTAAATATAGGAAGCAAACACTGGCAAAACTGAAGGTTGATATAGATACCCTACAGTAATAGCTAGAGCTTTCAATACACCACTCTAACCCATAGACAGAACACTTAGAGAGAAGATCAATAGGGAAACAGACAACTTGAATAATATGATATATACAGAATATTAGACCCTTAAACAGCAGTATATACATTCTTCTCAAGTGCACATGGATTATTCTCCAGAATAGACTACATGCTGGATAACAAAACAAGTCTCAAAAAAATTTAAAGATAGAAGCTATACTTTGATGGCTTAAAAGGATGTATATACCCTAGAAAAGCCATGTTTTATTCAAAATCCCATTTTATAAAGGCAGAATAATCCCAATTCAATACTGTATGTTTGAATCTGTAATTAGACCATCTCCCTGGAGATGTAACTCAATCAATAGTGGTTGTTAAACTGGATTAGGTAGAGGCGTGTCTCCACCCATTTGGGTGGGTCTTGATGAGTTTACTGGAATCCTCTAAAAGAAGAAACATTTTGGAGAATATGAGAGATTTTTGAGAGAGCAGAGAATGGTATAGCCATGAGAAATAGAGAGTCTACCAGCCACGGACCTTTGGAGATGAAGAAGGAAAACACTCCTAGGGAGCTTCATGAAACAGGAAGCTGGGAGAGGAAGCTAGCAGAGGATGCCATGTTTGCCATGAGCCCTTCCACTTGAGAGAGAAACCTTGAACTTCATCGGCCTTCTTGAACCGAGGTATCTTTCCCTGGATGCCTTTGATCAGATATTTCTATAGACTTGTTGTAATTGGGACATTTTCTCAGCCTTAGAACTGTAAACTAGCAACTTACTAAATCCCCCTTTTAAGAAACCATTCTGTTTCCAGTATATTGCATTCCGGCAGCTGACAAACTAAAACATATACAAAGCATCTTTTCTAAATGTAATGGAATGAAGCTGGAAATCAATAACAGGTAAGAACTGGAGAATCAAAAATTAGAAGTTGAATTACACAATCTTAAACAATCAGTGGGTCAAGGAAGAATTTGCAAGAGACATCAGTAAATAACCTGAGACAAATGAAAACGAGAGCACAACTCATGAAACTTTATGGGATGCAATGAAGAGAGTGCTGTGAAGGAAGTTTCTGGCCCTAAATGCTTACGTTAAAAAAGAAGAAAGAAATTGAAGACCTAACTGCACACCTGGAGGAACTAGATAAAGAACAGCAAACTAATCCCAAAGCAAGCAGAAAGAAATAAATAAAAAAAGATTAGAGAAGAACTAAATGAAATTGAGAGTTAAGAGAACAAAAAGAGAATTAACAAAACCAAAAGTTGGTTCTTTGAAAAGATCAATAAATTGACAAATTCTTAGACTGAAAATGAAAAAGACAAAAGATGCAAATTAATAATATCAGAAATGAGATGAGAGACATTACTAATGAACTGATAAAAATAAAAAAGGATCCTATGAGGATACTGTGAACAACTGTATGCCAACAAATTAGACAACCTAGATGAAATAAATAAATCCTTAGAATCACACCAACAACCTACACTAGGTATTAGAGAAACAGAATTTTTAAACACACTAATTAAAAATAAAGAGGTTGAATCAGTCATTAAAAATCTCCCATCAAAGAAAAGACCAGGGACAGAGGGCTTCACAGGGGATATCTGCTAATCATTCCAAGAAGAATTAATACCAATCCTGCTCAAACTCTTCCAAAACATTGAAGAGGAAGGAACACTACCTACCTCATTTTATGAGGCCAACAGCACCCTAAAGTCAAAGCCAGATAAAGACACTACAAGAGAAAAAAATTAGTCTAATTTCTTTTGTGAATATAGATGCAAAAATCCTGAACAAAATACTTCCAAACTGAATCCAACAGCACATTAAAAAAATATAGACCATGATCAAGTGGGTTTTATCATAGGCATGCAAGGCTGGTTCAACATTAGAAAATCAATTAATGAAATACACCACATTCACAAAATGAAGGGGAAAAGACACATAATCATCTTGGTCATTCAGAAACACATTTGACAAAATCTGGCATTCTTGCTTGATAACAATTAGAAAAATATGACTAGAAGGAAACTCTCTTTACAGGATAGAGTATAAATGAAAAACCCACAGCTAACATCATAGTCAACAGTGAGAGATTGAAAGTTTTTCCACTAAGATCTGAAACAAGACAAGGATGCCCACTGTCTCCACATGTTATTAAACATTGTATTGGAAGTTCTAGCCAGAGAAATTAGACAAGAAAAATAATAAAATTCATCCAAATTGAAAAGGAAGAAATAAAACTTACACTCTTTGCAGTTGACATGTAAGAAATCAAAGAAGACCTAAATAAATGCAAGAACTTTTTGTGTTCATCGATTGGAAGACTTATGGTGTCAGCTTTACCCAAAATGATTTATAGATTCAGTGCAATCCCGATTGAAATTCCAACAGCCAAAAAAATTGGAAAGTCAACTATCAAATTTATTTGAAAGGGAGAGAGAGGCTCTTCAACTAGTCAAAACATCTTGAAAAAGAAGAACAAAGTTGAAGGACTCACACTTCCTGACTTAAAGGCATATCACAAAGCTACAGTGGTCATAACAGTATGTTACTGGAACAAGGATAGATATATTGACCAATGAAATTGTATGAAGAGTACAGAAATAGACCCTTGCAGCTATGGCCAGTTAAATTTAAATAATTAATGAACTTATACAAAGGATTAATAATTGTAAAAATGAAAAAATTCAACAAAAATAATCAACTATTAATCTAATCAACTTTCTAACTACAGGCTTCAAAATTAATTCTTTAAGAAAAAAATGAAAGTCCTTATCATCACTTAGTAACCAAGTTTTCTGTCCTTGTAGCTGAGTTAAGTAGTAAGATGCTTCTTAATTTGATGGGACAATGTTATCACTTCTTATAGTAATCATTCCTGAGGACTCAGCTCAAGCACGCATATATTGGTAAGTTATAAATTATTTAGTTGCTTTTGTGATGATTTATGATACTGTGAAATTACAGTTAATCAAAATCAGATAAGCAACTTTAAATAACAAGCATTTTTTCCATAAGTGCATCTGACATATTTTTCCAATTCTGTTCTTCTTCTGAATATGTCAAATAATATGGTAACTTTTGCAATGGCAACAGAGAAAGTATTTCTTTTCAATACACAAATGGTGTCTACTTTGAGAAATTGCATATGAAGAATTTCTCATTTTATTATCCTTCAACACATTATAATGTTCAAAAACTTTTCAACAAGTAGTTCATATGAGTCTATAACTATAATTCTGCCACATAAAATAATCCAACACACCATAATTAAGACTTGATACCTGACACTCCAATTCTGCCATTAATGGATTAATTTTATCTTGCATGCGGGATACTAATTTAACTAGATCTCATAAGGACAAATTAAGACTATCCATTATATTATAGACATGCAAAATATTTAATATGCAAAAGCAGCCACTAATGATGCATATAACTTCACAAATTAAAAGTTTAGCTAAAAAACTGAAAAGGAAAAGGTACTCGTATCTTAAATTAAAAGGGGGAGCAGCTTTTCAGTATTAGAACAAGCAGATTTCAGCAAGAAGCAAGCTTTATTCATTGTGATTTCCAATTTCTAGACAAATATTAGAAAAAAATTTAAGAGTTCATTGGCTTTCTTCATTCTGATTGATATATTTTTACAGCTTTACCTATGGCTCTTAAGTCTCCCTGATTGTCTGGGGTGGTGTGGAGCGGAGGATGGTGGGTGTTAGGACATGGGACATTACTTCTTGTGATAGAGTTTGACTTTGTGGAGCAAAGCCTTATATCACACCAACTGTGCCTTTAGTGCCCTTTGTGCTTATTCCAATAAATCACTTCCAGGCTATGTCATGAACTGATTAGTAAATTTTAAAATCTATACTCCAATTGTACTTGTTGTCAAAGACTGGCTGAACAAAAGGTCTCCAAGGTCTCAGTGTTCAACTCATATGTTAAAAAATACCAAATACTAACTGAAATCATGACATCAGAGGGTTAATCCACTTACGGTGAGTAGAATAGGTTTTATTTGGGCACGACAATCTTGGCTGCCTTAAATATTTAGTTATATCTGTAATTTTACCATGAACCATTTTATTTGACAAAAGCATATTACCGATTTGCTTATATTGTCCCTGCTTATTATTTAAACATTTCTTTGGCAAGAGATTTTATAAGTTTTTTTGCAAATTACTCTAGCTACAGTAAATCTGCAGGTAAATGCGACACTATAAATGAATATTCTAAAGTTTTAGCATTTTTATCCAATTATAGTGCTAAAAATTTTTCAAACACTTATACATTTTTCCTTTAATTCTTCAGAAGTTTTGCAGTGATGCTTGAGGTCAGATAGTGTAATATCAGAACTTGGGAGCATCTACATACCTCAAGGAATCAGTTATTACTTGTTTACAGTTTGATGAAAATTTAAATAAAATTTAAATATTTTAAAATTATATATGTTTACAATATTTTGATATCTTTGAGGCTGTAACTGTTACAACACTAACAGGTAATTAAAGTTGTTATATCAGTAGTAGTAGTCATAGCCACAATTTAATGATATACAAACTATGACTGACATTATTTTGAGCACTTTAATCATCCTAATTTTTGAATCCTTATGTAGTATTTAAATAACTTTCATTTTATGCATTAAAATTCTTTTTTTAAACATTGATCCAAAATAGGTTCAGGAGAGACAAATTACCACACAAAAAAATAAAAATAACAATAACAAAAACGGAGCACAGAATCATTTCCAGCTCATATTTATCATATTTATATACCTTTGGCAATCTTAATATTAACTTCCTGAAATGGATTTCAATATGGTGATGAAAAGAATGAGATAACATGCATGTCAGTTCAGTATATGAAAACCTATGCTTCCCTTTTATATCATCTTACTATCCAGACACACAAACCATTGTGGCAAAACACCTCCATTTTGAAGGTTTAACCCTTTCATGGGCTTTCTGAGTATGCCATCTGTAAATCACAAGGGATTTTCCTCCTAAGGAGGATTACCACGTCACTACTTGCCTTAGCCACATCCTAAAGCAGTAGAATATCCACAAAAATCATAAGCTTAATGTGTTCATTTACAGTTTTCTAATGTGCACTAAAGTAAACACATAAATATGAGAATAATGATTGCATGTCAGAGAGGTTTAAGATGACATAAAATGTACAGGTTGCCTGTAGAATTCTTCTAATGATTTTAGGTGCTGTTCTCACTGAGGGAATATAGTAATTTCTCTTTATTTACACACATCACTTAGTACATAATTTGTGCCCTTGATGGTTTTTAATGTTTGTGTCATGCCCACAGAACTGTAAAAGAAGGCAGGGTGGAAGCTGGGAGGAAAAGAAATGACAGAAAATCCCTCATTCACACCAAAGAAAAACTCTTAAAAAAATGTCCACAAATAAGAATACATTGAATGCTGCATCTGTTAGCCCCAGGACAATAACTGCCCCCAGAAGATGACAACAAATGAAGATTTTATTGTCCTTTCTCTGACTTTCTAAAATGACATGGAACCTTGCATGTTCTGGGCATAATTCCCAGAAGTAGAGCATACTCTCCAAAAATTCACAGATGCTCTTCTGGGAATGAGGTGGTGGCACTGGCAACATAAATGAGCTGACAGCATGTGACCATTCCTGGAAGCACTGCCTTCTGGAGACTAGACTTTCAAGAAAGAAAACCAAATTGAATTCTGTTTCATTCTTTGGAATATCCTATATATTTTTAAAACACATAAATTAATATTATGTGGAAGTAAAAAGCAAGTTTGTGGTTGCTGGGAGAAATCACTAATAAGCTTATTGAAAATGAAGTCATGGTGGTTTGAATTATCAATGATTGATATTTCTGAGGCACCGTGCAAACAAAAAATGGGAAACAGTTACTTAACAGCCACTGACAGATCAATTCATTATGTTTTGCAAAAGAACAGTACAAAATGCATACTTGTAAAATAAAGCCTTTGTTGACAATACAGATTGTCTATATTATCATAATAACTTGCACTTAACAGTGATTTTAACTTAGATTCATAGGCTGATAATCTTTAAAAGTGACCTTTGTAATCATAGACCAACTTCTTCATTTATAGACCCTCAGAGATTGAGCAACTTACTCAAGATGAGCCAGCTGTGACACAAAAGAAGCTCTCCTGAATTCAAGGGCAATATTTTACCTTTTCCAATTACCAAGGGTTTGAAAATTTATTATCTCATTTGAGGACTCCAGAACATCTGTGGAAGCAGTTCTATTCTCATTTTCAAATACAGAAATCAAAGTCCAAAGAATTTTACCTAATTGCTCTACTGAATACTTAAAAACCATAGGCTTTTTTTGTTGTTGTTGTTCAACATATTGCTACATTTAGGGCAGGCAAAGGTGGCTCAGTGGCAGAGTTCTCGCCTACCATACCAGAGATCTGAGTTCAATTCCCGGTGCCTGCCCATGTAAAATAAATAAATAAATAAATAAATAAATAAATAACTGATTATACTTCCTAACAGTTTTCCACTTTATATTCTTGTCAAATTACAGAAAGGGAAACTTTCTTTACTACATAAATAAAGAAATTCGTTTTCTGTTTTAAAAACAACAACAAAAAATATTCAGTTGTTAACTCCTCTAGAAGCAATTTAATAGCCGCTCTGTCAGTTGACATATGGTGGCAAAGAATGAAGATGTTCTTCATTTTTATATACTGTTTTGGGTTGAATTGTGTCCCCAAAAAAGATGTGTCCAAGCTCTAATGTCCATGCGGTATATGATGTTAATTGGACTAGGGTCCTGGTAAATATGGTCAAGTTAAGATGAGGTCATATTGGGGAGAGTAGTCCATATTTCAATGACTGATGTCACTTAGCAAAGATGGAAATTGAGAGACACAGACACGCAGTGAAGACAGTCACGTGAAGACAGAGAAAGAGAATGAAGTTATGCTGCCACAAATCGAGGACTGCCAAGGATTATGGGCAAACACCACAAAATAGGAAGAGGCACAGAATAAACACTTCCCTAAAATCTTCAGAGATAGTATGGCCCTGCAGACAACTTGAGTTCAGGCTGCTAGTTTTCAGAATTGCAAAAGGACAAATTTCAGTTGTTTTAAACCACCCAATTTGTGGTAATCATTTACAGTAACCTTAGTCATCTAATAATACATATGCATAAGAGATAGGTGTATTATTTTGCAATACAAAAAATAAATCAAATGCCAGCTGATGTTTCATATTAGTGCAGTCATTCATGACTCAAGGAATATAATAAATCATAGTACCATAATTCAGTTGATACTTGAAGCTTTGGTGTAATTTTCTCTTTATATGTCAGTCTCCCCAATGTGATATCAAAGAGATCAAAGTTAGGGGTCACACACTGACTTTTGAATGTGTGGTTCCCAGCATATTATCTTACACATACTAGGTTTTTGGTAAATGTTTTGTGTAAATTAATGGTTACATCAATAAAAGAATGAATTTTTCTGAGTGTATGATCACTAAAAAAAAAAAACTATGAGTTTATTTGATAAATCAAAATGAGAATCAATAGACAAAGAGAAACTGATATGAACAGTAATTTCAGACTTGTTCCATATCTTGAGTTTCTTTACCAATTTGGCCATTAGTATTTCAATCCAAATTATTTACATTATTATGGTGCAGTGATCAATCTTCATATATTTTCTTCCATTTCTTCTTGATAAAGAATATTTGTTGAAGATAACACTACAAGACAAAGAGGTATTATGGATAATATGGGAAAAAACAAATATGGTAACTTGTTTTCCCTGTATTTGTCTCAATTGCTTGCTAAGGGCCAGGACTTTGGCCAAAGTTTTAGTATTTGTTCATTTTCTATTTCAGCATTCTTTTGGGTTTTACCCAATATGTACAACATATTTATTTGAAAGATGGAAAATGAGCTATGAAGACATTCATGAAACAATCATTTCGTTTTTCCAGGAATAAAAACAAAATGGAAAGACACAAAATGGCATTGCCTATAGCACATATATTCCAATACAATGGCTCCTGATTGATAGACAATCAAAGAAACAAGCAGACACATATTAGAAATACTCCTATTGTTTTATTTGCAACAGATTTGTTTGTGTATAACTTGGATACAGTATTAAGGTTTAACAGAACACCTATTCTATCTACTGATAATAAATTTTATGATTGGTTAATAGCAGCAAATAATCTCCTTTGTTCTCATGATTATATCTGAGAGACCTCTTTTTCTGTGCATTTTCAGGTGTCAGTCATCCAAATATAATGATCTGAAGAGATTCCAAATATTGATTTTTTTTTTTTTTCTGGCAAAGCTTCTCCTACTTTTCCAGGAAAAAAAAAAGTATGAAAAACCATTATACGTACTCTCTGTGTCCTCTGTGCTGCTGCTTTTGTGCTGGCCTAGCATATTGGTCCCCACCCTGGCCCCCTTTAATTCACTGAAACAATGAAACCACTTTTCTTGAATAAATTAGCATGTCCAAATTGACCACACATGTTTAGCTTTGAAACAAGTTCATGTAACCATTCAAACAGAAATTCAGGAACACACAGAATGGGGCAGGGGGACAAGGAATTTTACCATTTTCTAAGTTATAAGCAGTGATACTATTTACTCTAGAGAAGTAGGTGTACTCAATCTCTGAAAAGCAAGCCAGAAAAGTGCCTATAATGGCTTATGTTCAAAGGGATGACAAGGTTGGAAATTATACATGAGAAAGGTTTTACATTCATTAATTTTTCAATTATCTGTTTAATATGTGGAGTAGCTACTTTTTTTTTACCATATATTCTTTTAGGCACCAAAATGTACATTAGTAAACATAACAGATAAATCCCCTACCTTCATAGAGCTTCCTTACTGATGGACTATTGTGGGTTGAATTGTGTCTACCAAGATATATGATCAAGTCCTCACTCTTACCCACTCCTGTATACCCTCATTCCCCCATTCTCCAGAATGTGACCTTATTTGGAAATAGGATCTCAGCCAATGTAATTAAGTTAAGGTAAGGTTATACAAGAAAAGTATTAAATTCAGTTAATTATATCCATATAAAGAGAAAGAGATTTGGATATAGAACCTGATTCACCCAGGGAAGGAGGCCATATGACTACAGAAGTAGAGAGCAGAGTGATGTCGCTAGAAGGTAATGCTTGCTGATAACCTCAAGAGGTGAGGAGGAAGGCATGGGACCATTTCTTCCTTAAAGCATGTAGAAAACACCTTGATTTTGGACTTCTAACCACCAGAACTACGAGAGGATAAATTTCTGCTGTTTTAAGCTACCCAGTTTGTGGCATTTTGTTGCAGCAGCCCTGGTAAACTAACACATGGAAAAAGATAGAAATAAAATTAAACAAGTTAGCATGTTCTTTGTCAGATGATATTAAAGACTGTAGGAAAAATAAAGGCAGGTAAATGGGAGAGGGACTCCCCGGGGAAGATTCTAGGCAAAATGAACAACTGCAAATGTTCTGAGGTGGAAAAACACCTAATTGTAGGAAAAATAACCTGAAATATAGTGGCTGAGAGGTGGAGTTATTATGGATAAAATCAAAGAGGTGAATGTTGTTCAGGGTTTTTTAAAGTCCATTTTAATGACTTTGGCATTTACTCTGAGTGAAATGGGAGGCCCTCAGAAAATTTCTATAGTGAAATGACATGATCTGACTTACATTTTGAAATGATGACTTTGGCTTTTTTGTTAGAAATAGATCAGAACATTCATTTCCCGGTGCCTGTCCATGCAAAAAAAAGAAAGAAAGAAAGGAAAAGAAATAGATCAGAAAAAGTAAGGTGTACAGGTTTGAAAGTGTTATATACCCTAGAAAAGCCCTGTTTTAATCTTGTAGGAGCAGCCATTTCTTTTAATCCTGATTCAATATTGTCAGTGGAAACTTTTCACTAGATTATCTCCATGGAGATGTGGCATGCCCAATTGTAGGTGTGAACTTTTGATTAGATGGAGATATCCTCCACCCATTGCAAGTGGATCTTGATTAATGTACTGGAATGGAGTCCTTTCAAAGAGAAAACATTTTGGAGAGAATCAGAAATGACAGAAACAACAGAGCCAACAGAAACTTCAGAGCAGAGCTGACACAGATGCTGATGCTTGGAGAGCAGAGACATGGATGTTTGGAGAAGCTTGTACCCAGCAGATGTCACCATGAAATGATAAGAAGCTAGAACACAGAGCACAGGAAGCCAAGAAATGAAAGTCAGGCCCAGAAAAGCGAAGTGAGGAACCCCCACAGGAAGAGTAACAGAGTCCAGGAGCAAGGAGATGCCAGCCACACAACTTTCCAACTGACAGAGCTGTTGAAGATCCATCAGCCTTTCTTTAATTAAGGTATCTCTCCCTGGATACCTTAGTTTAGACATTTTCAAAGGCTTAGAACTATAAACTTTGTACCTAATTAAATCTCTCTTTTAAAAAGCTATTCTGGTTCTGGTATATTGCATTCTGGCAGCCTGCAAACTAACACATAAGGGCAAAAGCAGGAGACCAATTAGGATCCAATATGGTGGAACAATGATGATGTCTTTAAAGACGATGGTTGTCTAGATGAGGTTGTGGCATGCTGAAAATATTTTTAAAGCTGAACACAAAGCTTGTTAATACATATAATGTCTCAGGTGAAAGAAAAAGAGATGCCAGTTATCAAGGCCCTGAGGTTTTTGCTTTGGTCGGTTAGAAGAATAGAATTGCTGTACTTGGTTGAGGAAGTAGAATGAAGGTTGGAGTGAACATCAAGAATTAGCTTTTGGACACATAGGTTTATAATGTGTACTAGACATCAAAGTGAGATGTCAGGTAAGCATTTGGCTCTACAGGTCTGAGATTCAGGAGCTGAAATTTACATTTGGGACTTCTCAGAACACACATAGTAATTAAACACTGAATTTAGATTAAGTCATTTACAAGTTAGTGTAAATTGGAAGGAAAAGATACCAAGATGCTAAACTTTGTGGCACTCTGAAATTTACACATCAGGGAGATCAGAATGAATCAGTAGAGCAGATAAAAAGCAACTGCCAGTGAGGTGTAAAAAGAATAAGGAGATGGTGATTTCTTAGAGGAAAAATGATTGTGGTAGGGGGTAAGATGCTACAAGACTGGGAGCATGGTGGGAATAGTACTAATTATTGAGAGAAGATTTGCAAATTGACCAATATATTTCGCATTATGGAGGTCACATTTTACTTTAAAGAGTCTTTTGTTTTTGTTTTGTTTGAGGATCGTACACAAAAAACTGATAGGGTGATACGGTGGTGGCTTAGCAGCAGAATCCTCACCTGCCGTGCTGGAGACCCGGGTTCATTTCCTGGTACCTGCCTATGGGAAAAACAAAAAACAACTAATTGATATGGTTCAAGGCAGAATGGAAGACAAGAAATTGGAAAGAAACAGCAGGTCTTTTAAAAGAGTTTTTCCATAACAGGAAAAGAGAAAGGGGGTGAAGTCAGGATGTTGTTCTGCAGCCAAGAGAGGGTTGTACCTATATGGGAACATTTAAGCATGATTTTTACCTGATGGAAATGATCAAATAAAGAGGAAAAACTAGTAACAAATCCTGAAGCAATGTGCTCAAATACCATGAGTAGTTGGAGTCCAGTGAACAAGTGGAAGGGTTGACTTTAAATAGGAGCACAGAGAGTTCATCCACAGTAACAAGGTAAAAAGTAAGACCTATAAATTCAGCAGCTGGTAAGTGTGTAAATGAGGTTGTGGGAACATTATGTTTATGTGTTTATTTCTCAGAAAAATAGAAAACAGTGTTCTTGTTTGAGCCACAAGTTGGGGTAAGAGTTCCTGGAGAGTTGAAGATGATAGAGTTCTGAAATTGTCCTTTAAGACAGTAGAAGAGTACAGACTAAGGAAATGCAATAAGATAGAACTAAATGCCAGCTTCCGTTCCCTAGGTTCTAAAACAAATGCTATGCAATGGGTTTGCTTAAACGATGGGAATTTATTGGCTCAGATTTTTGAGGCTAGGGGAAGTCCAAATCAAGGCATTATTAAGGTGGTGCTTTCTCCCACAAGTCTAGGGTGTTCTGAGGATGTGGCTACAGATGATCCTTGGTCCTTGGCTTCCTACTCTAGGCATACGAATATCATTCTGCTTCTAAAGGACCCTGGCAATAGGATTAAGACCCTTCTTGATTGAGTTGGGCCACACCTTAACTGAAGTGACCTCATCAAAAGGTCCTGTTTACAATGAATTTCCACCACATGAATGGATTAAATTAAAGAATATGATTTTCTGGGGTAGATACAGTTTCGAACCATCACAGGGCTCATAGGAATGAGCATTCAAAACACAGAATGATATGTTTCTGCAATTATGCTGTACGATATGGTTGCAGGTTTGAAGTGATTGGCAAGTTGGAATAACCAGATTGTAGATTCAAAGAGAATATGATGAACCAAGAGAAAAATAAATGTTATTACTTATGATAATGCATCATGGAAGTTGAGTAAGAAAATAGGTTAGAATATGATTACATTCATAATACATTGTTGTGGAAACAAGTTGCTCCAAGCCTACATCTGAAAGCAATGCAAATTTATTATATTACAGTTCTGAAGGATTGATGTCTGATTTGGACATTACTGGGTTAAAATCAAGGTATTGGCATGTCTACATTCTTTTCTGGTGACTCTAAGAGAAGAATCCATTTCCTTGACCTTTTAAGCTTCTAGAGTTTGCTTATATTCCTTAAATCATGGTTTCCTTCCCTGTCTTCAAAGTAATCAATGGAATGGCATTATCAATCAATGGCAGATAAGAAGGAAAGAATAGGGCTACATATAAAATGATCTGTGAACCAGTTATCATTTTTATCTCCTCTTCTGCATCCCTCTCCCACTCTAAAGGACAACTGTGATTACTCTGGGCACACCACAGATAATTCATAATCATCTCCCCATCTCAAGTTCCTTAATTTAATTACATCTGTAAAGTCCCTTTTGCCATGCTCACAAGATTTGAGAATTAGGGCATGGACATTATTCTACCTATCACAATGATTAAGGAATGATATGTTAAATGGATTTTGTGTCCCAGTAATTTTGAAGACTGCTAAGGGATGAACATTGTATGGAATTATCAGGTGTGGCTGAAGTTGCCATTTTTTCCATTATCTGTCTTCTGTTAATCTTCCTGGATACTCAGCTAGACATAACTTCATGCCTCCCTTGTAATTAGGTGCAGCTATATGATTGAATTCTGGCCAAAAGAAAGAAAATAGGATTGATGTATATCACTTCCATACCTGGCCCACAAAATTGTCTCATATATGGTCTTCTTCTTTTCCTTTTGATGTCTGGGGAAAACAAAAAAAAGATGATATGATGGTTTGCTAAAGCTGCTGGAATGCAATATACCAGAAATAGTTTGGCTTTCACAATGGGGGATTATTAGCTTAGCTTACCAATTTATAGTTCTAAGGCCAACAGGTTGATACCTTCTCCAAAAACAGGCTGCTGGCCTTCAGGGTTCCTTTGTCAGATAGCAAGGCTCATGGCCAGAGTCTGCTAGTCCTTCACTTCCAGGTTTCACCCCTTTCAGTCTCTTGTTCCAGTGGCCTCCTCACTGAGCTCCTGTGGGTCCTCTTTTAGCTTCTCTGGGATTTTTCTCTAATTTCTTTCTTGGCTCTTTCTGTCTTTTATCCTCTCATAAAGGATTCCCATAAAAGTATTAAGACCCATTTGGATGGAGTGGGTCACATCTCAATTGAAATAACCTAAGCCAAAGATCCAACCCACAGAAGGTCTGCATACATAGGAATGGATTAAAAGAACATGGCCTCTTCTGAGGAACATAACAGCTTCGAACCAGCGCAGATGGTTTACACTTCATTTAAAATAGCTTAAATAAACTTAAAAATACAGTTCCTCAGTCAATCACACCAGCTATATTTCAAGTGCTTTATAACCACATGTGACTATTGGCTACAATATTTGTCTGTGCATGTATAGAACAGTTTAATCATTTACAGAAAGATTTATTGGACTCAGTTGAAGGACAGGAATTCAGAATCACAACAAGGCAGAAGCCTGGTTCCCTAGATGACTGCATATAGAAATATTCCATCCCCATTCCTGATTGACATAAGACTATTCCAGGATCAATAAATAACATTTTCTTCTGTTAAGTCGTTTAGATTTGAGATTCTTTGTTTATGGCAGTTAGCACTCCAAATATGGCTAGAAATAAAAGAAAAAAATTTTTTTGACATTGTGATATTTTACCAAGATCCCTTTTAAGTACAAGGAATGCATTAGACCAGTTATTGTGAGGGTTGGCCATTATCAAAAGATTTATTGATATGGTAGTATAAAAGCCTGAGTCTCTTACCCCAATCTGTGATGACCCTGAAGAATCATCCAATTTTCAGACATCCTTGTAAAGTCATATGAAGCTTCCTTTAAGACTGCATCACAGCTTGAGTTTTCCTTCAGCATAATCCTGCTTATATCTCTTCCCCGATACAGGGGCTTTGGTTTTGTTTTACTTTGCTTTGTTTTATTTTTCTCAAGGGCACTTGCTAATATACCTCCTGCATGCTAACTACGATCTCAGAGTCTGATTCCTTTGGAATGCAACCTGATATAATTGGCCCAAGAAAGCCAATGGATGCTGGATTGAATTTAAGAGCTGGATGACCTACCCAGCTAGTAACATAGGACCCATCACTTGTGCTAGATGGATCACAGAGAGACCCTGTTAAAAGTTGATGCTTCAGCTGTTAAACCTTTCACCTGTGCTGATGATATATTTGTGGAAGGGAGTACATCAGCTGGGGCCAGGTATTAGGCATTTGAAAAAAAAAAGAGAGAGAGCTAGAATAACTATAAAGACAATACTATTGGGTTGCTATTGCTGAGTTTGCTTGATAAGCTGGAGAAAATACAGGGAAAAGCTAAGAGTACTACAATTAAAGCTAAGAGTGAAAGCCGAAAGTTCTCTTTACTTGCATACAGAGTCTCACCTCTTAAATAGAAGAGCAGAGAAAGTTTAGGACAAAGCTCAGGATCTACTTGAAGAATATGCAAGTTCCCAAGAAGGTTGAACTATAGAGCAAGAAAGGTCAGGTCCCAGGTTGGGAAATAGTGAAACCCTGAGGCATAGGATGGGAATATTGGGCTCCCCTACCAATAGTGAATCCCCATATCTCCTAAACTCTCTGAGCCTGCAGAAGTGGCCTGCTCCACCTTATTAAAAACTAATCTAGTATTCTCTTTTCTTTGAAAACAAGGTATGCCACCCTCTTCAAGACAGCATTGCCTGTCCTCAAGATATGCAGCAAATTTCCCCCCTGCCACTAGGCAAGTAAGCAGAGTTAAGTCTCAATACAATCTGGTCGAAGACATGCTTGGTCAATAAGGGAAGAAAGGGACTGTATCCTGAAGTAACTACAGGACTCAATACACATGGGGCTGAAACAGGGTTGGATAAGGGAGAATTTATCAATATGGATGCACTTCCCAGATTACAGAATTTTACACCCTGACAAAGATTTCAGGATACGGCACTAATACTATGTTGGAACCATGGAAAATGCAACATTTATACTAAGTGAGAAAGCCCCAGAGGATACACCATTTAATAATGCAATTGGTGGGGCCACTGGGTATGTAATCCATCTATGCTCTAAAATACATAGATCTTTCTCAGCATGATAATTACCCATGTATAATTGAGATATATAATTGAAACAGACATATTCATAATATAGTCTGAAGAAGTATGGATCATCTGGATATCCAGGATAAATTCACATTGTCCCGTTATAGAGGCAATATTATGCATATCAGGTTGGATCAGCCAGAAGTTCTCACTCAACTAGCTATGAAATTGTGGGGTTTGCCAAAACAAATGCACATTAGAGAATAGACGATAAGCTCTATGAAGATTTAAAGGTCTGCTGTATGTGTCATATTTTTATGGGTTCATGATCTGGGTAATGCAGGTCATCCCCTGTGAAGTAAAGGACAAATTATTTGTACATCATCTCTTCATATAACGAACGAACCATGATAATGAATGAAGCACCTTGCCTGGTAGGCCACTTCAGGTTCTGTTGGCAATATATTCCTTGGAACACTGAGAATACTTGTCTGCCTTTATGATGGGTGACAAAAAGGCTGTCAGTTTTTAGTAACGCCCAGAGCAAGAATTTTCAGCAGATCTAGACTGTGAAGCAAACAGTTCTGATCCTTAGGCCATGCAACCTGGAAGATCTTATGTAATGAAATTTTCAGCACATGGAGATGATGCAGTCCATTGTAAGAAAGGGATACTACTGAGAATAAGCAAAAGTAGAATCAGAGAGCACAGCAAAATGCATTAGCAGGTAGCCCACTATGGTGGTTTGAAGTTGTATGTACCATGAAGAAACATGTTTTCAAATTTAATGCATTCTGGTGAGTGTGAATCCATTGTAAATAGTACCTTACGATGAGACCACTTTAGTTAAGGTGTGACCACCTCAATCAGGATGGGTGTTAGTGCTATTACTGAAGTTGTTCATAAGCAGAACAAAATGCATATAGAGAAAGCCACAGGAAGCAAGAGGCTGAAATAGACCCTGGAAGAGAAGGAAGATAGCAAGAGACACTGCCATGTGTCTTGCCAAGCGACAGAGGAAAAAGGACTATAGCAGCCATCCCCAGAACCCCAGTCTTCAGGTAGAAAGCATTGTCTTACAATGCCCTGATTTGTATATTCTCCAACTATTCAAAATACCAAAAAATTAATTTAAAAATTCACACATTTGTATATTTCTGACATGAAGCAATGCAACATGCTACAGGTGTGTTTCTTTTCTTTCTTTGTTTTTTTTTTCATTTCTGCTAATTGATTGAGAATGCTTAACTTGAATTGGTGACTATATAACTTGACAAGTTGTAGCCATAATTAGAGTCACAGAAAAGCCAACTTCAAGCAGAATAACCAGGATAGACCAAATATAGAATGTGTTATATTGTTTATCTTGTGAGAATATGAACCATACAACAACCATGTTGAAGACTGGTTTTACTCTCTGTAACTTATAATTAATATGCAGTGAAGCTTGGAATTTTGTTAAATATAAGAACACCTGAGAAAATAAACACTTTTCTGGCCTTTCTAGAAATTCTTAGCTTTGTTTCCAATTATTTCATATTTCTTTTTACTATTTAGAAGTCAGACAATATTTCAAACCCCAATATAATTTTAAGAAATGAACAATGACAAAGAGTCTACTGTTCTATTATTTGGCTCTGATTTATACCCCCATACTTACAGCACCATATCTCCAAATCTCTGCTTCTTCTTGTTATGCTACTATAGACCACTTGTTCTCAAAAATGTTCAAAATAAAACTCATCATATTTCTACTAAATATGCTATGCACTTTCCAAAACGTGTTTATTTCTGGCAAACAGCAAGAATGCATTTCTTAATCTCCTTCAGATGTGCAGCCCTGAGGCTAAATCCTATCCAGTGTGCTATAAATGAAGGGAATGAATACATCTTCCAGATATGACCAATGGAGAATCCGTATGAAACAATATATACTCCAACGCTCCTTTTTTTCTCATGATTAATGGAAAAATAATTAGAGAGCTACAGAAAAACTACCTGTGTTTTCTTCAAACTCCCTATATCTATAGACTTTGATAAATGAAAAATAGAAAGATTAGTAAACACTTATACGGGGTGTGAGGCTTGATATTTAGGAATTCTATCTTGATACTTCATCAGTTTCATCTAAATTGCCTACAAGTAAGAAAACATTGACAAGAAAGAAAGACCATGATCAAGAAAATCATATGCGTAACTTCTCTGGACTGTAGTCAGGAGCATAATAATCCCATATGCTAAACAATGTTATTCTTAGATATGATTTATGAAGCAAAAGTGTGTTGGCATGGGAGGGGTATAATTCTCAGAATTCTTTATCAAAAGACATATCAAAGCCATGAAAGTGTTTGTTATTACAATGGAAATTGCATTGTGTACTCCCCACCCATGAAGCTGCTAATGTTCTAGTGAACTGAATACACTGATAAGCCCAAAGTTGCCCTATCATGACAAAGACAGAATTTTAGAATTATCAACTCATTAATTTATAGGATTATGGCATTTGTTTTCATGTTGCCAAATCAGAAAAAAAAAGCAAATAAACTAATGGCTACTTTTGGGAAGAATTGACCATTATTTTGACCTACTTAGGTAATTCAGATGTTCTTATGCAAATGCTCCTGTGGAACTAAGTAAAATATGTTGAGCATATTGTAGAAATGGGAGAAATATCTCAAGAAGGTTGACGTTTTCTACCTATTAGATATGGTCATTAGCAATATTCATAAATATACTGACAGCGTTCACTACAATTTCCTATTCTTTTGCTTAAAAAATCCACTCTAAAGAAATGCATTGCACTAAGTTATAATTAAGATGGCTGTCAAAAGATATTATATATAATCAGCTGCGTACCATCATAAGGTAGACAAAAAATAGCAGTGCTGTTGTTCTCTGTCTAATTAGGTCAGAGCAATGGCAACTTTAATTAGAGTTATTGTCAAGATACTGCTTAAAGTCTATAACAATAAACAATGTCATATGCCTGCTCTTGTGTATTTTAACCCTGTTGGAGGATCGGGATTTTTGTGTATTTTAAGCTTGTTGGAAGACAGGGATACATATTTTTTTATTTACAAATTGAAAAGACTCTTTTCATTATATGTCTTACAAAATCACCTCTTCTGGTGTTTTTGCAGTCAATAACTATTGGCAAACCCACCAGTTCTAACAGGTGGTCAAAAGTCTAATGAAATTATTTTAACTATTTCATAATATATTAAAGCCATTAAGATCCTAAAACAGAAAAATCCTGAGAATCAGAACTAAGTATTTGCAGAATGGATTTTTCCTATGTAAAACTTATGTTCATGTGTTTAATATGGTAATTTAGGGAAGCAATGTATTTCCTCAAAATGCCAAATAATTGATTATAAAAATGACTTGGAGTCATTACTGGAAACATCAAACTTGCAAGAACATTTATCATTTAAATTGGCTCTGAACATGACCACTTTTCTGAATTCTCTGTTTTTTTTAAAGTATGGTACATAACTTTCAACAAGGGCTAACTATAAGGACTATATTTTATTTGTCTTAATTGAGAAATGTATAGATAATTCTGAATCATTTTAAATAGATTGACATCTCACATTTTTATACATTCATTGTTCCAGTTTAGTTTTTGCTTAGGGTAAGTTTCAGAGTAAAGTAAGAAGCTTGTCTAAATACAAATTCATGGAAATAAATAGAAATTATTTCGTCTTTTCTAGGAAGTGTATTGCTTAAAATATGAGTAATATTTGTTTGCAATCTGGCTGCTAATTTATTTATTTGACTTGTATTAATTTAACAGAAATTATGTTCACCCCTTTAATGAAACATTTATTGGCACATGCAGTATAAGTTGGTCTTAAATGTTTAAGGTCAAAATTTATTTTTCTATTTAGATCCAGAACATTGTGTTGCACTTAATGAAGTAGGCCATCACTGCCTTTAGGATGTATTCAGGCAGTCCTTGACACAGGTGTTGATAGAGGTAATCAACCAAGAACAACCTGTGGCTTCTAGAAAATACCCTTCTCTCCCCAGTTTCCTCATTTTCATTATTTCTTCTTATTCTTGATGTAAAACAGTGTCTGGAGTGGTGTGCCTTCTCTCTTCCAATGTACTCTGTCCTGCAACTTTTATTCTCATTAATCCTTTTATAGGAAAAGCTCATGATCATGGACCTGGCCTGGCTGGTTACAACAAGAAGAGTAAGATAAGCTGCCTCCCCATTAAGTTTCCACTGCTGTCCTTCAATCCTACCTGAGGTCTCTCACCAAAAATCAATCTGCTCCTCAGAACATCTAATATATTTTAAATTGTTTCTCTTCAAAGTCTTTTATGTATGCCCTCTCTTCATTCCCTCACTTCACCCACTTATGAAAAATATATCTAGGATGACATAAAATGCAATGGAAGTTTCCTTAAACTTAGTGTGGAAATAGTCTGTGGAAATGAATGGAGGTGAAAAAAAGAGAGAGAGACAGAAACAGAGAGAGAGATTACTCCAGTTTATTTTCACTTTAGGACAAATCTAGATTGTCAATAAGAGACATTTCAAAAGACAACAGAAACATGACGTTGGGCATTCTTTATCGTAAGTAGGAAGAGATTACCAATCGCTATCACCTGGTCAGGCAGAAGGGGAAGAATTCAAGGGAAAGACAAGCGTCCTTACAGCTCCTTGTCTGCCATCCCAAATCTCCTAATTGTCCTCAAGCCTACTCCTCATTGTTCAGTGTTTCCACTCCAGCCTTTCATCTTCTTAGCACCTATCCTCTGAGACCCTCTGACTCATGGTACCAGACCACTGGAATCAAAACTTATTTGTTTTCCCTGCCTGTGAATGAGAGAAGGAGAAGCTGGAGAGACACCCCTCTTCATAGAAATACGTAATTGTTTTCTGATGCTGAAGTTCTGTAGTGCTGTGTGAACAGTGTGCGTTTCTGGCATTTAGGAGGATAAAGAGGGTTCTGTAAACTAACCTAAGACTATATCTAAGATGAATAAACCATTCCATTAGGCAAAATGTATTTTGTGTTTCAAACACCTAAGTTACCTATACATTTTGGGAAAACTTTATGGTTATATGTTTATTGCTGTTTTTCATTCTTTCAAAGGAAAACAGAAGAAATTGTATTGGGTTCCTCTGAAAATATGATTCATCTTTGAGAAAGCTCTGCTCAGTGGTGGAGATCTTAGGAAAGAGACAGGAGTAGCATGAACCTTAGTTTAGAATTTTGCTTCATTTTGTCCCTCTTCTCAATATGGAATTTTTCTTCCCTTCCTTTGAATGGCAGCCCTCTACAACCACATTACCCAATGCCATATTCTTCTTTATCAGTAAAACATGATCTTCAGAAAGTATCTAAAACATTTTTACATGTAAGTTATATATACCCACAAAGTAATGTAAAGCATTGGGTTCCTAACAATAATTCTTGGTCGTTGCTCTGTACATTATGAAGGGACAGAGGGACAGTTGTTAAAAAATAAATTGTGTAGGCATGCAGGACTTTGGGAGTACTGCTGTTCTCTCCAGCCAGAGCAAACAACAACAAAAAAGATTCTAATGTTAAAAATTATGAAAAGGAGCTTAAAGTATTATGTCTCATAATGGAATATACATTTGGACAGAGATATCAAAAAAGCAATAAGCCGAAGGAATAAAGATTTGTATCAGGCAATCAGTTAGGAGGTACTTGAAGGAGACCTACAGAGAACAAATTCTATGGCAAGCTTTGGCAGAAACTAAATGTGATAATGAATAGTGAATGCATTTGCAAAAGTGGTCAGGGTTCGATGCATGTAAGATTTATTTGTTTATTTTCTCAAGAAATATTCACTGAGCTCCAACTGGACACTACATACCTAGCAAACACCATTTTGGGTAGTAGGATGCAATGGTGAATAAGATAAAGGTCAGGCCTGAAAGAGCTCAAGGTCTAGGAAGGAAGAAAATAGTAATAAGAGGTCTAAGCATAGGGAACACTAGGAGGTCAGAAACCCTGTAACTAATTCATGTTTTGGTGGTTTGGGTGGGAGGGAGTAGTAAAGAAGTAGATCCTAGAAATCTTCACAAAAGATAGGTCTGAGCTAAATGGTTTGTCTGTCCCAATCAACAATGCAGTTACAGCAAACCAGAAAAAGTGACTTATTTTACACTGCAATATTACACTTCAAGTCTTAGTTGATAAATATCACCCTTTCTATTTAGAATTTCAAGGCAACTACGTCTCTTTAATAAAATCTGTCAAATATGTATTTTAAATGCCATGGTTATCAGGGAGTCATTGCATGATCAATAAGACACTTGCAAGGAAGAGAGGGGTATCCCTTTTGAAAATGAAAGTTAAGTTAAAGTCCTTTATTGGCACTAGGTAAGGCAATAACTATGGAACATGCCTAGTTAGGAGGTCCTGCTGTCTTGTGTTCCTTTGAGAGAGGTTGGTGATGCCAGTTCTTAACCTTAGAAACATTGAAAATAAAAAGGTAAAATGGTTTGTCACTCCAATGAGGCTACTACAAACAGCATTCACTCCCCTGGCAAGACAAGTTAAACAGAGTGGTTTGGTTCTCAGCAGGACAAAACAGAGTGCTCATAAGCTTTCAATGGTACGTTTTTATTAGCAACAAAAGGCTCCAGCAGCTCCATAAACTCATCTTCAGAATAATTTCTGAGCTTTTTCAGCTTGTTTTTTCATCCTTTCCTAGGAAAATTGAGTTGTCCAAGTTGCTGCCTAAGTTCACCCCCACTCTCTATTTTGGCAAGGAGATAGAGAAAATAAGACAGGAAAAGTATTTTTGACACTTGATCCTTTGCTTTAAATAAGCACTAGGGCTTACTTTTTGCATCATTCCTTTGTTATAGGAATTAGGCTGTATCACATTCCTTCTTTCTATGGCTCAACCTGTCTTTTCCCTCTGGTGTCCTCTGCATGGTTTATTTCCCACACAAAGAGGTTTACTCTGCCTGCTAATACTACTCATTTGAAACTTTGAACATATCTCCAGTATTTAACCGTTCACCATATATTTACTAAACACTTAAGCTTACGAATTGTGTTTGGTGCTTGGGCCATAATAACCAGTAAGAGAGGGTTCCTGCCTTCAAGGCGCTTGCTGTGAAATCCAAACTGGAGGCATAAAGCAAGATTATTTGAAAATAGCAGCAGGACAGTATCATTCAGCACATCTGAGGTTTGATCAACCAGTCTTAAGGACTAAAATGTTGTCCTGGAGAGAGTGGCAAAAAAATTAAAACTAGGAAAATAGGGTGGAATTAAGAGACCAAAAAATGTGAAACAATGTTCCAAGTGGAATGAGCATGTATAGAGAAAGAATGTTTACTTTGTTGAGAAACAAAAAGATGCTGTTGTGTTAGTTTGAAACTGTTAGGTACCCCAGAAAAGCCATGCTCCTTTAATCCTAATCCAATCTTGTGGGGGCACCAGTGTTCTTTTAATTCTGATCTAATATTGTAGGGTGGGACCTCTTGATTAGGCTGTTTCTATGGAGATGTGTCACACCCAATTGTGGGTATGACCTTTTATTAGATGTATGCATTTAAGGTAAGTCTTAATTAGTTTACTGGAGTCCTTTAGAAGATGAAACATTTTGCAAAAATCTCAGATGCAGATATTTGGAGATGCTTGGAGAACCAATAGTAGCCAGAGCCCAGCAGATGTTTCCATGTGCCTTCCCATTAGACGTTAAGCAAGTCAGAACCTAGAGAGAGCGGATACAGAGAAGCTAAGCAAGGGCCCACAGACGCCATGAGCAGAAGCCACTAGAATCAGAAGCACAAAGCAGCAAATTGGGGGCAAGGACCTCAGACATTTGCCTTCCTAGCTGACAAAGAAATCCTGGATGTCATTCAATCTTTCTTTAGAGTCAAGGTATCTTTCTCTGGATGCCTTAGTTTGGACATTTGTAAGGGCTTAGAACTATAAACTTGCAACTTAATAAATCCCTTTTATGACAGTCAATCCATTTCTGGCATATTGTATTCGGGCAGCTTTAGCATACTGAAACACTCAGTTTGACTTGACTCCTAGGAAAGGGAGGAGAAAAAGTTATAAAACCAAAGTAAACAGGGTCACATCATGCTAAGGATTCCTTCTTTTCCTGAGGAATGGGAGTCATAGAAGGCTTTAAACAAAGGGTGTAAAATCAGAATTGTTTTTTTGTGGGGGGAGGGTGGTGGTAGTGCATGGTCTGGGAATTAACCCGGGTCTTCTGGCATGGAAGGCAAGTATTCTACCACTGAACCACCCATGCACCCCAAAATTGCTTTTTTTGAAAAAGGTGTTCTAGGGAAAATGAGCAGAGAAATGAAACAAAACTGAAGGCAATCACAGTTACCTAGTTGATAATAACCATACAAGCTTTGGGGAGAGTGTGGGGGAGGGGTTAAGGGAAATAGAAAGAATAGGGAGATAAGTAGTAAAAAAATAACTAGCATTGCAGACATTGAATTCTGGAGAGATGGATGCTTCAAAAAAAAAAGGCACAATTAATCAAAACACTGTGCCACTCATCAGAGACAATGCAGAAGAAGAAACAAGTTTGAAGCAGGACCAAAGATTTTACACAGATTTTATAATAACACTATATTTTATGTGCTTGTATAGATATATTAGCACATTATATCTTCTCAGCTTCACCTGTCTCTTGTTTCACCTGACACCGCAGTGAGCAATTCTGCGTTGATTATGGCCAATTTCTTATAGACCCAAACCTGACAACTGGACTGATGACTGTGGCATGTGCCTTTTGGCTCCCACCCTAGGCTTCTCTATTGACACTGCTCTTGGGATACTTCTCAGAACCCATATGTGTCAACACATGGAGTGTGATGCTACCATGGGCAGCAAGATTTTCAACTGTGATTAAATTAGGATGTAATTTAGGTAAAAAGGGAGACATTAAGATGTGTGGCAGCTGTGTTACTTGAAAAGTAGGGGGACAGTGATATATAAGGAGTTTGAAGTGGACTTTTTTTTAAAACTGCATTAGAAGATTTGTAAGACTGAAATGATAAGCAAAGTGTATCTCAAAACTTAAGCAAATTGTGAAAGAGCCACTTTAACAGATTTTAAGGGGACTCTCTTCACCTGCAGCTGCAGGGAAAATTGCAGTGAAAATCAGAATCAGGATCTAATTCTAAGTATTTCAGAAAACTTCAAAATCTGACCTTGAGACACCAAGTGATATGAGATGGAAGATACCCGTGATGAGCTGCAAATTATGAAATCCACAAAATCATATGGCTAAGTGGGCACAGCAGCAATCCATATTACAATAAAATGATACATTTGAGATTAGGTCAGAGCAGGTCTAGAAGACAAAAGTATGCTACATGACCAGGAAGAACAAATACCCATGTCACTCATCTCTGTCACTTCAAGTCATACCTATGGCAAATAAAGATAAAGATTTCTTTCAGGTAAATGAAAGAAGATAGAATTTGGGCCTGGCTCACAGTCAGGTTACATTTAGGTAAAGTTTGATACTAACAAAAGATAGACCGTGGCTGTCTCATAGTCCCTATTAGGGGTGGCCTTAAAGTATAACTGCAAAGGGAAATGTAGTGGGGAGTGAGTGCTTCCAGCTGTGCATGTGCTTGCCTAATTTGTAAGGGGATGTGATCTGAGACTGAGTCATCCCTTTGCTGGCATGTGGATCTATGGGAAGAGTTTATGCATTGATGTTTATGCACTAAGTCCAACAGCAAGGACTCATTTTCATTCCTGAATGGTCCACCTTTTGGCCACAGAGAGCCAACACAGAGCCCCTTAAATATGACCATTTCTTGAAGGAAACAACCAGGCATTTGTTGACAGCTGGATGATACAAGAGCCCTTCCACCTTGGAGGAGATAGATTTTTGTCTTACTGGAGCCAACACTTACATCATCTAACTGTTGACCTTCCTTACCTATAGTGTACAATATTTAAGGACTTAAATATCCTGTCAGCCATTTGAAAGTAGACCTCACACCAGCAAGTTATTGTTTGATAGGATTAATTAAACCACATATTCTATCACCTATGTAAATACCAAGTTTAATATCTTAGTAGATTATTAGTCTCTATCATTACCTTACCTTCCCTTGTGCTTATAGCTCTGAAATGGACAATCATTCCTTCTAGTTCTTGGCATTTGCAATCCTAATATCCATTATGATGCTAGCTCCTTTATCTGTTCTTAGGCTTCCTAACATGTTTGGCATTCTAATGCTGTCTCCTAATGACTGATATTTGGGTTTATTTTAGCCCTGTGTTCTTTCACACAACTTACAGTACTACAAGCTGATATTTAAGACAATGCAAATGATTTTGGAAATATATTATACACTTTGTTTCCATTGTGAAAATGTCTTAGTTAATTCACTCCTCTGTTTAATGGAGATTGTAACAGTATTTCCTTTATTGCAATAAGTATTAAATGAGATATCTAGATATCTATAGTGTCCTTAGAGGTATCTAACAGACAGTGAATCTTTTTAAATACTTGTATTAATATTCATATGCATTTTATTCACACGCAATTCAACATAAAATATATGAATAGTAGTGCATGAACTATTAACTTTGACATCATTTTTATCCACTGAAATTACTGAGAACCAGTAAACACTAGATGGTGATTAGATAGATAGATAGATAGATAGATAGATAGATAGATAGATAAATGTAGTTAGATAATAGCTGTATATAGAAAGAATATGTGCAAACCTAGCATTCTATTGAACTCTCATGCACCTTAAATTTATGACTCCTAACTGCTGCTAAAATATTTTGGGTCCCACATGTAAATATATCATATTTCACCAGAGCATGTGGTAAGATGTCAACTTCAGTATGTCCTCTAGTCAGATGAAATAACATCTACTTTTGTTGTCAAGAGGAGCCCTTACCTTTTTAAGAACACCACTTGACCATTTGGGTACAGTTTATACATCAGTTTTCTTCCATGCAAATAGTAGACTTCCAAGTTGAAAAGGGAAGTGCTGTGTATGTGTTTTAAGGCTTAACACAATCATATATCAACTAACATATTTGTCTAATTGATAGGTGCATGCAAAAAGGTATTACATCTTTTAATATCATAGAGTACTCTTAAATTTTTCATGCTTTCAAGCTTTTACATGTATTATTCCCTTTTCCTGTAATATTTTAACTGTTGTCTTCAAAATTCAGCTCAAATGTCATGAGAATCTAAATCCAAATTAAAAAGCATAAATACAAATATTTTAAAAGTTCCTATTAAATTTACCATGGTGCTGGTTTGAATCTGTTATGCATCCCAGAAAAGCCTATGTCCTTTTACTCCAACCCTGAAGATGCAGACCTACTGTGAGTAGAACCTTTTGATTAGGTTGTTTCCTTGGAGATGTGACCCAAGCCATTCAGGGTGGGTCTTAATCCCCTTGCTGGGGTCTTTTACGGGAGGATTAAAGGCAAAGACGTATTGGAGAGAGCTCAGAGAAAGAAAACACCCCAAGAGAAGCCAGAAAGTGCCCACAGGAGTTGAAAGAGCTTTTCAGAAGCCAGCATCCAGGAAAGAAGAACCAGCAGACATCACCATGTGTCTTCCCCTGTGACAGGGGAACCCCACATACCAGCAGCCTTTCCTCAGAGATGATATCGCCTTTTGATGCCTTAATTTGGACAACTTCAGGGCCTTGGAACTGTAAATGTATAATCTAATAATTCCCCTTTTGTGAAAGCCAATCCATTTATGATATATTGAATTCTAGCAGCTTTAGTAAACCAATACAGCCCCCAAGTCACAACTTTTAGTCTCTCTCTGTTTCCACCCCTTATACCATCAGATCTCCCAAAGAATGTATTACTAACATATCATATATTTTACTCTGTGATAGTGTTTTATTGCCCCCCCCCCTTCAGAATGGAAACTCCATGAGATAAGGCATTTTGTTCACTTTGTAACTGATAGCAAAGAATACCTGTGACATAATAGTTCCTCAAAAAATATTTGATGAAGACTGAAAGAAGGAAGACATTATTTTTTTTAATGATTGTATTGTGAAATATGCTTCTTTATTTTTGGTTATGGTGTATAAAATTATACCTGATAAATGAAGGGTACCAGAGTGAAATTTCTATCACTAGAATTGTTCAAAAAATGCTGTATAATCTTTTTCTGGAAATAGTCTATAGGGATTTATTTGCCCAATAATGCTTGGATGAGACATAAATCCTTACCAAGTCTGACTCGGATTATTTGAGCCTGTAGTTTTTGGGCATTTAACATTCCTGGGGTCAGTATAATATATTAATACAATGCTTCTTCTCTTTTCATCTGTTATCACTCTGATTTGAAAAGTGAGAGATACTCTATGGTTCCCAATTCACTAACTCCCTTTATAAAATTTATTTCTAGTGCTTTTGATAATATTCACTGTAGAAATACATGCATATACATTAACACATATATACATATATATGGATAGAGAGACAGTGAAAGACGTGATATTCTAAGGTTTAACATTTAATTAATTAAGTGGTTCCAAGAAAATTAGGGATCTACACTGGAGTTGGTGGGTAGAGAAAAGCCATGTGTTAGATCTCAAGCAGTCTGCGGGTGATACTGTTTAGGATGGTTCCTAGTGAGATAACACTTTGCAGAGAGCCACTAGCACAAGGTCTCAGAGCTCAAGGTGTGAGTAGAACTTTCATGTGTAGTTGAGAAGCTCTGGTAACAGTGACATCTAAAGTTGGATGGAAGGACATCCAAGGGCTAAAGAAGTCTAGCTAGGATTTTAGAGCCCAAGAAGTGTAAGAAGAGCCTCCTGACATTGGGGCAGCTGATACAGATTAGAACATTGAGTGAAAAGACTGTCAACATGTGGGACCTGGTGTAAGGTGTCAAAGCCCAAGGATAAAGAGGGTTTTCAAGTAGCAGAGGGAACATCATTAGTGATGGGAAGTTGTTTGGTAAAAGGAGATCAATCAAATAGGAAATACATTAGGAGTGATAAGGCCCTAGTTACTCTCTCCTAGAAAAGGGAGTTATAAACACAGAAAGGAAGATAATAGAAGGAACCCTGTATTGTTGGTATGGAATGATAGATATTGTTGTGAACTTATGATTCTCTAAATACATACACAGATATAGACGTAATATGTGTGCAAGTAAACGTGTATGTGTGTATTCCCTAGCTTTGTCCACTTGATGGGCCTGCAAGCAGTGTCATCACATTAACAATGAGCACGGCTAGCATCCATAACTGTGTTTCTAAACACCATTGTCTACTGAAAGGAAAAGAGGCTTCTTGCAGAAATGGCTAATAATACAGCTGAGAAAAGAAAAATGAAAGATGTGAAAGTGCTTAGTTAAGGATAGGGACATGTCAAACAGACACAGAAGACAGCTTGAAGGGCCTGCCACTAGCAAAATTAAGAACATTTTGAGCATCAAAATAAATGATGATATAAATAATTAAATTAAACATAAAAATGTTATGAATAAGTAAACGAATGTAAATGTATAAATTGAACATTTGATTAAAGTGATCATTTACATAGCCTGAAAATCCCTCCCCATAAAATAACTATTAACTTTAAAGGGAAAAGTATAGCTATACATTTGATAAATCTACAGTCACTATCTTAAATATATAATTATGCATTAACATCATAATCATTAGAACAAATGAAAATCATGTGACCCCTGATAAAATATGACAAGAACAAAGTGTTTCCTCTATTATTGCCAAAAGTACATGTGCTGGTTTGAAAGGATGTATGTACACTAGAAAAAACATGTTTTAATCTTAGTCCCATCTTGAAAAGGCAGCCGTTTCTTCTAATCCCTGCTCAGTACTGTGTGTTTGAAACTGTAATTAAGTCATCTCCTTTGAGATGTGACTCAATCAAGAGTGGTTGTGAAGCAGGATTAGGTGGAGACATGTCACCACCCATTCGGGTGGGTCTTGATTAGTTTATGGGAATCTTATAAAAGAGGAAACATTTTGGAGAAAATGAGAGATTCTGAGAGAACAGAGAATGATTTGGCCACGAGAAGCAGAGAGTCAGTCCACCAGCCAGCGACCTTTGGAGACGAAGAAGCAAAACACCTCCTGGGGGCTTCATAAGGCAGGAGGCCAGGAGAAGAAGCTAGCAGATGACCCTGTGTTTGTCATGTGCCTTTCCAGATGAGAGACAAACTGAATGGAGACTGAGAATATGATGGTAGTAATGGATTTTGCTGTTGTATTAGGGTAATATAAGACAATGTCCTTTATATGGAAAATGAACACTAAATTATTTGGTGGTAATAGTAGTTTAATTATAAACTTTTTATAATTTTGAGATTGCTTAAAAATATGTATATTGACATATAATGAATATACAAGCACTTGTGTACATATGCACATCATATATCTTTAAAATGATTAATTATAATGACTTTAGAAAACAATTTAAAATTATCTAATAAAACAGAATAATCTGTTCCAATGTTTATACCCCAGAAAATTTTTCACAGAAGTCGCCACGAATCATGCACAGAGATATTCAGGGAAGGGCTCACTGTACCAGCAAAACCTTCAAAAAGCCTAAGCATCTGACAATTCAAGATGGATAAGTAAACTTAGTGTAGTAAAAACATGAGATACTTTTAAACAGTGAAAATGAATGAACTGATCTTTTTGCATTAACATGGAAAAATTTTGGGATCACAGCAATAGGGTTTGCAAACAATTTGCAGAAGAATATATATATGGAATTATTCTATTTATATACAATTTAAATATTTTAAAAAACTAAATCATATTGTTAGGGATCATTTATACATGTAATAAAATTTAGATAAGATTAAAAAAGAAGCAAAAAATTCTGAACTGTGCTTAACTCACAGTTGGTATGTCTTCCAGGTTATTAGTAATGCTCTATTTCTTAAGTTAGATGGTGATTATTCATTTCATTGTCAATATTTAAATTTTAAAATTATATTATAATTTGTTTTAAATTTATTTATTGCTTAATAAAAAGTTAAATTTTAAGTAATTGGTGGCAACTGAGATAATCAGCTGAGTGTCATTTTCGCCTTATGCAAAGTACTATGCAAAAAAATATAGGTTCACCTAAGATCAACAAAAAATCTGTAAAGAGATTAATAAAAATGTATTCTAAAATAACCAAAAATATAATTTCCATGTCTTTTAAATATACTACGGGTGAAGTACTTTAATAGATATTTTATCTTAAATAAATAATGCCATTTAATACTTACAGATACCCTGTGAGATCCATATTACCCCAAATTAGTAGAAAATTGAAATCCAGATAAAGTAAGAGACTCACCCAATATCTCCACCTGGTGAGTGAGAAAGAGGGTAAAGTAGCTTGTTTGGCCTTTTTCTACCATCACTTATTTTTTTCAATTTATTATGTAAAAGCTTGTAATACAAAAGTCTGTAGCCTATGCACTAGCTACAGAAAGAGATTTAAAGAACAAAAGCAGCTATTGGAAGTGAAAATAACCAAGAAAAATTGGAGGCACAAGTGAAAAATTTGAGTCAGTTGAATTATATATATTAGCTTCCTGGCTCATGATAATAGAATTTGAGAAGAGCTACCATTCAGCATGGCTCATGATTGCATGCATCAGAGAAATAAATCAAATAGGGATATGCTCAGGAAAGTAGAGTTTCAATACCAAGTGGATCAAGGAAAAGCATTTTGAGATAGAAACATTGGGTCAAGATCAGAGACTAGAAGGAGTAGCCTGGGGTTGAGCCAAGCCTCAAACAAGTGACAGTACTGGCTTCTGAAGGGTGGCTGATTAAGAACTATGAACCAGAGTGTTGGTAGTGTTTTCACTTTCTCTCTATCCATGCACATGTTCATGCATACGCACACACACATGCAATGAGGTCGGGGTTATCTGGATTTATTTTTGACAACAGATCATTATACATAGTAAAATGGTAAAAATCGATGAAAAATTTGATGTTTGTATCAATGGGTGTATATATGTTGATAAATCAATCATTTTTGCAAACTGACATCATTGATATCAAAGGAAACTATTTTCTGGAAAATATATGCATTTATATCCACAAGTTATAAATTATAAAGATGCATAAATTTATTTTTTTAGGAAGTTAAACATACTTATTTGAATGTTATCAATGTCACTATGGTTTAATCATTGAAATTCAAGTCCAAATTACACTGAAATGTGAATTTTTTAATTTTCAAGTTCCTTAGGGAATTTTATGATGCATCGGCAATGTAAGGTAATTGTAATGGAAGATGATTTTTTTCTTTCCATGATATTTTTCTCATTGATAAAACAACAAGAATTATTGACTTTCAGACTAGGTTTGAACTCAAAATTTCTAAAATGTGTCCCTATCACCATTCAATCATTTATTAAAACTATGCAAAAGTTCATACCTCTGAGCCTTGATGTAATCATGACATCTTGACAATGGAAATAAATTAGCATAGAAAATAAGAATAAAAGAATAGAAAAGCTCACATGGCATCTGTAGTGGCCATGAAGACTGATCATTCAGATATTCCATCAGGAAATAAATTTTGATTTAGTTGCAAGTACAGATAACTAACACTTAAAGCTGGAGCATTTTCAGTATCTGGTTCGGCTCTCAAGCTGAAGCTATGTTCATCCTGGGCAGACCCAAACCAATATTTGTGCTGCAGAGGCAATGAACCTGTTAAGGAAAGAATCGAGCTATTATTTCCAAGTGGTTGCAAGCATTACCCAGCATAATTTAGTAAAAATAAACAATAAAGGAATTTTAAAAGTAAACAAGAAAACATCTATTTAGCAGAAGAAGGCAGGAATCATGAAATAAAGAAGAAAAATGTGAGACACATAGAAAACAAATAGTAAAACAGGTATAAATCCTTAATTATCAGTAACTATATTAAAATGAATGGTTTAAACACCCCTATCAATAGGCAGATATTATCAAAATCTATAAAAACCATTATGCAACTATATCCTGTATGCCAATTATACACTTTAGATGCAAAGACACAAATAGTTAAAAAGTAAAAGAATAGAGAAGGATTTTCAATGGAAACAACTATTTGAGAAAGCTGGAATTTCTCTATGAAAAATGACAAAATAGACTTAAGACAAAATTGGTTATTAAAGATGAAGGGCATTTTATTATGAGAAGATCATCAATACTACGGAAGGATATAATGATTATAAACATATGTATGCCAAACAAGAGCCCAAAATATAAAAAAGCACAAACTGAAAGACTTGAGCAGAGATACAAACAATTCAACAATCATAGTTGAAGTCAATATTCCTTTTTCAATAAAATTGAAAACGACTAGGTAGAAGATAAACAAAGAAATAGAGAAGCCGAACGATACCATAAACCAAAACTATAAACGAACTGTAAACCAAGAAACAGACATCTATAAAGCACTACTCTCAAAAACAGCAGCTACACATTCTTCTCAAGTGCATAAAGAATATTCTCCAGAATAGACCATATGTGAAGCCATAAAACAAGCCTAGATAAATATAAAAGCTTGAAATCATACCAAGAATGTTCTCTGACCACAATGGATTTAAATTAAGCATCAAGAGCAGAAAATTTTGTAAATTCACAAGTTTGTGGAAATTAAGCAAAACACTACCAAAAACCATTTTGGATGCCAAAAGAAATCACAAGGGATAGTTGAAAATAAACTGAGAACACAACGAAAATATGGTATGTGAGAAAAGAAATGCTCAAGGAGATGTTTATGGCTATAAATGTCTACATTAAAGCAGAAGAAATATCTCAAAGCAATAAGTAAAATTCCACTTTCAGGAACTGGGAAAAAACAAGCAAAAAATAACAAAAAACAAAGAACAAACTAAATCTAAAACAGGTATTATGAAAGAAATAGTTAAAATTAAAGCAGAAATAATTAAACAAAATAAACAATAGAGATAGTCAGCCAAACCGAAAGTTTGTTCTTTGTAATGATAAGCAAAATTGAAAAACTTTTAGCTAGACTGACCAAAGGAAATAACAGTAAATCGAATTATTAAAATCAGAAATGAAAGAAGAGGAATTACTACTGATCTTACTTAAATAAAATGAATTATAAGGCAGAATTATGAACAATTTTATGACAAGTTAGATAACTTAGATGAAATGGAAAAATTCTTAGAAAGTCAAACAACTGAAACTGACCCAAGTAAAAAAAAAAGGATTATCAGAACAGACTGAATGTTCTTTCCCCTACCAAGAAAAACAGTCAGCCCAGCCTGAGAAAATCTCTTAACTCCCTCAGACAGCACCAGCTGTGACCGATGGTGTCCCAGTGGCATCAAATAAACAAGGAGACCAAAATAACAGCACAAAGCCTCAGAAAACTAAGCTATCATTGGAATCACAACCCACAAAATAGTAAAACACAAAAAGCTCCCCAAAAATGAAACAGGACCAGTAAGCTAAATCTAACCAGGACAACTTCCTATAAAATAAAAGATTTATATGGGACCCAGATTTTCCTAATTTAATAGACAGAATATTCAGCCAGAATAAAAAAAAAAAAATCACCCATCACAGCAAGAATTAATTACAACATAAATGGGAAACTGATGCCACACTCCAGACACAGCAGACATTAGAATCTTCTGACAAACATTTTAAAGCAGGTGACATAAAAATGCTTTACAATTCATTTAAAACTCTCTTGAAACAAATGAGAAAGTAGAAGAATTTAGCAAATATATAGAAGTGATATTACGAATGTGACAAAAAAAATTATAGACTTGAAAAAACAATAACAAATTAAAAAAAAAACTAATTAAATGGGCTTAATAGAGTAAAGTTGGCAGAGGATAGTATCAGTGGACTTGAGGACAGATCAATAGAATTCAGCCAGTCTGAACAGTAGAGAGAAAGTAGTTTGAAAGTAAGTGAACATAGGGTTAGGGATATGTAAGACAACAACAAAATAGCTAGCATTCATACCATCAGAGTTCTAGAAAGGAAGGAAAAATAGAGTGTCTGAAACAGTGCTTAAAGGAATAATTTTCCCTAATTAGGCAAAAAGACACAAAGCTACTTACTCAAAGCCTTAAACCCAAAGAAATTCATACCAAAATATATCATAATTAAATTTCACTAAACTAAGAAGCAAAATAAAAGTTTTTAAAGCATCCAGAGATAAACAACACATCACCTATAGAGGAACAACAATTCTGATGTCAGTATATTTCTTATCTAAATGTACAAAGCCTACAAGGAAGTAGCAATCACATTGAAAGTACTAAAAGAAAAACTGTCAATCATGTATTGTATGTTTGGCAAAACTCTTCTTCACTAATGAGGAGGAAATATACACAGATTTGGATGAAAGTAAGCCAAAAGAATTCATTGCTAGGAAACCTAACCCCAGATGGCCACTTCTCTTTTCTGAACAGAAAGAAAATGATAAAAGAAGGCATCTTGGAATATCAAGAAGGAAGAAGGAATGAGGGAAAGAAAATAGACTATCCTTTTTTTCATGAGTTTTCTGAGTTGTGTTTGATGATTGGGACAAAAATTTTAACACCATCTAATACTCAAGGCAATGATATTTAAAATTGGGGAAGATAAAGTAACCTAAATGGAAGTCAGGTTTCCACACTTCACTAAAAGTGGTAAAATGTTGATACCAGTAGGATGTGATGTTAAATAGGTATATTATATTGTTCAGAATCATCACTATAAAAAATATACAGAGATACACTCAAAAACATTATAAATAAAGCAAGATGTAATCTTAGGAAAATGCAACTCACAAGAGGAGAAACAAAGGGATGAAAAAAAGAAAACAAGCAAAACAAATTAAAATGGTAAAATTAAGCTCTATCGATGATTAAATGTAAATGGTCTAAACCCAACAATCAAAAGAGATCAGCTGAGTTGATAAAAATCAATAGAAAATAAAAAAAAAACACAACCGAACTATATGCTGTTTACAAGAGTCATATTTCAAATTTAGTGGCATCTGTTAAGTTTAGGTAAAATGTCAAAAAGCCAATGCCACACAAAAATTAAAGAGTAGGAATTGTTAAAGTAGATTTCAGAGCAAAGAAAATTAATAGAGAAAAAGAGTATATTACATAATGACAGAAAGATTAATCCAGCAAGAGGACATAGTAATCCACAATGTGTACACAGCCAACAAAAGAACAGAGACTCAAAATACATAAAGTAAAAACTGATAGAGAGGAAAGGAGAAATAGGCAAATTCAAAATTATAGTTGGAACCTTAACAGAAACTAATAGCACTATTTGACAGAAAATCATCAAGGACACGGATGATCTGAACAACAAAATCAACCAGTAAAATGCAATTGACATCTATGGAACACTCTACACAACAAAAGCAAAAGACACATACTATACAAGTGGATAAACAATGCCCTGGAGAGTAGAACAAACTTCAACAAATTTAATAACTGAAATCACACAGAGTATGTTTCCAGAACATAATGGCATCAAATTAGTAATTGATAACAGAAAGACAACAGGAAAGTCTCCAATCATATGAAAATTAAACAACACACTTCAAAACCATCCATGGATCTAAGACACATGCTCAAAAGGAAATTTTTTAAATGCATAGCCCTGAATCAAAGCGAAAATGCTAAAATAAGTGCATTGGTGCTAAAACAATTTGGATAGGAAAATTTATAACACTAATTGCCGACATTAGAAACAAGGAAAGGTCGCTAATGAATGATCTATATTTCTACCACAAGAAACTAGGAGGGAAAAAGAACAAAATAAACCCAAAGAGAGCAGAAGGAAGGAAATGATAAAAGATAGGAATCAATGAAATTGAAAACAGATAAACAAGAGAAAATCAATAACACAAAAAGTTGGTTCTTTGGAAAAGCAATAAAATTGACAAAAATTAAGACACACCGACTAATCTAAAAAGAGAGGCAACACAAATCAATATCAGGAATAAAAGAGGAGTTGTAAATACAGATCCTATACTCATTAAAAATAAAATATGGCAACACTATAACTAAATGACCACTAATTCAACAGCTTAAAAGGAATAGAACAATCCCTTGAAAATCAAAAACTATCAAAAGCCAACCAAGATAAAATAAACAATCTGAATTATCCTGTAGTATTAAAGAAATTGAATTTCTGATTAAAAAACCTTCCTTGCTTCTCCAAATCTCCAGGCCCAGGTGATTTCATTGGCAAATTGTATTAAGCATTTAGGGGAAAAAATACCAATTCTCCACAATGCCTTCCAGAAAACATAAAGAGGGAACACTTTTCAACTCGTTTGAGGTCAAATACTACCCTCATAACAAAATCAAAGGCAGTAAAAAATGTAGTAAACAAAGAAGAAAACTGCAGATCACTATTGCTCAAGAACACAAAGATCCTTAAAAAAATATTGGCAAATTGAATACAGATATGCAAGTCTAGTTCAACATTTGAAAACCAATCATTGTAATCCACTCTATTGTTAAGCTAAAAAGAGAAAACATCATGCTACCCATTAATGCAAAAAAAGCATTTGAAAAAATCCAACACCAGTTCAGGATTAAAACTCTCAGCAAGTTAAGAGTAGAAGGGAACTGCCTTGACTTGATAAAGATCATCTACCAAAACATCTACATTTAACATCATACTTCATGGTAAAAGACTGAATGCTTTTTCCAAAGATCAGGAACAAGGCAAGGATGTTCACTTTGAGATCTCATTCCAGGTAACACTGGAAGTTCTAGCACTGCAATAAGCTCTAAAAGATAGGAAAGCCAGACAGTTTTGAAAGGAAAAAATAAAACTGTCTCTGTTTGCATGACATAGTTGTCTACATTGAAATTCCCAAGGAAACTATAACAAAACTTCTAAAATAATTAGAGGAGGTCATCCAGGTCACTGGATAAGACATCCTAACATTTAAAGCCAATTGCATTTTTATATACAAACATGTGGAATATATAATTCTACAATATATATTATATCAAAATACGTATAAATATTATAATGTATAATGAACCTGTGGAATCAGAAATTGAAAACATAATCCCTCCAGGTATAATGACATACTTCTGCATCTTGTTAACAAAAAAATCATAGAATCAGTATGCTGAAAATTTCAGAGCTGATGAAAGAAGTCAAAGAATGTCTAAAAAAGGAGAGACAAATAGCGTTCATGGATTGAAAGACTAGACATAGTTAAGATGTCAATTTTTCCAAAATTAATCTATAGGTTTAATGCAATCCCCAGCAAGATTTTGGGTAGATGCAGAAAATGTATTCTAAAATTTATGTGAAAATGCTCAGACCCTAGCATAAATAAAACAATCTTGACAAAGACAAATAGTGGGAGAAATCTTTCTATATGTTATTAAGGCTTACTGTATAACTACAGTTATCAAAGCGGTGTGATATTGGTGAAAAGACAGAAACATAGATCAAGAGAATGCAATAGAGAACCCAGAAATAATATTCACACAAATATTCTCATTTGATTTTGACAAGGGTCCAAAGCCATTCAATGGAGGAAAATATCCTTTTCAACAAACGTTGTTGGAACAATCGGACATCATAGGCAGTAGAATCCTGTGAATCCTGGTTGTAGAAGAGAGTATGGTAGACTGGATGCTGATTTAAAGCACATGCAAGAATTATCAATATTCTGATCTTAACATTGTAAGATAGTTTTGAATATGTTTTCATTGGGGGAAACTGGATAAAGATTATATGTATTATTTCAAAAAAATTTCAATTATACAGAAACTATAAAAAAAGAAAGAAGATTGTCCATTGGATCCAAGTGGTAAATGATGATAATTTTCCTGACACAATACAAAGGTTAAAAATTCATGTCCACCTGGAACCGCAGAATGTGGTCTTATTTGAAAACAGTTTTTTTGGCACACGTAATTAGTTAAGATGAGACCGTAATCAATTGGAGTGGGTTCTAAGTCCAAGCTGTCATTCTTATATGAAAAGGAAAGGACACGCAGACACATACACATGCACATCAGGGGAAAGGCCATGTGAAGACAGAGGCAGAGATTGGAATGAGGTGCGTACAAGCCAAGGGACACCAGGGATTTCCAGGAACCATCAGAAACTAGAGTCAAGAAAGGTTTCTTCCCTAAAGCCTTCAGCTCTGACGACATCTTACTTTGTACTTCCAGCCACCAGAACTGTAAGAGAATAATGTCTGTTGCTTTGAGTCATCTAGTTCTTGTATGAATGTTAGGGGAAGGCTTGGTTGAAATCATCACCATCTATCAGAAAAGTTCTTATATCCTTCCATTAGTTTCTTAACCCCTGTACAAATATATCTACTTCCTTCCTAGGGAATGCTTTCAAAAGTGAACAATTTTGAAATGGCAACCCCAGAGTCCTCCTTATACATTCCTACCAGTCAGTGGCTGTTCACTTGTTTAAGAAGCTCGCATTAAGCTCCTATTTTGAGAAAAAAAAAAAAAAAAGTCCTGCTCCTTTCTCTAGATACACAACTAACCTCTTAGCCAGAAAAATGACTAGTGGCATCTCCTTAAAAATAACTTATTAAATAAGTTCTGCTGCACAGTACATCTTTGTATAGAAACCTAGAAGGGCCTGAGGCAGGGAATAAGGTGAAATAAAAGGCAAAAGGAGAAGGACCAATGGGAGAAAGACAGCAAGCTAGGACCTAAAAGATGAGATCTTTAATGCTAGCCCTTCCTAAAGTCATGAAGTTTCTAAATAATATTGAGTTAACTAATTCACTTTTGAACTTCACTTACCCATTTAAAATTAAAATCATTGTATGGGAATGTGGTGATGTGACGCTGCATACACCCCAGAAAAACATGGTCTTAAATCTAACCTACTCCTGTAAGTGTAAACTCATTGCAAGTAGAAGTTTATGTTGAGGCTACTTCAGCTAAGGTGTGACCTCACTCAGGATGGTTCTTAGTCCTATTACTGGGCTCCTTTATAAATGGAGTGAATAAAGACAGAGAAAGGGAAAGCCACAGAAGCAAGAAGCTGAAATCAGTGAAACCCCCCCAAAAAAGGGAGAGACAGGTAGATGCTGCCGTGTGCCTTGCCATGTGGCAGAGGAGCCAACAGTGGCCAGCAGCTGTTCTTTGGAAAAAAGCATGACCTTGATGATGCTTTGATTTGGAAATTTTCACAGTCTCAAAAATGTGAAAAAATAAATTTTAATTGTTTAAGCCAAACCACTTCATAGTATATGCTTTAAGAAGCACTGGAACTAAAAGAGGCAGAGTAGATAGTGACCAAGTTTTAAATTAGGATTACTGGCTTCTAGTTTCAGCCCTGTCCTAAACTATTTGACCTTAGAATATGTCATTTTAATTCTATGACTCAATTTATATTCATTTTAAAAAATAAATGCTGATAAATTTAATGGATGCTTATGCTGGAAAGTTTTGAAAATGAATAATGGTATAAAAAGAAAATATAAATCATCTACCAAGTATTAATATTATGATATATTTCATCCCTTCTTTTCTTTTAATGAATGTGCCTGTTTACATCTCTTTTTATCTCACATAAGTTCAACTTGTGAACCTTTTCACATCTCAAATATGCTTTTAAAGTACCATTTTAATATACAAATAAATATGCCAATCCATATTCGGGAATGTATTTACCTATTCATATATTTTGGACACTTAGATGACTTGCAAAATTTTACTGTTATAAATAATAGTCAGATGAAAATATCCATAAATCTTTGAGTTTATGACAACTGACTTAGGCCAGATTCCATGGAATCTGGAATTTAAGGTTATAAAGTATGACCTTTCTGACAAGCTCGTGATAGGAATTGCTAAATTATGCCAGCCTCAGTTTATTGATTAAATGAGAAGCTTCCATGAGAAGATTTCAAAGGTGCTTCTCTCAGCTGTAAAACTGTATGACTCTATGACTTTAAACCAGCTCACTGTGTACTTATGTTGAAATGTCTATGATTTATTAATCATATTATGTTCTCTGACATTTAATAATAAAAACAAAGTTTTTAAAACAATATTAAATTACTATTTATCTCTGTTTTTCTGTAGAATGCACTTGGAGCTTGATTTAAGGAAGTCTCCCAATGGCTGACTTTGAGTCAAGGGTTCAAATGTAAATGGCGTATTAAGGAAATACTCCCAGGAAGAGAGTAGTAAATGTGTAGGAGAAGTAGGTTGAAGAAGCCAACAAAGGTGCAATTGCTGGGTAAGTCCCAGATTCAGCCAAATCTCTAGGGAAGCTTTGAATAGATATTATATCTCAGAGTTTATCAACTCTTGTGGAAAAAGATCTGGGGATTTTTATTTCTGCTTCCACAAATTTGGTCATTGTCCTTAGGCCGAGAATATATTTAAAGGGAGAGAATGAAAACTTCCCAGATCTTTTCAGCTCCCCACAAGTGTGAGGTGCCCAAGGGTGGTGTGACAAACCATAGGTGTGAGCACACTAATCATGCAGAAGTTGGATTTTAGTGAAATGGTTCAGGAGTATCTAGACAGGCACTCATAATACCTGCTAGACTACTCAAAGAAATGATGTTGAATGCACTGATTTGCCTTTCTCTACAACTTCAGTTTTGTCCTGGTTCCAGTTACATTAAATCTTCTTTCACCTCCTCAAACATGCTGAACTCCCTCCTGCTACAGGCCCTTTGCATATGTTAAGCCTTCTGTCTAGATGGCTATTCCCCCAGTTTTTGCACTGCTACTCTCTCCTAATCTCTTAAAACTCAGCATTAATGCCCTTTCTTCCTCCTCTCTTCTCTCACCATCTATCTATATTAGAAGTCTGCTGCCTAGCAATTTGTGAATTTGTCCCATGATAATTCCCATAGTGTAATGAGTTATTGGTCTACTTCTTTTTGTTTTTGTTCTTATAACTTATTTTGAAATAAAATCCAATGTATTACAAAGTTGCAAGAATAGTAAAAAAATACTATAATATGGGTACTCCCGTATATTCCAAATGAATCTTGAATTGTTAACATTTTGTGTCCTTTGCTTTATCATTTTCTTGAACTATACTTTTTGTATAAAATTTTTTTCTGAACCCTATGAGAATCTTTTTTGATATGATGCCCATTATCACCTAAGACTTCAATGTGTATTCATACAAAACGTTCTCCTTCATAATCATGGGAAAAAATAATCAGCATCAGGAAATTAAAAACAATACAATACCACATCTAATCCACAGAGTCCATTCAATTTTCATTTTTTTTTTATAGTACCAGGATTCAATCCACAATCACATGCTACACCTGGTTATAATATGTCCCTGGTTTTGTTCAAACAGAAACTGTCTACTCCTTCATGACTTTTCACATTTTTAAGGTGGACAAACCAATAACTTTGTGGAATGTTGCTCAGTTCATGTGGGTGGGGCATTTCCTCTCATTTAGTTTCTCAGCATGCATTTTATGAGGAACATCATTAGTGTCACTGGATTCTTCTAAAATGCATCATATCAGAGGCACCTGATGCTGATTTTCCCTATGGTGGGGATCTAACTTTCATCTCTAGATTAAGATGGCACCTGCAAAATATCATAAAGACAATGATTTTTAGAAATTATAAATTAGTAAGTAATTAATGACTTTCGTGGGGAGAAAACACCTTCTCCATTATAAACTTTTACAGACTCATTTTAACATCTTTTATTACATGCCCATAACCATTATTAATGTGTTAATTTCCAAATAGAGATTGTCTAATTTTATCATTTCCTCCACATTTATTCATTGATATTCCACTGTAAAGTGAGCATTCCCTTCTCCCATTTTTATTTATTTAGGAATTTATGCATCTTCTCACACAGAAGTTGAGGTTTTAAAGTACAGTCAATATCATCCTTTACCCTTTAGTCTGACTTACCTTAGTCCTAACCAAATCAGCTTTATCCATATGTCTAATTGAAGTCTGATCTTTTTAGGCTTTTCAAACAGTTGTTATATAGAGTAATGCTGACTTTCATAGCTGTAGAACTCCAGCTCTGAGACTTAGGTGTCACACAGATACCCGAATTTTCAGGGAATGATCAAGTTATACACAAAGTGCTCAGCATCTCAGAATTTAGAAATAACAGTTGCAATTCAGGAATAGATGTGATTGCTATAAGAGCTGATAATCTAGGAACCTTGACAATAAGGCTTCCGCTGATAACCTATGCTCTTGAACTCAATTCTCAGAGTTTGCACATTATAGTTAGTCTATATTACTGAGGCATTATAGTATCTGTCTTTCCATTTCTGACTTACTTTGTCAACTAACTGTACTGTCCTCAAGATTCATTCACCTATTTGCATGACTCGCAACTTCCTTCATTATTGAAGCCACTCAATATTCCATTGTATTTATACAGCGCAGTTCACCTTTCCTAGGTTGATATACATTTAGGCCACCTCCACCCATTGCAAATCATGAGAACTGCCGCCGTAAACACCTGTGTGCAGGTTTCCATTTGTGTCCTTGCTTCCAAGTTCTTCTAAGTATATATTAATAACAGGGTTGTAGGGATCATATGGTAATACTATACTTAGCCTCCTGTGAAAACACAAACTGTCCTCCAGAGTGGTTGCACCATACTACTTCCCTATCAACAGTGAATAGGAACATCTCTCTCTCTCTACATTTTATAGCACTTGTATATTTTTGTTTATTTCTTAAACAGTTTTATTCATATACCATGCAAGCCATCCTAAGTAAACAATCAGTGGTTCCTGGTATAATCATATAGTTATGCATTCACCACCACAATCTATATGAGGGCATTTCCACTTCTTCTGAAGAATAAAAAATAAAAAGGAAAAACAACAACAACAACACCAAGAAGCCCATACCCTCCCTCCCCCTTATGTTCTTCTCTTTTTGACATTTAGCTTTGGTATATTACCTTTGTTACATTTAATGTAAGCATATTATAATGTTATTGTTAACTATAGATTCTAGTTTGCACTGATTGTATTTTTTTCTGTATACAATCCCATTTTCAACATCTTGCACTGTTGACATTTATTTGTTCTCCCTCATGTAAAAGCATTTTTATATTTGTATATTTAATCACCATCATTATCTGCTCTAGAATTCACTAAGTTACACAGTCCCATAATTTTGTCTTCTATCTTTCCTACTGCTGTCATACATGCCCTTAATCTTCCCCTTTCAACAATATACATACTCCTAGCTTTGTTCAGTGCACTTACAATATTGTGCTACCATCAGAAAATATCGTGCTATCCAATTCTGGATCTTTATAATCAGTCCTGTTGAACATTCTGTGCATCATCAAAATGAAATGTCCAATCTCTGCTCTCTTTCCATCTCCTGATAACCTATGTCCTCAATTTTAACTCTCAAAATTGTTCATTAATGTTAATTCATATTAATGAGACCATACAGTATTTGTCCTTTTCTTTTTTACTAATTTGAGACCATACAGTATTTGTTCTTTTCTTTTTTACTCATTTCAAATAACATAATTTTCTCAAGGTTCATCCACATTCATGACTTTGTTCTGATATATCATATCATACCTTATTTTTTTCTCTTTTTACCATTACTGATATACTTCATTTCTATGAAGTATTTCTTGTAGAGCAGGTCTCTGTTTTCAGACAAACAGACAAATTATTTCAGTGTCTGTTTATCCAAAAATATTTTAAACTCCCTCCCTCTCCCTCTCCCTCTCCCTCTCCCTCTCCCTCTCCCTCTCCCTCTCCCTCTCCCTCTCCCTCTCCCTCTCCCTCTCCCTCTCCCTCTCCCTCTCCCTCTCCCTCTCCCTCTCCCTCTCCCTCTCCCTCTCCCTCTCCCTCTCCCTCTCCCTCTCCCTCTCCCTCTCCCTCTCCCTCTCCCTCTCCCTCTCCCTCTCCCTCTCCCTCTCCCTCTCCCTCTCCCTCTCCCTCTCCCTCTCCCTCTCCCTCTCCCTCTCCCTCTCCCTCTCCCTCTCCCTCTCCCTCTCCCTCTCCCTCTCCCTCTCCCTCTCCCTCTCCCTCTCCCTCTCCCTCTCCCTCTCCCTCTCCCTCTCCCTCTCCCTCTCCCTCTCCCTCTCCCTCTCCCTCTCCCTCTCCCTCATTTTTGTAAGAAAGTTTTGCTGGATATAGAATTCTTGATTGGCAGTTTTGTCTTTCAATATATTTGATATATGATACTGCCTTTTCACTTCCATGGTGTCTGCTGTGAAATATGCACAAGATTTTTATCAAGCTTCCCTTCTATATGATGGATCATTTTTCTCTTGTTCTTATCAGAATTCTGTCTTTGTCTTTGACATTTGACAATCTGATCAGTAAGTGTCTTGGAATAGGTCTACTTGGGGTATGCTGTGCTCCTTGGATCTTTAATTTTATGTCTTTCATAAGAGATGGGAAATATTCAGTAATTATTTCATCCATTATTCTTTCTGTCCCTTTTCCCTTCTCTTCTCCTTCTGGAACACCCACAATGCATAGATTTGTACACTTCAGATTGTCATTTAATTCCCTAGGACCCTGCTCATATTTTTCCATTCTTTTCCCTATCTGTTCCTTTGTGTATAGGATTTCAGGTGTCCTGTACTCTAGTTCACTAATCTTTTCTTCTACCTCTTCAATTGGGGTACCTGAATTGCAGACATATCGCAATCTGCTCTTTGTATGTTTCTATTGTGTTTTTCATCTTTTTCTTTGATTGTACCTTTTATATCCATAAATTGTGCTATTTGTTTTTTTTTGAGGCTTCCAAGGTCTTCTTTATGGTCACCCAATATCTTCTTTATATTCTCCATCTTTTTTGCCATATCTGCCCTCAATTCATTGATGGGATTTTTAAATTGATTTGCATGTTTGTTTGAATATCTTTAATTAGTTGTTTCAACTACTATATCTTATTTAAAGTGTTGGTTTATTCCTTTGACTGGTCCATATCTTTGTTTTCCCTAGTATGACTTATAGTTTTTTGCTGGTGTCTAGGTATCTGATTCCATTAATTATTCTGGAGGTCATTTTCACTCCCTTACCTAGGGTTTCCTTGTTGGTTGGCTTTGTTCTCTATCTGTTCTTTGGCATTCGGTTCGACTGATTCTAGACCTCTAGCATAGCTTCTTTTTAAATGATCAAAATTTTTCAGCTCTTGTTTCTCTGGTCCTTACCCTGCCTACACGGAATCTTCTTTTGAGGAGGGTCTCCCCAGATATGATCAACACCAACCAGGGTTTCCCAGACAAGGTGGGCCCAGGTCTCAGGAAGAGGGTATAATCAGTATCAAATGTCCCTGAGGGTAGAACCCAGAAGGTTGTCTGACTTTCCTGTGGAGCCTGGAGACTCTGATTTTCCTATCCTGCCCAGCACATGGCACTTTTCAGCCCACAGATCCCCACCAGTGTAAAATGGTGTGGACCCTTTTATTCTCAGCCTGGCAAGGGTGTGACTGAAACAGAGTCTGACATGGAAGGCAGGTTAAGCTATCTCTGATTCCTCATCCATGAAGGAGGGTTGCCACTGCTCCCTTGCCCCCCTTCTCTTAGGGAAGATTCACCTTTTAGGGAATTATTTCCTTCATTTGATTTGTTACATTGTCTCTCAGACTTATCTTAACTCTGCCCTTGCCTGGGTCAGTGCTGACAGTTGAAAACGCCTGAGGCTTTCTCTAATGAGCTACTTAGAACAGTTTTTAAAAGACAGTAAGAGAGAGAAGAAAATAAAGTTTTTTAAAAATTAAAATAAAATCTATTTTCAGAGCCAGCCAATCCCCAGTCCCCAAGGTTCACCTGTCAAGAGCCAGAGTTGATACCCAACTCCATGTACCCGTTTTCTAGGGGCACAGCTCTTTTCCAGTATTCTGAGTTTGGTCAGCTTCAAAAGCTTCCTTATTTTTTTTTTCCTTCAACAACCCTGTCTTCTCTCTACTGGGAGAGACCTCAGGGTTCCTTTTCTGCTTTATCTGGCTTATCTGTGCTCAGAGCTTATATTCTGCGCTCCAAATTTGTTAACTAAAACTGCAGCTGGAGCTTGGTTGAGCTACCTTCCCTTGCTCCTAGTTGAGTCTGCTACTTTTCCTTGGGGAAGCATTTCCAACAGCCTGCTATGTCAGTAGGGGAGGGGCGCCAGCCTCAATGGTTTGGGGGCTTAATTAAAGTTCCTTGCTGAGATCTTAACCCTTCCGCCCTTTCTAGACTGGTGCATGTACAATTTATGTCCAGTTGTCACAGATGTCTCCTGAATAGTTGCTCCAGACAGTTCCTGCTTATTTACTAGCTGCTCTAGAGGACTAAATAAATTCCACACCTCCTTATATTCCACATATAAATATATATTTATGCTAAAAATATAGATATATACACACTATATATACTAATATATTAAATATGTACTATATAAAAATATATCTATACACTAAAATTTATTCATTGAATTATCTATCAATTTTTCAACCAATAAGGTTTTAAAAAGTAGAAACATTAAATTAAGAATACTAGATAAAGTGTTTATATAAATATAAAATATACTACTTGAGTGCTATGAACTGAGTGTCATCTTTGGCATAATAACAACTGCAATATACATATAATCAGAATTTGAAACAATCGACTTCTGAATTAAGATTATAAATGACTCCATCTAGAATAATGTTTTTTTTTTCTGTTTTTGCATATGTGTTGCTTTTGATTCTTTAATCGAACTGATATGAGAAAAATCGTAGGCTAAAAGAAAATGTATGTACCTTAGATCATGCACTATGTAACTTTCTGGTTACAAAGGAGGGTTCACATTCAACTCACAAGCTCATACCATTAGTCTAAGAATATGCATAGTTAGGTAATGTCTACCTTTTGGACTTATGATTGTCAAGATCCCTAAACATGGATATAAAACTAACTATAGTATGGCTGTTGGTAAATTATTTGCTAAAATTTTAGTAGTTTGTTGGCCTAAAAACATGCATAAGTAAGAGAAAATGGTATACAGCTATAAAATCACAATTTAGGCAAAACTTCTATGAAAATTCTTACATTTATGCTATTAAAACTTAGTATAATAAATAAGGTAAAAAATGATATGCCGGAAAATTAGACAAACGTCATAGGTTTTCCAAAAATTTTATTTCATTTTTCTGATCCTGTAAAATGAAAATGCCATTATGAATCAACAAAAATTTTAAAATATATATGTAAGCAAGAAAAACAATTCCTACAGGAATTTCCAACCCTAAATGACATTTTTATGAGTGTGAGGTTTATATAATATAGACATTTGCCCATATAAACTAAAGTAGTCTCATTATTACTGTCTTCTATTTTGTGATATAGGATATCACAGATTCCATTGATTATCTTTAAATAACTGTTTTTGAAATTAGTTTCCTCTTGAACAGGATTTCCCCCTTAAAAACCTTGTCATATCTATCAGTAGGGTTGATTTCAACTGCAATAGAAAACATTGACCTAACTAATTTAAACATGACAAAATTTATTACTTCTCATTGAAAGAAATTCATGGGTAGCCATCTCCTGGGTGTGCTAATTGACACTTTTAATATCATTGTCAGGGATGCAGGTTCTTTCCATTTTACTTTGCACTAATCTCGTTATGCTGTCTTCATCCATAAAATGCTCCATTCATGGTTACGAAATAGCTATCATGGTCCACGGGCTCGCCTGTCTCAAGGCCTCACATCAGTATGGGTCATCGAGGGAAGCAGGGTTTCCTAGAATCTTTAAACCCACATCTCATTGCCTACATCTCGTTCTAAACCCTCTTTATCATGGACTAGAGGGTAAATTTGCATACTTAGAATAGATTGGTCGAGATTAGGCCCTTAGTCTATCCAGGAGAGATGCCTGAAAAAGTTGAAAACTTTATTGACAGGAAATAACAGAGAAGATGGCTATTGTATTGCCAACAAAATATATCTGCTACAGTGGCATGTGAATCCACGCAATTCCAAGAAGAACTTTGATAACTCCTACATTCTGAAAAAGCTGATGCAAGAATTTTCTCTAAAATAGTGGCAATGTTTTCACAACTTCTGAGACCTCGGTTTTCTATCTGTTATTTTTCATCACAGTTAATCTTGCTGGCAATGGCATTATAATCTGCACCCTGGAGACATCAAAAATAGTCTTCCTTCTTCATTAATATGCAGTACATATTGGAGCAGTTTTGTTACTCATACAGTTTACTGATATTTATGCTCAGTTTGTTATGGACATTTATAAGTGAAAACGTATGATTTACAATATTTACTGTGGTTCTGTAATGGTTTTATTATGAAGGCATGGTTAAGGTGATAAAACTATAGCACCACCTCACCTTGAAAGTCTCTTGCTGTCTGCTGAGTGTTTTATTAAATTTTCTACGGCTTTAGTAGTTAACTTCAGTGATATGATTTCCCCATGGAACAAGATTCTAAGGGTTTGCAACTCATAGCAGATGAGGAGATACATTTCTCCTTTTCCCACTGCTGGATGTAGTGGATTCTGAAACCAGATCTCAAACATCAGAGGTTATTTCTGTTGAATGTCAGTCACTGGTACATTTGCCCTGCTATAATGAAAAATCCTTTAAAAATGAAGATATGCCTTATCCCAGTGACATTTCAGGAAATGAAATTCAAATTTTCTGGCAGTGAGCTGTGCTTTTTGGGAGTCAACTTCCAAATTTTCTTGCACCACATAAAAAAGGTCAACTGTGGATAAAACCGGATAGCAGTCATTTATCATATTTCCCATTTTGAAAATCTCCTAATGGTTAACATAATCAAAATGTTTTTTACCTGAAATCATTGTCCCTGCTTGGTCCTTAATGTTTCAGTGTTCAGTTTCCTTTCAATAATCACAAAGATAAATCTTTATGAAAGAGAGTATATTGATTGTGGTCTTTTTTGTATTCTGTTACATGTATTTTATAAACCAATTTAATACAAATATGGGGACACTGGAGCAAACAAGATTCTTCATTGAAATGGAGATTCCAAAAATGCTAAATGTATTTTTATTTCTAAGACATCCTACAGATAGTTCAAAACTGTACTTGCCCTGAAACTCCAAGTAATTAGACACCTTTCTTTCTTTTGAGATTCCCAAAATTCTGGTCACTTGACTCTGACAGTTGTTACTGACAGCGATTTTAAAAGGAAACATTTCTTTGCTAAACTTAGTTTAGCATAGAAATATATATTATATTAATAGCAATATAAAATATTAAGAGCATACCTTATCCATATTGTCTTAATTCTACTCCAACTAAGCCACATTGAGCTCTGAATAGTATTTCTACGCTGCTTTTACAAAAGGTTAAAATATGCAAAAAAAAAGTGCCTTTTCCTCCTGTCACCTTTTTGACAATGAATAACAATAGTTTAGCTGATTTTCAGTTTAGTTCTGCAACAATTGAGTGTATATTCAGAGCAACACACAGTGCAGGATTATCTGTAGAAAACTAAAAACGAATTAAGCCAAGTCACTTGTGACCTAAGAAGGGACATAAAAAATCAACACACAGCATTAATTTACGTCTACAAAGATGAGGGTTAATAAATGACACAAATTCTCTAAAGTTTGATTTCTGATCTCAGAACCGTTAAGATTAAACACCGAATTGTTTAAGCCACTGTTTAAAGCCACTGAATTTGTTATAGTAGCAATAGGAAACACAAACACTGTTCACTTTATAAATAAGTGATAAGATATATATTAACAGTTAGATGGTAGTTTTAACTAATGCATTTCTCATATATATATGAGAAATATATATATATATATTTGACGTGGGCAGGCTCTGGTAGTTGAACCCAAGTGTCAGATTTGGCAGGCCAGAATTCTTGCCACTGAGCCACTGTTGCACAGCCCAACTAATATATTTAAAATAGTATATTAATTTGGATTTTAATAGAATGTTGCTTGTTCATACCTTACAGTGAAAATATGTTGGAAGCATGATCTAGCACTTTGATGGACTTAAGCAATTTCAAAGGAATACTATGATGACACAAAATAATCCAGGAGGGAACTAACAGATGAATAATCTTCCAGTGTTTGATTGAATTATATCCTTCAAGTTTTAGCCATATTTGTAGCATTGTTTTCTTATACAGGAAATTCATGGTGGCTGCACTGAGTTTCTGAATGAACATATTCAGAAAGACTATAAAATAAAAGTTATGTGGGCATGATTCCTGGAGCCTGCTCATGCAAATTAAATAAATAAAAATAAATAGATAGAAAATATGAAGACGTCTTACTAAAATAATGACTCCTCAAACTCATAATAACTAAAATCAGGGGGATTTATATCTCAATAAAGCCAACACTATCACTGCCCAGAATTTATAATTTAATGGAAACATAATTCTAATGACCACTTTCTAAGAAATAGTCTAGTCATTCTCTAACCAATTATCCTCATTCATATATTGGATATTCCTTGTCACTATCTAAAATTATCCTTTTTTAACCTTCTGGGGGCCTGTCTGCCTCATTGGAATGAGGACATGAGGGAGAAAACTTTGTTTTGTTCTCAAGTGTATCCCAGAAATTGGAACTCAATGTGCTTGATAAACAATAGGTGCTCAATAAAATATTTGCTGAAGAAGTAGATCAACAAATTTGAAAATTAATGAATTTCTGAGTCCCTGATGATATTTTGAAATATCTTTTCCCCATTCATAGATACTATTTACATTAATTGCTTCTTAAAAAGAAATTTCAATTTAATACATGGAGACTTCAGGTTGTCAGAAACATAATTTACACAAGACAGGATAAGTTCCAGATTCCAGGAACCAATTAACACATACACCCACTGGATTGTTCAGCCAAGACAAGCTAGAAGACAGATAGTAATCATTGAGGAGTTTGATTAGTATGTCGATGAAACAAAGGGAGGTAGAGATAAAGAAATGAAAATATCTAGCAATTATTGAACACCGGTTAGTTTCCATATATGTATTAGGTCCTTTGCATGTGTTCAAAATAATATTTGGATATTTTAATCCATCAGTTTTCTTTCTCTGTTTTTGTTCTGTTGTGACTCCCTGCCCATTTGATAAGTCATTTATTGCTTTGTATAGAGAGCAGATACAGCCTAGACTAAAAAAGTTTAATGAAATTCTAAGTAGATTTTTTTTAACTCATGGGAAGCAAAATTGCCTGAAACCTAAGCATTTTTTAATTTGCAAGGTCTGATATTTGAAGTGAAATAAACCTGTTTGTATCTGAGAGATAAAGGGCCAACGTAGAGGGAGAGCACTGAATTTTTACTGAAATCTGTATGTTGGAAAATGCAAGATACGGAAAAAATTCACTTTACCATCTCATTAGAAGGAGATCAAATATATTTCTGAGTTGAAGGGGGAGAATTGGAGAGGAAATGAAAAGGCAAGAAGAAGGAAGGTAGGGAGACAGAAGAGTGGGACTTGTTTGGAACTTCTTTTCTGACTTTCTATTGGGCCAACACTCTGTGGGGAGCAGTAAGAGCCCAGGTAGGGTGTTGAGTTCCAGAGCAAGAGTCCTTTCTGCACAATCTCTATGATTAAACTAACTCCTCAGAAGATTTGCCTGTTGCACTGTAGATACCACCTACCTAACAATGTATACAACAAATTGAATTTTAACTTAACACCTTTGAAATGTGCACCAAATGTAGGCCATTAGAAAAAGGTTGATATCTAACCGGAGAAAATTATATGAATCCATACTGTATGCAGATATTTTATACACATATACTGTGAATATATTAACACTGTTTATATATTCATATCTCCATAGCACTTAATTACTGAGTAGGAATAAAGTTATGTAGTATCACAGAACCTCTGAAATGTAGTTGATGAAACTGATTTTTTATTTTAGCTCAATTTCACTTTTCAGTGAGCTAGCCATTGCATAGGTCTGCAGGAGTTACTCCTCCTAGTACACCACAGTGCGTACAGATCATGTGTAGAAATGGAACTGGGAGATTTTTAACTTGGCAGAATGTAGGAGTTAGCCTACAGGCAACATATGGCATGGAGGAAATCCAAATTTCCCACATGCCCCAGTGATGGTTACAGGAGCGAGAAAAGGTCAAAGATTCTAACAAAATTCAAAGTAGAGGGACCCCATAACCAGAGGTCAAGTTAGGGAACAGAGACATTTGTAGTCAATGCCAGTAAACACTGCAAAGCAATAAGGGAGGATTGTTACTAGAATCAGATGCTCAGGGGATAGAATCAAAACCACAAAGTCCGAGCAAATCATTCACCGAAGCAAGAAGCCAACACTGAACTGACAGTCAAATGAAGACCACCCTCTGCCCTCCCAACCCCCTTCATGTTATGCCAATTTTTTTTCCCCATACACAGAGCTCATCCTGCAGAGAATGAGCAGGTGATAAAGAAGACAATGGGAAAGAGGAGGAGAGAAGTTCCCTCCCTAGGTTTACACAGGAGGGAACAGATCTAAAGTAAAGTTAAAATTTGAATTGACTTAGTTTAAATTTTGTCTTCTACTAAATTTACAAAGGAAATTAAATTTTAAAGTGAAATGACAGGATTAGTTTTAATGGATCCAAATCAGTGTTTATGGGTGAGCCCTGAACAGTATTTGTAAAAAGTTCTCTAGGTGAGTCAGCATGTAGCCACTCTTAAGAACTGTTGATTTAACCAGAATTGATTAATTGACAGTAACAAGAAAAGATTTCAGTGATGCTTAATTTCCTTCTCTTTATATTTCCCTTCTATCCTTTGTCTCTTTTACTCTCCTTCTTTTCTTCCTTCCTACTTTTCCTTCCTCTTTTCTTTCTTTGCTTCCTCTCCTTCTCACTCCTTGCTTCTTCCTTCATAGCTTTTTTTTATTGTTTTTTTAATTTTTTTATTAACGGAAAGAAAAAAAAAGAAATTAACACAACATTTAGAAATCATACCATTCTACATATGCACTCAGTAATTCTTAACATCATCACATAGATGCATGATCATCGTTTCTTAGTATATTTGCATCGGTTTAGAGGAACTAGCAACACAACAGAAAAAGATATAAAATGTTAATATAGAGAAAAGAAATAAAAGTAGTAATAATGTAAAAAAAAAAAACCCTATAGCTCAGATGCAGCTTCAGTTGGAGACTTCAATTCACCACTCTCATCAATGGACAGAACATCTAGACAGAGGATCAATAAAGAAATAGAGAATCTGAATATTACTATAAATGAGCTTGACTTAACAGACATTTATAGGACATTACATCCCACAACAGCAGGATACACCTTTTTTTCAAGTGCTCATGGATCATTCTCAAAGATAGACCATATGCTGGGTCACAAAGCAAGTCTTAACAAATTTAAAAAGATTGAAATCATACACAACACTTTCTCGGATCATAAAGGAATGAAGTTGGAAATCAATAATAGGTGGAGTGCCAGAAAATTCACAAATACATGGAGGCTCAACAACACACTCTTAAACAACAAGTGGGTCAAAGAAGAAATTGCAAGAGAAATTAGTAAATACCTAGAGGCGAATGAAAATGAAGACACAACATATCAAAACTTATGGGACACAGCAAAGGCAGTGCTAAGAGGGAAATTTATTGCCCTAAATGCCTTTATCAGAAAAGAAGAAAAGGCAAAAATGCAGGAATTAACTGTCCACTTGGAAGAACTGGAGAAAGAACAGCAAACTAATTCCTTCATAGTTTTTTATACAGTGAAATGACTAATACAAGACAGCAGATTATCCTAGATCTTTCAAGAGGACACTCAAGTCTCATTGATACTCTAATGATCTCTTTGAAGTAAAATAGAAGAAAAGTACCAATCAATATCTGAAAAAAACATTATACAATGCAGATGTTAGTTAAAAAGTTTACAGTATGCATATAATAACAGAGGTATTAGGAACATAATGTAACCCATTCCTGAGATTAGTATATAGCACATACTTCTACTTTGAAATACTATCTACCTTGAGATATTAAAACTTTTTGAAAGTGAGAAAAATATATTGTAAATACTCAAATATTCATATATTTGCAGAGTATACTTTTCTCTATAAGACTCAACAAATTTACTGGTATAATAAAAAACTTGATCATTGTTTTAAAAATAGGATGTTAAGCATCAACTCCCCATTATCTAAACCCAATTTATCCTTGATTGCAGTTAATTCAGACCACATAACATTTCTGAACTATTCATTGAGGACAGAAGTCATAAGCCAGCACCTTCTTTCTCTCTCTCACAGTGACCAGGGAGGACATTGACTGGAATGACTGAAACATAAGATACTGGTAGGCTGGGTATCTGGGACAACAGAGGACTCTGCTGCCCTAGAAACTTACCCCACTTGCAACTGCAGCAGAGGCTAATCTATCCTGGCTAATGCAGCATGGGTTATTGGGGGCACCTTCAATGATATCTGGAACTAATGATAGTTAACTTTGAGTTCTTCCTTTGTGCTAGACATTAGCTAAGAACACTATACCCACAAGAATCATGTAGACTAAGTACAAATGAATATTATCAGACTCCAAAATGGTCAACAGTGCAGCAATAGATAGAGAAGTGGGAATTAAAAACTTGGAAAAAGGACACATCTTGACTACCTTTTGATATCTTGCTCCTTTATAAGGATATATATTTTAATCTATGGATTTTGACCTTATCACATTCTCTCAATCATACACAGTTCTTCCAAAACATAGTTTTTAAAAAATTAAATAAATTATTTTACTTATTTAAAGCTATCCATGAACTTCCATAACTTTTTCTGTAGAAGGAAGATGAGGAATGAATGAGACTTTGCAAACCAAGCTGTTGGAGTCCAGAGAGTGATCTTCAAAATGCTGCTCCCTTCCATCCATTGCCCTATATTTCTATATGTTAATATATGCCTCAAGCAATTTACTAAACATACTAAAATGTTGCCAATCCACATGCAAAATTTCAGAGCAAGCAAATACCAAAGAAATTTCTGGAAGAGCAGCTCTTCTTTCAAAGAAGCACCGTTTAGCTAAAGGCTATGACAACCACCTTGTAATGGATTTTAGCGTTAAAAAATCAGCATCACAGCCCATTAACTACAAGGGCAAGTTGATTGAGTTACATTAAAATAATTTAAAAACAGATGTTTTGTGCATTTTGTTCTATTTCAGTTATTTGTAAGATTAGATTTGATTTCAAGTTAAACTTGGCAAATGGCAGTGTTTGTGATAACATCAGATTCTGGTCTATTAAAATGGATCCGTTCGATGGGCACCACACACTGGGACCTTCTGTCTTCATTCTGGGTGAGATTAATGTTGTGACAGTAGGATATAAAGGTTGCACACCTTCTTGTTTTAACTCCAGAAACAGTGATAAAACTTGCATAGAAACCCCACTGGCAAAGAAACATGGTTTTAATCACTGTCTACATTCTTTCACTTGCATATTCTCCCCTTGAGCTGAATATCAAAGTGCTTCTTTAATCAAAACAAAATAATTTCAGCAGGTGTTCATTTCTTCTCTAGCACATTTTATACCTCTTTAGGGACTACGGTGACCAATGCTTCTGCATCACAGGGTATGTCATAAACAAAAGCCCCCCATGGTGATAACAAAATTATTCAAATGAACTCTCACTGGGGGAAACAATCCACTTCAGGATTGTAATATACTCAACATGCCACATAATATATCTCTTTGGCTAAAAGGTTAGCAAATATATGTATGCAATATTATGTTAGTTTCAGTGGAAATAGTTATATAAGGAGCAGGAGAGATTTATTATGCATTTTTTTGCATTTTTCCAATAATAAAATGTGTGCTATGTACTTCCCACCAGTAAATATTGCTACAATATTCATTCTGAATGCATTTAGTTGCTGAAGATAAACATTCTCTTTTCAACAAAAAAAAAAATGGGAAAATAATTAAGAGGGGCCTGATTTTTCCTAATTAATAGGTAGCTAAAATTCACTGACAGTCTTTTGCAATCAAGTAGTTTTTTTATGTTTATTAAGACAATAAAATTGATTTATTGTGTCTGAATGCTATTTTTACTTTAACTGATAATGTTGTTTGTTCTTTTCTTACCCCTTATACTTTTCAGAAAACTTTTGTTTAAATCTCTTTGTCTTTATGAAGCATATAAAAGTCTTCCAAAGAGCATGTGGGATTAAGTACCACATTTGTTCAAAGAAGAATAAAAATAATGTTCTCTTAAGTTATCTTTCTTATTCTCTTTCTATGGAAAAGGCAAGACGATTCAGGTCATTCACTCACTGGCTCATTCATTTGTGTATTTATTCTCATTCATTCAGCATATGAAGTATCAACCAACAAAAAAGGAACAGTATCATTTTCCTGCATTCACTCTTTTGGCAGGAAAAAGTAAATGATTAAAAAATTATGATCTAAGTCTATTATAAAAACATGTTATATACATGTGGTGACTATTACGATTTTGCTGCCAAGGGTCCTTTTCAATTTCCTTCTTCTTATAACTTTTTTTGGAAAATATTTTCCACAACACTCTGAAGGTAATGGTGGATTTTTCAGGCATGGTGTCCCATTCTCCCTTGGCAGAACGGGGATGAATTTCACAATCTAAGCCACTGTGATTATTCCTAGGGTGGCAATTGATTCAGAAGGGGTACATGAATCAAGTAGGATCCAACAGAGTCTTTTGTAGGGTTAAGATAGTATATCAGAAGAAATATTTTGGGTGTGTGTGTGTGTATATGTATGCATATGTGTGTGTGATTTCCCTAAAATTTCTATAATTACAAAGATGGAATACAAGGAATGTAAACATGCTGGCAACCATTTTCTACACCATGTGGAAAGAACTTTTCCTTATAGTAGGAGCAATTTCCATCAGGAGACAGAATCAGGTGATAGATATGTTGAGAGAAAGGGAAAAAGAGAGAGTGAGGATGAGAATAAAAGAAAAAAGAAGAGAGAAAAAGAGAGAGATCTTTTGATTCATTTGAGCTCATGGATCCATATGAAACTCAAGCTAGAATTATCCATTATTTCCCAAATACTTTGTATTAGTCAGGGCTCTCCAGAGAAACACATATTTATTATAGGAACTGACTCATGTGGCCATGGGTGTTGACAAATCAAAATTCCATATGACAGGCTACAAATTGGAAACTCTGATGACGGTGAAGCTGAATTTCCCTAGAGATGCTATTCAGCTGAAGTACAGAAAAAATTCTTCTTCCCAACTTCTGAAATCCTTATCATTTTTTTCAGGGCCTCCAAATGATAAGAGGAAGAGACTCCCTCACTGCTGATGGCAACCTCCTTTTTTGATTGTAGATATAATCAGCAATAGATGAAATCAGCTAACTTTAGATGCAAATTCATTTATTAAATACCTCCATGGTAACAACTTTGCTTGACAAAACAATCAGGCATCATAACCTAGCCAAAGTGATGCACGAAATTAATCATCACATACATGAATCTTTAAGTTCAATTTTAAAACTTAATAATAGCATCATTCAATACTTATGTAACAGAATGTCAAAAGTAACATTTTCCCATTGGCTCAGATATTTGCAGAGGGGCGAAAGGTAGGGAATAATGTTTTGATTATTTGTTTGTTTGTTTGTTTTGCACAGCCAGGCACCGGGAATAAAATCTGGGTCTCCGGTATGGCAGGTGACAATTTTGCCACTGAACCACCATTGTACCGCCCAGGAATAATGTTTTAAGCCCCACATCCTCAGTAACATTCTAGTCTACCTCTGAAACTGTGCTAAGAGATAGCATAATTCGTTCATACTACATTTGCCCCTAAACCATCCTGAGGCCATAAAGGAGGAAAATATTCTTTGGAGTTTGAAGATGCCAGAGATGAGGATTACTTTGGACAGAATTATTAATGTTCTCTGTGTTTCCCCAATTTCCTCTACTCAGAGGAATGAGGAGGGAACATTAGCCTTTTATTTCAAGCCAAGTGATTGAGACTTAAACCATATATACATGGAACTTTAGATGGTCTCTGGGAGTTAGAGAAGCATAGAGTTGTGTTGCTGATTTTCACCCACCTAGAGAAATCTAGAAGCTGGAAACTTTGGCTGGAACATCCTGTGCCTGTTAGTCCAGAGAGAAGTGGGAAACACTGGGAATGGCTAGTGTTTTCAGTATCTGACAGGAACTTGTGTGTGTATATTTCCTCTGAGCAAGTGGTGGGCTCTACAAAAGGCAGCCCAATGCAAGGGCCTTGAAAGGCTTCTTTTTCAAAAAGGACAAAAGAACGACTCAGGGTTATGAAATGATCATAACAGGAAAATAACCCACCAGGAGCCACAAGCTTGAGGGGAAAGCCATGAGCGCCCAGCAGCAGGAAATACCTACATCTGGGGAACATTTCAGGCCAGAATTCCGCATATTTCCAAACAACCCTCAAAAGAATCCCAGAAGGAAATGAATCGGCCTTTGAAATCTGCTTCACTCCAAATGTACAATGACAAGATTATGACGGGACCAGCAAAGAGCTTTCTTTCTTTCCTAAAGCTCCAACTAGGGGAGGGAAAACAAAATAAAGTCGAATAAGTGGGAAGAAGGAGTCTAGAATCAAGTGTAGAAATTGAGAAAAGAAGTAGTCCATACTCACTTCCCTGACCCACTTTTAGATTCCAAAAACATTGTAGCTTCAAGCTGGGGAAAGGTATTTTTTTAAATGGCATGAAATGCTAAGGGAAGGAGACTGTATTACTCAACACAGTCCTGGCTGCACTAAGAAAACTATTGTTTGTTTATTTTCTAAATATTTATTAAGTGCCTCCTGGGTGCCAGAAACTAATTCTTGATGGGGGAAATGAAACAGTAAGCAAGCAGGATGCTATCATGGAGCTTACATGCCACTGAAAGAGACAGAAACAAGCAAAAGGAAACAACAAACAAGAGTACTTTCTGTTAAACTGTTACAAAGAAAACAAGGAGAGAAAAGTGGATCAAGAATGATAGAAGGTAAGGTAGGATATTATAGTCTGGGAAATCCTCTCTGCAAAATTAAGGAAAGTCTAGTCTGTCCTACTGCTAATCCAATGACAATGCTCCTAAGGGAACACAAGCAACGTTTCCAACAAATACAAACAAGCCCAACCATACAGAAACAATGTTTCTAACAGGATGTAGACGAGGCCAAATCTCAAGTGCAAGAATGAGTAGCATTGTCTTCTCAGGGACTGCTGCCTTCTTACCAGTGACAAATTATGCCCTGCCTAATTTTCCCCATCTGGCATATAAAAGTATTTGGACTTCTACAGAAGAGCCAAAAGGCCTATATTCCTGGATGATAATTAAGGAGGGAGAGTACTAGGAAACGATATTAGAGACGTGGTCAGTAGCTTGGTTGAGTAGGGTATGAAAACTGCATGAAGACATTGAATTTTATTTGACATGGATTACAAATCCTTTGGAAGATGTAAGCAGGAAAATAATCTGATTTTAAAAGATGACTCTCGGGTGCAAGAGTAGTTCAGTGGTAGAATTCTCGCCTGCCATGTGGGAGACCTGGATTTGATTCCTGGTCCATGCACGTCCCCCAAAATAAGCAAACAAGCAAAACAAACAAAAATTCAACAAATGGTGCTGCAATAACAGGATACTCACATGGAAAAATAATGAAATGTGACCCCGCTATACAGCATACAAATAAAAAAGAAAATTACTCTTGTTGTAGGGAAAACAGATTCATGGGGGTGGTGTATAGAGAGTGAGTATGGCAATAAGAATGTAGTAAAAAAATTAGAAGACTATTTTATTGATTAAGTAGGGGATGCCAGTGATTATAACTGGCTGTAGAAGTAAAAAATGTAAGAAGTAGTTGGATTATGGATATATTTTAAAGGTGTGACCAACAGATCTTTCTGAAGGATTTCGTAAAGAAGTAAGGAAAGTGAGAAATTAAATAAGACTTCTAGATTTTATCCCAAAAAGTTAAGGGAGGGTGCCATTGGAAGTGGGAAAACATGGCAATTATAAGGCTTAGGGGGACATTAAAGATTTCTATTTTCATGACATCCCAGTAATGATGTTGAACATATATTTGGATATTCATATTTGAATATTTGGATATTCCCTAATAAGGAACTGCTGGGAGTGTTGGTGTCTGAAATTAAACTACTAATGTGGTACAGTACGATCTGTGACATGACATTTCCATTCCTAAAAATCATTGCATGAAGCAAAAATGTGCAGTGAAAACCAGAGTCGATGGGTAAAATGGGCTAGAACCACAGTGCTCAAAAACTTCATCAGTGATAGATTAAAACAGCAACATAGAAACCCAGGAAAACAGTAGTACAGTTGTATACGAATTACTTGTTAAAGAAATACATAAACACTACAGTTAATATTTTGCCATGGGGAAAAAAAAAACCTGAAGCTTGCTTGTGGAAGTTACTTGAGGAATTTACTTGCTGTATTCAAGATAAAAGCAAACAAGACATGGAAAAAGAGTGAAATAAAAGAGAAATAATGAGAGGAAAAACAACAGTGAACAGGAAAAAAAAGTTTTTAAATACGCTAAGAGAATGGAGAAGGATATCAAAGAGAGACTTGGTGGCAGAGCCATTCAGCAAGGAGGACCATAAATAAGATATGTCCATGTTTTGTGCAGTCCTACATTGCTCAGATCAGAAAACTGAATACAGTTTTCTGCATTTTGCTCAAATTGTTTCTTAATGTACAGATTGTAAAGGAATAAATTTGCATTTTCAAAACAACTCTTAAATAGCCAAACTGACTGTGTTTAAAACCAAATTGCTCAATAACAAAGAATACTAATAACAGTGATTATTATGAACATATTACTTCATATATTCCAGATATTATTCTAAAAATATTATACATACTAATTTATTTAATCCTCATAAAAATCCTGTGGTAGACAGAATTCTAAGATGATCCCCTAGTAATCCCACCCTCTGGTGTGCACACTTTGCATAATCTCCCTTTAAGGATGGGAAAAACCTATGAATATGATGAGCTGTCACTCCCAAGATAAGTTTATTATCATTTGACCTTGAGTTAATCAAAAGGGTGATTACCCTGTGTGGGCCTGAGCTAACCAGAAGAACCTTTAAAGGAAGATATCAAGAGATCTGTTGGTTGCCTTTGAAGAAATAAACTGCTATGTAGTGAGAGGAGGGGTTTATGTGGCAAGAACCAGAAAGCTGCCTCGAGGAGCTGAGACCATTCCCTGGCCAACAGCCTGCAAGAGGACAAGAATAGCAGGCATACAACTGCAAGGAACTCAATTCTGCTGATAACCTCAATGAGTCTGAAAAGGGACTGTGAGTTCTAGATGAGAACTGGGGTGTGCTTAACACCTGGATTGAAGCCTTGTGAACCAGACCCCTAACCCACAGAAACTGTGAAAAAAAATAAATGCACATTGTTTTAAGCCACGAACTCTGTGGTTAATTCATTATAAAAGAGTAGCTTGCTGGAGCATGACACGAATGGAGAGCTCTAATTATCCCAGCAGAAACCATCCCAGATGAACCAACCTCCAACAGATATACCGGCCAATTGTAAGAAATGAGTGCCCAGACAAGACCAGTCAGAATCAGCGGACCTGCCCAGTTAGCCCATAGACTTGGGCAATAATGTGTGTTCTTTGTTTTAAGCCACTGACTTTTCTGGTGATTTGTAGCACAGCATTAGTGTGTCAGTCTTTCACTTTGTTAGCTTTTAGATTTTCTACGGCAACAGCGACATAAGCCTCAATATTGGTTCCATAACTTAGTGGGTAGTCAGAGGCAAGGCAAAGAGACATTGATTTTGCTAGTATCACTTACAGTAGAGGTGGTGCATTCTGGAGTCATCATTTGAGACATAAATATCCTTGAGCTTTCAGATGATAGTCAATGTATCTTCCCCAGAAGACCAGTTCCGAAACCAGGGAGACATTACGGCAGCGTGGTGAACAGTCTTTAATTATTACTGATACTGAGTTACTCCAAGTACAAGTGGGGAGCCCCTGAATGGCTGTTCTTGAGCTAATTACTCTGGTAGAGACTGTTAAGTGTTCCACAAGATTCTTTTTCTCCTGGGCACAACATTTCGAAACCTACCTTGAAGTTGGGTGTGATCTTGTCTTAGTTTGCCAGGCCTGCTATAACAAATACCACAGACTGGTTGACTTAAAACAAAAATCAGCAACAACAACAAAAACACAGGAATTTATCATCTCACAGTTTTGGAAGCTAGAAGTCCAAAATCAGGATGTTCAAAGGATCATGCTTTTTCTGAAGTTTGCTGTGTTCTGATGATGAGTTGCTTGCAACTCATAACTCATTCTCTGACTCCATCACAGAGCTTTCCTTTTCTTGGTCTGTTTCCTCCTGTCTCTTTCTGCTGTACTCAAATGTGCTATATTTAAAATAACTCTGGTCATAGTGGATTAAGGACCACCCTGATACAGTTTGGCTTCATCATAAGTAATAACATCTTCAAATATCCTTTGTACAAATGAGTTCACATTGCGGCACTGGGAATTAGGACTTGCACATGTTTTTATGGGAGGATGTAATTAAATCCATAATAGGCCATGTGCCTGAATTCTTCCAGTTTGGGGCTCATAAATACCTCCCATGTGAACTTCTATTCTCTTGCCTCTCTTCTCCAGCTTGTGTGATTTTATGCCATAGAATCCTGAATAAAGAAGCAATCACTAGTCTAAGAACCCATTCCTCTTTCCTGGAATGGATATGAAGAATGCTGACTAGAATTCCTACTAGCTGGCCTCACTAAAGTGGCATTTACTGAGGAATATCTATGAGTCAGCACTCTGTTTAGTGCTTAACATGTTTTCTCTCGTTTGAACTCTTCTAACGCATTTTTCTCAAAGGAAATGAGAAAAACCGACAATGAGAAGACAATTGCCCATTCATATAAAGGGATCTGGTGTTGTTTGAAACTTCAGTAAATGGAATTTTGTTAGAAAATAAAAGAAACCCCAAATTCCTGATTTTCCTTTTCTATTTGAGTTTCCTAAAGGGAAGTACTCTACACGAGAGACAGTAATAAGAAATGAAAAATGCAGGTATATGTTTGTTATTAACTGGGGTAGTGCCCCATTTCTAATATGCAGAGCTCTTTGGCAAACCTTTTAGTAGGCCCCAGGTCTCTCACCTTGCTAACCACATAGAAGGAGAAAGCAGAAGAATAATTCTTGACCCATGTGTTTGAATGTTTAATGCAATATCACTCCAACTAGTATAGGTGGCTAATTTATGATCCTGAAATTTTGCAAATAGATCTCTCTTGGATTGTAGCAAGGCAGGACAGAGGGAGTGGGTCAGAGGAGTAAAAACTTCCTTCTCCTCTAATGATCTTTTTTGTGTGTATGCTGTACCATGGGGGCCACATTTCATTCTTTTCTATGTGAATATCCCATCATGGTAGCATCATTTAATACTTTTTGTTTGAAGTGCTCCATTTTAAATATTCACTATTGAAATTAATCTCAATTCCACTTTCTTACCTTGGCTGTTCTCTAATTCCAACCCAACCTATTTATTATAACTGTGGCCTGTAGCCCTTAACCTATTCCCTATTCTCTGAGGCCAATATTTCTCAGTAGGTGATTCTGAGCATCTGTGTTAGAATCACCTGGAGTGCTTATTGCAATAGAGAAATTTGGCTGCATCTTATTCAAATTGAAGTAGTAAGACTAGGTTGGCTCAGGGAAATTTTGTCAAGCACCATACATATAAAGCTGATATCTCCCATGAAATGTCAGAATCAAAATCTCAGCTGATTTCAGACTATGACCTGCACTGTGCTTCACTCTACACATGTCTCCTAATAAATGGGCAGGCTTTTAAAGGATGCATTGGCCACAGTTTAGAATCCCTCAATTCTTTGCTAATCAACAGCCCTGGAATATTACCACCTTGTATTCTCACCATTCTCTCCCAAGCTCCTTGGCATTACTAAGAAATTGCAGAAATTCTGCCAGTTACATTGACTGCAAATACTTTGTAACCTTAGCTAAGCTTTTTATGCCACTTTGCAAACTCTTACTATGCGACTTTCACAATACCCCAGATAAGTGCCTTCCAAACTTACTCCACCATAACCCCAAGCTTCCATGCCCCTCCCTAATCTTCTCACTCTTATTATATATCAGTTATTAACAGAAATTATTCAGTCCCTCTCTGAGATCTTTGGCCCTTCTTCTCCGACTCAAAGTGTCTTTGTGTATCCTTACTGTTTATTCTGCTCACAAGTCTGAGGAACAAATTTCCTTCATTCTTGCCAAAGTCAATTCTTTTATCTATTTCCTTGATTCTATCATCCCCTTCCCTTTTGATAGATGCCTTACTTGTTTTCTACAGGTGCTTTCCCCATCTTCCAAGACATGTTGAGTCTCCGTATTCTAAAGAAAAATATTCTGTCATTCCTTACACATATGACTCCTAAAGTTATCATACTGTTTTCCTTTCATTACCAAATATTCTAATAGAATGTGCTGACCTCTTTGTCTCATTTCTTCAACATTTACTCTTAAAACTTTGCAGTGTTTATTCACAAATTATTATGGATAAATTGGTCTCCTGATTATAAAATTTGATAACCTTTTTCATTCTTCAGATTTTTTGAAGTATTCAATGCAGGTCCTCCCTTGTTGAAATTCCTTACATCTTTGGTTGCGCATAACTTGACATGTTCCTGGACTTTTTCTGCCAACTCTCTCTATATGCTTTTCTGTCTTTGCTTCATTCCTCTCTATCTCAAAATAAATGTTGCTAAAAATTCCACCCTCAGTTTTCAGGCATTATAAGTCTGCAGTATTTCCCTGGGAAATTTAGTCCACTTTATGGCTATCAACACTATGTTCATGATTAAAAAAATTAACTTCCTATGACATGTGCCAAACCACCCTCTGAGCAGCACTTTCAGCATCCCTATTTCTACCACTAGTCTGTTTATGATAATTCAGGTGCTCTCTGAGACAATGCATGCTTTCTCTCCCATGTTTCTCACTTTCTCCTGAACCTCCATTGGGAGTATCTGGAACAACCATATTTCTGCTATCTGTCTGTTCAAGACAATATAGCCTTCTCAAAATTCTTCCAACCTCCATCCCTTTCCCATTTCCACAGTCACTTCCATGATGTTGGTATTTATTATAGCAGCAGCCGCCATTGCAGCAGCCCCCTTCCAGGTAACAAAACCTATAACAGTGGCCTATTGCTGCTTTTCCATTACCACCAACTTAGATTTAAAGCAACGCAAAATGATCATCTTACAGTTCTGGAGGTCAGATGCTCAAAATGGACTTCACATGTCAATAGGAACACACTTCTTCCAGAATATCAAGGGGAAAATCTTCTTCTTAGAAGCTTTTCTAGCTTCTAAAGGGTATCTTGGCTTGTGGCTCTTTCCTCTGTCATCAAAGTCAGCAGTGCATTATCTCTTCTCTTCTTTGACCTCTGTTTCTATCATTGCATCTTCTCCCTACCACCCACTTCCCACGTATAAGACCCATGGGGTTGCATTGGACCCATCCAGATAATGGAGAATAATCTTCTCATTTCAGGAATATTAACCTTCAAAGTACTTTTTGCCATGTAAAATCATCTAGATACAGGATCCAGAGATTAGGACTTCTTGGGAGAGGGGAGCATTATTCACCTACTACAATACCTAACCCTCAGAGAGCACAATCCCAACAGCTTGACATTCATTTCTATCTGAATGTTTTCTTGGCACTTTGACATCAAGGGCTCTAAGTGCAAAGCCATGATATTCTTACTAAAACCAATTGCTCCACCATTCTACCAAAACATTAACCTCCCTGACATATCTTTCTATTTATGACCTAAATTGGCAAGTATTATGGATTCTAACTTCAGAGTATATGTTACATAGATCCCTTTATTTCCAATCCTTTTGTCACCTGCATAAATCAGCCCATCATTACACCTTGCCTGGATAATTCTCATTTAAAATTCAGGTATTTTATCTGTTTGTCTGTCTGTATAGTCATATATTCTCATTAGCATAAGGGCAGAAAGCATGTCTTGATAACCTTTTTATGACCTGCAAACTTGGTTCATGATCTTGAATGTGTACAGAAAAAGTTGAAATTTATTTGTCTGTGATTTCCCTTGTACTATTTTGCACTATGATTTACAAATATTCTAGATCACATGGGAACAGAGGCATTTCCAACCTAAATGACAATGTTACTCAACATGATTCAATCCAACTCATCATCATATAATATGTGCTTACTCTATTCCAACCACAATGCTTGTTTTCAGGAATGCATCAATGAGAAAAACAAGTCCAGTGTCATTCAGGGGAAGAAACCAATAGGCAGACAGTATGTGTTAGGGTTCTGTCACAGGAATGAGTAAAAGGTATTGTGAGTGCTCACAGCAGAACCATGTCCTCAAGCCTTTACAGAGTCTTTAGCTGAAACTGAAGGATGAACAGGAGCTAGCAACGTTAAAGGCAGGGAAGACTTCTAGAAGCAAGGAAGAAAAAATGAAAGACACTATCATGTGAATAGATGTAATTGATGCCATTTTAAAAATTTACATTGTACAAATACACACATAATATTTTGTCTTTGATTATTTTTTGTGCTTTTAAAGTCCTCAGATGTCCTTTCTTCTATTTCCTGAGGAAAAAAATAAGAATTTCCCTTGGAAATGAGGAAGTGGGGAAAGGAGTAGGAGGAAAGACTTATGCAAATAGTTGTAGGCAAGTTAAAGTTCCTGTGCATGTGTTCACAGGGGGGATATTTTACTGATACTGAAGGGATCAAATCTCAAAAAAAGTTACCTTTTTGCTCTTATTTCATAGAAGTGTACTGTTCTAGTTTGATAGCTGCTGGAATGCAACATACCAGAAATGGACTGGCTTTTGAAAAGGAGAACTTAGTGAGTTGCAAGTTTGCAGTTTTTAGGCCATGGAAATATTCCAATTAAAGCAATATCCATTCTAAGGCATCCAGGTAAAGACACCTTGATTCAAGAAGGCTGATGAAGTTCAACTCTCAAGTAGAAAGGCACATGGCAAACAAGGTCAGGATTTCTCTCTCTTCTGAAAATGCACATGGCAAACATGGTGTCATCTGTTAGCTTCCTCTCCAGCTCCCCAGGAGGTGTCTTCCTTCTTCATCTCCAGAAGTCGCTGGCTGGTGGACTCTCTGCTTTGTGGTTCTGTGGCATTCTGAAGTTTTCTCCAAAATACTTCTTCTTTTATAGGAGTCCAGTAAGCTAATCAAGACCCACCTGGAATGGGTGGAGACACATCTCCACCTAGTCAAGCTTAATAGTCACACTTGATTGAGTCACATTTCCATGGAGATAGCCTAATTAAAGTTTCCAACATACAGTACTGAATAGAGATTAGAAGAAATGGCTGTCTTTACAAAATGGGATTAGGGTTAAAAGATGGCTTTTCTAGGGTACATGAATCCTTTCAAACTAGAGCATGTATTAAGAAGTTATATTTCATTTCTCAAACTAAACCAACATTTTCCCCCCTCATGGCATGGGAATGTACAAATTTCCAACATTTTAAGATATATTTTAGATAGGTATTTGTTTTTTCTAGTATTAATAACAGCAAATTTTCTAATTCACTTACTTTTTGTACCAAGTACAAAATAAATGGCAAATATTACCACTGATGGAAAAATGTTTGGGCAGATTCTTCCTTCTCATCTCTGTATCAGCATTTTAATATCATTCAGATTGAGTTCAAGAGGGTCACTTTGTAATAAATATGGGAACATGTAAAGGCTTTTATAAATGAAACTATGCTGTTCTGCCTTTTATCAGCTTGCTTAGGTTGCTCAAAGCATTTTTTTCCCTTCCTGTACTCATCACATTATTTCCTGTTCTTTTTCTAGGCCCCAACACCACAACATACTAATGGATCAAGCTTATTTCACATCATGTAATACCTTGCACTATATAAATGTTTGTTTACAAAGACATTGCCTTAAAATAGAGCAGAGGGAGAAGAAAGTACAAAAGACCAATTCTATTACCTAATATCATTAATGAGAAGATTTATTGTCAATGAAAGTACTGTGTCGCAACAATAGCTTTGGTGAAGCCCTATTTGTTTACCCTAATGCTTAAGGAGCAGAGTATGTGACAGGGAATGAGAATATTCCATTTGATTTGCAGCCATTACCTGACTTCAAAGACAATAGGTTGGTGCATAAATAAAGAAAAGCCATTATTACATTGCAGCAACTGGACCTCATTTCAAAAGCTGAGGCTCAGGTATAAGCAGACTGCAGGATGACGGTACCGCACTAAACAATATTTTAATACACTCTCTTAATGTCAGGTTTTCTTATTCTCAAACAAAATTGCTTAAAAAAACTTTCAGAGATGGCTTTTCAATGCCATTTTTTAATGTGAATTTATTTTTATCATTTGAAAAAATCAAATCAGGTAACATCCCCTTGCTCAAGCAAGTTTTGTTTTTCTTTCTAAATAATTTATTGATATGTGATAGAATAGTATATTTAGAAATCATTACTCCACCTAGTAAAGCAAACAATAACATAGGTTTTTCCTGATATACAAGGTTTCTGAATGCTGACTGAGCTGAAAGAGAACCCTTCTGAAGTTCAGTGTGATTTTATTAGAAAATCTGATGAACTCAAGACAAATCTGAAATCTTAGAGAAATTATTAGAATCTAAGTGCAACCCAGGTTTGGAGCTGAATTCTAGTTCTGACAACTAAAAATTGCCAAAGCCAGCATTTGTCATTTTTGCTTAATTCACTCTACACTTATATTAGCCATGACCTATAAATACATACTAATGGTAGAGTGCTGTAGGAGCAATATAGGTAGTGAATTTATTAAATAATAATCTTTAATCATTCAGTTTATACACGTAATCATTTGCCTCACCGTAAACTACCATTAAGCACTCTTCAAAAATTGAAAAAAATATTTTTAAATTCCAGGCATTTTCATGAAAAAAAAATTAGACTATAGGAGGCCAAGTAAATTTATGAAATTATTTCCATTGTCATATACTCACAGTGAGAGTGGGAGAGAACAGAATCAAACAGCAAATTGTTGCTAATTAATTAGTTGCCATGTTCCAGGTACTGTATTAGATGTATGAGTTACAGAGAGGATTAGGCATGGTCCCTTCCAAAAGAAGGTCATCATCTAAGAAGAAAAAAAAAGGAATGAAAATGAGGCAAAAACAAGGTGATTAGAGGCAGAAGGGAGAAAACTCAATTCTTCCCAGAAGGGTTGAGGGAAATCTTGTAGGTAAAGACTGCAGGCTGGAAATTAATAAGAGTTGATGTTGAAGTCTTGAGTTCAAAATCCATAGTGGGGCCAAGCTAGAAACTCAAAGGGGAGTAGAGGGTGTGGTCTTGAGGCAGAATTTTTTCTTCTGGAATTCTTGCTCTCAAGGCCTTCAACTGATTGCATGAGGCCCACCCATGGCATTGAGGGGTAATCTCCTTTAGTTAAAACCAACTAGTTACACAGCTGTGTAATCATCACAATTATTATGAAGGAATGTGAAGGGCAGAAATGCAGAAGACAGCAAAATACTTCTTCGAAGGAAAATAAGATTTGAAGCTGAATATCTCCTTCCCATTGAAAATACACCTTCTAAACATTGCAATCTACTCTAGCTTGTTTACCTGCCAACTCCTCACAATCTTCAAAATTCTGCACCATCACATCCCCATTTTGGAGGGAAATTTTACATTTAGAGAAACCAAATAACTTGTTCACGTTTCCACAGTTACATGTTGCCAGAATTGATATTCACATAGCGGGTTGCCTCCCTTCATTATCTGTGCAGCTTTTTTGACTCGTCTAACAGTCTGTGTCTATTTGAGAGTCCTGTGGCTGGGGAACAGGGTCAGTGGCCAGGGAAATCGTCACAAAGGAGGATGTAAGTAAATTCATTTTAAATGGTGAATAGGAACTGAAAGTGAAGTCCAAAACAGGGAAGTTTTGCCAAGGAGAAGACATATCAAGTACAAAAATGCCCCCAAGAACAGGTACACTCAGGGAACAGAAAGTTCATTTCTGTAGCTGAGGCTCATATTGCTTACGAAGAAGTGGAAAGAGAAGATGTAGGGGTGTAAGCAGGTGTGAAACGTCAGAGGCCTTTATATGTCATTCTATGGAGTTGATTTTTTTTCCCTTAACATTACAGGGAGTCATTAAAGCTCTTTGAGCTGCAGAATGGCATCATCAGATTTGAATTTGTAAGCGCTCACTCTAGCAGTGGTATAGAAAGGGCTAGACTACAGTCAAGGAGAGTGGTTAAGAAGTAATTTAATGAATGAAAGCAATGGCAAGGGAAATTGAGGGGAAGATTGAGGTGGCAGAAATATTTTGGCCTAAGGATTTCTTAATTTTTGCAAAAGTCTATTCCGCTCCCAGGTCCCTCGTGGTTCCTGGCTCCCTGGTGGTGTCCTAGAGGAACCTTCTTCATGTCCCAGCAAGAGCTATCTTCTGAACAAAAGATAATTATTTTCTTTTCAAAATGCTTTCCTTGATTAGCTCTACTTGCTTCTATCACTCTTCACTACTTGATATAAAATTACTTTCAGTTTACGTTTGCATTTCAGCAGAGACATTTGGGAAATGATTCCTCAATCTGAAAGTTGCTTCCTAAAATTAGAAGTTAAAAGCATCCAGTTATGCCAGGGAAAGAATAACCACATGACAGACACCTCATACTTTGGAAATTTCTTACTCCCGAACTTGAATGTCATCTCCAAAAATGCTACATAGGCACAGAGATGTACTTTTGGGATTTGAAGCATTTTCCAAATTTGTTCAGCAAGTGAATTTGAAGTCTCAAGTTGTGTCCCAACTGGAGAAAATTGCCCGTAATCATTGAATCAATGATCTTAAAAATTCTATATTCATCTTGTCAATTGTATCACTTTACTTCATATATAAACATTTTAATAGACTCAATTTTTATGACTTTGTGTGACATGTATTCATTTATTCTATACCAGGAAACCCAAAATATAGAAATATCCCAGGATTCTTTCACCTTCTCAGATACTTGCCTACACATTCATTGAAATCCAGTTTTTAAATGACCATACGGAGTTTCTAAGTTCTAAGGATCTATTCATTCATTTCTTCATACATTTGCTATGTGCCAAGCACATAGTAATCATTGAGAATAGAGAGACGTGATGATTGCCTTCACCAGCAAGCAATTGCTGACTGGATGTCTAAGTCTGCTAGTGCTGCCATGGTAAAGTACCACAGTGTTGGTGCCCTACAACAACAGAAATGTATTGTCTCACTGTAACAACCTATTCCCAAGCAAGGTCACATTCTGAGAAGCTTGGGAATAGAGCTTGAGCAAGTCTTTTGCGGGGACACAATTCAACCTATACCAGTTATGAAATTAATTGAGTTAATCACTGCTAACATATTTCAAAAAATTGAAATATACTAAAATAGAGTAGAAAATAATCAGAGTGCCACACATGAAGTAAGGACTGTATTATTTCTTGATATTTTTTTTGTTTCAATTAAATAGATGTGTGTGTGAGAGAAGGTACTATATCGAACCCTAAAATATATCATTTTTTCATGTATCATAATCATACAAAAATGTTTGTAAAGCACTCGTCTGAATCAATGAATTCATAATTCCTACTCAAAGGAGTTCAAAGTCTGGTAAAGAAATAAATGATAATATAGGGCGATAAATGAATTAATATAAACAGAGAATTAAGAGGGCATAGATTAGTGTCTCAATCTGTGGCAGGAAAAGATCTGATTCTGTTTTCTTTATTTTCTTTTTATCTAACAAATAAAGAAAAACATTGTACCACTAAGTATATTCCAGAACTTTAAAATTTAATATCCTTTATCTTGTTACTATGAACGTCTATTTTGTCCTAATCTTAAAAACTACCTACATTTTACTTCTCTGGGGGCTGTTCTCACACATTTCATCCTGCATCACACTGAAAACAGTCTATGGATAGAGCTGTCATGACTAGCAGTGTGACCTGACAGATGAAATATCAAAGACAGTTATCCCATGCACACCTTGAGAACCTTCCCCTACAAACTGATAATTGTTTCTGGTTGAACAGCGTTAGGGTTACTGTCACTGGAGACCCCAATACTCTCTTGGTTATATCAGTTGTATATCAGAATTTCAAGGTTTCAAGTCGTTTCTAAGTTATGGCTTACACATTTAATAAAACAAAAACAGAATATAACATACATCTAAAACATTTGCCTTATAGTAACTCACTGCAAACTCATTGCTTGGCTTAGAATTTCAATGGTTTGGATTTGTAACTATGACCGGTCATATATTTCTATGGCTTTTTATTAAAAATGCATGCGACTTTATACATATTTAAAATTTATGAAGATACCATTTAAAGAGATTAGTATATGTCTCCCATAAATAGTAATAATGGAATCTGTAGTAAAGTAAATAGTGTTCAGTTGAGAATACGGTACTTGTTTCATTTCTTTCAACTAGATGGTTCACTGATTTTTATCACTAGATGAAATATTGAAGGTGTCTTCCTTATAGTTTTTCCAATGGTTTTCTTACTAAAGGTGATTTCCAAAGACACAACCAAGGAAAAAAACGCCCTTTGTTGCCAACTATCTAACTAGCATTTTTTTTTTCCTGGCTTTTAAAATAGTGATTTCCCTAAAATTATCTTCAAAATTTTTTTTTCATTTTTATCCCTTAAGTGATCTCATCACAACTAATAAAACGAGCTCCAATTGTATTAAAATTAATTGTAAATTAAGAAATTCAGTAAAATCAGAATAGTTTGACAGTTAAGATCAAAACCTGCCAAGTAAGCTTGTCTGTATAAAGTTGTTTAAGAAAAAAGGCAAATAAAGGAGAGAAGACTGAATAATAGAATGATATCCAAGTTCCATGTGAACAAATGTTTTGCAAAACAATGATCAGGACAAAACAAAGAGCAATTCATAAATCAAAGATATACGGTTATTAAAGTATATTATTATACAGCTTCCTTGACTAATCTGTCTCAAAATAAATTGGCATAATGTGTGGTTTGGAGATTCAAGGAAAAAGAGAAACTTGTTGATTTAAAGCCAAGAATCTACTTGAGCAAACTATTATTTTATTACCTTATTTTCCCATTTGAGATAGTTCCACAATTTTTAAAGAAGAGAAAAATAATATATGTGCCTTCACATTCTCAAACATAAAGAGAAATAAATCCAAATCCTTCCACCAAACACCAGGTCTTTGCTTTCCATTTCCTGTATAGTTGTGAATTTAAATTTCAGATATGTGGGAGCTGCATTTGTGAGCAAAACGAAAGCGGCTGTGTTATGATATCTAGAGAGAAGAAATCTGAATCCTCTAGGGCTACTCCATGATGGCAGTTTTAAACCAGAATTGACATTTAACAGAGACCGCTGAAGGGCCGGGAAAGACCATTCTCTGAAACTGTCCTCATAAATAAAGGTTAAGTGTGTGAATATTGTGATGCCGGGATCCATTTTAAAACCTATTACAGAAAAATGACCTGATCATAAAATTTACCAGCTAAAAAGTTGTTCTCCCAAGTTAATGAAAAGCAGCACAGCTGCAGCAACGTTTTGCTTTCTTGCCTTCTTCTTTTGGCACCCAAAGAAAAGGCTGGCTGTTATTTATGGCCATTGCCTCCAGGGAAGAATCTTTTCTTACCCATCGAATGTAGATTGAAGATACAGATTTTTTTTGCATTTTCTAAGGAAAATATGTGTTTATATGTGTACATTTATATGTGTGTTTGTGCACATGTATTTATTGATTGATATATGTATATAGTTACTTCTTTATTTATGTCAAGCCTAAAACATAGAGAAACTCATAATAAAGTCTTGGAAAGAATATTGCAGTATGAGCCTGGAGATTGGTTTGTAGGCCTAGCCAAAGGAAAAGCTAATTTTGTGACTTTGACTTGACTGAGTCACTTAATTATAAATGTAACAAGGTGGCATTAGTGCTGAGTGAGGTCCTGTTTCCTGAAATTGACTATTGAGTTTCACAGTTAAGAATGAAAGGAGTTCACAACAACTGCCCTTCGAGGTTAAATATAGCCCACAACTACAACAATCCTCTTAAAATGAGAAAGAGGAATGTTTGAAGACACAAAAGGTCATATTTTGGGGTAGAGAAGATTTTGTGTGTGTGTGTGTGTGTGTGTGTGTGTGTGTGCTGAATGGCCATTCAGTTCCATCACTCCCCCCAAAGAGAAGGTGAGGTTCTTTCTCTCTGCAAAGTCAAAGATCAAGAGCATGTTGGGGACAGCATGTTGGAGAGCAGATCAGACCAGATGCTCGACTATAAGTGACCTGGTCCTAAGTGATGTAGCACTGAATTCTCTGTTAGGTTCCAGGCCTGGGGTTGATGTTGGAGCATAACAGGAAAGGGGACTGTTCTAGTTTGCCAGCTGCTGGAATGCAACACACCAGAGGTGGATTGACTTTTAATAGAAGAGGATTTATTTCATTAGTTCTTCAGAGGAAAGGCCGCTAACTTTCAACTGAGGTTCTTTCTTACGTGGGAAGGCACAGAATGGGCTGGCCTTCTCTCCAGGCCTCTTGGTTCCAACAGCTTACCCCGGGGTGATTTCTTTCTTCTTCTCCAAGGGCCTGGGCTGAGCTGCGAGTGCTGAGATGAGGAATGCTGAGCTGCTTGGGCTGTGCTACATTATGCTCTCTCATTTAAGCACCAGCCAATTAAATCAAACATCATTCATTGCAGCAGGCATGCCTCCTAGCCAACTACAGATGTAATCAGCAACAGGTGAGGTTCACGTGCCATTGGCTCACGTCCACAGCAACAGAACTAGGTGCCTTCTCCTGGACAAGTTGACAACTGAATCTAACTACCGCAGGGACCACAAACCTGTCTGGGACAAACACAACAGGGGAGCAATATAATGGTGAAACAGAAGAATGTGGCATGCTATCACCAGCCAAAAATCAGCCAAGCAAAAAAAAATGAATTTTAAAAATCCTAACACTTATTGAGGCTTTATTATATGCCAGATTCTGCTGTCAGTTAATTCATTGAATCTTTAAACACACACAAATGCATGCAGTTTTTTCTTTTTTGCACACACTTTTTGAAACCAGTAGAAACATTAACAATAATTTTCTGGTAAACAAATGGAGGAGAGTTGATTTAAGACTAAAAGTTTAAAACAAATAGCATAAATGCTTAGAAATGAAAAGCCTCTATTTTAATAACTGACAGTGTTTAAAAGGATATCGAATTGGGATGAGGGATTGTTATACTACCTTGTACGGAAATTAAGATTCAACAGAGCACAAGTAATTGAGTTTAGTAGAAAACAATGAAACTATTTCAAGTTTATAATCTCCTGAACTGATACTCCTCAGTAAACTGGATACAGATACCTATCTCTTTAAAAAGTGAGGCAGTTTAGAACCTGGGTTTTCAAACTGGGTTTGAAATCTGGCATTACTACTTGCACTTTTGCTTTGGATCATTCTAATGCTTCATGGAAAAATGACGATAACAGTATGTATTTCTCATTAGAGCTATGAGAGCTAAAAGAGATGGGGTATATGCATTTGTAGGAAAGTCATATTCTTTTAACAATAGGCCACACATTTCAGCGGCTCAACGGACTTGAATCTTATTTCTTATTCATGTAAACTTCTTGGGTGGGTATTCCAGGCAGGCAAGCAGCTTTCCATTACGCGATCATTGGGGAGCTAGGTTGGCCACCCACTGCTGAGGCAGTAAAAAAGAAAGAGAAGACCAACGTGCTTGAGAGATTTTGTGGGCAAGGCCCACAGAGGTAAATTACTTCTTCTTAAACCCCTGTAAAGTGATCTTATGTCAAATGAATATACCACCTACAAGAAATTCTGGGAAATAAAATCTGCATGCACCAAGAATGAAGAAAATAAAAGGATGCTTGTGGATAGCTGGCAATTCTTGTCATATGTACCTAAAATGTTTAGCAGAGTGACTGGCACAAATTGTCTTCAATTTAGCTGCTGCTGCTACCTCTGAAAGCCCTAATGGGTTTAATAGTCTAAAAAGTGAAAAGGAAAACTATTTTAATTAAACCACAGATACCAAATTTTTAGTAAACAGGGCATTTTGAGCCTTATGATAAATTTTACTGAAGCATAAGCATATACATATTGAAGATATGATGATAGTTATTTCCAGAAAAATAGTATTTTTTAATGTATAATCCTCCATTCCCAGAAATGATGAAAATGAATATTACCATTTGTAAACAAAAACAAAAGAACATTCATTAGAAAAAATTGTAAGAAAGGAAGAGTTGAGCATACGCTTTTCCAGAACTCTTGTAAATTTCTGCTTAATAAAGTACATATGGAGAAGAGAGTCACAAAAACATAATATCAACATACAACTATCTCCCCTAAAAAGTGACCTTTTTACAATTTTATTCCTACTCTTCCCAGGCAGCTGAATCTCTAAGGTACCAAAGCTGACTTACAAATATTAGCTTTACAACTTTTAATCTGTGAAAGACAATCTAACACCACCCAGGTAAATAGTTAAATGAATCAACAGAAATTCACATATAGTTTTGGTAGTTAAAACAATGGTGGGATAGACTTCATAATAATCAAAGCTTTAAACTTTTTAAAACTTTTTAATATCATTATTAAACAGATGATAAAACATAATAAAAGGAAAATAACATAGCAGTTGAGAGAGTAATTTTCTGTAGTTATCTATTTCCATGAAGTTAAAGAAAGCATGCAATTGATGAAGCTGTAGATAAAAGATTGGCTGACAATACATTAGACTGAAATGAAAAGTTAGCTGTCAGATTTAGGGAAGAAACATAAGGAAACAAATAACGCTTTAGTAAATGTAAATGGCATAAGAAACAGTATTGGTGAGAGGAAAATGTCCAAATTTACTTGGACTTTAGACGTGATGATTTTGCCCACTCTTGTGGTAGAGGGAAACAACATCATTAATAGCAACCTGGCTGTCAAGTTTTGTACCATATCCTGCACCATAGCAGCAAATTTTGCTCTTGCATTGAAACCATCATGTTACTGCATGACAGTACATGTACACACACTAACAAAATTGCTTATGAAAAAAAGCTCTTATGAAACAAAACTATGTGTAATATTCTTTGAAATGTTAATTTCTCTTCTAACTTCTTTAAAACAATAATGACTTGAGATTCATTAAAGTGATTTCCTGACCACCTAATGGGCCTGATTAGCAGTGTGAAATATGTTGCTAAAAGAGGTCTATAAATTTGTACCAAAAAAGAAGGAATGCAAATTCCATGCTTAAAGTGTCTATTTGTTTAAGTTTCCTGGTGATCTTTTCTACATGTTCCTAATATATTTAGGAGAAGATCTGTCCCTTTCTTTAACCTCTAAGAATATACCCCTAGGCAACGCTTAGTGAAAATTTGCCTGGAAAATGTTATTAAAGGAGGAGGGATGCTGTGAGTAGATTCCATCAGCTCAATCTGCATGAACACTGTATCTCATGAAACTCAATAAACTGAGAAGACTGGTTGAAGAGGTAAATTAAAAATTCCTAGGTAAAATTGGAGGCTTATAAGGTAAAATTAAAGGCTTATAATGGAGAAAATGGAGAATATAAGGGACTTAGAAGCTAGAGACAGGTGAAGAGTTAGCTAATGAGGTTGATCTCAAATGTAAGGAAATAGATGGAAGTGAAGGCAGTTCACTAGTGAGTCTATAAGTAATATTACCTTATTGAAGATGAACATGATTGAAAGGGGTTGTATAGACCATTGTGTTCTACTGATAAACACTGCAAATACAAATAAGTTCTTGCATGAGCTACTTCAAAGGTATGACACTTATACAAAGAGTGTTTAAGTTCAGGGTATGGGGGAAAACTGGTATTGCATGCTATGGCCTATGTTTAACAGGAAAGCATTAGCAGTTCCACAGCAACATTAGGGGTAAATAATGGGGGGAGGGACAAGTGTTAAGTGGAGGTTTAGATTTCCTATTTGGTAAGAGTATGTTTATGGGTTATCTTTCTCTTGGGAGCAATGAAATCATCTAAAACTGAGAGTGTTGATGGAATGTGGACTTTGCGCATTATACATGATGCCTAATGAAGGCAGGTGGCTGAAGGATGCACTGACTGAGAAATAGATTGATGAGTGATGGTGTATATATATGATCAAATATTGTGCTGCTACAAAAAGGAACGAAATTATGAAGCATGCAACATTGTGAATGAACTGGTGGGACAGTTGAGGCAAAACAAACCAGAAACAAAAGAGCAATTATTGAATGGTCCCCTTTATAAAATGCTTATAAGAAAACAGGACCCTAAATTGTAAGCTCTTATACCAGTCAAATTTAGTCTGGAGTGGCTATTATTATTTTTGGATCTTGAGAGACTGTTTTATACATGTATAACTTGGTACTTAGAGATAAGAATGAAACTGATCAAGTCAGGATTCAGAACACAGTGGTAAGAAAGAGTTGTTTATATTTTAGAACCTTACCTACTCTTTGAGACTGCAGGAAGAAAGGTATATTTTGTCCAGAACCTAAATTTTCTGTAGCATATAATCTAACTTAACCTGTCTGGATAATTCATTTAAACGATCCAAACACAGGGAGTCCAGAATAACAATGAGGGCTTTTAATCCTGTAAAGCTTAATGTAATGCCTGGATACATCCTACAATATATTAAGCAGATAATCAAAAAGTATTGACAAAGTTCTTTAAGGGATGGGAGAAAAAATATGGAGCTATTAAACCCATGATATTGTGTCAAACATCAAGAACACCCAAATCAATAGGCCAAGCCCTTGATCCTGAGGCTTGTTCTTGTGAAGCTTATGTATGTAGCGGAGAAACTTAGCCTTCCTATAGGAATGCCTGCTACTTCTGGGGGACCTCTTTTGTTGCTCAGATGTGGCTTCATACTCTCTAAAGCCCAGCTCTGCAAATGAAATCATTGCCTTCCCCCCTATGTGGAACATAACATCCAGGGGTGAAAGTCTCCCTGCAATGAATCTGGCCCTCACACCTTGGCATCAACAATGACATCCTGACCAAAAGGGGGAAAAGAAGCATAACACATAAGGTTATCAGTGGCTGAGAGAGTTCAAATAGAGTCAAGAGGCTCCTCTGGAGGAGGACATAACAGATCAACACAGATTCTTCTGAATAGCAGAGCTGGAATTCAAATCCAGGGAATGTGGTCTCATAGAAAAAGCGCAGGCTTCTTCTCACCATATTATCTCTTATATTTTATATTTTGTAAGATCCTTCTAAAGTTTAAAAAAAAAGACAATGAGAAATGTTAAGAAATTAGTTATTTTAATTATAAAAAAGAATGAATAACAATGCATGTAAAATTTTGAAAATATAAAAATACTAAGAAAATATATAGAGAGATACCCAAGCAAAATGTTTAAAAAGCAATCAGCAAACAAAGTTGCAAATTGCATTTTGTACTTTTTATCATTCTGATGCATGATAGGCAGGGTTCAGTCTGGGGAAAGCTTTAATAGGACTTATTTAAACTACGGAAACAAGTGCTGTCTTTCTGTGCTACAGAAGTGATGACTGGGAAGGAAGTGGCATACTTTTTGTAGGTCCCGCAAGATCTCTTGCGAAGGAGATTCTGCTTTGTGGGATCCCAAGGGAGCAAATGTGACTGATTGATAGAGTATGTTTCTCACAAGGCACAGTAGCAGGAAACAGAAAAATAAAAAAGCAAAATTTAAAATATCTGAAATAAAACCATATAGAAGGAATTGAATGCTTAAAATAAATGACAGAGAAATAGGGGAAAACACTTTATATCTGAAATACAGAATAACACAGACCAATTCCATTTATAAATAATAGATGAAATATCCTAAAGAAAGTCTAAGAACTATTATCTACAGTATTTAGAAAGGATATTATTTCATGACAAAGTAAAATTACTGCAGCAATGCAAAGGCATCTAAACATCCTTACTATTTTAAAGAATGTATCTTTTAAACAAACAAACAAAAAAATTCAATTTCATACTCAACGAATGCAAAAAAGTGTTCCTGTTAAAATCAGGTTCAAACTATCTACTATCAATGTAATTATTTACACTGCCATGGAACTAACGATAAAAATATTAACGAGGAAAAGACAATGCTTTATTATTTTTGTAATAGATTTGTCTGCATAGACAAAGTGATCTAACTTTGATTAGAATTAAAATTAATTCTAATTAATTAATTAAAGAATTAAAATTAATAAAAGTATTACAATACTCTATTTTTAAAAAAGAATATAAACACAAAGCAAAACTACTAACAGAAAATTTGGCTGGGCTTTCATTTGTTGGAGTGAATATAGATATGTATATATGTATATGTGTGTATGTATATATATGCACACACACAAATATATGTGTATATGTAAAATGCATATATATATACAAATATATAAATGAATATATATGTATGTATTTATTCACAACTATTAAAAAGATTCATAAAAGGAGATTTAAATAAATGAAATACAATACTTTCAGAATGGATTGCATGTTCTTGTTGACAGATAAATACCCTCTAAGTTATAAAAATACCTCAAAATGCAGAATTTCCAGAGATCTAATAAACTAGTCACCTTAATCACAGGAAATGTTGCAACATCAAGTGATCCCCAAATCTTTGAGTCCTATACCAAAGACTTATTTCACATTCATGTTACATGTGCATGTGAGTTGGCTTTGTCACTGCTGCAAAAGGAGCATGCTCTATTTGACATTGTGGATCCTGGGGAGAGGGAGAAGAGAAACGGTGCATCACGGAAAAGCTCTTACAACTTTGGCTCAAAAATAGCAAACTTCACTCCCCTCACAAATCACTGGCAAAGCAAGTCACCATCCCAAGTCTGATATCAATGAGGCAGGGGAATATATGCCACCCATGGGAAGCTATAAATTTTTAAATTAATTATTACGCATATATTTATATATGTATATATGCATAAGAATATGCATGAAAATTGTGCATATACTTTATAAGTTACATTCAATGCAATTAATTTATATATATATAAAGAAACAGAAAAATTAGGCTGTACGTGTCCATGTGAGAAAGGACAAACTTTCATATAAACTAATTCTTCTCAAACAGCAATTGAAAAAAAAAAAGGAAAAACAAGTGAGGTAGACTTTTTTCAGCTTTACTTCCTTTTAAAATAAATTCAGCCTTTTCTAAGAAATTCATAAAGGATCTAGAAATAAATTGCACACATTTATTCATGGGCTAAGCTGTTTTTTCTTTGTATAACCAAAAGATAGGAAAACACTAATAGACTAATAGATGTTGCTATGTGACCATTATGAATGTGCGTGTGTTCATGCATGAAAACAAATTAAAAGACTCCAACTCTGGAACTTCTGAAAATCCTATGTTTTGGCAAGGGGTTGATAGCCTTAATTTGTTCTTATATATGTAAGTTGTGTCTGCCATAACTCCAAGGGACAAAATTAGCACTTGTAGTGGTTTTAGATGTGTGTAGTTCATGGTAATTTGCTGGCAGATTGCAGGCAGTGAAGTGCCTTATTCATACAAGTTTCTATTTTGGGGAGGATGGTGTGGGGATGATTTGTTCATCCTGACACAGTAAAGGGAACAACCCAATTTTTGTTTTGTTACTGCCTTTTTATACTGCTACTTACATCATCTCCATATGAATTTATACAATCGATACAATGGGCTTCTGTTAAAGGGGCTATTCACAATGATCTTACTTTGTTAGCTCCTGAATGAGTCCTCCAGCTAGTGCTCTGTCCTGCAGCTAGTGGAGTAAGGCCACAGCCCAACCTTTAAGCATTTCAGGAAGCCCAATACCATTTAACCCAAAGTTAAATATATGCATATATATATATATATTAAAAGTATAATTAAGATAGCATCTCATCTGATGAAAGTGAATATAGTTTTATAATAACTAACACAAAGCAAAATGTAAGTTTGAGAAACTATTGTTTTGCTACAAAAATGAAAAGTTAAAAATAATGAAAATTCTTGTGTTTTCATTGGGGCAGAATTGCTAATCTCCAGCATTATTAATGCTTGTGTAAATTGATATTTCATTTCTTGTAGGAAATTTGTCAATGCTTCAAAATTCTTAAAAATGACTGTTTTGTTTCTAGGAATTTATCCTAAGGAATAATACTCAGAGATATGAAAGATGTATATACAATGATTTTCATTCTATCATTTTTAATAGCAAAATATATATACCATATGATTAAAAACAAGGATATTTATTATTGCCAAAATCGGCCAATGTATTTTTTTTTTACTTTTTTTCGTTGTGAAATATAACATATATACAAAAAGCAATAAATTTCCAAGTACATTTTAACAAGTAGTTGTACAACAGATTTTATAGTTCGGTATGGGTTACAGTTCCACAATTTTTCATTTTTTCTTCTAGCTGCTCCAAAACACTGGAGACCAACAGAAATATCAATATAATGATTCAGCAATCATACTCATTTTTTAAATTCTATTTCTCTGTTATACTCCTCCTTCTCTTTAAATAATATATATACATAAAAGCAATAAATTTCAAAGTACATCGCAACAATTAGTCTCAGAACAGATTTCATAGTGTGGGATGGGTTACAATTCCACAATTTTAGGTTTTTTTTTTTTTTTTTTTTTTTAGCTCAGATGCAGCTTCATTCAATGTTTTAACATGATTACTTTACAATTAGGTATTATTGTGTTGTCCATTTTAGAGTTTTTGTATCTAGTCCTGCTGCACAGTCTGTATCCCTTCAGTTCCAATTACCCATTATCTTACCCTGTTTCTAACTCCTGCTGGACTCTGTTACCAATGACATATTCCAAGTTTATTCTCGAATGTCGGTTCACATCAGTGGGACCATACAGTATTTGTCTTTTAGTTTTTGGCTAGACTCACTCAGCATAATGTTCTCTAGGTCCATCCATGTTATTACATGCTTCATAAGTTTATCCTGTCTTAAAGCTGCATAATATTCCATCGTATGCATATACCACAGTTTGTTTAGCCACTCGTCTGTTGATGGACATTTTGGCTGTTTCCATCTCTTTGCAATTGTAAATAACGCTGCTATAAACATTGGTGTGCAAATGTCCATCTGTGTCTTTGCCCTTAAGTCCTTTGAGTAGATTCCCAGCAATGGTATTGCTGGGTCGTATGGCAATACTATACTCAGCTTTTTGAGGAACCACCAAACTGCCTTCCACAGTGGTTGCACCATTTGACATTCCCACCAACAGTGGATAAGTGTGCCTCTTTCTTCGCATCCTCTCCAGCACTTGTCATTTTCTGTTTTGTGGATAAAGGCCATTCTGGTGGGTGTGAGATGATATCTCATTGTGGTTTTGATTTGCATTTCTCTAATGGCCAGGGACATTGAGCATCTCTTCATGTGCTTCTTGGCCATTCGTATTTCCTCTTCTGATAGGTGTCTGTTCAAGTCTTTTTCCCATTTTGTAATTGGGTTGGCTGTCTTTTTGTTGTTGAGTTGAACAATCTCTTTATAAATTCTGGATACTAGACCTTCATCTGATATGTCATTTCCAAATATTGTCTATGCACAAAAGTGTTTAATTTTGAGGAGCTCCCATTTATTTATTTCCTTCTTCAGTGCTCTTGCTTTAGGTTTAAGGTCCATAAAACCGCCTCCGATTGTAATTTTCGTAAGATATCTCCCAACATTTTCCTCTAACTGTTTTATGGTCTTAGACCTAATGTTTAGATCTTTAATCCATTTTGAGTTAACTTTTGTATAGGGTGTGAGATATGGGTCCTCTTTCATTCTTTTGCATATGGATATCCAGTTCTCTAGACACCATTTATTGAAGAGACTGTTCTGTCCCAGGTGAGTTGGCTTGACTGCCTTATCAAAGATCAAATGTCCATAGATGAGAGGGTCTATATCTGAGCACTCTATTTGATTCCATTGGTTGATATATCTATCTTTATGCCAATACCATGCTGTTTTGACCACTGTGGCTTCATAATATGCCTTAAAGTCAGGCAGCTCGAGATCTCCAGCTTCATTTTTTTTCCTCAAGATGTTTTTTGCAATTCAGGGCACCCTGCCCTTCCAGATAAATTTGCTTATTGGTTTTTCTATTTCTGAAAAATAAGTTGTTGGGATTTTGATTGGTATTGCATTGAATCTGTAGATCAATTTAGGTAGGATTGACATCTTAACTATATTTAGTCTTCCAATCCATGAACACGGTATGCCCTTCCATCTATTTAGGTCTTCTGTGATTTCTTTTAACAGTTTTTTGTAGTTTTCTTTATATAGGTTTTTTGTCTCTTTAGTTAAATTTATTCCTAGGTATTTTATTCTTTTAGTTGCAATTGTAAATGGGATTCGTTTCTTGATTTCCCCCTCAGCTTGTTCATTACTAGTGTATAGAAATGCTACAGATTTTTGAATGTTGATCTTGTAACCTGCTACTTTGCTATGCTCATTTATTACCTCTAGTAGTTTTGTTGTGGATTTTTCTGGGTTTTTGATGTATAGTATCATATCGTCTGCAAACAGTGATAGTTTTACTTCTTTCTTTCCAATTTTGATGCCTTGTATTTCTTTTTCTTGTCTAATTGCTCTGGCTAGAACCTCCAACACAATGTTGAATAATGGTGGTGATAGTGGATATCCTTGTCTTGTTCCTGATCTTAGGGGGAAAGTTTTCAATTTTTCCCCATTGAGGATGATATTAGCTGTGGGTTTTTCATATATTCCCTCTATCATTTTAAGGAAGTTCTCTTGTATTCCTATCTTTTGAAGTGTTTTCAACAGGAAAGGATGTTGAATCTTGTCAAATGCCTTCTCTGCATCAATTGAGATGATCATGTGATTTTTCTGCTTTGATTTGTTGATATGGTGTATTACATTAATTGATTTTCTTATGTTAAACCATCTTTGCATACCTGGGATGAATCCTACTTGGTCATGATGTACAATTCTTTTAATGTGTTGCTGGATACGATTTGCTAGAATTTTATTGAGGATTTTTGCATCTATATTCATTAGAGAGATTGGTCTGTAGTTTTCTTTTTTTGTAATATCTTTGCCTGGTTTTGGTATGAGGGTGATGTTGACTTCATAGAATGAATTAGGTAGTTTTCCCTCCACTTCGATTTTTTTGAAGAGTTTGAGGAGAGTTGGTACTAATTCTTTCTGGAATGTTTGGTAGAATTCACATGTGAAGCCGTCTGGTCCTGGACTTCTCTTTTTAGGAAGCTTTTGGATGACTAATTCAATTTCTTTACTTGTGATTGGTTTGTTGAGGTCATCTATGTCTTCTTGAGTCAAAGTTGGTTGTTCATGTCTTTCCAGGAACCCATCCATTTCATCTAAATTGTTGTATTTATTAGCGTAAAGTTGTTCATAATATCCTGTTATTACCTCCTTTATTTCTGTGAGGTAAGTAGTTATGTCTCCTCTTCCAATTCTGATCCTATTTATTTGCATCCTCTCTCTTCTTCTTTTTGTCAATCTTGATAAGGGCCCATCAATCTTATTGATTTTCTCTTAGAACCAACTTCTGGTCTTATTGATTTTCTCTATTGTTTTCATGTTTTCAATTTCATTTATTTCTGTTCTGATCTTTGTTATTTCCTTCCTTTTGCTTGCTTTGGGATTAGTTTTCTGTTCTTTCTCCAGTTCTTCCAAGTGGACAGTTAATTCCTGCATTTTTGCCTTTTCTTCTTTTCTGATATAGGCATTTAGGGCAATAAATTTCCCTCTTAGCACTGCCTTTGCTGCGTCCCATAAGTTTTGATATGTTGTGTTTTCATTTTCATTCGCCTCGAGGTATTTACTAATTTCTCTAGCAATTTCTTCTTTGACCCACTCATTGTTTAAAATTGTGTTGTTGAGCCTCCAAGTATTTGTGGATTTTCTGGCACTCTGCCTATTATTGATTTCCAACTTCATTCCTTTATGATCCGAGAAAGTGTTGTGTATGATTTCAATCTTTTTAAATTTGTTAAGACTTGCTTTGTGACCCAGCATATGGTCTATCTTTGGGAATGATCCTTGAGCACTTGAGAAAAAGATGTATCCTGCTGTTGTGGGATGTAATGTCCTATAAATATCTGTTAAGTCTAGCTCATTTATAGTAATATTCAGATTCTCTATTTCTTTATTGATCCTCTGTCTAGATGTTCTGTCCATTGATGAGAGTGGGGAATTGAAGTCTCCAACTATTATGGTAGATGTGTCTATTTCCCTTTTCAGTGTTTGCAGTGTATTCCTTACGTATTTTTGGGGCGTTCTGGTTCGGTGTGTAAATATTTATGATTGTTACGTCCTCTTGTTGAATTGTTCCTTTTATTAGTAGATAGTGTCCTTCTTTGTCTCTTTTAACTGTTTTACATTTGAAGTCTAATTTGTTGGATATTAGTATAGCCACTCCTGCTCTTTTCTGGTTTTTATTTGCATGAAATATCTTTTCCCAACCTTTCACTTTCAACCTATGTTTATCTTTGGGTCTAAGATGTGTTTCCTGTAGACAGCATGTAGAAGGATCCTGTTTTTGAATCCATTCTGCCAATCTATGTCTTTTGATTGGGGAATTCAGTCCATTAACATTTAGTGTTATTACTGTTCGGATAATATTATCCTCTACCATTTTGCCTTTTGTATTATATATATCATATCTGACTTTCCTTCTTTCTATACTCTTCTCCATATCTCTCTCTTCTGTCTTTTTGTATCTGACTCTAGTGCTCCCTTTAGTATTTCTTGCAGAGCTGGTCTCTTGGTCACAAATTCTTTCAGTGTCTTTTTGTCTGAGAATGTTTTAATTTCTCCCTCATTTTTGAAGGACAATTTTGCTGGATATAGGAGTCTTGGTTGGCAGTTTTTCTCTTTTAGTAAATTAAATATATCATCCCACTGTCTTCTAGCCTCCATGGTTTCTGCTGAGAAATCTACACATAGTCTTATTGGGTTTCCCTTGTATGTGATGGATTGTTTTTCTCTTGCTGCTTTCAAGATCCTCTCTTTCTCTTTGACCTCTGACATTCTAACTAGTAAGTGTCTTGGAGAATGCCTATTTGGGTCTAATCTCTTTGGGGTGTGCTGCACTTCTTGCATCTGTAATTTTAGGTCTTTCATAAGAGTTGGGAAGTTTTCAGTGATAATTTCTTCCATTAGTTTTTCTCCTCCTTTTCCCTTCTCTTCTCCTCTTGGGACACCCACAACACGTATATTAATGCGGTTCATATTGTCCTTGAGTTCCTTGATACCCTGTTCAAATTTTTCCATTCTTTTCCCGATAGTTTCTGTTTCTTTTTGGAATTCAGATGTTCCATCCTCCAAATCACTAATTCTATCTTCTGTCTCTTTAAATCTATCATTGTAGGTATCCATTGTTTTTTCCATCTTTTCTACTTTATCCTTCACTTCCATAAGTTCTGTGATTTGTTTTTTCAGTTTTTCTATTTCTTCTTTTTGTTCAGCCCATGTCTTCTTCATGTCCTCCCTCAATTTATTGATTTCATTTTTGAAGAGATTTTCCATTTCTGTTCGTATATGCAGCATTAGTTGTCTCAGCTCCTGTATCTCATTTGAACTATTGGTTTGTTCCTTTGACTGGGCCATATTTTCAATTTTTTGAGTGTGATCCGTTATCTTCTGCTGGCATCTGGGCATTTAGTCAGATTTCCCTGGGTGCTGGACCCAACAATTTGGAAGATTTTTCTGTGAAATCTCTGGGATCTGTTTTTCTTATCCTGCCCAGTAGGTGGCGCTCGTTGCACACGTTTGTCTGCGGGTCCCACCAGTAAAAGTTGCTGTGGGTCCTTTAACTTTGGAAAACTCTCACCGTCCGGGAGGTTCGCCAGCCGAAGCGGCTTGGAAGAATGCCAGCCGGCCCAGGGTCCGAACGCGGGCAGGGTCGCCGGCCGCCGCAGCCCGGGAGAGTGCCCATCCAAATTTCCTAGTCATCCCGGGGCGCCAAGCATGGCGGGAGGGCGCCAGCCATCGTGGCCCACCCGGGAGATTGCACCGTTCCCGGGGAGTCACGTGTTTGGAAGGACCCCCCCCCCCCCCGTCACCGTTCTCCGTGGCCTGGGGATTTCCGATCCAATCCTCTCAGTTGGTCTTGGGGGCTGTGCATGGTGCGGGCGCCAGCCACCACAGCTTGAGGGGACCGCCTGTCCAATTCTCCCAGCCGGCCCAGGAAGGGGGAAGGGAGTGACTCCGGCCACTTGCCGCCCCGCCCGGTGAAGCCCGCGCGCCTCGGCGATCTCACCGGAGTGGGTTCTCTCAGCCAGTCAGCCATTCCAGGATGGGGTACGCTGTCTTTTTGATCTCTGTCATGGCTCTGGGAGCTGTTCTGTATCGTTTCTACTCCCCTAGTAGCTGTTCTGGAGGAGGAACTAAGATCCGCGCGTCTTACTAAGCCACCATCTTCTCCGGAACCCGGCCAATGTATTTTCAAGTTTAAAATGAGGAGGATAATGTACATGTCTATAATTGTATATTATTTTGTATGTTATAATAGCAATTTTGTAATGGATGATAGATTATAAAATCTATAACCTATTCTCTATAATGTCTTATCTGTTACCTGTGATAAATAATATGTTATTTATCATACAAGATAAATTGCATATTTTATATTGCATATGCTATGTAATGCTATAATGGTTATATATTATAGGATTTATATTGTATATATTATATACTATATTACACATAATTATTATATTTTGTTGTTTTTATTTATCTTCAAAGCTTTCAAATTTTCTACACTTTTAATGTTTATAATGCTTTTTGTTTTAAGTAGAAATTTGTAGCATTTATTAAGCTTTTACAGCACTATCAGAATACCAACTAAAGAAAGTTGCGCAATGAAGACATTTATGCTTTATTCAATGAGAAGTCAGTTCTCAGTTTAGTGGAAGGCAGTTCCTGTCTTGCTCTAGTGGCTCGGTGATATCATTAAGGACCGAGTGTTTTCACATCTTCAGAAGATTGTTAAATCTCATCATCGAAAGATGGCTGTTGCAGTTTCTAGGATCAGGTCTGCAGTGCTCTGAAGCAGTTGTTTACCCCAGAATAGCTCATGTTCTTTTAATCCACTCCTGTGGGTACAGGCATATTGGAGGTGGGGCCTTTTGATTAGGTTATTTCAGTTGAGATGTGACCCACCCCACTCAAGGTGGGTCTTAATCCCTCAATTGGCGTCTTTTATAAGAGGATAAAGGACACACAGAAAAAGCTGAGAGAGTTCAGAGGAGCCCCAGAGACACACCCACAGAAGCTGAGAGAGGAAGACAGAGAAGCCAGAAGCTGAAAGCAATGAAACCTGGGAGAGAAGGACCAGCAGCCAGTCATGTGCCTTCCGAAGTGACCGGTGTTCCAGATGCCGGCAGCATTTCTTCTGAGAGGGTATCATCCTTTGCTGCCTTGTTTTGTACATTTTCACAGCCTTTGAATTGCAATTTGTAAAAGCCAACACATTTTTGGTATATCGTATTCCAGCTCCTTTAGCAAACTGAAGCAAGGCCCCTATTAGGAGAAAAGATTGTCTTTTTTAGCCACAAACTGAGTGAATATTTTATGGTTGCCATGAGGTTACTTTTAGGATATAAAACGTTTAATGTTTTACATAGTTTAGTTAGTATGGACTATTAACTCAAACATTCATACCAGTCTGTCATACCTGTAAATGAGTTGTGGAAAACAGGGAGAGGTGGCTGAGGTCTACATATAGCATGACTTAGCACAGGAAAAAGAAAATAGTCATGGAAGACACAGTAGCCCAAATAATAACCCCTCCTCCCCCTCCAAAAACTGTCCATGCCCTAATCAACTGGAAACTGTGGGCATGTCAGTTCATATGGCAATGAAGGAAAATTAAGAAAGCAGATAGAATTAAGGCTGCTAATAAATTGATGTTAAAATAAGGAGAGTCTCCTGGAATAGCAGGGTGAGTCCAATGTAATCATAATTGCCTTTTAAAGTGGAAGAGGGAAGCAGAAAGAGGTCATAGTGATGTGATATGAAAACTCAACCCACTCTTGCTGGGTTTGAAGATGAAGGCACTGGGCAAGAAGCCAAAGAACAGGACAGTCTCTAGAAGCTTGAAGCATGGCAAGGAAACAAATTCTCCCTTGGAACCTACAGAAAGGAATGCAGCCATGTGATCACCTGGGTTTTAGCTCATTAAGACCCATTATAGATTTCTGAGCTCCAGAACTGTAAGATAAAAAATGGGCTGTCTTAGTTTGTTATAGCACCAGGAGGAAACTAATACAGAACGTCTGATGCAGTTGGGTTTGGGATTGAGTCCATGAGAATTTGAGACACCAGAATCTGAGGAAAGCAAAGGGTTATCCAGAGAATAGGTGTGGGGATATTGAGCCACTTTCACAAAATCTCAAAAGATAGGTTAACTTTATCTCTCTATACACATTTCTCTGCAATGAAGACTGCTTCCGCTGCTATTTGACTATTATATTCATTGTTACTGCTGGTACACTTTCGAATTTGACCATTTATATTTTCATTTATTCAATACTGGGTTTGAGTTCTTGATCCTAGGCTCATGCTGCCCTCTATAACCACTCTCAAAGTTGCAATTTCTCTTTGGCCATGAAGACAACAGCTTTGTTCATCTTCTAAACCAGTGGTCCTCAAACTGAAGATGCTAAAAAGAATATTCAGAGGTGAGCCTGGGAATAAACCAGGCCACCTAATCAACAAAAGTAAACTTCTGAAAGTATCAGTTTTAATCAGACATCAGGAAAAGGTGGCCTTTTTTGTTTTGGGATTTTTTTTTTTTTTTGCTTGTTTACATTACCATTACAAAACTACAGTAACTTACTTTTCTGCTGCAGACAATTTACTCCCTTCTAACCCCCCACTTTTTTCCATAAGTGTACAAATATTTGCAAACAATATGGTATTAGAAGATTGGGTATTGAATCAAATGGAATCAGCAGTATTGGTACCTGCTGGGGTGTCAGACACATCTAAAGTTTACCTCCTGACCCTTGTGTAACTCCTGCCTCCCTTTCTATTGTGCATAGAAGTTTCTATCTGTTTCTACTCCACAGTAGATCCATAGGATTCTCCACAGTAGAATCACAGGAGAGATTCTAGGTCTAATGAAAAGCCCCAAACATGCCTGGAACCCAGACACTGGGAACAAACATTCCCATGTGTTTATTAGGGCAGGAACTCTCAGTAGCAAGGCCCCCTTCCCCTGAGATGGATATATTCCCTGCCCTCTGGCAGAACAGATTTGTCTCTCCCCTCCAGAGAAGTGGGGTGTGCAGAGCTGCCATCACCTACTATGGTCGAGCAGTTTGGCCTCCCTAGGAGACCAGCCATAATAGGAGTTCTCCCCTGCTCTTTTGGACACTTTGTGCTGTGTTAATTAATAAAGCAGTCATTTGCTGAAAATGTCTGTGCCTTAGCCTGTGTTCCCACTCCATATAACAATTTGCTCCACAGTACCACTGAACAGTAGCTTTATTGCAGCCAGAATGAAGTATGCTATTTCACTATTTACCATGGCTAATAATAGATGCTCTCCCCACCTGAAGCAAATGGGTTAGTCCACATTTCCAACAGTTTCTTCAAAGCAGTCTAGTCTTTCTCTTTCAAGCTCCTCACAATGTTTCCAGAATTCTCCCCTTGTCTATTTAAAAAATCGTTCTAACATGTTTGTTATTTGAAAATTCAGCAGCACCCCAAAATATGTTTTTTTGATACCAAATATGTTTTCATTTGCTAAGGCTGCCAGAATACAATACACCAAAGATGGGCTGACTTTTATAAAGGGAATTTATTTAGTCACAAATTTACTAATTTGGGAAGGGACATGGCAACATCTGCTGACCCTCTCTTCTGGCTTCTGGGTTCAAACAGCTTTCCTGGGGGTATTTCCTTTCTGCATCTCCAAACATCTGAGTCTCAACCAGCTCAACAGCTCTTAGATGAGGTATGCTTTGCTGTGCTGAGCTACACTAGACTGTTTCCCTCTCTTCTCACTTCTCCTTTTAAGCCTCACTCATTGTGGAAGGCATGCCTCTTAACCAACCACAGATATAATCAGCCATGGATGAAATTCACATGCTGTTGATTTAAATCCACAGTAACAGAACACCAGGGCACCCACACCTGACCAAGTTAGCATCTGAACCTAACTACTACATTTACCGAACAGTATTTATTTATATTTATGTTTATATATTCATGCTTATATTTATAATGATCCTTTCTGCAGTGTAGTTTGTATGCAAATTACTTTATGAAAAATAGATGTTAAAGATATTAACAGAGTATGTGAATTTTTTAGCAAGCACAATTTTGACAATTTAAACAAAATGCTGGAATCATGTCCAAATGTAGCCAAATCTGTGGACAGCCAGAACTGAGTAGTATCCCAGAATAAGTCTGTTTCACATCCAGATTATTACTTGCACCAATCACCACTGGTATCTCAAAGACATTGTCATTTAATTACCCCAGGATCATCAACAGAATGATAAAATTTGAAGTTTTGTACAAAGAAAGCTACTAATGTTAATATGCATGTCTGAAACAAATTTATAGAAAAGTAAAAAGGATATCCCTCAAAATGTGTCTTGCCACACAGAAGACAGTTTTTTAATCCAGAGTTATTTTGTTGTTGCTGTGTTATTTCTTTTTGGAGAAGAAGAAATATGAAGCTATAAAGGACTGAAAAACTCAATTAATTGAATGAATTCGGTCTTTGATGCAGTAATCAATGCCTCACCAAGTTTGGTAGCTTTGCAGATATGCTTTCAAGCTTTAGGTTTAACACTTCTAAAGGCAAAACTATAAATTCTTTTATTGCATATAGCAAGAAAACCACAGAAACATCAAAGATTGGAAACTGGATGAGGATAAATGATTATGAGGATTGTGATCTGATTGTCAATTCCAAAATTCATTTATTTGTGATTTATATTACAATTTAAATGAGACAATAAAGTGCAGCATCACCATTTATCTTCTTCAATAAAAAAGATATTTTGGTGAGTTTGGTGAGTCCGTCAAAAGTCTGGCCAGTGGACCAAAGACCCTCTCTGTCTCCCATATAGCAAGCAAATTGTCATCTTCCCGTCCTCCCACTCCCTTCCTGAAATTGAAATTCCCACTATTATTTCATTGTTTCATTTCTTGTACGTTTCTTTCCACAACACATTTAGTAATTACCTGATCCTATTGAAAAAAAAACAAAACTGTTTTTACTTGCAGTTATGTATTAATGTGAAACTAAGTATTCAAAATATGAAAACATGGCAGTGAAAATGACTTGCTAATAATATACTTGATATACAGTGTCAAATATTATAATTTCAATCCTCTTTAACATATATGGATATATTTAGTTGATATATTATGTATATATATTTAGTTTATGAATTCAGTGCCGCAGCAGCTCTTCCATTTACTACAAGACAGGTAAAAAATGTTCCTCCATTTGATGATAACTTAAAACATTGTCTATTAAAACCAACATGATTTAGTGTGAAATACTTAAAACAGAATGACCCAACTTGAAATATGCATACCATATTTATTCCCAATGTTTGAGTTCACTTGCCATTCAGTTAAATAGGTGTGAGCAGTTTGCAACACACTGTACCAAGGTGTGCTTGTCAGTGTAGATATATTGTGTTAATGTCAAGGATTGTTTTGAAGACACATTTCTAGCTTCATCTGTTGTGTAAACAACCATCAGTTTACTCTGAGATTCTTAAGGATGTTTGTTTTACCTCAGCCTGATACATCTGGGGAAAAAGATAACTTTATTGGATTTGACTCCAAGAGGAAGGTCATCATTTCTAGAAACATCAGGTCCCATTTTTAGCTTCTCTCATTTTAAATTTTGTGACAATGAGCCTACTCATCTACCCAATCAGTGCAGCCACCATTTATTGACAATAGGATTAAAACTTGCTCTTCTGGGCAAATTGAAGTCTTATATCCATAAATGGAGAGTATCTCAGCTACTTCTGTCTCCTCACTGCTCTCCCAAAACCACACTCACCTTGTGAATGGCATTTACAGATCAAAATTAATTAACAGATAAATCTGATGGTGTTATGCTTTCATTTGAGAAATAAGGTCAACCACTCCTATTACTACAGGGGTCATTTTCTTTTCTTTAAATCTCATTAGATTTGAGGCTTACCATTTATCAGTTCACTTAATGAACTCTTTAAACCTTTCATTAACTCCTGGAAGGACATGGCCATACACTTTCTGCAGTTCATAACTTTACTTAGATTGTAACTATTGTTAGTGTCTTCATGTATTCAAAGGCTCATTTTAAAATAAAGGCTAACCCTATCTTTCATTTACTATTAATTTCCCCATATAGAGAGTGAAAGGATTTTGTGTAAATAAATAGACAATATGTATGGTATACCAAATTATTCTTTTGCATATGCCATTTAATATTCCTAGAAATGTTGGAATTTAGCTAATCTAAAGAGACTGAGCTCAATTGGAAATGTCAAACTATTTTTATTGAAGAGAGATCAGTTCCTGGTGGCATTGATACAAACTGCTAGGTTTGATTTTAATTCAACAACTAATAGGTTTTAAGGTTATATGGCTTCCAAAACATTATTCTTAAGAATGCTATCTAACCAAAGATGTGTGGATCCCAGCTTCTGCTTCCTAAAACTATACAAAAAAGAATAGAAAAATGTTATTTGTAGTCAAATTTCAATTTATTGAAGTCATTTTCTTGACTACACATTTGTTTTGTGGCTTGTTTCACATTCTTCAATATAAGCTTTCTCTGGCTTATCAAGTTTTCCAATCTTTTGAAGAACTTTCGGGTAAAAGATGTAGAATTCAACTCATCTAATAGGGTTTTGACTTGTGCATATATGTACATCTATGGTGTGTATGGCATATAAGGGGATGTATATAATGTGATTAGTTGCCCATTATACATTTCCTTGGGGTTCTAAAACGACTGTGCAAATACATGTGGTTTATCTACATTTAGGTCATTGACATTTAAACAACGAAGAATCCCATGAGTCTTTTACATATCTACAGTTCTTATATTTGGCATATTTTTTGCATATTTTGATATAATATAAGCACAAACCTACATCCTTGCAATAGACAACATAAGTAAAATTAGTAACTTAAACATAAGGGCATGCACAGGTAGTTTTCTGAAAATAAATCATATCAGTAAAATTCAATGGAGCTTTGGTACATAGTCATTGTCTGAATTTTCAATATTTTCATAATAAATGAAAAGGCTTATGAATGATCTGCAATAGGATAAATGCATCTGAAAATTCCCTTTTCTTCATAATTGTCAATTCATATTTCCCTCAAACAATTTATAAGTTGTGTTCATTTATTCAACACATATTTATTGTGTGCTTGTCACATGCTAACTGCCCTTTGCGAGGCTGTACGTGTACAGGGAACTAACTAAAGTACCTGTTCTAATGGATTTTTACACGTTGTTAAAGGGGATTAGATAGAAAGACTAGATAATGAATAGCTTGATAATGTTTCAGTTGTTGATATAAAATAAAGCATGGTTAGGAAGATGAGTACTTGGATGAGTGCTACTAATTGATATGGAATGTCAGGGGAAGAAGGCCTCTCTGATAAGTTGACATTTCAGTAGAGAGTTTAAGAAAGTGAAAGAATGAGCCCTGCAAATAGTATTGTCAATGAGTGTATCAGGCAAAGTAGGAATAGTAATGCAAAGGGCAATAAATAGCATATTGCTTATCATAGTCAAGAAATAATAATGCAGTGTGTCCAGTGTGTTGCAGTTTTAATCACTTATGCTCGAATTTAATAATTATGCTTTAGATTAAGAGCATAGGTAATTTTGTTGACTCTCACTGCCAGCTTGCAATATCAAAGGGTATTATTATCCCAACATTGTTGGTGAAGAAATGAAATCAAAAGATAGTAAGGGTCTTATCTCAATTCTCATAGCTGTTGAATGCCCAAACTGGAATTAGTACCCAAGTTTCTAAATTGCTGACTCCTTAGTCTCCACTGCACTTCTGCACAGTTAGCTAGACTGGGCCTAACTTCCATTCTTAAAATTTATTTGTCAAAGAAAAAAAACTCAAATCAAGACTTGAGAATTTGGAATCAAAACCTGGAACAAAACCTCTATTTAAAAGTGCATATGTAGAAATAATCGTAGTAACAGTCTCTTGAAATCTTCACATTTTAAAGACGGAGAAACTGAGAATAAGAGACACATATTCGCTAAAGCTTATAAAAGCACTTGAATTTGAAAGTTATTTTCTCCTAAAAGGTAGCATAACCAGTGTTCTAGTCTGCAAGCTGCCAGAATGTAGTATACCAGAAATGCAATGGCTTTTAAAAGTTAAGTTGCAAGTTTACAGTTCTAAGGCCATAAAAATGTCCAAATTAAAGTAGGCTATAAAAATGTCCAGTCTAAGGCATCCAGGAAAAGATACCTTGGTTGGAGAAAGCTGATGACATTCAGGGTTTCTCTCTCAGCTGGTGAGTCACATCGTGAGATCTGCTAGCTTTCTCTTCAATGGCTTCCCCTGGGTTCTGTCTGTTCTAGTGGCTCTGTCAGTTCTGGTGGCTTTCATGGCTCTAAAGCTTTTTTCCAAAATAGTTCCTTCTAAAGGGCTCCATCCAGTAAGTAACCCCACCTTGAATGGGTGGAGACACATCTCCATGGAAACCGTCTAATCAAAAGTTACCACCCATAATTGGATGGGTCACAGCTCCATGGAAACAATCAAAAAGATACCACTCAGCAATATTGAATGAAGATTAAAGGACAATGGTTTTTCTGGGATACACAATATATTCAAACCCACATAACCAGTAACCTTAGCTAAGAAAGTATTTTCAACTTTCATTCAACAATTTGAAAATTGTTTTCTCCTAAAGGTAGCATAACCAGTAATCTTAGATAAGAAAAACATTTCCAACTGTGATTGACATGAGAATTTAAAATCATTTGATCCCAAATATCCAAGACATATCAAAATATCTATTTAGTGACTTCTGAGTATATGCTATGCCATTCTACCTCCAATCCTTTAACTAGAATATATCTCCATTCTCTCCACCTATGAGCATTCTTTTTTTCCGTAGAGTTACTGTTCATGTAATAAATCTGGACTCCTTCAAATCTCATGTAGTTTAAAACACCCTTAATGCATATGTTACTACTCATTTTACAGACTAAAGTATGTTCTTGTTTGTTGTTTTCAGTTATATAAAAATGTGTCTATCCTCACGTCCCAAAAACCAATGACAAGTTTTAATGGACTATTTGTATTTCTAACTTTGTATATCCTCTTTGTTTTATATGTGCAATCACAAATACATAAATATATATATATATAATAGACATAAATACATATGTTCATATGTGCAATGCATATATATAATAAATTATTTGATAATACTTAGCCAAAAATTAATGATGTTAATAAGGAGGAGAATAAGAAAAGAATAATTTAAACCAGGAAGGTTAATTTTATAAAACTTACAGTTCTTATGTATCCTTCTCCCTCCAGAATCTTACAATTTTATGTTCATGTCCATTTCAAAGCAATTGCTTGTGAATCTCCCTTTAGGGTCATGGAAAAGAAATGAATGTTAAAATTATAGACCCTTTTACATAAATAATTTATCTTTACTTAAAATCAAATTTTAAGTACCTGTGTAATACTTTACATTAATCTTTTAAAGTTAAAATATTAAGGATTAGTCGGTTGTACTTTGTCTCTCAATTGCAAACCCAGCTTCCCTCCATCCTTCTCCCACTGTCCCTGCTCCATATGCCTTAGTACTTTCTTCTGAGCTTTTTGCATTTACACATAATTATACACACATGATAAATCCTTACTAATTTTATGCTATATTTAATATAAACAGTATCACTTGTATTTATTTTTACACAATTGATTTGCATGCAATATTTATTAAAAATACACTATGCTGTTACACACTGAAATACAGCAATCTTTTTTAACATTATACGATATTCCTCAGTAGGGTATACCAGAGTGAATATATTTAGTCATTCTCTTAAAGAAGAAATTTCGTATGTTTCAAGGACTTTCTCTAAGAATCAGAGAATATTATGCCTTGAAACTCTCTGAAAAGCCCCTTATTAGTGAACTAAGCATTAACAGTTCCTTTACCAGTTGGACCTTTAGTCTCCCTAATTATGTCTCAAGGGTTTAATAATCTCGCAGACAGAAGGAAATCAGTTTAATGCTTATTCCAAAAATTCTTTAAGGGACAGAAACTTTATATTACCTTATACATTCAAGAAAATTAACTGCTAAATCAAGTTTTTTTTTCCTTAGGAACTAAGAATGAGTGACAAAACCTAAACCAAGATTTTTATGAAGAGAAAAGAAAATTTCTAACAGCACATGGAGGGGTAAGGGTGGTAATTTGAAACATACATCAACTTAAAGCAATGTGAGATAATTTGGCAGCTGGATAGTATGCTTTGGGATATTCAGTGAATCATAAGGAAAAAATAATTTACCTTTTATGAACCCTTTTATGACTCAATTTATTCACACGTGAATTGACTAGAGACTCCAGAGTTCAGATAAATAAAAAAGATTTTTGGTCTTAAATGTGGGTCTGCAGATACAAAACGAAGAAAGAATACTCAGTTTATTATTGCCCCACAGACATGAAAGGAAGGGTATCAGGAAATATATCTCGATCTGCTTTTGAGGGGAAAAAATTTACTGTTTTACATCTCAGGATATTGAATCACTGAGAAATTTGGAACCATCCTTATCTTCTGCTGCAGTCTCAGTCATGAGGCAAAGAGCACTAGATAAAGAAGAACCCAACAATAAAGCAAAGAAACCACTACGCTTGATATTTCCAAAGAAGATAAAACCGGAGACACTAAAGTATTGTCCTGAGAAAATGATAGAAAAACCTAGAATGGTAGTGGGATTTGCACAGGTCAAAAAGTAGCAAGATACTCATGATAATGAAATTCTTAAACGAAATTATGGCTCAACTAGTGATCCAGAATCCTTAAAAATATCAAATACAATGAAGTATAAAATGACATGGAATTTTAAATAGGGGTCAAAAAGAAAACATTCTTTTGGAAAAAAAATACAACCCTGAAGAAATCATGGATCAAATTTAGCTCCACTCTCTGCTCTTAAAGAATGGTAGGCAACTTATATCTGAGAAAACTTTAAAACGCAAAGGCATCTCAAATATGCTTTCCTTAGTATGTAAGGTAATTCAAATGAGCAACACTATTTAACATATAAGAGAAACAAATTGAGAAATAACTTTTAGCGTTCTCAGACAATCCAATGACAGTGTCGCAATACATATGTCTGATACAGTATAATATAGCTGACATTTGATTATCAATAACAGCACACATTGTGCTAAAAAATAGCAATGATCAATGCTTGGACACATGCTATGCACAAGATTTGCTCATTAAATCATCACAACAACTATATGAGGAGATGTTATTAAACCCATTCTTCTTGAGAAAAATGAAGCATAGAGGAAGAAACAGGAGAGAATGTAAGGAGGAAAATAAAAGCTAAACAGCCAGAAAAAGTGTGGACTATGTTCAAAAATTTACTATATATATATTTCTATATACATATATATATATTTCCAATCCTTCTAATCCTTCAAGACTGACAGAGTCATGGATGGCTGTCCCACTTGCAATTGTTTCGTAAATATATCTCTACATAGAAATTGAATTATTATAGTTCTAGGGAAGGGGCCATTTAAAGACATTTACTGAAAAGTATGCCATTTATTGGTTTCTAAAAAAAAACTACTAGAAATTAAATAGCAAGTTCACAAAGGAATGGATCAATAAATGATATTGGTATTTGTCAAAAGATATTCATGAGGATCACTGTGTTTATCAGAATGCTGTGCCAGCTTCTGCTGATGAGCACTTAACTGAGCTTTATGCATGTCTACTATAATATTTAAGCTTGATTAAGAGGAAGTATATATAGACCAGAGACCTAAAATCTTCTTCAAATTGTAATATGTTGCAATCTCATATTTAGGTTCTATGTGCAAACGTACTTTTCTGAAATTAATGAAATAAGGCATTGTTTGACACTTAGAAGAAAAAACTATTTCTAATATTTCCCCAAGATTCCTTCCTAATGATTCATTTTCCTACCCTTCCTTTTTCTTTTGTTTTGTAAAGAAAGGATAAAATTGCACTTCCTTCAAAAAGGTCATCTCAAACCAATAACATACGTGTCACCTACATGTTGCTTCTTCCCTTGGTGATGCTGTGGTAGCTTGGAGACTGTATGTGCACCCAAAAAGATCATGTTCTTTTAACCCATTCCTGTGAGTGTAGACATATTGTAGGTGGGACCTTTAGATTAGGTTACATCAAATTAGATGAGACCCACCTCATTCAAGAGGTGTACAAAGGAATGCACAAAACAGAAAGAAATGCCCAGAGAAGTTTAAAGAAAAAACTACAGGCAGAGAAGACAGAAACTGAAGCAACAAAACCCAGTAGAGAATGACCAACAGAAGTTTCCATGTACCTTGCTAGCTTGCCAGTAACCTGTCTTCAGAGATTTCATCTTGTTGATGCCTTATTTGGGACATTTTCAATGCCTTCGATGTGTAAATTTGTAAGCTAACAAATCGCATTTGTTAAAAGACACTCCATTTCTGGTATATTGCATTTTGTCAGCTTTATTAAACCAAAGCAATGCTAAATATTAATAAATATCATATGTTTTGAATAGATGTGTGGTAATCAGTCTAAGCATATTATTAATTAAAAGATATGTTCCACTGCTTCTCAGTGCAATCTGAGAAATCTTGAAGTGTAGAAACTCTGCAATTTTAAGAGATTTTAAAAAGAACTGTGATGAAGAAAATGGGCAAATATGATCAAAACAATTGGAGAATTGGCTATTCCTTGAAGTGTGAAAACAAATCTCACACTGAAGGCTCACTTTCGTATTACTCCTATCTTCCCTGTTATATCCATGATTCTAACTTCAATAGCTCCGTAAGGTGCTTTGTACTTTTATTTTTAGAATTTGCTTCTAGAAAATTCATCCTCATGAAATTGTCCAAACACCAAATCCACCTACATTATTGTCCAGTCATGAAGGCAGCAAATTATTTTCATTTACTCCATACTTTTTTCATAATAACTGAAATAACTACAGATTAAAAAGAAAATAGCTTAGAATAACAGTATCATGCTTACCCAATTCTTTTCTTTTCTTTCTTTTCTTTTTGGATTAATAAGTTGTATTTTTTTATTAGAGAAGATAAGACTTAATATAAAAATCATTCATAAAGTAACAAATTTCCTGTGTACCACTCTATTATTAACACTGGTGTGGTACATTTGTTGTAATTGATGAAAGCATATATTTATAAATGTACTATTAATTATACTCCATGTTTTAACTTAAGGTTCACTGTGTTGTGCAGTACCATGGATTTTTTTTATTTTAATTTTTATTCTAGTAACATATACACAATCTAAAATTTCCCCCTTTTAAGCACATTCACAAATATGATTAAGTGCTATCAAAACCTTTCACAATGTTGTGTTAATATCACCACCATCCATTACTAAAACTTTTCCGTTGTCCCAAATAGAAATGTATAGTTTAACCCTTAATTCCCCATTCCCTACGCTTATTCAAATTATTTTCATGTCAGTGAGATACTACAATATCTGTCCTCTTTGTGTCTGGCTTATTTCACTCCACATGATGTCTTTAGGGTTAATCTGTGTTGTCTCATGTGTCAGAAAATCATTCCGTTTTCAGGGCTGAAAAATATTCCGTTGTGGGTATATGCCACATTTTATTTATCCATACATTATTTGATAGACACAAAGGTTGCTTGCATTGTTTCTTGATTGTGAATAATGCTGCTATGAACACTGGTGTACAAATATTTGAGTCCCTGCTTTCAATTCTTTTGAGTATATACCTAGAAGTGGGATTGCAGGTCATGTGAGAATTCCAAGTTTAACTTTTTGAGAAATTGCCAAAATGTTTTCCACAGAGTCTGCAACTTTTAACATTACCATTAGGAATAAATACATTCTTACTTCTCCATAGCCTCTCCAACATTTGTAATTTCCCTTTTTTTTTGAAGAGTAGTCATTCTAGTTGTTGTGAAATGGTATCTCATTGTGGTTTTGAGTTGCATTTACTTAATGGTTAATGATGCTGAACATCATTTCATGTGCTTTTTGCACATTTGTTTATATTCTTTATGAGAATATTCATGTATTTTACCATTATCTAATTGGGTTGTTTGTTTTTGTTATTGAGTTGAAGGATTTCTTTATATATCCTGAATACATGGTTCCAAAATATTTTCTCCCATTTTGCATATTGTTATTTTACCGTCATGATGAAGTTCTTTGAGGCACAAAGTTTTAAATTTGCATGAGTTCCCATTTATCTATCTTTTCTTTTGTTATTTGTGCTTTTGGTGTAAGGTCAAAGAAACCATTGCCTAACGGAAGGTCCTGAAGATATTTCCTTGTTTTTATCTAAGAGTTTTATAATTCTGGCTTTTATGCTAAGGCCTTTGATCCATTTTGATTTCATTACTGCATATGGTGTGAGGTAGAACCTTTGATCTTTGCAAATGGAGATCCATTTTTACCAGCACTAGTTGTTGAAGAGACTGTTCTTTCCCAATTGAGTGGTCTTTGAAACCTCATCAAAAATCAGGTGGCTATAAATGTGAACTCTAAATCTATTCCTTTGGTCTATTTGTCTGTTCTTGTACTATTATCACGCAGTTTTGAATATTATGGCTTTGTATGTAAAAGTTTTAAGATCAAGAAGTGTGAGTCTCCCAACTCCATTATTCTTTTTCAAGATGGATTTAGCTATTCTGAGCCCCTTCCACTTCCATATAAATTTGATGATTGATTTTTCCATTTCTGCAAAGAAAGTTATTGGAATTTTGATTAGGATTACGCTGACTCTGTAAATCAATTTGCATAGAATTGACATCTTTACTTATATTTAGTCTTCCAATCCGTGAGCACAGAATATCTTGTCATTTATTTAGCTCTTCGTTGATTTCTTTTAGCAATGTATTGTAGTTTTCTGTGTCTAAGTCCTTTACAACTTTGGTTAAATTAATTCACAAATAATTTTTGTGAATAAAAAATAGTTGCAATAGTTGCTATTACAAGTGTAAATTTTTTTCTGGATTTCTTCTCCTGACTGTTACTGATTATAGATACAAGACTGATTTTTGGTTGTTGATCTTGTGTCACACCACTTTGCTGAATTTACTTATTATTTCCAATAGTTTTGTTGAGGATTTGTCATGATTTTCTGTATATAGGATTATGTCATTTGCAAATAGGTAAAGTTTTATGTCTTCCTTTCCAATTTGCATATTTTTAGTTTTTTTTTTTTTTTTTTTTTTTTTTTTAGCCTAATTGTTTTGGAAAGAAAGTGCAGTGATGAACAATCGTGTTGGCAGTGGACATCTTTGCTTTGCTCTTGATCTTAGAGGGAAAGCTTTCATTCTTCAATCATTAAGTATGTGTCAGCTCTGTGTTTTTCATATATGCCCAATAATGTGTAGAGGAAATTTTCTTCTATTCTTTGTTTTCTAGGTGTTTTTATCAATCCAGGTACTGGATTTTGTGAAATACCTTTTCTACATCATTGAAATGGTCATTGTGATGGTTAGGCTCATTTGTCAACTTGGCCAGGAAATGGCCAATTGGTCTTGTCAAGCAAGCACTTGTTATGATGAGGACATTTTGTGTACTTAAATCATCACTAAGTTGATTTCATTTATGGCTGGTTACATCTACAATAAACTAAGGGGAGTTTCTTCAGCAATAAGAGATGTTTCATCTAATCATTTGAAGACTTTAAAAGGAGAAGTGATGACTTCAGCAGTCAGGAGAGGGGATTTTCATCTCTTTTTTCAGCCAACCAGCATCTCCTGGGGAATTTATTAAAAACTTTCATCAAAGTTTCTAGGTTACAGCCTGCCCTATGGAATTTGGGCTTGTACATGCCCACAGTTGTGTGAGACATTTTTGTAAAATCTCGTAATACTTACAGATATCTTATGTTGATTCTGTTTCACTAGAGAACCCTGATTAATACAGCTTTGGTACCCAGAATGTTTTGAGAAATATATTCTTAAAAATGGGTTTTTGCGGGACTTCCAGAGAAGATGGCAGCTTAGTAAGACGCGCGGATCTTAGTTTCTTCTCCAGGACAGCTACTAGGGGAGTAGAAACGATACAGAACAGCGCCCAAAGCCACAACAGAGATAAAAAAGACAGCGTACCCCATCCTGGAACAGCTGGCTGGCTGAGAGAAGCCGCTTGGGTGAGATCGCCGAGGCGCACGGGGGTGCTCCCTTCCCCCTTCCCGGGCCGGAGTAACTCCCTTCCCCCTTCCAGGGCCGGCTGGGAGAATTGGAGAGGCAGTCCCCTGAAACCGCGGTGGCTGGTGGCCACACCACGCGTGGCCCCCCGGACCAACTGAGAGAATTGGATCGGAAATCCCCAGGCTGGGGAGAACGGTGACGGGCGGGGGAGGCCCCTTCCAAACCCGTGACTCCCCGGGAACGTGCACTCTCCTGGGCGGGCCGCTGCCGCTGGCACCCTCCCGCCATGCTTGTCGCCCAGGCCGACTAGGAAATTCGGACGGGCGCTTTCCCGGGCTGCAGCAGCCAGCAACCCTCCCTGCGTTCGGTCCCCGGGCCGGCTAGAACTCTTCCAAGCCGCTTCGGCTAGCGAACCTCCCGGACGGCGAGAGTTTTCCAAAGTTAAAGGTCCCACAGCACCTTTTACTGGTGGGACCCGCAGACAAACGTGTGCCACGAGCGCCACCTACTGGGCAGGATAAGAAAAACAGAACCCAGAGATTTCACAGAAAAATCTTCCTAACTTTTGCATCCAATACCCAGGGAAATCTGTCGAAATGCGCAGACGCCAACAGAAGATAACGGATCACGCTCAAATAATTGAAAATATGACCCAGTCAAAGGAACAAACCAATAGTTCAAATGAGATACAGGAGCTGAGACAACTAATGCTGAATATACGAACAGAAATGGAAAATCTCTTCAAAAATGAAATCGATAAATTGAGGGAGGACATGAAGAAGACATGGGCTGAACATAAAGAAGAAATAGAAAAACTGAAAAAACAAATCACAGAACTTATGGAAGTGAAGGACAAAGTAGAAAAGATAGAAAAAACAATGGATACCTACAATGATAGATTTAAAGAGACAGAAGATAGAATTAGTGATTTGGAGGATGGAACATCTGAATTCCAAAAACAAACAGAAACTATCGGGAAAAAAATGGAAAAATTTGAACAGGGTATCAGGGAACTCAAGGACAATATGAACCGCACAAATATACGTGTTGTGGGTGTCCCAGAAGGAGAAGAGAAGGGAAAAGGAGGAGAAAAACTAATGGAAGAAATTTTCACTGAAAATTTCCCAACTCTTATGAAAGACCTAAAATTACAGATCCAAGAAGTGCAGCGCACTCCAAAGAGATTAGACCCAAATAGGCGTTCTCCAAGACACTTACTAGTTAGAATGTCAGAGGTCAAAGAGAAAGAGAGGATCTTGAAAGCAGCAAGAGAAAAACAATCCATCACATACAAGGGAAACCCAATAAGACTATGTGTAGATTTCTCAGCAGAAACCATGGAAGCTAGAAGACAGTGGGATGATATATTTAAATTACTAAAAGAAAAAAACTGCCAACCAAGACTCCTATATCCAGCAAAATTGTCCTTCAAAAATGAGGGAGAAATTAAAACATTCTCAGACAAAAAGTCACTGAGAAAATTTGTGACCAAGAGACCAGCTCTGTAAGAAATACTAAAGGGAGCACTAGAGTCAGAACCGAAAAGACAGAAGAGAGAGGTATGGAGAAGAGTGTAGAAAGAAGGAAAGTCAGATATGATATATATAATACAAAAGGCAAAATGGTAGAGGAAAATATTATCCAAACAATAATAACACTAAATGTTAATGGACTGAATTCCCCAATCAAAAGACATAGAATGGCAGAATGGATTAAAAAACAGGATCCTTCTATATGCTGTCTACAGGAAACACATCTTAGACCCAAAGATAAACATAGGTTGAAAGTGAAAGGTTGGGAAAAGATATTTCATGCGAATAACAACCAGAAAATAGCAGGAGTGGCTATACTAATATCCAACAAGTTAGACTTCAAATGTAAAACAGTTAAAAGAGACAAATAAGGACACTATATACTAATAAAAGGAACCATTAAACAAGAAGACATAACAATCATAAATATTTACGCACCGAACCAGAATGCCCCAAAATACGTGAGGAATACACTGCAAACAATGAAAAAGGAAATAGACACAAATACCATAATAGTTGGAGACTTCAATTCCCCACTCTCATCAATGGACAGAACATCTAGACAGAAGATCAATAAAGAAATAGAGAATCTGAATATTACTATAAAGGAGCTAGATTTAACAGACATTTATAGGACATTAAATCCCACAACAGCAGGATACACCTTTTTCTCAAGTGCTCATGGATCATTCTCAAAGATAGACCATATGCTGGGTCACAAAGCAAGTCTTAACAAATTTAAAAAGATTGAAATCATACACAACACTTTCTCGGATCATAAAGGAATGAAGTTGGAAATCAATAATAGGCAGAGTGCCAGAAAATTCACAAATACGTGGAGGCTCAACAACACACTCTTAAACAACGAGTGGGTCAAAGAAGAAATTGCAAGAGAAATTAGTAAATACCTCGAGGCAAATGAAAATGAAAACACAACATATCAAAACTTATGGGGTGCAGCAAAGGCAGTGCTAAGAGGGAAATTTATTGCCCTAAATGCCTATATCAGAAAAGAAGAAAAGGCAAAAATGCAGGAATTAACTGTTCACTTGGAAGAACTGGAGAAAGAACATCAAATTAATCCCAAAGCAAGCAAAAGGAGAGAAATAACAAAGATCAGAACAGAAATAAATGAAATTGAAAACATGAAAACAATAGAGAAAATCAATAACACCAGAAGTTGGATCTATGAGAAAATCAATAAGATTGATGGGCCCTTATCAAGATTGACAAAAAGAAGAAGAGAGAGGATGCAAATAAATAAGATCAGAAATGGAAGAGGAGACATAACTACTGACCTCACAGAAATAAAGGAGGTAATAACAGGATACTATGAACAACTTTACGCTAATAAATACAACAATTTAGATGAAATGGACGGGTTCCTGGAAAGACATGAACAACCAACTTTGACTCAAGAAGACATAGATGACCTCAACAAACCAATCACAAGTAAAGAAATTGAATTAGTCAGTCAAAAGCTTCCTAAAAAGAAAAGTCCAGGACCAGATGGCTTCACATGTGAATTCTACCAAACGTTCCAGAAAGAATTAGTACCAATTCTCCTCAAACTCTTCAAAAAAATCGAAGCAGAGGGAAAACTACCTAATTCATTCTATGAAGCCAACATCACCCTCATACCAAAACCAGGCAAAGATATTACAAAAAAAGAAAACTACAAGCCAATCTCTCTAATGAATATAGATGCAAAAATCCTCAATAAAATTCTAGCAAATCGTATCCAACAACACATTAAAAGAATTACACATCATGACCAAGTAGGATTCATCCCAGGTATGCAAGGATGGTTCAACATAAGAAAATCAATTAATGTAATACACCATATCAACAAATCAAAGCAGAAAAATCACATGATCATCTCAATTGATGCAGAGAAGGCATTTGACAAGATTCAACATCCTTTCCTGTTGAAAACACTTCAAAAGATAGGAATACAAGGGAACTTCCTTAAAATGATAGAGGGAATATATGAAAAACCCACAGCTAATATCATCCTCAATGGGGAAAAATTGAAAACTTTCCCCCTAAGATCAGGAACAAGACAAGGATGTCCACTATCACCACTATTATTCAACATTGTGTTGGAGGTTCTAGCCAGAGCAATTAGACAAGAAAAAGAAATACAAGGCATCAAAATTGGAAAGGAAGAAGTAAAACTATCACTGTTTGCAGACGATATGATACTGTACGTCGAAAACTCGGAAAAATCCACAACGAAACTACTAGAGCTAATAAATGAGTACAGCAAAGTAGCAGGTTACAAGATCAACATTCAAAAATCTGTAGCATTTCTATACACTAGTAATGAACAAGCTGAGGGGGAAATCAAGAAACGAATCCCATTTACAATTGCAACTAAAAGAATAAAATACCTAGGAATAAATTTAACTAAATAGACAAAAAACCTATATAAAGAAAACTACAAAAAACTGTTAAAAGAAATCACAGAAGACCTAAATAGATGGAAGGGCATACCGTGTTCATGGATTGGAAGACTAAATATAGTTAAGATGTCAATCCTACCTAAATTGATTTACAGATTCAATGCAATACCAATCAAAATCCCAACAACTTATTTTTCAGAAATAGAAAAACCAATAAGCAAATTTATCTGGAAGGGCAGGGTGCCCCGAATTGCTAAAAGCATCTTGAGGGAAAAAAACGAAGCTGGAGGTCTCGCACTGCCTGACTTTAAGGCATATTATGAAGCCACAGTGGTCAAAACAGCATGGTATTGGCATAAAGATAGATATATCGACCAATGGAATCGAATAGAGTGCTCAGATATAGACCCTCTCATCTATGGACATTTGATCTTTGATAAGGCAGTCAAGCCAACTCACCTGGGACAGAACAGTCTCTTCAATAAATGGTGCCTAGAGAACTGGATATCCATATGCAAAAGAATGAAAGAAGACCCATCTCTCACACCCTATACAAAAGTTAACTCAAAATGGATCAAAGATCTAAACATTAGGTCTAAGACCATAAAACAGTTAGAGGAAAATGTTGGGAGATATCTTATGGATCTTACAACTGGAGGAGGTTTTATGGACCTTAAACCTAAAGCAAGAACACCGAAGAAGGAAATAAATAAATGGGAGCTCCTCAAAATTAAACACTTTTGTGCATTAAAGAACTTCATCAAGAAAGTAGGAAGACAGCCTTCACAATGGGAGACAATATTTGGAAATGATATATCAGATAAAGGTCTAGTATCCAGAATTTATAAAGAGATTGTTCATCTCAACAACAAAAAGACAGCCAACCCAATTACAAAATGGGAAAAAGACTTGAACAGACACCTATCAGAAGAGGAAATACAAATGGCCAAAAGGCACATGAAGAGATGCTCAATGTCCCTGGCCATTAGAGAAATGCAAATCAAAACCACAATGAGATATCATCTCACACCCACCAGAATGGCCATTTTCAACAAAACAGAAAATGACAAGTGCTGGAGAGGATGCGGAGAAAGAGGCACACTTATCCACTGTTGGTGGGAATGTCAAACGGTGCAACCACTGTGGAAGGCAGTTTGGCGGTTCCTCAAAAAGCTGAATATAGAATTGCCATACGACCCAGCAATACCATTGCTAGGTATCTACTCAAAGGACTTAAGGGCAAAGACACAAACGGACATTTGCACACCAATGTTTATAGCAGCGTTATTTACAATTGCAAAGAGATGGAAACAGCCGAAATCTCCATCAACAGAAGAGTGGCTAAACAAACTGTGGTATATACATACGATGGAATACTATGTAGCTTTAAGACAGGATAAACTTATGAAGCATGTAATAACATGGATGGACCTAGAGAACATTATGCTGAGTGAGTCCAGTCAAAAACTAAAGGACAAATACTGTATGGTCCCACTGATGTGAACAGACATTCGAGAATAAATTTGGAATATGTCATTGGTAACAGAGTCCAGCAGGAGGTAGAAACAGGGTAAGATAATGGCCAATTGGAGTTGAAGGGATACAGACTGTGCAACAGGACTAGATACAAAAACTCAAAAATGGACAGCACAATAATACCTAATTGTAAAGTAATCTTGTTAAAACACTGAATGAAGCTGCATCTGAGCTATTGGTTTTTGTTTTGTTTTGTTTTGTTTTGTTTTGACTTTACTATTATTACTTTTATTTTTGTCACTATATTAACATTCTATATCTTTTTCGGTTATGTTGCTAGTTCTTCTAAACCCATGCAAATGTACTAAGAATTGATGATCATGCATCTATGTGATGATGTTAAGAATTACTGATTGCATATGTAGAATGGTATGATTTCTAAATGTTGGGTTAATCTCTTTTTTTCCATTAATTAAAAAAAAAAAAAGAGAGAAGGGGTAATTGGAGCTGAAGGGATACAGACTGTACAACGGGACTGGATATAAAAACTCAGAAATGGACAGCACAATACTACCCAATTGTAATGCAATTATGTTAAAACACTGAATGAAGCTGCATGTGAGGTATAGGGTTTTTTTTTTTTCTTTCTATTAATGTTTTAATTCTTATTCTGTTGTCTTTTTATTTCTTTTTCTAAATCAATGCAAATGTACTAAGAAATGATGAATATGCAAGTATATGATGTTATTAAGAATTACTGATTGTACATGTAGAATGGAATGATTTCTAATTGTTTTGTTAATTCTTTTTTTTAATTAATAAAAAAAATATAAAAAAAAGTTCAAAAATAAAAAAAAAAATGGGTTTTTGCAATAGAATGTAATCTAATTAGATTTGAAAGGACTAATGGCTCTATTTCCAATAATCAAGATGGTACTACTGGTCCATGGCATGAGGTAGCAATAGAGTTATGAAAAATATCACCATTGGATATTGCTACTCCTTCACATATAAGAGGGAAGGCTCTGGGTGAGAGTGTTTTTAACACATTAACAGAGTTTTGTGGGGTTAAAAACGTATAATGATGTTGTTTGGTAGATTTTAGATATACTGGATACAGTTCTAAAAGAAAGGGATGAGCTGAAGGGTTCAAATTTGCAACTATAGTTCTTGATGCAAAATGTGATGGTTTCTATAGGTTTCTATATGTGCCCTGAAAGAAAATCTTATTTCTTATGGCTGCAGAATTGAGATCTCTCAATACCAGTCTCAGAGACACATTGTACAGGTGGAAGAGTTACAACATAAACTAATTTCACAACCTTGAAGGGTGTCTGATATTAAAGTGGGGCATTGATTGGAAAAGAATGGGATCCTGAAATTTGGAATGGGGACATGTGTTGAAAATGATGGCAGTGAGGACATTAAAATCCTAGATTCCTCTGAGTATTTGTTAGATAAAACTGTTTTGCCTGAGGAAAGAGCTGCCAGACCTCCAGTCTGCCTTGAAGACTCTGCAGTCAAAACTCCACTGAAGAGATTAACCCTTCGGTACCTGATAACCTGCAACCACTTCCCCTGAGGAAACAACCTGCACTCCACTGTGTAGAGAAGTTAATGCTGCTACACCAGATGAAACTGCAATGGAATGCCCTGAGGTAATGAGTTTGAAAGACATTTTTAATTCTTCCCATAACCCACCCCCACCCCTCCTGTTTTCTTCCAGACCTATAACTAGACTAAAATCCCAATAGGCCTCTAAAGGGGAGGTACAAAGTGTGACTCATCGGGAGGTATACTATACTTCAAAAGAACTGTGCAATATTTCTAATTTATATAGACAGAAATCAGGGGACTATGTGTTGGAATGGATATTAACGATGTGGGGTAATGGTGGAAAGAATATAAAGTTGCATTGGGCTGAATTTATTGATATGGGCCCACTAAACAGAAATTCTGGATTCGATATTGTAGCTTGAAGAATCAGAAAAAAATTTTTAATTGCTTGGCTGAAACATGATTAAAAGGTGGTCAGCATTACTTGAGACCAAAATGCCAGAACTTCCCTAGTATGATGTTGATGGGGGAGTGCAAAGGTTTATAGAGATTGCATGTTAGAATTGATTTACTATGTAAAACCTGTTCACCCACTCTGGGAATATCCAGAGGACTCATTTTTCTCCAGGACTGTGAAGAATGAATTTGTGAGACAAACCCCATCATCCCTCAATTGCTCTGTGGTCTCACTATTCTGTAGATCAGATTTTACTGTGGGAACTGCTATCACTGAACTGGAATCCTTAAACACCATAAGAATGATCAGATCCCGAGTTGGCAGAAGCCAAATGGCAGTGCTTACTTGTCAAAGACAAGGTGGGCATGTCTACCCTACTGGATGGCAGATTCAAAGCAGCAAACAAAATAATCTGGCTTGTAAAGACTTATGGTATTGGCTACTAGATCATGGGGTACCTGGAAATAAAACAGATGGGTAGTCTACAAAATTCTTACTTGATCTGTATAAGTAGAGTTCAAGGTCAAGTTTAAAAAGTCTAACCTGGATTACAAAAACAGATTCATGGCCCCTTAATAAATTCCCTGACTTGAAGCAGTTTATAGACCCAGAGCCACTTGAATGAAGGGAAATCCTGTTCCTTTTGGGCAAAGACCCTGTTACACTGTAAAAGATTTGCACTACTAATATTCCCCTCAGCTTTTCCCAATTAAACATATGGCTTTTGACCAGGGTAATTGTACATTGAGGAAAAAGAAATTATAAGACGTTTCAGGAATTATTAGATACTGGCTCAGAAATGACATTAATTCTGGCAAACTCAAAGCATCATTGTGGCCCACTAGTCAGAGTAAGGGCTTATAGAGGTTAGGTGATAGATGAAGTTTTAGCTCAGGTCCTTCTCATAATAAATCCAGGGGGTCCCTGGACCCATACCATGCTTAGTTCCCCAGTTCCAGAATGCATAATTGGAAAAGACATATTTAGCAACTGGCCAAATCTCCACATTGTTTTCCTAACTAATGGAATGAAGGCTATATGGTAGGAAAGGCCAAGCAAAAGCCACTAGATCTGCCCATATATAAATAGTAAAATAGTAACTCTGAAGCAATACTGGATTCCTGGAGGCATTCCAGAAGATAGTGCCACTCTTAAGGACTTGAAAGATGCAGGGGTGGTGATTCCAACCCCCCCCCCCCAACCCGCCCACATCCCCATTCAACTCTAATATTTGGCCTGTGCAAAAAAAGTTGTGTTTTGGAAGATGCAGTGGATTATCATAAACTTAATCAGGTGGTGACTTCAACTGCAGAAGCTGTTCCAGATGTGGTATCATTGCTTGAGAAAATCAACAAAACCCCTGAGAATTTGTATGCAGCTACTGAACTGGAAATCCCTTTTTTTCTCAATAGATTTCTAGTAAGGACCACCAGAAATAGTTTGTTTTCAGCTGGCAAGTCCAACAGTATACCTGCAGTGTACCACCTTATGGTCAACTCTCTACCCCTATGTCATAATCTTCTCTGAAGGGGCATTGATTGTTTCTTCCTCTTGCAAGGTATCATACTGGTCCATTATACTGAAGATATTATGTCGATTGGACCTAGTGAGCAGGAAGTAGTAACAACTCTATGCTTATTGGTAAGGATTTGCATGTAAGAGGATAGGAGGTAAGTCCAACAAAAATACAGGGACTTTCCAGGGCAGTGAACTTTTTAGATGCCCAGTGGTGAGGGCATGTCAAAACATCCCTTCTAAGGTGAAGGAGAAATCTGAAACAACCAATCCAGCAGGACTATCAATGGCCTAGAAACTTCAGGAATGAATGTTTGGCTCACACCACCTGGCAAAAAGCCATGGTCAGCTGTGGTACTTGCTGAGGGTAAAGGGAATATGGAATGGATAGTAGAAGAAGGTAGTGACAAATAGGTACTATGACCATGTGACTAGTTACAGAAACAAGGACTGTGATTGTATGAATATTTCCTCCCTGTTTTATGAGTTTGTTTGCATTGGTACATAAGCAAATAACTTGTTTTCTTCTTAACATGTAACAAGTTGTATTGTTCATGTTTAGTATTTAAGCCATAGGACATGAAGTTTAGGACTGCAAGTTACCTAAGGACTTGCACCATATTCTGGAAAGATATAGTATGCTTCCAGTTGTATGCAGGATAGTTGAGTATTGTTAGGCAAAACATACGTCTGTTATTGTGTTCTATTTGGAAACAAATTGTGTTTCAAGGTGATGTGTATAGCTGCCAAGTTGACAAGGGGTGACTCTGATGGTTAGGGTCTAGTGTCAACTTGGCCAAGTGATGATGCCCAGTAGTATGGTCAGGCAAGCACTGGCCTGACTGTTGCTGCAAGGATGTTTCGTGGCTGGTTGATAAATCAGAAGGTTGGTGTATTAAATCATCAGTCAGCTTATTACATCTGTGGCTGATCACATCTGTGACTAACTAAAGCCTGTCTCCCACCAGCAAGATATTCCAATTAGTTGAATGCTTTTAATGAAGAAGAGAAGCTTTTTCACTGTTAATTCATCCTGTGAGCTCGCCTATGGAATTCATCTAGACCCTTCATCAGAGATACCAGCTTCACAGCCTGCCCTAAGGATTTTGGACTCTTCTTTTCCCACAGTTGCTTGAGACACCTTTATAAATCTCATATTTACAGTTATTTCCTGTTGATTCTGTTTCTCTAGACAACCCTGACTAATACAACCATTTAGCATTTCTTGCTAGGCAGGTCTACTGGTGATGAACTCCCTCAAATTTTGTTTAATTGGGCATGTCTTAATTTCTTCTTCATTTGATAGAACAACTTGTTGGACATAAAATTCTTGGTTGGCAATTATTTTCTTTTAGCACTTCAAGTATTTCAACCAGCTGCCTTTTTGCCTCCATAGTTTCTGATGAGAAATTGACACCTAATCTAACTGTGACTCCATTGTACACAGCATGGGTCTTTTTCCTGGTAGCTTTCAGAACTCTCCCTTTATCTTTTACACTTAACAGTTTGATAAGTATGTAGTGGGGCACATTTTCTTCAAGTTATTTTGTTTTATGTTCTCTGGGCTTCTTGGATGTGCATATTACTGCCTTTTGCTAAGTTTGGGAAGTTTCCTGTCAGAATTTCTTTGAATATTCTTTCTGCTCCTTTTACTCTTTCTTCTCCTTCTGGGACTCCCACTATGTGCATACTGGTATGCTTGATGGTGTCCCAGAGGTGTTTTCAGCTATTTTTATTTTCTAAATTATTTTTTCTTTCTGCCCCTCAGCCTGACTCATTTCAATTTTCTTTTCTTCAATTTCCCTGATTGGTTCTTCTGTGAGGTTCTCTAATCTATTGCTGAAACCTCCTGGGAATTTTTCACTTCAGTTATTATGTTCTTCAACTCCAGTGGTTTTCTTTGGTTCCTTGTTAAAATTTTTATCTTTTTACTGAAAATCTCATATTGTTCACTCATTGTTTCCTTGATAGGCTTTATTTCTTCCTTTGCATTTTTCTTCATTTCCTTGAACATATTGAACACCTTTTTTTAAGTCTTTGACAATTATGTCTATAGTCTTGTCTTCTTCATTAATGTTTCCTGAAATTTTGTCCTCTTCCTTTGCATAGGCCATTATTTTCCGTTTCTTTGTCTTTCTTGAAAACTTTTGTTTGCACACTGTACATTTTAATATTTTAAAATCATAACTCTGGGATTAATTACCTGAGATGTCTCTTTCTTGAGTTTTAACCAACTGGTGATAGAAGAGAAATTTTCTTGAGTACCAAGAGCTAACAAAAACCAAGCAAATCTAAGCCGAAAACATATTTTACTGTCTTTGTAAATCAAGTTCAACCATCTTATCAGGAAGCTCAGCCAAGGTTGAACACAAAGCACAGTGTCTACGTCTGGGTCAGTGTCTTCCTGGTGTTGTACTTGCTATTGGCATAAACAGGAGTGCCCTTGTTTACAGGAATTTGGCTGCCCTTTCCACCTTCCAGAAAAAAGGATCATCCTCTCCTGGGTCTTCCATTGCAGTACTTAAATCAGGTAAACCTTTTCCCCACGCCATTGCCTCAATTTTTCTTAAACTACTTTTGTTGTCCAAAGCTGCTTTTGCCTCAAGAGCAAATTCTGGGAGGAGGAGTCACGCTGAAAAGGAGTTTCCAAAGTCAGTCTTTCCTAGACAGAACATGTCTGGCAATCCACAAAAGAAGCATCACTTAGCTCCAAACTGCTGAGGAAGGGATAATGGAGGGACCAGAAGCTACTATCACTGCTCCCTAAATCTACACTGTCTTGACTGAAACCTGCTAGCCAATACAGCTCTTCAGTTGTCCTTTGCAGCTCTGTCAAAGTTTATCTTTATATCTCCTTTGCTACCTTTGTCGGTGGCAGTCTGGAACAATAACCACCCTCAGGGCTGGGTCCCCAGTGATCTCAAGTAACCAATCAAAAGTAATTAATTGGCCTGCCCCTCCCCTATTTGAGGAATTTGGATTTTTAAGTCCCTGCATGACACCAGCAAGCCGGACTGCACTGTTGGGTGCCCCAAGAGGAGGAGATGGGCAACAGTTACCACCACACAGAGAGAGCAATTTAGTAATGCTTACCATAATTTGGCAGCCTCTTTTTCCCACTCTTCCCAGGATGCCTCACAGTGTTTTACTGGACTCTGGAGCTCAAAATAGTTGATACAGATACTTCCTGCCCATTTAATAGTTCTTGTGCAGGGACTGATTTCTGGAACTTCTTACTCCACCATCTTCCCACTGTCCAGTTATTTTCTTACTTGCCCTGTACAGCTTTTAGTTCTTCTTCTTTTTCTTTTTTCCCTAAGCTAGGAAAGTAAGGAGCCTTTTAAAAGTAAGACTTATGAAGCTAACAGCTTTTTCCACCCACTTTGCATATCATGCTAGTTGAATCTGGGCACATCATTTCTTAAAAACTGCCTAATTAATAGTCATTGATTTGTGTTCCCCATTTTATTACTCATTATAATGTGACCCTTACCTATCCTATACTACAATGTAGAATAATATGGTGGTCAATAATTTTTCCCTCTCTATTTCCCTCCTTAACTTTCAGGAATTCCATTAATCAAAGAAATACTTTTTTTGCTTTAAGCAGCAAATCAATCTCAGAGAATTATTCCATTTTTTTCTAAGGTATCACATAAGGTGTTCTGACAGGCAGTAATTCTTGAATAGTCACAAAATAACAGAGAGTTTCCCTGATTCATATTTAGTCACAAGGGTAGAGTTTTCCATTTATCCACTTTGCTATATTGTACACATGTTGGAAACTCATTTTTGTTTAATGTGATGTAAACTGATCTCTCTAGGAAGTGAGTATCTTCACTCAGAAAACTCTGCAATCTCATTTCTCTGCCTCGTCAAGCTAATCTGATTATAACCGTGTTACTTACCTTTTAATTTCTTTTGAGGCTGGATGTGTATAGCAGAAGTGGCATTCAGCTAGGAACCATATAGTTAAATTGATTTTATCACATTTAAATGTTTCAGGGACTGGGCATGTGTTTTCAGATATTCAATCTTAAACCACCTTAGGGTGAAAGCCCAACAGAGAAACCACAGGCCTAAATTCAATGGTGAGATGTAACAAGACTGTAATAATGTAAAAATGGTTGTAAGGTCCCAGTGGTTCTAATCCCCATTGATTTTTGTCAGAGCAAATTGGTCACAGATAATCATTAACAAATGCAGACAACATTTTACTAGAAAATTAAAGAAACCGTAATTGTTCAAACTGTACCTTTCTTCCTTCTGCCTCTTGAATTGGGTTCACCTATAATTTCAAAAACAGCTATTCAGGACAAGAGCAATTGGATCTTTTATTTCCAAACTGGTTTCATGAAGAATACTGATAAGAGCAGCAAATAATAGGTAAGTAATTTTAAAATACAGCACATAGACTGCAAATTTTTATTCTATAATTACTGGTTGCACAGGGAAAAAATAGAAATCATAATAAGTGACAAGGATTTTATTTATTCATGATCTTATGTAAATTACTTGAACTTTCTCAGCTTCAGTTTCAGGATATCAAAAAGGACATCTCTCCAAGTCCCTAATTTCAGGAACTGAGTTCTAAGAGCATGTACCATGGTGAGACAGACCCACGAGGAGAGGTCTATATAAGAGATAACAGGAGGATGACCAGGCAAGCAATTAAGGACAGGATCCAGAATCATAATGGTGATCATCTGGTGGTGGGAAACGCAACAGATGGTGAACTAAGGGAGAGTGATCAATCACAGCGTCATTTGTAATAAATGCAAGTTGGAAATTATTAAATGCCCATCATTAGAGAGGTAGATTGATAGAAGAGAAAATATTGATAGAATAAAATATATATATGAGTATGTATATATACATATATGCATTTGTATATATATGCATACATGCTGAAGTAAATATAGAGATGGAGAGAGAACTGAAAACAAAATAAAATTTTACAAAGCTATATTGTAACCCCAAATTATTAAATCTCCCCAGTAACTAGTTTTGCTATATATATAAGCATACATATATATAAAAGAAGATAACAGAATGTAAGTATGTACACTGAGCTAATGATGCTATTTATTTCTAGAAACATGAACAGAGATTGTTTCAAAGAAGATAGGAGTATAAGTATTATCATATTATTCTATGTGATTTTTCTTTATCTTTAAATCCATTTATTTAAACCATGGGGAAAAAAAACAGATAAGAAAATGCAGTAGACTATTTGAAGAGAACCAGATATTCTATATCGGGTATTATGGAGAGTCACAGTCATGGAAAGACCTGAGGGATGTGTTTGACTTGGGAAATTAATTTCAGCAGGAGGGAATATAATAAGTCTCACCTGTTATGTGTGATCACTAGAAACTCATTAATGCCAACTTAAAGTTGGGGAATTATAAAAATACAAGTATATCTTACAGGCAGTCTCAGTTAGGATTAAGTCATAGGAAAGAACTGGAAACTGAGCTCAGATATCTTCAAACCACTCTCTATTTGCCCATCATTTGTGTCTCCTTCATTTTTCTTTATCTCACTCCAAACCCCAAGCCCTGCCACCTAAGTCACAACATGGTGGGAAACATGGAAAATATCAGATCACATATTTGCATGCTAGATGTCTCTCAGTCTCAGTTCTAGGTTCCTTGTGATGACACACCCAAATTTGGTCTGTTATCCACCTGTGATACAATTAAATTGTGGGTCCAAAATTTTAACAAAGTGGGGAGGAGAGAGAGAGAAGGAGTCACTTTGTAAAGGAAAAGAAAATGTTGCTCTCCTTGTAACCATGTATTAAAAGACAGAGGAGTTTAGAGTAAGTGATCTGGGACACATCACTATGTTCCAATGAGTGAATGAACATAAAAGCTACCATTCTTTCAGTTTTACATAGGTATATAGATCCTTGAAACTTTTTTTGTTCTTATATCTTCAAATTCCAAAATATAATTCTAAAATAGAATTGGCAAACAGTTATTGATATCTGTCCTTAACAGTCAATCAATATCCAGAAGACTATTTTATAAACCTAAGAAATTTTGATAGTCAAAAAAATTTTAAGTTCATTCCAATACTCAATATCTGAGGCTTATTACAACAGGGAACTGAATTTTCAGTATCATTCATTGTGGTTTTTTTTGCTTAAAATTTATGCTGGAGTTTATGCCAACAGAAAGCAAATAATAGGACATTCAGTCATGTGAGAACTTTTTGTCACTCTATTTAAAGATAATCTTTTATTGGCTAACAAACTGTTTTGTGCTTGGTTGAGATAAAGAAGCATCATTTAATATATATTAACTTCCCCAGTCAGGCAGTTCAAAATTTGTTTAATTCATAGGCAGTTAAGAAATTGATGTACATTATCCTTTTATTTAAGAAATTGGATTAATGTAAGCTAAAAAGGCTATAATGAAATTGAAAGGGAAATAGTTTACCAAAAAAAGTGCAAACATAATACATATAAGTACATTTACAAATAGTTGTATTCTTTACACTTTTGAACACACATTTGTGTTTAGAAATATATCCACCTATTAGCCAGTTCTGCTCCTCTGAGCATTCTCAAACATGTCAGAAATGTACTACTAGGACATGAAGATAAGAAATCATCAAACTTAACTTACCAACCCCAATTTACTATGTCTGGCTATTGCTTTTCTACTTTTTTTGTTCATTTGCATTTGGCCATTAAACCATATTCTCTTCTTGCCACTCTACCATGTTAGATCTCATATGGCATTTCCAAGATCCAAAATTACAAATATAAATATTAATTCACTTAGTGGGTAGAAAGAGTAAATAGGAGAAAAACCTCTATTGCTAGGCAGTTGTAGATACGGGAATATCTACAGTTATCTATAGAAATATAATTATAGGCAATGAAATGGAGCCCCAGAAGGAGAGGAGAAAAGAATTGGGTAGAATAAATATTTGAAGAGATGATGGCTAAGAATATTCCAAATTAAAAAATGAAGTGTATTAACCCATGAACAATGTATTCAAGATGCCCAGTGAACTTCATATGGAATGGCTACAAAAATTACTACACCTTGGTGTATCACAGTTAAATGAAAAACAAAAAGATAAATAGAAATTTTCATGAGCAGAGACAAAAACACATAATATGCATAAGAACAATAATGAAAATTAAGACAGATTTCTCATGAGAAATAATGAAGGTCAGAAAACAATGGTAGAACATTTTTAAAGTAATAAAAGAGAAAAAATGTGAAATAAGAATTCTATGTCCAATGAAAATATATGTCAAAAATGAAAATGAAATAAAGACATTTTCAGGCAGACAAAAGCCAAGATAATATGCATCTAGCAAATCTTCACTGCAAGAAGTATCAAAATTAATTCTTTATGATGAAGAGAAATGATGGAAAAGGAAAGAGTGTCTGGTCAGAAAGGAATGAAAATCACCAGAAAAAAGTATTCATGTGAATGAATAAAGGAGATCTCTTTTTATTATAGTCATTTTTATAAATATATTTCAGTGTGATTCTGTGTATGTGTATAAATATATAGCTTTTGGATATTTTTGTGTCTGTCTGTGTGTGCATGTATATATCAAATATACATGGGATTGAATATATATTGGGGATATAAATGGAAACTGAATCATGCACCCCACAAAAGTCATGTTCTGGCCCCTCATCCTTTCTGTGTCAACTTTTTTATTATAAATGAGTATCTTGAAAAAGTTACTTCAGTTAATGTGTGGCCTAACTGAAATAAACTGGGTTTTAACCTGGATTTCTGGAATCCTTTATAAGCAGAATGAAATTCAGACAGAAAGAAGCTGAAAGTCAATGGAACCTGGGAGAGAAAAAAGACATAGCCATATGCATAGCCATGTCTTGGAAAATACAAGGAATCACAAAGATTTCAGACCAGCCAGAAGATAGCAACCTTGGGAGGAAGCAAAACTTTTAGTCTCTGAAAGCATGAGTGAATAAATTACCACAGTATAAGTCAACCAATCATAGAGTATTTGCTTAGCAGTCAGGAAACTAAAATAGTTTTTGGTAGTGGGAGTGAAATGCATCTATGAAAAATACCTAAAAATATGGAAATGACTTTAGAATTGAGTAATGGTTAGCAGCTAGAAGAATTGTGAGGTGATTGGTAGAAAAAGTTCAGACTGCTCTGAAGAGACTGTTGGTAGAAATATGGATGCTAAAGTTATGTCCAATGAGGTTTAAAAGAAATTATGGATGTGTTAGTAGAAATTGGAAGAAAGACAATCCTTGTTATAAAGTAGTAGAGAATTTGGCAAAATTATGTTCTGATATTGGATTAAAAGTGGAAGTGATAAGCAATAAACTTGGATGTTTAGCTGAGGAGATTTCCAAGCTAAGGGCAAAAGATGCAACCTGACTTCTTGAAGCTTTTAGTGAAATGAAAGAAGAAGATGATAACCTGAAAACAAAACTCTTAAGCACAAAGAAACCAGAAATTGATGGTTTGGAAAATTCTGAGTCTATCCAGATATTGTGCTCTGAGACTATGGTCAGTCATAATTATATGAAGGAGTTCTCTGAGTTTTCAGGAAGTGAGACCCCAGGGGACAGGGCTTAGGTGAGTTTTGAACTGATTAAACCTTTTCTATAGAGGATATGGCTGAATATGGACCCAGTCAGTCATTTATGGAAGTCAGGATTGGAAATGCAGTTATCTGGGAAATATCTGTGGAAAGTTCTTCTGTCTGATAGTTTGTATCTGTTTGAACTACTTGTAGAACCAATAAGATTTTTGCAAAATCTGTATGAGCACAACTGCCAGCCTTGGCTGAGAAGTGATGAATTGAAGAAAGAATGTCTTCAAGGGCAGAACCATGGATGTGAAGTTCTGTAAAGAGTAGGCCCACCAACATGTAAATCTGCCACTAAGTTGGAGGTGGCAGGTCTTGACCCCACTGTACATTGAGAGTGCCACTGCCTCAATATTGCATTTGTGGAGAGCCTGACCAGCATTCCAATGTTCAGAGAAGGTGGGTACTAGGCCCAAGTGTTCACAGTGAGCATGGCCACTGTGCAAGCTCCTGGAAAGTTTGGGGCTGCTGCTCCATCAGGCTGAGAGAATAAAACATCAACTCAAAGATGGCTCTTAAACATTGAAACCTAATGAATTTTTCCCTGCTATGTTTTCCAACTTATCTGGAACCTTTGACACCTGTTTGCCTTCCAATTTATTCCTTTGGAATGAAAATATTTATCCTATTTCTGTAGCACTATTATACATTAGAACTGGGTAACTTGTTTCTTAGATTTCACAAGTTGATCAGAAAGGAATTATAATTCAGGATGGAACACACCCAAAACAAATTTTGATGAGACTTTGTATGCTGTGATGCTACTAAAATAACTTAAGGATTTTCAGATGTTATAGTAGAATGAATGCATTTTGCATGTGAGGAGACATGTCTTTTTTTGATCCACAGTGCAATGCTGAGGATTGAATCATGTCCCTCACAAAGAGCATATTTGTCTTCTGTGTAGACCCATTATAAATAGGGTCTTATGTTACTTTAATTATGGTGTGGCCTATTAGGTTGAGCATTAATCCAGTTGAGGGGCAGCCAGAAGTTGGAAGTCAGCAGAACCTGGAGGGGGAAGGAAGATGCCACCATGTGCATTCCCATGTGACAGAAAAGCCAAGGAAACACAAAGAACATACCAGCCCTGGGAGGAAGCAAGCCTTCTGGCCTCTGAAATCATGAACCAACAAATCTCCATAGTTTAAGCCAACACATTGTATGGTGTTTATTTTTAGCAACCAGGAAACTACGATAATATACATACTTTAAAAAAAAAAAAACAACTTTCAACAATTTAAAGCAAAAAATGGAGCTATGTATTGTGGCTTATAACACATACAGAAATAAAATAGACCAAAACAAAAACATGTAAAATCAGAGGGTAATAAATGGAATTATACTGTAGGAAATTTCTTATGTCTTCTGGGAAGTAATTTAATATTATTTGACAGTATATGGTGATTAAACATCTACATTGTAATCTAGAAAACATCCACTAAAATATAATGCCATTATGTAGATTTAAAAATTCAACACAGCTGTAAAAGGCAGAAATTGTTAAATTAGACAAAAGACCCATTATACTCTGTTTAGAAAAAAAAATTAATATAATTACACAGATGGATTAAAAACAAGTAAACATAGAAAATCTGGTATTAATATCATGAAATAGGCTACCAAAGATGATGAATATGGAGCTTTCAACTTGATGAATGGGTCAATTCCTCAAGAAGACAACTATCCAAAGGCATATACACATAAATATAATTTCAAAATACATAAAGAAAATCAATTGACAGAACTAGAAGGAGAAATATAAGAAAAATTTTAGTCATAACTGAAGATATAACATACCTCCCAGGAACTGATAAAAGAAATAGTACATTAATGAATATGGTACAGGAGATTTGAATAGGAAGTGATAAGAGAAATAGTAAATCAATGAATATGGGTCAGAGGATTTGAACAGGATTATCAACCAACTTGACCTAATTAACAAGTATAGATTATACGCAATATTCACTAAAATGAACCATATACTTGACCAAAACATAATATTAACAAATTCCAAAGGATCAACCAATATAGCTGACTGAAATAGTATTAAAAATATTATTAAAAAGAATCAATAACAATCAGATATCAAGCAAATCTATGAATATCTACAAATTCTGCAATACGTTTCTAAAAAATCCACGATATGAAGAAAAACAATCATAAGGAAAAATAGGAAAGAGTTCAACTTTAAGATGAAAATAATGCATAATAAAATTTGCAGAATATAACTAAAGCAGTCATTATAGCAAATCAGAGAATTTTAAATCCTTTATTATAAAAGAACAAAGGTGTAACTTAATGACCTAAACTTCCACCTAAAAAAGATAAAAAGTCAATAACAAACTCATATAAATTAGAAAATATAAAATAATAAAAATAAGACTTGAAATCAATAAAAATAAGATAAAGCAATAGTTTAAATAAACAAAATTTGGTATTTTAAAAAACTGTTAAACTCTATCAAGGCTGATCAAGGGAAAAAGAGACAAGTACAATTTACTAAACAGTACAATTTAAAGAGAAGTCATCATGAGAGATCCTACAGATATTAAAACGATGACAAGCAAATATTAGAAAAACAATTTTATGTCAATATATTGGACAATTTAGATGAAATGAACAAATTCACTGAAAAATACAACTTACCAAAATGATGTAGAAATAGTAGAAAATCTGAATAGCCATACAGTTATTAAAATATTAAATATGTAAAAAAAGAAGAAGAAAAAAATGCAAAACAAACTCTAGGTAAAATGACAGATGGCTCTACTTGTAAGTTCTATTAGATATTTAAAAGGAAAGATAATGCTGATGTTATAAAAATTCCTTTGTAAAATAAATTGAATAAACACTTCCCAATTCATCTTATGAGACCAGCATGATCCTGAAATGAAAACCAGAACAATGACATATCAGTATTTCCAATAACATGTATAAAAAATTCTTAGCAGAAAATTAGCAAATCGAATACAAGCAATTTATAAAAAGGGTGCTATATGTTGAGTATAGCCAGAATGGGTTATTTCAGGAATGCCAGTTTGGTTTAACATTCGAAAATCAGCCAATGTATTTCACCAGATTGACTATATAAAGGAGAAAAAGCATACGATCATTGTGCTGGTTAAAAGTATTATGTACCCTAGAAAAACCATGTTTTGATGCTGATCCAATCTTGTGGAGGCAGCTGTTTCTTTTAATCCCAATTCAATACGGTAGGTTGGAAATTTTGGTTAGTTTATCTTCACAGAGAAGTGTCACTACCCAATTTTGGGTGTGACATTTTGATTAGATAGAGATGTGACTCCACCCATTCCAGGTAAGTCCTGATTAGTTTACTGGAATCCTTTAAAAGAGAAAACATTTCAGAGACAGCCTGATATGACAGAGCTGACAGAAATGTCACAGCAGAGCTGACACAGATGTAGACACGAGGAAAACAGACACGGATGTTTGGAGACACTTGGGACCCAGCAGATGTCACTATGAGATGTCAAGCAAGGCAGAATATAGAGAAAGCCAAAGGAAGCCAAGAGATGAAAGCCAGCCCTAGAGAAACAAAGTGAGGAATCCCCACAGGAACAGAATCTGAAAACAATGGAGCCCAAAAGCAAGAGCCAGCAGCTGACAGAGCTGCTCTAGACTCATCAGCCTTTCTTGAAAAAAGTATCTTTCCCTGGATGCCTTAGTTTGGACATTTTCATAAGCTTAGAACTGTAAAGTTGTAATTTATTAAATTCCCCTTTGTAAAAGCAATTCCAGTTCTGGTATATCACATTTCAGCAACTTGCAAACCAAAATAATCATCTCAATATATGTAGAAGAAAGAGCTGATGAAATTCCACATAAATCATGATAAAATACCTCAGTAAAATATGATTAGAAGAAACTTCTATAATCGTATTAAAGACTTCTAAACAAAACCTGAAGCAAATATCGTTTTTAAAAAAGACACCAAACTGCTTTCCCTAAGAATAGGAAAAGGAAAATAACATGCAGTTTTAACACTTCTGTTCATTATTGTACTGAAAGTCTTGGCTAGTGCATTAAGAAAAATAATTAAAATACATTCAGATTGGAAAGGAAGAAGTCAAAGCTTTACTCTTTACAGACGGCATGCCTACGTTCTTAACAACTTTAAGGAAGCAATGATGACAACAACAATGAAATGAAGACACACTAGAACAACAAAGAAATTTCCAAGGTTGCAGGATACATGATCAATATGTGAAAGATCATTTTGTATTTCTATACAATATTAAGAAAATGCAATAAAATACTTATAATTTGCTAGCTACCGGAATGCAATATACCAAAAATGGAACAGCTTTTAAAAAGGGGAATTTAATAAGTTGCTACTTTACAGTTCTAAGGCTGTGAATTTAATTCATCCAAATTTAAACAACTCTACAGAAATGTCCAACCCAAGGACATATAGGGAAAGATTCCTTGGTTCAAGAAGACCAATGACATTCAAGGTTTCCCTTGCAGCTGGAAAGGCACATGGAGAACACGGCAACATCTGTTGACTTTCTTTCCAGGCCTCTTGCTTCATGAAGCTCCCTGGGAGGCATTTTATTTTGTCATCTCCAAAGGTTACTGGCTGTTGGACTCTCTGCTTCATGGTTCTGTGGCACTTTTTGCTCTCTCAGTATCTCCACTTTTATAGGATTCCAGTAAACTAATCAGACCCACTAGAACAGATAAAGACACAACTCCATCTAATGAAGTTTAATACCCATAATTGATTGAGTCACATCTTCGTGGAGACAACCTAATCAACTTTACAACCTATAGTACTCAGTAGGGATTAGAAGAAATGACTGCTCTTACAAGACTGATTAGGATCAAAACATGGCTTTTCTAGAGTACCTAAATCCTTTCAAACTGGTACAATCACCATTTACAACAATATACTCTTATGAAACACTTATGGATAAACAATATGAGTGTGAAAGTTGTACTGTGAAAACTACAAAACCTTACTAAAATTAACAAGTTAAAACCTAAGAAAATGGAAAATTATCATCTTAATGGTTTTGAAAACTCAATGTTTTCCATTCTACCAAAATGATCTGTAGGTCAGCCCAACTGCAGTCAGAATTCATTAGCCATTATTTTAAAGAAAATGATAAAGTAATTCAAAAATTTATTTAGAATTTCAAAGGACCTAGAAAAGTCTAAACATCTTGAAAAGGAAGAAAATATTACAAAGACTTCCACAAGCTGATTTCAAGACTAACTAAAAACCTACAATTAATCCAGGCAGTGTAGTTTTAGCTTAAGCATAAGCTCATATGTCAATGAAATAAGATAGAGAGCCTACACATAAATCTACATACGTATGGTCAATTGTTTTTGACAAAGACATTAGGCAATTCATTGAAGTAGAATCTTTTATTTAAAACTTAATCAATGTTGGAACAAATGGATATGCACATATATATATAAATGTATATATGAAAGAACGTGATTCACACTTCACCTCATATCCCAAAATTAATTTGAAATGAATCAGAGATTTAAATATAAAAGTTAAAATCATAATCCTTTGGAAAAATAATACAGTGAAAGTTGTCTAAGTCAGGAAATAAAAAGTACTAAATATAAAAGGAAAATATAAATATAAATAACTATCAAAGGAAAATGAATGATAAATTTGGTTTCATCAAAATTAAAACTTTCTGTTCATCAAAAGCCAACATTAAGAAAATGAATAAACAAGCTCCAACTAATAGGAAATACAATGCAAAGGAATTAAAAATGAACTCTTACAAATTAGTAATACAAACTCAAACAATCTAATAAATATGAGCAAAAACCTGGAAGAGATACTTGAAATAGAACTATACATTTTCTCAAAAAAATGCTCAACATTATCAATCATCAATAAAATTAAAATATCAATGAGATGCCATTTCATTCTCATTATATTAGCTAAAATTTAAAAGTCCGACATGACCAAATACTAACAACTTATCACTTTCTAATAAAGTCACACCAGTGTCGACCCTAACTCAGCAGTCTTGGGAATTTATTCAAAAGAAATGAATTATGTTCATATGAAGACTTAGAGAATAATATTTATAATATTTTTATTCATAGTGGCCAAAAACTCAAAAGCAAACAAAAGTTCCACTAATGAGAGAATACGTAATCAATTTGTGTGATAATCATGCCATGAGATGCTACCATCAATAAACAGTTTATTGAGTGAAATAAGCCAAAGTAATTGCCTATGGGAGAATGGGAATCAAATGTAAGGGGAACAAGGAAATTTATGAAAGGAAGATGTGGTATCCTGTTTTGCATGGTTGTTATAATGGTGTATAAATTTGACAAATTAAACACTTAAAACTTGTGCATTTTATTTTACGTAGATTATACCTCCATGAAAAGAACAAGAAAGAAAAAATGAAATTGCAACCAATTAAATCAACAAGTATTTATTGAATAAATATCAGCTGGTTCAATGCTAATGGGTTTTGGTTAATGCTGATAACATAAAATTGCTAATCTCTTCCAAGCAACTATACTATGGCTACAGAGAAAGAGAGCACACTGATTACAAATCAAATAATAGTTCAAAATAACAATCTAAGCAGCAACAATATCATTTATCCATGGATAATTGTAATTTAAAGTGTTCTCTGCCACTTAAGAGAAGGGGATGAATAGAACATGCTGATTTTGAAGGACCAAAAAGTCTTCTTGGTAGGGATATATGTGATCTTGGTTTTTTAGGATTAGATAGATTAGCACTATTCTGCCTACCACACTTCACCATTTAGCCTCCAAAGATTCAGGTCCATTCCAAAGGCAAAATACATTCATTTAATTCTGGTATCCAAGTTTCAATCCATTCATTATAGCATCAACTAAAAATTCAAACTCTCATCATCTCCATCATCCAAATCAAATATGGGTGAGAATAATTCCTCTCCATCTGTGAACCTGTGAAACCTAAGAAACAAGTTACCTGTCCCGCAGTAAAATCTTGTGTCAAGTGTAGTGCAGGATAATAGTTATAGCAATTTCCATCCAAAGAGAGAGAAAGAACATAAAAGGTGGAAAAAAAGTGTCTACAGTCCAAAACAAACTCGATTTGATTTCAAGTCCTGGTAATCTCTGATTCTGGGTCAAAGCTCCACCTTTAGCTGAGTAATCATATCACATTTCCTTTCTGTAGATTTTTTTTTTTAATCTAACAGATGCAAATTCCCTTTTGCCATGTAAATTAACCTATTCACAGTTTCTGGGTATTTGGACATCGACATATTTGGGGGCTGTTATTTTGCCTACTACAACAGGCGTGAAGGAATTCATATGGTTCTATTCAGCAGAATTTCCTCACTTGATTATAAGGAATACAAAAATATTAGCTTATTGAATCATACACCTTAGAGGTGTTTGTAAAAATGAATAAGCATCTTTACCCTGATTACAGCAGTGGGTATCATTTCTCATTGGGAAAGCAGTTCTCAGCAAACTACCCAGTGATCACAAGAATGACTAAGTGTATACTCCAAATTCTTCTTGATTGTAGAATAATAACCTCCTCTCTACAAAATCCTTGAAATATTGCTCCAATTTTTTTTTCAGAAAGCAGAAGAAAATTGGGTGTATATGTTAGTTGTGTATCTATCATTGTTAACAAATTACCTCAAAATTTGTTTGCTTGAAACAAAAACAAACATTTATTATCTCATGTTTTCTATGAGTCAGAGATTTAGGAATGGCTTGACTGGGTGGCTCCATCTTGGAATCGCTCATGAAACTGCTGTCAAGATATTGGTTGGGATAGTAGTCATCTGTAAGCTTGACTGGGGCTGAAGAATTCACTTCCATAATGGCTTACTTATGTGGCTCACAGGTTGATTCTGGCTGTTGTCAGGAGGTCTCAGTTTCCTGCCACAGGTAACCCCCCCATATGACTACTTGACATGACAGCTGGCTTCCCCCAAGGGAATAATCCAAGAGGGTAAGGCTAAAGTGGCAATTTCTTTAGCCTCACTAATATTCGATTGACCACACTGACTGGTCTTGATACAATGTGTGAGGGGAGGACACAAGGGAATAAATATCAGGAGGTGAGTATCATTAGGAGCCATCTTGGAACTGGCTACCAGAGCAAACAAAAAAAAATTTTTGAGAAAATGTGCTAGAAAGAAACTCAGCTCTGAAACATTCTCTGAGGCAGTAAAAGGAAAGCCTCTTTGCTCAATAAATGATCGGAATTCAGTATTGTAAAAAAATACTTTGCAACTCTCTTTTAAAATTATCCTCAGATTTGTTTTGGAGAAGAAAATTGAGAGTATGCATACACAGAGGACAGCATGAAAAATAGAATATCGTTGATTTGTAAAACATATATGCTAAAATAGACCTAAACCACTGAACATTCTTGTTCCTTATCTAGTTCTTGAGACCTTGATACAGCATTTATCAAAAATGTGCTTAAAGAATCAATCTTGGGAAACTGGGCACAGATTCTAAATAGCCAAAATTGGGCACAGCTTCCAAATAGTCATTTCAGCACATTTTCTAAAAATGTATTGTTTACATGGGAATTTAGCCAGTATTTCAAACCCCTCCTGGCTCTAAAAATTTGTCACTGTGCAATGATAACTGAAAGAAAAAGGAAAGGGCCACTTAACCTTTTCTCTAGGCAGAATTGTTCGGATGATATTCAGAATGAATGGATAATTCCTTGGATTTCTGTTTCAAATCTTGCATTTTGCTGTAAGGAACAATGACTTATGTTGATGACCCCAGGCTAATATTGTTCTTGTGTTGTAAGAAGTGTATTTATTTATCTTTCTTCAGAAACATTAAGTAAAAGCAGGCATTGTGTGGGATTGGTGCCAGAATATGGCTGATAAAATACTCATTTGCTCTGTTTAATCTAAACTCTCATGATCTGATTTTAGCAATGTCCCTTTTCAGAAACACAAAAATAAAAAAAGACAAGTGCTAGCAAGAATCAGAAGAAAGAAACCTCATAATCCCCAGGATACTCATTCAACAAATAAGTATTTGGTACTTCTTTTATCTAAGGTGATACTGGTCGCTATTGAGGAAATGAGAAAACATAAGAAATAATACCAGGTGCTTAACCTCAAGGAATTTAGCATGATGGTTCCTGCCTCCCTGTTGGAATGAGGTGTCGATTAGTCACCCCTCTTGCACTCCAGGTTCCCAATTGCTGGTCATAGGCAAAAAGGAGTCCGAAGAGCATGAAAATATAGAATTTTGATGTCTTAATAAAGTTGGATTGAAGAACCGCACTGGGATATATAATCAAAGTAGGTGGATGGCATCCACTAACTACTCTTCCAGCCTCTTCTTTCCCTCCATGTAATTCACCTCGGATTTCTCTCTATTTGCTCACATTTAGGCTTGGTCTGACCCTTCAAAACGGTGCTTATTCAAATACAAAAACAAAGATTTAGGATTTATATACATTTTATTTCCCTGTCTGAATGTCTTGAGATAAGCCTCAAGTGTTACATAGCAGCTTTTCTCACTGAGACAGGCTCTCAGTTCCCCTAAATAGTCCTGGAATATATCAGCTATCAGACACCTACAGTATCTTGCATTAACATATCTCAGTCCTTCTAGTGATGCACATTGTGCGATTTTTGTAGTCTCTAAAGTTTACAGTAGAACTCTCAAATAAATGAGTAGGAAGATTTTTGGGGGGGGGGAACAACACATCAATTGAATAAGAATTCATTAGTTTGTATCTCATTAGAGAGAGAAAGAAAATAATATTGTAACAGAAGATACAGAGAAATCTTTTGATTGTATTTTGAGAAGCTTTTAAGCATAAAACAGGAATGAATTAAACTGATGCTGTTTCATTCTACTAATGAGCAACCATTTAAACAACTTCACTCATTGTTTGGATGGCTGCCAATAGAAAAGCCCCTTCAGTAAAGAGCGCCTACTTCCTTGCTTATTAAAGCTATGCTTTTTACTATCTGTTCTCTTGCAGGTTTTCTCTGAAAAATGAAAGTACAAAAAATATGATGGCCTGAGATCAAGCAATCTTAAAGTATTTTAGGATATATCATAGCTATATGAATTAATTAGATTGATATAGAACTATTCAAGCTCATGTTAATCCATGGGGGAGGGGAGCTGACATGGGAAAAAGGGAATTTGAAATATTCTAATGACTTTAAGAACATCATCCTGAAGTAATTCTGTTTCTAATAGTGCAGAGAATTAAAAGACCCAGGCAATAATAACTTCACTTATGGCAAGACTCTCTTTGCTTCTAATTTCACCAATGGCAATTCTTAACCAAAATGAAATTAATGGTAAGCACACACACACACACACACACACACACACTTGCATACAAATACATGTGCACAAATGTGCACGCACACACAATAGGATTTGCTGGTTTTGGAAATCAGTTGCCTTTCATTCTGTATCAGTGATTGATGCCTACGAAATGAGTAGGCAATATATATATATATGCCTAGTCCTTCAAAAAAATAATAATGTATCAAAGGTTAAGAGATAAGTATTAAAACAAAGTTATGCTTTCAATCCCAGTGGCTAAACCATTTTTGATCAAATGTAGTAGTCCCTACAAAGAGCAGTCATAGCACCACCTCCCTGTTAGCACTGGCTAAATATTACTGCTGTGCTATTTCAACAACAAACTGCAGGCCTTTGGAGCCAGCAGGCTCCCTTAAGGACTTGCTGATGTGTAGCAAAAATATTTTAGTGTGAAAAAACTACTCCCTAGTGTACTTGTTTGCAAACTGCTGAATTTCTAGATAACTCTAGCTATGTTAGAGGACTATTTTTGATGGTGCAGATCTGGTGCTGAAATGCCTCTAAAGAATCAACACTTCTTTTTCTTTTCTTTCTTTTTTACTCACAGCATGACAAACCCAGTAGAAATGCAAAGCTGCTTGGGTAGCAATTTCTTATTTTGTACGGTAATTTGTTTTGTTGAACCCAGACCTTTCTGATTCATGCTAACAAAACAGTAAAAGGCAGTCAAGTGAAATGCAAATTAATATGAAACTCAAATACTCTACTTAACAGCTTTCAACTTAGTAGACTCAATTGCCCAAAGAATGTAAAGCAAAGCTTTAACACTGCTGTTAATTATACTTTTCTTGCCAACCATACTTTTGCCATTAACTACAAACTGTAAAGAATTATTTCATCAAGAAATTTCTGTATAATTTAGTAACTGTTTATATCTGTTTTATCCCCATGCGCTTTAGTTTACATAAAATCCAACAACTAAGCGAATACGTTTCATAATGATTCTGTCAAACTGTATTCAAAGTAAAGTCCGTTTAATTTCCATGATGAAGTTTAGTGAAAGTAAAATTAAAGATTTATTTTTCCAGTGCTTTAATTTATATAGATTAAGTGATGTTTTAATTTGTGCTCTCCACCATTGGAAGTATTTTTTTAATATCTAATTGTATCTATTTATGGTAATAAACTTCTACTATACCACAATTTAAATATGTTTATGAAAGTGGAATTAATATTATAGATAACTAAAACTGTTATGTAATTTAGTGTTTACACTACAGCCATGATTTAGAAAAACATTCGCTGTTTGTTTATTGTATGCCAAATTTTACATTATGACAACGTTGAAAATGTAATTAACATCACCAAGTTGTACACTTGAAAGTGGTTAAAAGGAGAAATTTCATGTTGAAAAATGTTACTAGAATAAACATTTTTAAAAAGTTCATAGAACTGCACAACACAGTGAACCCTAATGTAACCTCCGGCCTGTAGTTAATAATATAATCATAATAATATTGGTTTATCTGTTGATGAATACCAACTAATGCAAAATGTTAATAATAAAGAAAACTGCATGTGTGAAGAGGGTTTATGGGAACTTTGTACTTTTTGCATGATTTTACTGTAAACCTACGACTGCTGTAATTTTGAAAAACCTGCATATATGCTGATGATGAAAGGATAAACAAGACATTCATTGTTCAGTCCTTTCTGAAATTCAGTGTCAAGTGAGGGAACAGACATTTGGGCACATAATTTCAATGAAAACTAATAAGTATTATGTTTTTTTTTAAACAAAATTGGTATATTTTATTTTTCATCAGGCACTGGACACCCATTTATTTTTTTTATTCCTGTGGTTGAGAGCCCCATAGTAAGTCTGGAATCTAATGAAAAAGTTTTGGTTTCTGTAATTTTCTATCACATTAAGTGGAGCATAAACTGCTCAAGTCACCACCTTTCCCATCACTCCCTATTGACATACATGAGGCCATAATATCTCTTTGGTCACTGAAATGATTTGTTTGATATCCCTAAATAGTAGTGCCTTTTTAAAATCACATACACTCTCATGTTAACTATCTCAACTAAACCCAACTGGAGTTGAAGTCCAAGTTGTCTATTACAATTGGATAATTGACAAATCTCCACTTTACTTTCAAATATAAAGATACATGCCATCTGTTTTAGTTTCCTAAGCTGCCCAGGCAAATGAATGACATAGGTCAGGTTAAGCAATGGGAATTTATTAGCTCACAGTTTTGAGGCTGGGAAAAATACCCAAAGCAAGACATCATCAAGGTGATGCTTTCTCCCTCAAAGACTGCGGCATTCTTCACTGGCTCCTGGAGAGTCTTAACACTTAGTTCCTCTGTCTTTTGGCAATGCACATGGTGGCCTTTCCTGGCATGTCCATTCTCTTCTGGGTCCTGTTGAATTACAGCTTCTTGCGTTCTCTTCTTTTCCCTCTCTATCTGAATTCCATTCTGCTTATAAAGGATTCTAATAATAGGAATGATACTTATCTTGACTGAAACGGACCATCCTTTAACTGAAGTAATCTCATAAAAGGATGTACTTACAATATTTTCACACCCACTGGCATGCATTCAAGTTAAGTATCTGTTTTTCTCGAGTACCTACAGCCTCAAGTCACCATGCCATCCTTCATATATTAAGGACATATTATTGAGTTACCATCTGGCTTGAGAATTTTTCCTCATTGCAAGGCTTGAATTTCATTGATCCATATGCATTTGGTCCCTTTTGTGACCAAGAACATGCAATTTAGAAAGAGCTTACCAAATTTAGAAGTATGCTGAGTGGTTGTGAAATAGGGCACAGTTAACTAGCTCACATGGGGACTGAAGTTTGGCTTCCTGGGTACTAGATTATAATCAATTGAACTCAGTGGTCATCAACAGCTCTATTAAAAGCCAACAGCCTGCTTAGTCATTCACTGTGAATATGCTCCCTCATAAGTGTGTGGACCAAAGATTCTCTATGAAAAATATTAAAATTACTCTTTTCTTCTCTCATATTTCAGATGAGAGAATTTGCTGCCTATTATTTCTTCCAATTTTGTCTACTAATTTTGTAATGTTTTCTTTCGGCTTGCTTTGTGATAACACTGTTTACCCTCCCTATTCCTCTCCTTAACCACGTATTTTATACAGGTGGAAGAGTAATTACTATACATATCATGAAATAAACTAATGCCACAGAGCTTTAAAAATGAATTTTAGGCAGTTGAAATGATTGAATAAGAGGTGAGAGAAGAGGTAAACTTTTGCAAGCCAAACAATATTAAACCAATTGCTTTAGTTTCCTTGGATGCAACAAATACCATGCAGTGGGTTGGCTTAAAGAATAAGAATTTGTTAGTTCATGATTTTGAGGCTAGGGAAATGTCCAAATAGAGCAGTATCATGACAATCCAAATATATTTGAACCCAGATTTCATTTTTTTCCTAGTTATTTCTTTAGGTAACACAATTGTTATATTGTATCAAAATTAACTTATACCAGTAAATAGTATTCAAAATAAATTTAAGTGTGTCACTGGACAAGATCTAGTTTTTGGAATATTCAAATGATTGTAGTTGCTAAAATGAGTTTTTGAATAAGTGAGTGTACAAACAAATGAATGAATGAATGAATCAACATTTCCAGAAAACAACTTTGATTATGTCATAATTATATTGTTTTGTATATATTCAATATTCAAAAACAATTTAAATTAAATTTATAAGTTCCCTGTGAAATGCTTACCTGATGCTTTTTGTCTCTTGAACCATTAAAAATAATTTGTGTTTCCTTTCTGACTTTGTATTAACGTTTCTGAATTTGGAAATAAGAATATGTATGAATCTATACAAGATACAAAGCTTGGCATCATCTTCTTTGCCCAGCAATGTAAATGCCTTCAAATTTTCATATCAGGACATTTGAGAGTGAGTGATATAAATGTCCTTCTACCACATATCAACAAAATATCTTAACTCATTAGCCATTTCTTCATCCAGGAGTAACAGCAGACTGCAGCAGTTTTTCTGTCCTCTGCTAATAACTCATATAACATAGTGTCACATATTTGCTGTATTTTCCCATTTCCCAAAGCTCTCTCTTTCCCTTCTTTATCTTGATTCCGTCTTCTCTCTCCTTAACATATAAAAACATATTCTAAGGACTTCCCAATGATACTCGGTAGGAGTGCTTTTAAGAGATTCTCCCATTCTTTCTTAGTTTAGGACTGGGAGTTGAAAAAACAGACTGCTGGATGACACTGGGATGAAGTGTCTTTGCTGCCTGTAAAATCTAGTACTATCTCTTTGTCTGTTTCCTTTTCTCTTTGAAAAGCTCTGGCCTATAGCCAGACCCCATTCTTTTGCTTCTTGCCTCCAGCCAGACTTCAGACCAGCTGACTAGCTGGCACCACACCTCTAAGAGCAAGGAATTTTTCTCTTTGGAGGGTTTAGCTGTCCTTGCCCAGGCATTTTCTACTGTATGACAGCTTTTCGGCTTCCCATAAATTTAATTTGATTTTTGAACCGTATCTGTTGTTTTAGAACTGTTGACAACCTCAAGACAGTATATGCAGAGATTTTAAAATACAGAACGGATTTTTGAAAACATGTACCATGTAACTTACTCAGGAGACATTAAGATATGTGACGGATGATTGTATTGTAAAATGTCTATCTCTAATAATATATTTCCTATTTTTTTCAAATTTGATTTTAAGAGCTTTTCCATGATCTTATAATTAAGTACTTCATTAATGTTTGTACTAGATGTACGCTGGTGACATCAGAACTTTTCTTTCCTGAGTCTATATTTTAAAGCAAATTTAGAAGTATGTTCTATTTTTGTTAGTAGCTGCAAATTTCAAGCATCTTTTTGAAGAATAAACTACAGAGTGATAACATTTCTATTGATCTGGTCTTTGACAAATATTTAAAGCATAGGAATTGAAATAGTTTATTAGAAAGGCATATAGAATTGCATTAACAGTTTTTCATGACTTTCTAAAATTGACTCTGTAAAATTTCTCTAAAGTCACATTAGCAAAAATAGAACCTAAACCATTTCATATAAAAATTTTAAGGATATATGTGTTTGCAAAATGAGTGAAACTCATTTTTCTGGGAAAATTTGGTAACTAGTGAAACTCATTTTTCTGGGATTAAAACAAAAATAAAAAGGAAAGAAAAGGCACAGCACAGAATACCAGCTAGGGAAAGAGAGGATTTGAGTTGAAGATATGATGACTTCCTTTGAATATTTGAGGAGTTGTCCTGTAGCAGAAAGTCTTTCCTTTCAAGGGCCAAAGAGTAGACCTAGTACTAAAAGGTAAGAAGAATCAGGAAAATTGATTACATCTCATTTCTATAAGAAGAGTCAGGGAGCAGGTAATCAGCTGCCTTGTGTGGTTGTGAGTATCCTATCAGGGCCGTTATCCTGAGGCTGACCACCAATTCCCATTGCATTGAGAGTTGGACTGAACAAGGCCAAACGTAGACCGAAAAAAAATGTGACTGCATAGAAGGTTTGATTTGACATTCACTCCAAAATTACCTCTGCTCTTTACTGTATTCTCAGCCCTTTTGACCTGAATTGCCAAAGTAATCGCTTAAGGAAGCTAAATTATGAGGCCATTGTGTCGTGGAAGCTCTCATTAAAATGGTCGTATGTAACCTAGGTGTGTCCTTCTAGGCCAGACTCATTATCATATCAGAATGTACCGGATTATTAGATAGATAGTGGAAAAGCGATTTTCAAAGGAGATACTGAGGAACACGGCCAAACAGGTAACAAGTAAACCTCATGGATGAGAATCCAGCTCTAAAGGGAGATAGATATTCGGTAACAGAAAGCGCAAGATATTGGCTAAATGGAAAAACAAACTGCTCTCATGCCTATTTTGCCCTGGGCCTTAGGGATGCTTGTTCATTTACCCTCTCATGCACTCATTGATTTATCAAATATTTACTGAACCCTTATTATGTGCCAGGGACTCTTCTAAGCTCTGGGAATGCTGCAATGAACAAGGCAGGCAAACTTTTTGCCCTCACAGAGCTGATATCGTACTTGTGATTCTTAAGAATATAAACTAAAATGGAGCAATGAGGCTATCTAGATTGTGCAAATAAAAATATTGCATCACAGTCTAAGAAAATGTAAGGGCCCAATAATAAAATCATAAAGGTGATTGACGTGTTCCACCTTGTTTCGCCATGAAAGGATCCTAGTACGACTAATTAACAATTCTCAGTATTAAACTGATTAACAATTCTCAATATTGAACTCAACATTAATATAAATTATCAGAGAAACTATCTAAACAGCCCTCATCAACTTTGCTTTCCATGAGAGCTGATTTATATTTCCATGCTTTTAGAAATAGGTTATTCATTCTAACAGTTAAATTAAAAATCTAAAAAGTATACAGTGAAAAGTATCTCCTCTGCCTATGTCCCTTACTCATTCACTTCTTCCCCACCTTCCTTAAAAGTAAGAGCAAGAATTAGTATTAACGTTCTTTATGCTTATGCTGGCAATATAAGTCTAAAAGTGTATCCTTTTAATGAAGAAGTTAGAGTAATATTCTTAAAACTTTGTTTATTGCCTTTTTCCACTCACTGTACCTTAGAGATCTTCATTAGTACCTAGAGTGTTCCCCATTCATTTTGTAACCTGCATATTATTGCTTTCTGTGATGTATCACAATTTACTTAAATGGTTCTATGTTGATAGCCATCTTTATTACTCCTGTTAAGACAAATAATGCTGCAGTGAATAAACTTGTTAACGTGTCATTTCTATAGAGCAAGGATATTTGTAGAACATATTCCTAGACAGGAACTTGTTAGATTAAAATGGTTGTGTTAAAAACAAAAACAAACAAACAAACAAACAAAAAATGGTTGTGTTTTTGCAATTTTGATGAATTTTGCTGAAGTGACCAATTTGTGCTCCTATATTCAGTATATAAAAGTTATCCCCCCAGCTTAACAGAGTATGTGATTCTTTTTTGGGTTTTGCCAATACGTTAGGGAAAACATATTGTTTATATTTCTCTTTTTATGGAGAGGTTGAATAGATGTTGATTTAGGAGTTATTTGTATTTATTATCCATGAACTACTGTTAATATCCTTTTCTACTTTTACTATTGACTTATTTTTGTCCTATTGAATATAAGTATCTTCTATTTTATTACTTTCTATATTCAGAGCTAAGTGTAATTTATGATGCAATGTGAAAGCCATTTTTTTAAATGTGATATATATTTATATTTAGGGACATACTAAAAGATTTTATCTTAATTACAGCATAGTTTTCTTAAATTTTACAGTTTTATAATATTTTTAAAAGTCATATTGATCAGTTTTCTTCTGTGTGTAGTTCCTCTGATACTGGAAAAGTTTGAATTTGGGGTTGAGTGCTTACCCATATAACTATAACTTTATATAATGACCTTAGTTATTTTTTAGTTTTAAACCGTAGTTTCTTTATTTTCTAGGTATAAACAATGATAAAATTAATATGTATGATCTCTCCACTCCCTCTCCTTCATCAAACTATTCCGTCAATAATATTTTGGTCTTTACTTTTATACTTTAAATATACCTGCACGCTTATGTATTCTGCCTGCTTTAAATCATCCTTTACCATAAGCATTTGTAGATGACATAATCATCAAATTTACTTTATTTTGCTTTTTCTTTTCTTTCCTCTCCTAAGTTGTGATACTTGTACCATTTCCACATGGACGTATTTGTCATGTACATATTGCTCCATCAATCTAAGCATCACATTTGCTTTAGTCTTAATTATGCTGTTAAACATGTAATATTTACTGCCAGAACTTTTCTCTAGTTATCACTTAGTTGACTAAAATTTGTATCTCTAGTATTTTATTCCTTGGATTTTTGCACGGTCGAAAATGTTTTCTGTAGTTTTTATTCTTGAAAGATAGCTTGGCTGAATATAAAATCCAGAGTTGACATTTTTCCTGCTTCAACATCTTGTTGCTCCTCCATCTTCATGGCTTATATTTTGCTTTAGGAAAACGAGGATAGCCTGGACATTGCCCTTACAACTCTTTGCTTTGTACATTCTCTTATTTTATTAGGATGCATCTTGATGGACCATTCTGAGTCAAATATTTTTTCTTCATGTAAGGCCTTTTTGAACATGTTGTTAAGTCTTCTTTAGTTTTTATTTTTAATTTCTCTTGAATTTTACTTTTAAATATTTCTGTTATATTTTCTGGAGTACTATATATGTGCTTATATTGGATCCCCTTTGCACACCTTCTATTGCTATTGTTTTCTCTTTTCGCTATATTCATTTCTTTTTTTTTTTTTTTTTTCCTTTTTGCATGGGCAGGCTCCGGGAATCGAACCCGGGTCTCCAGCATGTCAGACAAGAACTCTGCCTGCTGAGCCACCGTAGCACAACCCTCCATTTCTCTTCACTTTATTTCTCCTTTATGTTCCTAATTTCTTAATTTTGTTTATATAATTATTTTATTTATTCCTTAAATTGCATTCTGATTTCGCCATTTTGGTTTCTTCTCATCCTATTAATTAGTTCACTTTCGTCTCATGTTTTATATCTGCTGTTCACATTTCCTTCCAAGCGATGATGACTTTGTTCTTTTCTTTTTAAAAAAAAATGTTTGTGAAATATCCATTTATAATTTTCACCTTCTTCCTCAAAACAGTACTTTTTGGTGAGAATTCTTTGTCTTTTGTTAAATTTTGCTCCTTTTAACATCTTATTGTACCGTTGTGTTGATACTCTGCTTGCTACATTTCTTAAATTATTCATCACTGAATGAGTTCTCTTTTTCCTGACTAGCACTTTTAAGAAGAATCCTGTGGAGTGTAAGGAGAGTAGGGCATTAGGATCACCTTCCAGACTTCACAAAACAGAAGTTCTTTCCTTTGGCTTGTGGAGGAAACATCTTGCAAATACATTATTTTACTCTCTGAAGCTCTGCCTCTTCTTTTTCTCTTATCTTGTGCTCAGGAGTGTCTTTCCTACTGACCTGCTTCACCCAAATTTCCAGCACTATTATTGTTCACAAGATACTCAGCATTTTCATCTTATGATCATGTCTTCACCTTCAGGAAATGTTTTGCTGGTATTTTCTGAAGTCTGCCACCACTTGGCCCTTTCTCCACTCTCTTTTTTTCTATCTTTACTTCCTCCATTTCAGTTTTTAGCCCTGTTTCAGCTGCTTTTAAAATCTTTACTCTTATTTTGAAGTCTGTGAATTGTATTTTTCTTACAGTTTTGCTTAAAATGGTCCTTTGCTTTGTTGTTTGTCTTTTTAATTCCTGAAAGGAAAGGGGTTAGGTGATGATTTACACAGCTACACTTTTTCTGAAAGTGTCTACACTGTTATTTTAATTATGAAATCAAATAGTTTTCTTTGGAAAATTGGGATGGGAGAAAAGCATTTTGTCTGATGATTCTGAATTCCTCAAAATGCTAGTAAGCACTGATCTAGATATAGAACTTTTTCTTGTTTCAATTTTTGTTATGATCAGGTATAGAGAAATATTATTCCTTAGAAACGAAAAGCTTATTTGAAAGAGAGAACATCAATGAACAATACATGGTTTAATAGTGTTTTTTCCTTACTACTACAAAATTGACAGAGGCTATGAAAGCAAAATCTTAACACGTTTAATTGTTGATGCTTTTATATTAATTACGTGTTTTGAAAACTTATACAATTTGTGATTTAATTTTCAACATGATTTCACCATCCCTTCTTTTTTTCTGTTTCTCTAATTGCACCTGCAATTAACCAATTGCTTGCTCAAGAGATTAATTAGTTGCACCTGCATTTCCACATCTGCAATTTTGGTGACCTTCGGTAATTAATATGCATGCCTTCATTCACATTTCTAATTTGCTAAACTATCCAAATAGTAGTTTTTTGCCTTAACTTTTCAGAAGTTTATTGGTGTTTCCAAGGGGAACTCCAATGCAAGCAATAGCTGAGTTGACAATGATATAATAAAACACTTGGGTCATTTTTATTGTAAAATGAACAAATGATGATATCTTCCAAATAGAACAATCCTTATAAAAAATAAAAACAACATTTACACCTCAATTTTAAAGTATTAGGTATGCTTAGTATGTGTAGAGAAATGCTATATCCAACAACACTAGCAAACCTCCTAAATCTTATAAATTATGTCTGTTTTTGTCTCTACATGTCTCATGGCAGGTTCACAACTTGTAATAAAAAGCTGTTCTTTATGCAGCCTGAATGGTCACTTCTGTAATACAGATTAATAATTGGGAGCTCCTGGACCCTGTGGATTTTTACTTTTGACAAGTGATATCTAAATTCACGTCTGGGTAATTTGAAATGAAGTCAAACAGACAAACCATTTAAGCTGAGATGAAAATTGATGTTTGAAAAGGAATTAACTCCCTAAATAGTTAATTACTTATAAAGTCAGTGGTCAGGATCAAAGGTAATCTTTTGCACACTATTGCAGGGTCTCTCCTGACTAAAATTTTGATTTTTAGGAAGTATTTTTAAGAACGTAAGTTAAAAAACAGCAATTAAATGACAACATTAGTTTGTTCAGATAATACTTGAATATATTATCTCATTTCTGTATCAAGTTCAAAATTTAAAAAGATGTTTTTCAGTCAATGATGAAATCCCACAAACACAGAACTAAGAAGTTAGAAAAATATTAGCCTGTTGAGACTTTGAGAACTTAAGAAGTAATGAACTAAGACTGACCAAATGTGTTGCGAACTGCAAGGCCAATAGATTTGTTTGTACCCTTCCTGTGACTGTTAAATCTCATTTGTGAAGACAAATTTGCAAAGGAGAAAGGGAAAGATAGAGTTATTACTTGTTCTGTTATCCTTCCTGGTTTTGGCTTGGATTTGCCAGCTCTACAGACCCTGAGCAAGAATTGTGTTTACCGAATTATACTTTGGTGGGATGTTTTTGTTCAAATTGAAGGAGCTCTTAGGAAATTGCCCTTGAAAAATTCATCAGTGTGTTTGCGGTAAAGATGCTAGGGAAAAAAGTGATTCATTGTGCTACCCACTGTTGCTGTTATCAGAACCCAGAGCAGTTCTGGGTACCTTTTCCAGAGTTATTGTGTTTCCCATGAGCCATGAGTTCATTTCGGTCTCATCGATATCATGAATCCCTAGACTTGATCTATTTTCCTCTTCTTTTTGGTTGCAAAGAAGCTTAGAGTCAACCTCATGATATACCTTTAATAAGAGATTAACATGTCTGACATACATGTTATGCATTATCTATCTCATTTCCCTACCTGTATTTTCTCCTTGCTCTTCATTTTCTTTATTTATTGATGGAATGTGCAGGGATAGAATAACTACCTCAAAAAATCATACATGAATTTACAAATGAATACTCAAGACCCTGATCTTCAACAAACCTCAGTTTCAGAAGAACCTTTGATCAAAGAAACATGACCCATGATGTATTAACTTTCTACCGTTTTGAAAGCCAAATGAAAAACTGGGAGCTTAGTATGAAGACAGATGTCTGTTTCTCAGTGAACCCTATGCTTCCAGCTGCAGAATAAAGTGTGGTATTTGTGTGTGTGTGTGTGTGAACTGGCGTAACAGACACAGTGGTTTATTCACAACTTCCTTGCTAATGGGACCCTAGCTTTATAAGGTATCAGCGATCCCCTGATTTCAGAAAAAGTGGGATTAAGACCTTTGTTTAGAGTAGTCAGGACCCATGTTTCATTGAAGAGATATCCAGACAATTCTGTTGAGAGTCTTTGTGAAAAGACAACTTTACACAGAGGAAAACCCCAGCAAGAGAAATGCTCTCACTGGCTTACAACCCTGAGGCCTTAATATCTGGGACGTAACCACCTTGGCATAGGCATGAGACATCAACCTTAAAAATTAAAAGCCAAAATTCTTAGAAACATAATATAGAAGGAAGACAGAATAGCTGAACTAACACCAGAACTTCCCTTTTCCAAACTAGTTGTGTGAAAAAAAAATGTTTTAATGTTACTTGGAATTGCATGTGTTCCTAATGATAAGGTCTTGAAAGGAAAAGGGGTTTGGAAATGTTTGCGAGCTTAACCAATTTCATGTCCTAGTCCATTCATCCTCTGGCAACTTTCTTTTTCTGCCTGTACAGTATCTGTCACAAAAAAATTATTAAGAAAATCATACATATTTTTTCTTTCCTAACTGTTTTTATTTTCATGGTGCTAGATAAGATATGAAGGTTTTCAATTTCAGTAGTTAGTACTGAAATTGATATTTTGGATGCCGATCGTTTTTGTGTCTTTGAGGTAGACTTATCCAATTTAAATTTGTTTGAAATATACAATGGGAGGCAATTTTTCATTTAACAAACACGGTAATTTAATTCTTCAAAGAGAAAACCTGGTACTTTTTGCAATAATTTTGGATTAGAAATGGGGACAATATGTACAGAAACAAGAAAAGGAAAACCTACAGAGAATTTCAGAATCTCTCTAAAGAAATTAAAATGAAAGTGCATTTATGAACGCTGGTGACATACTTAATAGGGAAATCTATCCATGAAAAGAATATAAAATAAAATGTGAACTGTGAATAGAATATGACATTAAGCAATCAGGGAAAAAACTTGAGAAACATAGATTATCAATAATCTTTAGAAAACATTTAACATTTGCCTAACATTATGTCAAGAACTTTACAAATAGGGTTTAATTTAAGTCTTCCAGCCACTCTAACTACCTTACATTATCTCCTTTTACAAATGAGAAAATTGTGCCCTGGAGAGATCCAGTAATTTGCCCTCAGTTATATAGCTAACAACAATTGAAGATGGGATTGACTTAGGTCTTGGCATAATTATAAAGCCTATACTACTAGCAACCAATTGTAGAGCTAAATATATTAGTGTATATTCCTATAACTATCACATCTGCATTTTTGTCTACCATACACTGATATATTCATGTCCCAAATTCTATTCCCCCATGAATGTTTCAGAGATTTTAGAAATAAAGTCAAATATCATCACTTAGTATCCATTCAATATAACATTTTACCATTGTACGTATCACTCAGTTTTCAGCAACCGTTTTCATTTCTACCCCTCAGTTGATATTAATCACAGTGTTTATGCTAATCTAGGTTGTACACAGTATATAAAAAATAGCAAGGATAACCATTTTAGATTAAATAGCCAAACAAGACCCAAAGTAGACTCAAATACTTGAATTGTAAATAATTTGAATCATGTCATATACTGCACTAACAACAAAAATATTTAAATATACAAGAATTTATTATAATAGAATTTATTCCTTTGCTATGAAAACAAATGTTTATTTATTAATTGGATGTTCTAGATGTTCCCAAGAGGGAGGAAATAAGGTTAAGATGGGATAATCATTGTGTTGTTGGAAACTCGGTATTAACGTTCATGATCTACCATTTTTTACTTGAGAGATTAAGAATAATTGGATAACATTCTAAATTTTTGCTTATCATTCTGAAAATAAAGGTAAAGCAGGGTAAGAATCAAGTGAAATTATATGTGTTGAAGTATATTTGGAAAGTATTATGATGGCTATTTTGTTTAAAAATAAATAATTTCAATATTAATTTGAATCTTGCATACTAATAAGCAGTTTTTCAAAGTTCCTTATAAGTAATTAATTGTGGCATCATAAATGCACAGATATATCTAATTTTTACCAAAAAAGTCCTTTGATATATGGAATCTAGCATGATTGTAGGTAGCCTATATTCTCAAGTATACTCATTAACATCAAATCACAAAAAGAAATCAAGAACGCAAGCATCTTGCTTCATCTTACCCAATTTTTTCCCATGATGCTTTTATTCATTTTTTTCTTTCATTCTTTCATTCAACACATATCTGTTTTGTGTAATATTTTATGTTATATTCATAACTGAAGACCTATGATTCATATTGGTAATTACTGATAGTTTTAATAGTATACGAAGATCTGTGCCTTCCAAAAGTTCCAGATCTGAATTCCTCAGCAATTGTGGCGTCATCATTTACCAGTTGTATTTAAGAATACTCAAGGCTCAGAAACACTGCTCTCTTACCAATTAAGCAGTCTTCAGTTCCTGTTACAATGCACTCACACAGCAAGTGGAAGAGGAAAGTATTGATCACAGGGTCTCTACCTTTTTTTTTTTTAAGAGATAATGAATGTATTTTTAATGCAGCTCCTTGTTTTCTAAATCGAACAAGATTTGTGGAGCTTCGGGGGGACTGGAGGACTCAAGGACTCATCCCATAACCTCCGTCAGCACCCCCTCCCCATTCCTAAACAACACACAACCCAGGTGACACCCATGTGGTTACCCTGCAGCCCCCTCCCCACTGCCAAAGGGGCTCAAGGGCCGCCCCTGTCGAAGTGACTTAGACATTAAAACTGATTCAAGGTTACGCTGATCAGAGCATCCCTCTTGTTTAGAGGCTTTTAATGTTTCTGTTGAGAAAGGGGCTCCTTCCTCATCTTCTAACAGATGTGAAAACTTACATTTCTAACAATAAAAACTTAACTTCTGAATTCCTGACCAAACTCCGACTCATCAAATTGGTCCCATAGAAATCAAGTAAGCATCTGGAGACCTTGGCCCAAGCTGAGTCAATAAAAATTCCTTTCCTTGGAAATTGTAGTTGGGAATAAGATGTCAGTCTCTGCCAGGGTTAACCTCTTCAACAAGAGAAAGGCAAAAGCACATGACAGGTCACATTCAATATTTGGACTGAGCAGCAGAGAAAGCTGGTCTGCAGGGAAAGGAAGAAACAGATGACCAGGAAGCAGATGCCCAGATAAAAGCAGAGACCATGGAGAGGGAAGGTGAGAGGGGGAGGGGTGGAGAATTCTGAGTTCTGAAAGATTTCTACTTTCTTGATGCAGTGCCTGCAATATCTTCCTTTGAATGCCAATAAAAACACACCTGTGTCTTTAGAATAAATCCTTCTTTGTGGCTTAATGTAACTCAAGTTGGGTTTACTATTTGTTGAAAAAAAGTTCTCATTTATGTGAACTGTTAGCTTGTCAGTGGATGAGTCATTTGTGTTTAAAATAGAGAAGACACCTAAGTAAATGGTTCGAACATGTGACAGGCCATATACCAGCTCTCATCCATATCCAGATATGTCTGGAATTAAGAGGCACATTCCAGTCTAAAACAGCCTTAGGGAATGCAGCACATTCTCAGACCAACCCTGGGTTAAAGATAACAGGGCCATGTGAGGTCTTAGAGTGGTGGCTATGCCAAGTGATTTTTCTAAAACTCAAGATTATCAGTCTGTTTCCATGTATTTCCTGAAATTTTTGGCCCTTCAGGGTATGTCTGATGTAATAATTCAAAATAACCCCTTGTCCCGTAACAGAATTGGAAGAATGTCTTTTATTCTTTTATTAAATTCCAATCCTGGGTGAGCTAAGAAAAAAATTCAGATGAGAATTAAAAGCTGAATAGTTTTCAGTTAGGAAATTAACATACAATATAAAGCTCTGTTATTAGATATTTTATCAATCGGAAAGCTCAGAAGTGCTGCATTTCTGACATCCCCCATCTACAGCAGTCTCTAGTAATCAGAGGGATCAACAGCAGGATTAACATATTTTGAAGGATACCTGATAAAAAGGCAAAGTTAAAATGACTTCTTTTTGCTTAACCTAAGTAGCTGCATCTAGAGTGAAAATAAATTCTGTCTAGGGAAGCTACACAGTTGAAACCAGAACACATTGGAAGTCCAGAAGACAGGATAGGCGTTTTTCATATACACGCATGTTGATTAGGAATGTAAGAACTTCATAGGTGGTGTTCAAAAAGATAAGGAGTAAGGAAACTTACAAAGCAATTATTTCTAATCAGGGAAAAAGCCTAAGGAATTGAAAACTGGCTCATTTGGGGGCCTCAAAGATTCTAGATTTTGGTCTAAATCAGGGAATCGATTGTCTGCCTTCCACAGGGAACTTAGTCTCAGATGTAGCATTTAACAAGGGGCGGGCAGGAAAAGGGTAATGTGGATTCACCAAAGTGATGGTGAAGGAGAGAAATTGTGTTTCAAAGTCAAATTATGGCTTCAGATTACACTCTCTGAGATTGTCAATAATAGCGGGCAAAGAATTGGTATTTTTAGAACTTTCTAACTTCCCTATTAATTTCATTATTACCTATATTTTATTGTAAGGAATACCAATGAAACCTTCAAAGGAAAGTGTCTGTGCAGTTGTGTGAAGGTGTGGGTGCTGTAGATTAGTACAGTAAAAGAGAAATAGGGTATGTGACTTTCTTTCTGAAAACTGGTTTCCTTATCTGTAAAATAAGAGTACAATCTCTACCTCCCAAGTCTGGTGTAAGGGTTAAATGAGGCAGTGTATATAAATTGTATGGTACATTGTAAGCATCAATGTTAGTTATTGTTTATAAATACTTTTATTTCGAAACAAAAAGGAAAGAAGTCATCTATATTCTATTTTGAGGGAAATCAGTTAAGAGTCAAAAGAATATCATAGATGATGGGTTTTCAAAGTTATTGGGGAGTGGGAGCGAGGTAAATTCCTACAATTAAAACATAAGGGTTTGGAGCTTGTTAGGTCAAGAAGTGACCACGATTATGAGAAAAGTTCATTCTAGTTCAGGAGGGCAGATTTTAAGTTTAAGAGGCAGCTCTGCTTAGTCAAGATGGGGCTCAGTTTTGGGCTTTGGTGCGGGTGCGGGTTGATGACTCACGTGTCCTGCTCATTACTTTCTAGGTGGTCTGACTTTGGCGAAGTTATATGCTTTCCTTATGCCTCAGTTTCTTAATATATATGTACTGGTTTGAAAGGATGTATACACCCTAGAAAAGCCATGTTTTAATCCTAATCTTGTTTTGTAAAAGCAGCCATTTCTTCTAATCCCTATTCAGTACTGTATGTTTGAAACTGTAATTAGATCATCTCCCTAGAGATGTGATTTAGGGAGTCACATCTTGATGTGATCTTGAGTGATCAAGAGTGGTTGTTGGGCAGGCCATGGCGGCTCAGCAGGCAAGAATGCTTACCTTCCATGCCAGAGGACCTGGGTTCGATTCCTGGTGCCTGACCATGTAAGAAAAAAAAGAAAAGAGTGGTTTGTTAAAATGGATTAGGTGGAGATGTGTCTCCACCCATTCGGGTGGGTCTTGATTAGTGTACTATCCTATAAAAGAGGAAACATTTTGGAGAAAGTGGGAGATTCAGAGGGAGCAGAGAATGCTGCAGCACCATAAAGCATTCCACCAGCCATTGACATTCAGAGATGAAGAAGGAAAACACCTCCCGGGGAGCTTAATGAAACAGAAAGCCAGGAGAGGAAGCTAGCAGATGATGCTGTGTTCGCAACGTGCCCTTCCAGCTGAGAGAGAAGCCCTGACCGTGTTCGCTGTGTACCATTCCACTTGAGAGAGAAACCCTGAACTTCATTAGCTTTCTTGAATCAAGGTATCTTTCCCTGGATGCCTGTGATTGGACATTTCTATAGACTTGTTTAATTGGGACATTTTCTCGGTCTTAGACCTGCAAACTAACAACTTACTAAATTCCCCTTTTAAAAAGCCATTCTGTTTCTGGTATGCTGCATTCTGGCAGCTAGCAAACTAGACCAATATAAAATGCAAAGAATAATAGCAATGACAAATTAATAGGAGTTGGGAGAATCTGAGGGCACAATTTATGAATTTTTTTTAGCATAGTACCTACCAATTAAGATGCATCAGTAACAGGAGGTATTATTAGAAAGGCAAAGACATGTAAATATGAAATTCTTCCATGTCAGAAAGTTTGCAGAATTGGTTCATTTCTTGAACAAAAAGCTAATGAGCATCTACTATGGGACTGAAAATTCTTTCTGTCCAAATGATATAAAGATTAAAACAAATAAAATATTCAGCTCAAAGTTTTGAAGAATACATGTGTAAAAAATATTATCCTTGGAGAAATGATTCAATCCAATGTCGAGGCCAAAATAAATATTCAAGATGAATCAGCAGCTCTTGCAGTGTCAGAAAGTAAGGGAGTGCTAGGGAGAAAAACAGCAGCAGTGATAGAAGTAAGTAAAAGGGACATTGGAGCCAACTCAAAGCTCCCAATGGCCAATGCTGGAATATTTTAAACAACAATATGATTGTAATTTTGGATTTTAACTCAATACTTAAAATGAATACTGATATAAAGAAAGGATTGGGTGAATGATTGGCTACCATCAACAGTGAAAAATTATGTTGATAATATGGACCATTGATATAATGTGATGAAAATAACACTTCATCTCTATGATCTTCCTCCCAAGACCCATAACTGCAATATAATAATGAGGAAAACATCAGACAAACACCATTAATGGGCATCCTACAGGATGCCTGACAGACTTCTTCAACACTTCAAGATCATCAAAAGCTAAGAATGTCTGAGAAACTGTCAAGGCTAAGAGAAGACTGAAGAGTCATGAAGACAATATGGGATCTAAAATGGGATCCTGGAATAGAAAAAGGTCATAGGTAAAATCAATGGAAATCTGAACAAAGTATGGGTATTAGTTAAGTATGAGATATCAATATTGGTTGGTTAATTGTGACAAATTTATCTTACTAATGCAAGATGGTAATAATAGGGGAACTTGAGTGTGGGATATATAAAAATTTTCTTTATTAGCTTCACAATTTTTCTGTAAACCTAGGCCTATACTAAAATAAAAATTTTATTTACAAAAAATTACAAAGTAATGAGATAAGTATTCTTCCTCTAGACTGTAAACTCTTGGAGGGCAAGGCCAGTGTAATATGTACTCTTTATCCCCTTATACTCATATCTTATAGAGTCTCTGGAACATATTCTTATCTAAACCTGTTTGTTAAACAAATGAATGAACGCATGATAGTATGAACTAATTATCAAATTACCACTGGATTTGAAATGATAAATTATTGTTGGGATTCTCAGGAAAGGTTTTAGTAAAAAGACAATCAGGACTTTACCAGAATAAAAGGCATGTACGGTATATATCATATGTACCAGGAAAATCAAAGAACATCCATGAAAGCCTGTGCACCCCACATCTCTCCTATTTTAAGATGGACTCATGGTGCATTAATATTTGTCTGTCCTGTGTTTTCTCAAAATCTAGCACAGGTTTTATGATGATCCAGATATAATTGCCTTTGATTTGCTCCTAGAGTGGGCTGATTTCCTTCTTGCCTCAAGTTCTCATCCCATAATACCACTCCTGTTTTCCCTCTCGCAGCATCATCTTATCACCTCTTTCCACTCAAGTCTTCTATTGTTAGATTGAGTGTCATTTACTCAGGGAGATCTTTCCTCCATGTTTGGAACAAGCTAGACCTCTTAAACTACTTTATAACGCCCATTTTTCATTCTTTTTCTTTTTTCTCTTGACATCTCTTGTCATCACAGCAAACACACACACACGCACACACACTTAATGGTTCGATGACTGGTAACTCTACAACTGCAAGGATCACATTGATTTGTTCGCCTTTGGATCTTCTGCATCTAGCGTGACGCCTAGGACATAGCAAGACACAATATTCTTTTGTTATATGAATTAATGAATGATAAAATATATCCTTGAATAGAAAGGAAGCTTCAAATAATTGTGAACAATGATAAGCTGGTGAGTTACATCTTCTTTATAATCTCAAAGGCTTCATTCTCCCTACCACTTATGTCTCCCTCATCTCTTCTTTTCATTGTTTAATACAGCTTCACTTCTTCATTCTTATAACCCAGGTTATTTTATAACAATAAACTGTGTAATTTTCCCCTAATAATGTTTCTCTCTATATAATAAGATATCGGTTGATAAAACACCTAATACAAGAATCTATTACAGAACACACAAATATTTTAGTCCTTCATGTGTACTAAATCTATACATACGCACAAAAAGAAATAAAAAGGATATATTCTCTGCTGACCTTGCAGCCTACTTTAAATTTACTTCAATCTGTGTTTTTGGTTCCATGTGGACATACTGCACTATGAAATATTTGGCTTGATTCAGTGTCTGAATCCAAAAATATCTCCTTCTGTTCTGTCTGCTGCTATCTCTTAGAAAGTAAGCTGAACTGTGGAGATAAGAATGTTCTCATGTTTCACATAAGACTTGCACATGTATATGTATATATATATACGCCTAAAGGGCATGATGGGAGAGGGGCTGGCACAGACGGAGTTTTTCTTAACATGGGGCACAAAAGCAATTCTGATCATAAATGTTCTTCTGTTGAGCTGCAGAACAATGAAATCCAGTCACAGGACCCTATAGAAATATAGCCATTGCTAGTTGAATTGGCTTAACTTCTCACCATTAAAATGACAAAAAAAAAAAATTCAACAAAATTTGTCACCAGTCATGGCGATTTGAAGCTACATGTACCCCAGAAAAACATGTTCTTAAATTTAATCCATTCTTGTGGGTGTGAACCCACTGTAAGTAGGACCTTTTGATGAGTTCCCTTCAGTTAAGAGGGTGGGGCCCAGCTCAGTTGGGATGGGTCTTATTCCTGTTACTGGAATCTGTTATAAGAAAAATGAAATTCAGACAGAGAACAAAAAAGCCACAGGAAGCAGGAGGATGAACAAGGACAGAACGAGGAAAAGAAGGAAGGGACCAAGAGATGCAGCAATGTGCCTTGCCTGTGACACACTAAGGACAAGGATTGCCAGCAGCCAACCCAGAATGCCAGTCTTCCGACGAAAACATTGTCTGATGAAGCCTTGATCTGGACTTTCTTTTAGCCTCAAAACCGTAAGCAAATAAATTCCCATTGTTTAACCTGACCCATTTCATGGTATTTGCCTGAGCAGCCTAGGAAAATAAAACACCAAATATCCGAATCAGGCTAAGTGTTATATGTTAACTTTTCTCACCAATAAAAAGTCAGACATTTCACTTTGTTGAATGTTATTAATAGTATGAAAAACTTGGTATGGGGACCTAAATCTTGATGGGCATTAAGAGAAGATATGGCTAGAGGATGAAGTCAGAGTTGCCTCCAATTAAATCTAATTGTCTAGGGTATTAAAGGAGACATGTGCACTCTTGGGTCAGATCCCACTGAAAAAAAATTGAGTCTTGAAATTTATATATGTTTAATTTACTTACAATTTGCTGCATTTGCTGCAACTAGTGATTTTACCTGGGCAAGCAACACAGAGAAGTATCTGAGGATATTTTGAGAATTCTTTCCTTCTGTTGTCAATAAATACCCATCGTGGAACTAAGAGAGAAATTTAAACAAATGGTTAAATACAAAAAATTGAACTAAATACCTCTATTAGCAGGCAGAATATAGTGGGTTATTCAGGAAGAAAGAGATTAGGAAAACATAAAGACATGTAAATTCAAAGAGTTTACATTCAGCCAGGTTAAATAATTCTTAAATATCCCATTCACGTTCATCTATGTGGTCTAATATTTCAAGACAAATTTGTGTTTTTTGCAGAATTTTTCACAATGGGCATTTTCCAAATTTCCCTATGAAAGCAGATTGCATATTAATTTTTAAGGGTTGTAACCACTTCTTTCTGATAATTCAATTAAAGAAATATTCATAGTGGACTTAATTTAGGCTGCATGACCTCCAAGGTGAAGAGAGGAGAAATACAACCTCTTACTTCTAGGAGACTAAATCTAGTAGGACAGATATATGCATTCAAACAATCACTACAATGCTATATGATAAGTATTTTAGCAAAAGTATTTAGACTATACCATCAACACAGGGTTGAAAATGCAATTAATTCTTTATTGTCAAGGACAGTTATAGAGAGGAGATGCCATTTTAACTGGGCAATGAAGAGAAGAAAGATGCCTTCTAAAAATAGTTTGTGAACTAGATGATGTTTATTCTCAGAAGACATTTAGAGATTAATCAGCCCCTCTGAATTCTGTCCTTCTCTGTTCCTGATAAACAGAGAAACTTTAGTCTTGCCTCAAAGAGGAAATACCTCAAGAGTCTAAAAGCTATCCTAATTTACTCAGGCTGTCACTTGTTTTGTGTAGTTACATTTGTTTTTATCTGAATGCACACACAGTACTTTGAAAACATACATATCCAAGAATAGAATCATACAGCAATACACGGTCACACAAAGATAATGTAAAAAATAAAATTTGCTCTCATTCATAAGAAACAGTGCTGATTTTCAGATGCAGCAAATAAAATTATCCAAAAGAGTTGTTCAAAATAGAGATGATCTGATTTAGTCACTCAAAAAACATGTGACAGAAGTATTTGTATTAACAAATAAATCTGGAATTTAAAAATTTGCCTTTATAGGAGAAGTTATTAAAGATTGTGCTTTACTCTCAAATCCATGTAAAGTGTTTCAGTGTATTGTAAACACACTATAAATGAGTAGGCAAAGTCAGATGACTTACATGGATTTTCAGCGAATATTATTAAAAAGAATTAAAAAGCTGCTTTTGCAAGATGTGTAAAGACTGACTAGGTTGGAGCCTGAGTCAATGGATATAAAGGAAAGTAGAAAGAAGACAAAAGGAAAGAAATAGTTGAAGAGGAGAGATAATGAAATGATAATAACCTCATTTATTGAGTGCTCACTTAATACAGAGTTCATTTATATTCTTTATCTCCTTCACAAAAGCCCCAAGTGGATACAATCTCCATCTGGGGGATTAGAAAACTATTTTCCAATAGGTTAAAAAAGTTATCAGATTCCACACTGAGTGAATCAAGGCGCTAGGATTCACAGCCACGTTTCTACAACACTTGCTATTGCCCCCATTTAGAAGGCAAAATATGCTGTGGCTGCAGCATCATTCGGGGTTTTCCTTCTGTGGAAGAAAACCAAAGATTTTGCGCAGTTCCGTAGTAAATTCTAGTTGGTCTGCTGCAGTACAAAGCCTGTGGAAAACACTGTAATTTGGGTTATGCTAAACACATTTTGAAAAATACAAGATCTAAGTGCTTGGTTTTTACAGTTAAGGAATTTTTGTCCCTCCCTCATCACATAATTTTACAGTTAAATGTTTAGGGAGTGGCAGCAATGAGACAATCAGATATATCCACTGGGGAGGCAGGACGTTGCTCCTAATTTCATTTCATGTAGAAACACATACACACACTCTCTCACACTCACACTCCTCATAATGAATCTAAAAAGTAAGAGCATAAAGTAGGCTCTCATTCAGAGCACCGGAATGAACCTAGAAATTCCTTTCCTTTGTCTAATAAGTTGTGGTTTAGCTTCATTACTTTTATACACTTCATTAGCCTAGAGAAATTTAAGAGGAAATAATCTGTGCATATATTATAGTTCCATTGAAAAGATCCCAATCTCTTGAGCTGAAAATCTATTCATAAGATTTTACTGCCCTTGTATTTAATGAAGAAGAAATAAAATTACTTTATTTTCTGAGGGGAAAAAATTCTCAAATGACGTATTTGGATATCTAATTAAAATGCTTATGTACCTTGCTTAATTAAAAATAGACACTTATTCAAAATAACAAGACATCTAATTCATCTTTTTATAAATAACTCAGACGAAATGCCTGGAAACAAGGAGAGGCAGAGCGACTGAACTCTGCTCGTGCATTAACCTTCAAATCCCTCCACCCACTGCATTTTCACAGGAAAACATTGTGTAAAACAAGCCCTATTTTGATCAGACTTTAAAAAAATCTCCAGTGGTTGCATAGCATAAAGGCAAAACATTTAAACACATATAGGCAAAGAGCTTGAATTTTTTAAATGCATGAGTCATGCTGGGATCAGTAGACAGCTTTTTTTTTTTCTTTTTAAAGACTTGAAGTGTCTCTTGCATACAAATGGACCCCAAAAGCCTGCCTATTCTTTAGTTCCTTAAATATCCTTAATTATGGACAGAACTTGTTTTAGAAGACAAAACTATTTATGTAAACATATTAAATAAATCTTGGCTGGGGATCAGGGGCATGCCATAAATTTCCTAAACAGTTAAGTGAATGGATAAGATATTGGAATTTTGATTGTGATTGGAAGTCCCCAAACTTGATACTAAGACCCCCTCAAGGACTGTGCTGGAGCCTAGGTCAAAGGTCATTAAGATGCAATCTGCTATATTCATTGTCTTTACAAACCCTCAACTATGATTCATATTTATCATCTCAGATTTTTATTATTAAGAGCTACATTTCACAGCACATCAAAAAAGTGAGAAAGCATTGTGTGTTCAACTGCAATAAATTTTTGTTCCCTATGGAAACTAAAGATGTGTATTGATGTTTGTGGAGAAATAATTGGGCAGATACTTTTTTTATAAAACAAGTTAAATTTTTTAATCCATTCACAGTGAAAATTTGTAGGCCATTCTTTTGGGAAAAAATTATGCTAAACAATGGACTGTTAACAACAACATTTTCAATAAGCTTTCTCTAAGTTAGTTGAAAAACTTGCCTCCTTTCCTTCCTTCCTTCTTTCCTTCCTTCCTTCTTCCTTCATCTCATGTTATTGGGCAACAGCCATGTGTCATGATCTAGGTTAAGTTCCGGTGATGTAGTGCTGAAGAACATGGACATGTTCTCTCTCCTCAGGGACCTTAGAATCTACCTAAGGAATTCTGTCTACTTGTTTAATCCTGATAGCCGGGTGGATCCAGTTTCATGTCTACAAAATGCTTAATCACACCTTCCCTCTCCAAAACAGTGAGCATTTTAGTTAGTTAATATCATCCACAATCACCATCAAATCCATTTATAAATCATGAAATCAATTCCATCTCACCTCAAAGATTGGTCATTCACCAATAGTTCAATTCTAACTTCCCCACCATCTTTAGGATTCAGAAAAATGTAAAACATGACACTTTTGAAAGAACAACCACTTAATTAGCTTAATTTTGCTTCAGACCCTCTTGTGATTAAACAAGGTCCTTACAGCTCCAGATTTCACCATCTGACATGCATTTCTAACACTTCAGTAACCATATTGATAGATTTGTACTTATTTTTGAGCAAATCCTTAATCTTGAATTTTTATCAGTTTTAGCTTTGAAGTTTGAGAAACATCAATTTTAAACAAACAGATAAAGGAATTAAAATTTACATTAATTTGATAGTTTAAGTAGGCCAGAAACTGTGCTCATAGAACCTCCAGAATTATTTAAGTCTGTTTGCAAAGATACAGTTTCACAAACCTGTGTCTCTTGGGACAACTTCTGAAGTGAGCTTCTCTGTGCCCTCTGAAGTTCTACCATTTTATTCAAGACAGTGAGATACCTCTGATTTATAGGAAACATTTTTTGAAGCTGATACTCATCCACAGTTTTAGAAAGTCTATCTCACGTTTCTGAAAGGTTGCACATGACCAGCCAACTACATTTCTTTGCCTGAGGGAAATGTGTCTTTACTTTTATATGAGGTGGTAGAGCATGATGGTGAGTGGTGCAGGCTCTGGGGCTGGTAGCCTGTGTTTCAATGTGTTGTTCACCGCTGGGAGACATTGGGCAACATGCTGAACCTATGACTGAGTTCCCTCACCTAAGAAATGGTATGATTGTAGTACCTTATAGTTTTTTTGTAGATTGAATAAGTTAATATATTTCAGCTCTAGAATAGTGTCATAGTGTCAGGTATATAGTAAGTCACGTGAGTGTAAATATGTATATATGTGTGTGTGTGTTATGTGCATGTGCATATGGTTTTCATTATCCACCATACTTATGCTCTTTTGAAAGCTTCCATGAATACTGGATTGGTGAATACTGAACCATTGCTCCTAGGGGAATTATTGAGTCAGGTTCCATACAGTGTTAGGTTCCTGAAAGCCTCTGGTCACAATATTTTCATCAACAAATTAATTATTAAACTTGCTTTATGCCTGTTTCTATTTAAGGAAATATTATTTCATATATATTGTTGGTTGATCAACGTCAAACTAAAGGGCAGCAGCTCTGCAACTCATGCCTGAATGAAGTTCATCTGTTACAGGCATTTTCGCTACATAGCACCTAAAACTCTGTGCTTAGGGACTGTTCTAGTTTGCTAGCTGCCGGAATGCAACACACCAGAGATGGATTGGCTTTTAATAAAAGGGGATTTATTTTGTTGGTTCTTCAGAGGAAAGGCAGCTAACTTTCCCCTGAGGTTCTTTCTTACGTGGAAGGCACAAGATGGTCTCTGCTAGTCTTCTCTCCAGGCCCCTGGGTTCCAACAACTTTCCCTGGGGTGACTTCTTTCTGCATCTCCAAAGGCCTGGGCTGAGCTGCTAGTGCTGAGATGAGCAATGCCGAGCTGCTTAGGCTGTGCTACATTGCGTTCTCTCATTTAAGCACCAGCCAATCCATTGCAGCAGACACGCCTCCTAGCTGACTGCAGATGTAATTAGCAACAGATGAGGTTCACGTACCATTGGCTTATGTCCGCAGCAACAAAACTAGGTATGCTCACCTGGCCAAGTAGACAACTGAATCTAACTAACACAGGGACAATAGACAACAATTCAGCATTGCACTCTGGGGCCATTTTAACAGCAAAGTCACTAACAAAAAGATCAAAATTGTGAAAAATATTGACTAAATCAAGAAAAGGACACTTGTTTATCCTATGAGAACTGACAGAAGGTGCAGAGTGTTGCTTTGTTTGACCTGAACTGGAAACGTGAGTGTCAAGCAGCTATGACTTTTCTCTACTCTGCGCAGGTCTATGACTGACCACTAAGGTGTCATTAGTTCTAAAATAAATTCAGTGAAGCATAAACCAAAACAAAATCCAAACTACATTTAGAAAGTGCAATATGAATCATTCTGGAGGCTAAACTTTAATTTTACTTTAGCAAGTAGATGAATTTGCAGGTAAAGAAGATTGACTGTGCTTTATGCTAACTTGAAAACCATATGTCATTTAATTGAGCAGGGGAACCCAGGTATTATTTTTCACCTATCTAAACCTCACCTTTGTCATATTATAGACACAAATAGCTATAGAATGAATGGAAATATCAAGTAAAAGGAGTTGAAGAAGAAAGTTCAGTGTCAATATTAAATAGTACCACAACGGAGAAGATATATAGGAATTGCAGTGGAAAAATCATCTAAAACTCTCCTTTGCAGATTACTTATCCAGAAGCAAGAGAGATTTCTTCTGATAAATGCAGCCCTCCCTGAAAGAGTATCACAAGGGATTGCATCTGTTGATTCAGTAGAGTTCTGTCTTTGCCTTATGCTGATCAGAGGCATCGCTCTTTCTTAATTATTCCTGTTCTACATGCAAGTGTTTTTTTATAGATTGTATATTCTTACTGGCCACCTTCATGACATTGGAGCAGCTAAACAAAATGCACACAAAATTCCAATGAGCACTGTTTCAACTTCCGTGGATCCTACATTAAACTCCATCTGTAGTCCTGAACCTGAGATAAGAAATAGCTCATGTTTGTTCTAGCGGAAGAAATGTACAAAAGAGGAAGCCACCTCTGCGTCCCACCCAACTCAGAGGTTTAGGTGAAATTACACCTAACCCACATTCAGTAGAAGGTGTAAGACAGGAGCAGATTCAAAAAGAATAGAGCTACGCAGTCTTTCGATATCTTTATGAACAATGTCAGTTTCTCTTTTCCTCATCAACATTCTCCAATTTCAGATTCCTTTTAAAAACGACATCATATTTTAGAATCTATTTATGAATTTCATCGATATATATCCATCATCTATATTGTCTTTTTTAATATCGTGAATAAGTAGCTAAGGTGATTGTGGTGGATTGAATCATGTACCCTAATTTAGGTATGTTCTTGGTATTGCATTGCATCCTATGAGTATGAACCCATTGTTAATAGGGTCTCTTAAAGATGTTATTTTAGTGAAGGTGTGACACAAATGTATGAGGGTGAGTCTTTATCTAGATTACAGGAATCCATTGTAAATAGAAGTTAAGACATTGAGAGAGAAATCCACAGGCAAGAGCTGAAAGCAGGAGGTCAGAAGAAACCTGAAAGAGAAGGGAGAGGACATTGTCATGCTACAGGAAAGCGAAGGAACCCCAAGGATTGTTGGTATCAGCATGAGAATGTGAGAGCAAATGGTGCACATAATGCCTCAGAAGTTTTGGACTTCTCCTAGCTTCAAAACCATGAAGCAAAAAATTCCTATTGCTCAAAGCAAACCATTGTGTGGTATTTGTCATAGCACCCTGAAAAACTGACAATGATCAAAGGGTACAAAATCTCCTTCTGATGTTAAGTGTCATTATATTTGTTGCTTACGCAGTTTTGCTTTCGCTCTTTGATTTACCTACATTTCTGACACCTGAATTTCTCAAATTTCACTTAAAAACATTTCTTGATTTCATCAAATTAGAAAAGGCTACAAAATGTGAAAGAAAGCACCATTTCCTCTCATTTTAACCATCTTGAAGTTCCCATTAACTCCAAAGAGTTATTTACAAAAAAGAACATGGCTTTATATAAAAAGATAGTAAATGTTTTTGAATGTCCTTTATTGTATTTAATAAATGTTATTTGAAATGTTAGAGCTATCACTGTCTATTGCATTTTATCTTGATGAAAAGAGTAAAAATATCAGGAAAATATTGCTTAGACAAAATTAAGATCATTACACATCCCTTTTTAATTCAAGTATCACTTGTAGCAATTAATTCATTTTAATCTCAGTGATGGTATATAAATTTCTGTTAAAGTAAAACAATTTTTAAACCCACATGTACAGATTGGAAAGAATGCAAATGTACATCAATGGCAGAATGGTTTAATGCTATGATACAACCATAAAATTGACTAGATTATAGTCACGAAAAGAATAAGTATGCTGTTTATGTTCTCATCTGGAATAAGCTCCAAAATAAATTAAATGAAAGCATAGAACAAAACAATAAACAAACTATATTTAGAAAATGCAATATGAATCATTCTGGAGTCTAAACTTTTATGCAAACTCACAATCTCTTATATATTTGGCTTTTTCTCAATTACTAAAATGTCTGCAATGTTCAAAAGACTAGGTAAAAGCATGCACAACTGAAAAGTTATTGTTTCTTTTTAACCTGCCTCAGCAAGTAAAGAAGGATAAAGGAAGGAAGTAATATGCTTAGTTGACAAATAATCATGGCTTTTGCTGTTGTTGCTATTACTGTGGTTATCATTCTGAAAGTATAAATTTAAACTGGCATTATTTCTTGCCCTTCCACAAACTGCCCACTTACTCCCACAATTAAATAATATTCTCATCCCTTACATTATAGAGTATGAAAAAGAAAACTAATTTTCACCACAAGCACAGGACCATCAACTCACTCTTTTCTAGTTCTTTGAACAATTAGGGACGTCTATTCCACCATTTTACAAAGATACATTCTTGTTTGTGATAAAATCCTGAGGCATAATCCAGGTTCATAAAAAATATTACAACCGAGTATGAAGGTTGACATTTATCTTCAGTTAAATAATTACCACCAGTTTGGCTATAGTATTTATATGTAGAAATTGAAATGCTACATGAGAATAGTAAATAGTGGAGGTCCATCTGTATCTGTTTGTACCAAGGCATATTGTGTATAAAACACAATATAGTAATCAATGATGATTTCTAAATAAGTGAGAAGAAAGAAATTTTGTCCATCTTAATTTGCATTATTCTCAAAGCAGCACTGTAAATCAGTATTACATCTTAAATTTTATAGATTCTGTAGCTCATACTCAAAGTTATTCCAGAGTGTATCACTAAAGTGAAGTTAGTCTCAGAGAGCTGTATTATGGCCCACTTTTTTTTTTTTTATTCTTTGCACTACTATAAATCACAGCATGTTTAATGAACAATGAATAAAGATGCCTATTAATCAACAATCAGTAACTCAATATTAGTACATTAGTTAAAATTGAGACTATAGAAATGTGATAAATGATTTAGCATAAAATGTGCCCAATTATTGGATGGACCACCTTGGCTCAGCAGGCAGAATTCTCCCCTGCCATGTCAGAGACCTGGGTTCAATTACCGGTGCCTGCCCATGCAAAAACAGAAACAAACAAACAAAAAAGTGCCCAATTATTACCAAAATATCATTCTATAACTGCATTTAATGTTACTGCAGATGTTTTTTAATATGAGCACACAATTATCCTTATTAAAAAGAGATCTCAAAAGAAAATGCAAGTTTAAATAAATAAATAAACTAAAAGACAAGATATTAAGGTAAAGATTTTATCAATCAGAGTCTTGGGTGGCAATATTCTCTCACTAAAATTGTGGAACAGGAAGCCTGGGAACGATGTTGTAACCCCTTAAATTCTCTCCTTCCATCTGTATCTTCATCACCCTCTCTATTTTTGTCACCATCCTCATGTTTACGTCTATATTACAAGATCTATGAGATGAGGACTTTAAGTACAAGAAGCAGACATTACAGCAAGCGGGTGAAAGAGAAAAAAAAATCTCCTATGGTTAATATTTCTAATTATAGCCAAAAAAAAATCCTCCCAACTAAAAAGAAAGGGGGCTGTGATCTGATACTCCCTCATATTTTAATTCTATCTTCTGTTTTAACGAGAAGTAAAGTTTAAGGAAAGAAGCCAGGAACGTTTTGTATAACTCTCTTAGAGGAAATGGGAAATGAAGAAATATTTCCCAACAAAAACAGCTTCAAGAAATAGAGAGAGGATTTTAAGCTGGGATAATGAGAGAAGGTGCCAGGAAATACAGGTTTGATCTTGATCTTGTACCTGGTCACGATTTGCATAGCATTTGGGGAAGCACACACATTGGGATGCTGAAATAATATGAAGAATAATCAACAGCCTGAAATTCAAAATGCAAATTCAGAAACAGTGAGGAAATAAACTCGACTAGAGCAGAGTAATCATGGAAAGACTGAGAATGATACTGTTAGGAAGGTAGGGACGTTAAAAAATATGAATGAAATGCTGAAAATACGCATTTGTTTTCTATGCTTTAATGCATTTTATTATTTCTTTAGTCAACATCATTAAACATGTATTGCATGTGTTAGGATCAAAACTCTCCTGACATAAAAAAAAAAAAGCTTGCATTTTGTTTTACTTACAAAAGGCAAACAATGAGTAAGTTCTTATGCTTTGAGAACAGTCTGGGACTCTAGGCTGTAGAAACTAAGAGAATAACCTTCAGATACCAAAATCAGAATCAATCAATACATCTTTATATCCACCTCTGAATAAGAGGGTCAAATTGGTCACTGCTCACAAAGTGGCCAGCTGTCACTACAGCTAGCTGGCAAAGGAATACTGGGGTAAATTTCCAAAAATAAGGAAGAAGGAGTGCTTGATTGAAAAAAAGAGCAGATGCCCATCTGTAATGATATATTAAAGCAATGTGGAGGAAAGATTAAGTAGTATGCAGTGTGAATATGAAAAATTGAGCTAAGAAGTAGAGTGCCCACTAGCAAAAGTATTCCCTAAGGGGATGGTATTTTAGTGTGCTAATGCTGTCAGAATGCAATATACCAGAAATGGGATGGCTTTTATAAAGGCAATTTAAGTTACAAGCCTGCAGTTCTACAGCCCCAAAAATGTCCAAACTAAGGCGTCTAGAGATAATACCTTGACTCCAAAAAAAGGCCAAATGGCTGCCAGGATTCCTCAGTCAGCTGGGAAGGCACATGGCTGGCATCTGTTGGGCTTCTCTCCAGCTTCTGTTTTCAAATGGCTCTTTCAGTTCCTGGCATCTCCTGAGTTTTCTGCATTTTCGAATATTGACATCTCTATCAGCTCTGAACTATCTCTCTTTCTCTGTGAGCTCTTTTAAGGACTCCAGTAAACTTACCAACACTCACCTTGAATGGGCAGAGTCACATCTCCATGGAAATAATCCAAAATTTCCATCCTAAACAATAATTCTGTACCCCCAAGATTGGATTAGGAATAGAACATGTCTTTTCTGGGGTACATGACTGTTTCAAACCAGCACAGATGGTAAGGATTTTGCCCTCCTCCTTCATGCACCCTTACTATGCTCTAGTAATACCGAACATTTGCAGATACAACCTCTGCTTTTACTCTTTTATTACCTTAACTTTTGACATTACTGTTGGCTATGCTTGGTGTAACATAATAATGTTTTTGAATTTCCAATATCCCCCTTTTCCAACTTTGTCAGCAAGTATGTGCATTCTTGCACATACTCTCTCAGTTCTATGCCTTCATTAACTTCTGCCAAGGTTAACTCTGTTGAAAATGGTGCCCTGAGAGACAAATATTAATAAACAGTTAACTGACTTCCAGGAAGACAGCAGAACAGGATAAGCGAGTTCACTCCTGCTCTGTGGAACAATTAGAGAAGTAACAGAAAAATGACCAGGACAACAGTTCTAGGGTATGAGTGACCAGAGAGGTTCTTTTATACTAAATAAGGAGATTCTGTATGAAAGAGTAGAGAAATTGGGTTGGAGAGAATGGAGGGAGTGTGTTTCATCATGACCCCAGCTGAGGCAAGTGGCAGCATACAGGAAGCAATGGGTTCCAAAGGAGCAGAGTCAGCCTCTACAACGAGCATGGAATATCCTCCCTTTCAGCTCTGCAGCAGGGAACTCTGATGGGGAATCTTGAAGCTAGCAGACTTGGTTTGCTTGGACACAGACCTATCAGCCAGTGCACAATACGTGAACCAAACCCATTAAACAGGCTGTTGTGGGCACCTGGCTTTTTGGCAGAGGCTTAGAGGCCCTCTTTTGGGAGGAGAGCAAGATGTAGGCTGGAGCTGGTCTGACAATTGGCTGATGAAAGAGACTCATTGGTACTGCTACTGTTTCCCTTTCTCCATGGAGGATGGAGCCCTCAGGCATGCACCATCCCAAGAAAGCACGCCAAGCCACACCACACCACCAGGATTTCTGAGTTGGCTGAGGACAGGGACAGTTGAAATGCTCAGTCCTACAGCCCAAGGTCATGCCAAGAAAGAGCTATGATGAACACCAGACCCATTGGCCCATAAGTAGTTTCTTCACTGAGGTGGACACTGCCCACCCCCAGCTCTGGGGTTGGCAGCTTTCAGTGCACACTGAGACCAGAAGTCATGGATGGAATTGCACTGAGTCTCCATCCTGGTCAACCAGCTGCTGCAGTTAGGTAGAGGTGGGCCTGAGGATAACAGGTATCCCAACAACACCATCTGCTGGGAAGACATGGAAAGTGCAGGATGGCAAACGACCAACCTGATGAGCTTTCAAGACATCTTCAAATAGAGTGCATCCCATGCATGAGATCTGAGCCTTGGTTTGATGGGGAATTACTGACAAACTAAGAGCCAAAGGAGATCTTCAATGCAAACCCAAGCAAATACAAAACCTTAGATGAATGAGGGACATCAATTTTCAAAATGACCTTCGCAAGATAATCAAATGCCTCAAAGTCAACAGAAAATCACAAAGCAGATGAAGATGCAAGTAGATATGTCCCAACTACATGGCCAAATTAAAACACTGGAGGAGACACAGAATTTGAAGCAGCTAATCAAAGATATTCACACAAGTCTCCAAAATGAATTCAGTGAGTTGGCTAATGATGTAAAGGATATCAAGAAGACTCTAGAAGAACATAAAGAATAATTTTAAAGAATATGTAGAAAAATAGTGGACCTCACAGAGATGAAAGATACTGTAGACAAAATTAAAAATATACAAAAGACACACAGCAGCAATTTGAAGAGACAGAAGAAAGAATAATTGAACTAGAGGACAGGACAATTGAATTCAAATGCAGAAAAGAACAAATGGCAAAACAAAGATGAAAAAAAATAGAATTGGATCTCAGGGAAATGATGAACAACATGAAGCATGCAAATATAAGAACCATTGGTGTCCCAGAAGGAGAAGAGAAGGGTAGAGAGCTAGAAAGATTAGTTGAGGGATAATGGGAGAAAACTTCCAACCCTTATAAAAGATATAAATATGCAAATCAAAGAAGCTCAATGAATGCACAATAGAATAAATACAAATAGATCCACTTCAAGGTACATATCAGTCAAACTCTAAAATGCTGGAAAGAAGCAGAAAGTCCTGAAAGCAGTGAGAAAAGTGACTGACCACACACGAGGGAAGCCACGTAAAACTAGCTCAGACTACTCAACAGGTACCATAGAAACAAGAAGGCAATGGTATGATATGTTTAAGATTCTGAAACAGAAAGATTTCCAGCCAAGAATTCTTTAACAAGCAAAATTGTCCTTCAAAACTGATGGAAAAGGTGCATGGGTGGTTCAGTAGTAGAATGCTCACCTTCCATGTGGGAGACCTGGGTTGGATTCCCACACCATGCACTCAAAAAAAAAAAAAAAAAAGTGAGGGAGAGATTAACATTTTCACAAACAAATGTTGAGAAAATTTGTTAACAAGAGACCTACCCTATAAGAAATACTAAAAGGAATCCTGTTGGCTGAAAAAAATAAAATACAAGCATACAAGCAAGGGAGGTCTATAAGAGGGCAAAGAATTGAAAATATCGGTAAGCATAACTTAAAGGATAAAGAAAGAGAGAGGGAAAAGAATATAAAGATCTGACAAATAAAAACTAAATGATGAGATGTTAGATTCAAGAACTGTCTTTACAGTAATAACTTTGAATGTCAACAGACTAAATTTACCATTGAATAGATACAGATTGGCAGAATGGATTTAAAATATGACTCATCTATATGCTGCTTACAAGAGACTCATCTTAGACCCCAGGATAAAAATAAATTGTAAGTAAAAGGATGGAAAAAGATGTCCCATGCAAGTTATAACCAAGAAAACAGGAGTAGCTATAATAATATCAGACAAAATAGACTTTAAATTTAAAAATGTCATAAAAGACAAAGAAGGCCAATACATATTAATAAAAGGGACAATTCGCCAAGAAGAAATAACAATCGTAAATACTTATGCTTCCAATCAAGGTGCTCCAAAGTACATGAGGCAAACATTGGCAAAACTGAAAGGAGCAATAGGTGTTTCAACAATAATAATGGGAGACTTCAACTCATCCTATCCTCCGTAGATAGGACAACAAGACAGAGTGTCAAAAAGGAAACAGATATCATAAACCATATGACAAATGAATTAGATTCAACAAATGAATATAGATCACTACACCCCCAAACACTGGGATATATATTCTTCTCTAGTGTTCATGGAACATTCTCCAGGACAGATCATATGCTGGGGCACAAAACAAATCTTATGAAATTTTAAAAGATTGAAATTATTCAAATCATTTTCTCTGATCACAAAAGAGTAAAGCTGGAAATCAGTTACCACCAAGAACCAGAGCATTCACAAGCCTATGGAGATTAAATAACACACTCTAAAACTATCAGTAGGTCAAAGAAACTTCAGGAGAAATCAGTAAATATGTGGAGATGAATGAAAATGAAAATACAACATATCAGAACTTATAGGATGTGACAAAGGCAGTGCTGAGAGAGAAATCTATTGCCTTAAATGCCTATATGAAAAAGAAGGCGGGCCATGGTGGCTCAGCAGGCACAGTTCTCGTCTGCCATTCCAGAGACCCAGGTTCGATTCCTGTTGCCTGCCCATGTGAAAAAAAAAAAAAGAAGAAGAAGAAGAAGAGCGAAAATCAAGGACTTAACTGCTCACCTGGAGGAACCAGAGGAATAAAAACAAATTAACCCCATAGCAAGTAGAGGAGAAATAACAAAGATTAAAGCAGACACAAATGAATAGGAGAACAACAAAAATAATAGAGAGAAGCAATAAAACCAAAAGTTGATACTTTGAGTTTTAAGCATTAAAATTGATGGAACCATGGCTAGGCAGACAGAGAAAAAAAGAGAGAGGGCACAAATAAACAAAATGGGAAATGAGAAAGGAGTCATTACCATGGACCCTGAAGAAATAAAATAATTATCATATTATCATACTAGGAACAGCTATATGCCAACAAACTAGACAATTTAGATAAAATGAACAAATTCCTAGGAACACATGAACAACCTAAACTGACTTGAGAAGAAACAGAAGATCTCAACAAGCTAATCACAAATGAAGAAATTCAATCAATCATCAAAAATCTTCCTACAAAGAAAAGCCCAGGGCCTGATGGCTTCACAGGGTAATTTTACCAAACATCCCAAAAAGAACCAACACCAGTGCTGCTCAAGCTCTTCCAAAAACTTGAGGAAGAAGGAAAACTACCTAATTCATTTTATGAAGCTAACATCATTCTAATACCAAAATGAGATAAAGATGCTACAAGAAAGGAAAAATACAGACCAACCTCCCTAATGAACATAGATGCAAGAATTCTCAAAACACTACTTACAAGTAAAATCCAGCAACACATTAACAGAATTACAAACCATGACCAAGTAGGGTCTATACAGGAATGCAAGGGTGGTTCAAAACAAGGATATCGATCAATATAATACAGCACATTAACATATGGAAAGGGAAAAATCACATGATCATCTCGATTGATGCTAAAAAAAAAGCATTAAACAAAATTCAGCATACTTTTTTGATAAAAAAAAAAAAAACACTTCAAAAGGTAGGAAGAGAAGGAAACTTTCCCAATATGATAAAGGGCATATATAAAAAACTCATGGCCAGCATCATACTTAAAGGTGAGAGACTGAAAGCATTCCCCCTAAGCTCTTTAATGAGACAAGGATGCCCACTGTAACCACTATTATTCAGCATTATATTTTAAGTTCTAGCTACAGCAATCAGGCAAGAAAAATAAATAAAAGGCATCCAAATCAGAAAGGACGTACTAAGACTTTTATTATTTGCAAATGATATGATACTATACTTGGAAAATCCTAAGAAGCCTAGGACAAAGCTACTTGAACTAATAAACAAATTCAGCAAGGTGGCAAGATATAAGATTATAATCTTGTATTGCACAAATCAATATTGTTTCTATGCGCAAGTACTAACCTAACTGAAGAGACATTTAAAGAGAAAAAGCCATTCAAAATAGCAACTGAAAGAATCAATATTTTAGGAATACATTTAACAAGGGATATGAAGGACCTGTACACAGAAAACAATGAAACATTGCTAAAATAAATTAAAGGAGAATTAAATAGGTGGAAAGACATTCCTTGGAAAAGCTAGTTATCAAATTAATTTGGTAATATTCTAAATATTTATAAAAATCAAATTTCTAAATATTTCTCAATAATAAAAATGTTCTTAAAAAAAAGAAGAACAAAGTGGGAAGAAAAGTTACTGCTTTTAAAGCTTATTTTAAAGCCAAGTGCCAAAGTAGCATGTGAATGGCACAAAAATAGAAATATTGTTCAACAGAATTGAATTCAAAGTGTGGAGATAGACCACCAAATCTATGGCCAACTGATTTTCAACAAGGCTCCCAAATCCACTTACCAGGGACAGAATAGTCTTTTCAATAAATGGGCCTGGGAGAACTGGATATCAATAGTCAAAAGAATGAAAGAGGAACCTTACCTTATACTATCTACAAAATTAACTCAAAGTGGATCAAAGACCTAAATTTAAGAGCCAGTACCATAAAACTCCTAGAAAAAAATATAGGGAAACATTTTCAAGACCTAATAATAGGAGGTAGCTTCTAAAGCTTCTAAAACCTTACACCCAAAGCACAAACAATGAAAGAAAAAATAGGTAAATGGGGACTCTTCAAAATCAAATGCTTTTGTGCCTCAAAAGACTTTGTCAAAAAGTTGAAGAGGCAGCCAACTCAATGAGAGAAAATATTTGGAAACCACATATCAGATAAGGGTTTGATATCCACTATATAAAAAGAACCCATACAACTCAACAACAAAAGAACAAACGACCTAATTATAAAATGGGCAAAATTATAAAATGGGCATAGACATTTTTCCAAAGAGCAAATAAAAAAGGCTAAAAAGAACAAATGAAGAGATGGTCATCTTTTCTAGCTATAAGGGAAATGCAGATCAAAACTACTGTGAAATATTATCTCACGACTATAAAAATGGCCACTATTAAACAAACAGGAAACTACAAATGTTGGAGAGGATGTGGGGAAATTGGTGAAGACTGTTTAGTGGTTCCTCAGAAAGCTAAATACGTGTTTCCCTATGACCTAGCAATACCACTACTTGGTGCATACCCTGAAGAGCTGAAAGCAGTAAAATGAACAGACATTTGCACATGGATGTTCAAAGTAACATTATTCACAATTGCCAAAAGATGGAAACAATCCAAGTGTCCATCAACAGATGAGTGGATAAACTAAATGTGTGTAGACATACAATGGAATATTATGCATCAGTAAATTGAAATGCGGTCCTGATGCATATGAAAACATGGGCATAATGCTGAGTTAAATATAAACCTTGAGGACATAATGTTGAATGAAATAAGCCAGACACAAAAAGATAGACATTGTATGGTTTTGCTAATATGACTGGAGTCTTATAATGTAGAATACAGGGGATCTAGAAATACCCAGAATCTAGAGATAGATGAACGGTTACCTAATGAGGTTAAACTTAAATGTACAGAAATGTATAGAAGACATGGTAGCTCATTAGTGGGTTCATAAGTAATACTGTCATGCTGAAGGTGAATGTGATTGGAAAGGGCTTTATAGAGCTATATACTTCACCAATTAATACTACAAATAAAAATGAGATTTCTCATGAACCACTTCATTGGTATTAATCTTGTACAGATTCAATAGTAGAGGGACATAGGGGGAAATTACCATTGCATGCTATGGTCTATATTCAACGTGGAGACATCACCAGATCCACAGAAATACTAGTAGTAAATGACTTTGGGGGAGGGACAAGAGTTAAAGGGGAGTTTTGAATTTTTTCTTTGATGAAGGTGTGTTTATTTTGTATTTTTCTCTTTGGAGCAATGAAAGGTGACTAAAATTGAGAGTGATGATGATTGTACAACTAAGTACATGAGACATGAAGTGTTTATTTTGGACATTATCCATGACACTGATGGATGGAGGTGACTGAAGTGTACAATGACTGAAAGCAGAAAAGCAAACTGTGGTATATAAATACGATGGAATATTATGCAGCTACAGAAAGGAACAAAGTCATGAGGCAGGAAATGAGGTGAACGAATCTTGAAGATGTTATATTGTGCAAAATAAGCCAGAAATGAAAGGACAAATATCATCTGGTCTCTTTTGGAGAAAGTTAATCTGAAATTCGTGGCCTAGATTGTAAAGTTTTATAGCAGTCCCATTTTTACTTAAGCTTTAAGTGTTATTTCTAGATTCTGAAATGCTGTGCTATACGTGTATGGCCTGGTATTTCTCTGGAACTTTGGGTACCTGTGTGATACCTAAGACACAGAGTTGGAGTTCTGGACCCCTGAAAGTCTGCATTGCTACATACAACAACTCTTAAAAAAAACCTAAAATGAGATCAGGCTTCAATGAATAAAGCTGATGTTTGGTACTAAGGTAAGTCAAAATACAGGGTAAAGGATGACAATATCTATATTTTATAACTTCACCTACTGTATGAGACCAAAGGAAGAGAGCTTTATTTTGTCCAAAACCTAAATTTTTGTCCAAAACCCAAACTTTCTGTAACACACAATCTAACTCAACCTGTTTTGATAAGTCGTTTAAACAACACAAACATTTGGAGCCCAGAATGAGGATGAGGACTTGTAATTCTATATAGTGTGATCTAAAACCCAAATACATCCCAGAGTATGTTGGACAAATTAAAAAGTATTTACAAAATACCTTGAGGAACTAGAGAAAAAATGTGGAACTACTAACCTTTCCCACCTGGAAATCCCTGATATTTTCTCAAACACTAGGGATTCTGAAGTTATTAGGCCAAGCCCCTGATCTTGAGCTTTACACTTATGCATCTTATTTCTGCTGTGGAGAAACTAAATCTACCTATGTTTATGCCTGAGTTACTTCTAGAGAACCTCTTTTGTTGCTCAGATGTGGCCTCTGTCTCTCTAAGCCCAACTCTGTTAGTAAAATCATTACTCTCACTCCTACGTTCAGAGATGTGAGTCTTCCTGGCAACGTGGGACATGACTCTCAGGGACAAGTCTAGCTCTGGCATTGTGGTATTGAGAAAGCCTTTCTGACCAAAAGGTAGAAAAGAAATGTAGCAAAATAAGGTTTCAGTGGCTAAGAGAGTTCCAATAAGGTTGAGAGGCTATTTGGAGGCTATTCATATGCAAACTTCAGCTAGATATTGCTAATTACCATGGTTTCCCAACTCCTAACCAATAGCATTCCTGCTAACCCATAAGAACACACAGAGCTCTGAGAGCCTATAGAAGTTGCATACACTAAGTGTACTTTTCAGAAATTTAAAACCTTCAGGTGGTTCCTAGGCCAGATCAGCCCTGAAACCTAGAAGTGCCAGTCTCTTCAAGAATATCAACCAGTTCCATCTCCGTATCCTATATTGTTGACACCCTTTTCAAAATGAAAAATATTAGATTGGGCATAACCCATATATCCCTAAAGATTGGGAGAAGGATCAAAGAGAAGGAGAAGTTATAACGGATAAGTTAGTATTTAACCCATGAGTATGACTACTGAATCATTCATTATATTGGTATTTCTTTTTCTTCTCCAGTTTCTTGGAGCAGCTAGAAGGAAAAACCTGGAATTGTGGACTTGCACCCCATATCAAACTTTGAAATCTGTTCCATAACTAATTGTTAAAATGTACTTGGAAAGTTATTGTTTCTCGCTTACATGTTATATTTCACAATTTAAAAATGCTAGGAAAAAAACTAAAGTAAAAAAGTAAAGAAATAGTTCATTTTATTGGCAATGTGTGCATGCACTCTCTTGTCTCTGTGCCTTCTTTGTCTATGCCCGCTATAGAACCCTACCTTCCCCTCTAATTAATGTGGAGCACTGACTATCAGACTCTGGACCACTACTTCCAGAGTTTAATTCGTCCTGTACATCAGCTGCCCTAATAAAATTCCAGTCTCAGTCTGTGCCTGGTGTTTTCTTCGGTCTTTCATCTGGACAGGCTTCTGTGGGGCAGGGCACTTGGAAAGTTTATCTCCCTGCTTAATGTCTGTTTATCTCTTCTTTACCTTCATTATCAAACCTCCCCAGCTGCCCAACCCAGATTGAATCACTATTATTGCTTTTAATAGCCCAAAAACGTTGTATATAATTCTTTACTATATCACTTAAAATTTTTGCAACACTATTGATGTTCCAGCTAGCCAGCTTCGAGAATTCAGAGAGCATGTCTTATTCAACTTTTGATCCTCAACTTCGAGCATAGTTATATGAATATCTGTTGAACGCTTTGCATGCCTATAACCTCTTTTACCAAACACAGTTTCAGGGATTTCCTTATGGTAAGGGTGCCACATTTTGCAGCATCTCATCCTGGATTCAATTAACTGTAGCAGGGTGACCTGGAACTAGTTAGCACTATGAACATCAGCATAAGAGCTGAATTAATTTGCCTAATTCAGGCAGACCATACTGGGACTGTCCCATAGAACTGTGACTAGAGAATGTTAATTGAAACAAATTTAAATTTAAATAGTCTTATGTAGCTAGTGGCCATCATATTGGACAGAACGTATTTAAAAAGTACAACTAATGGTTACAAACAGCAGGAGTGGAAACAAGGATAGAGATAAACCTAGTCACAGCTGTTCCAAAAAGAGAGCAAAGGATCTGTGCCACCAGTAGTTGACTGAAAAGAAGAGTAACAACTGGATAGTATAACAAATAACCATCCAGTTCTCTGCAGGATGGCTTTTCAGCTGCTGAGATGGATCTTGGCCTTCCTTAATTTCACCTCAACTGACACAACTTGAGACTGTTTCTTGAAACAAAGGGCACTAAACAGTACACTTATATAATCATAAAATATTAAGATTTTTTTTCCATGAAGGGAGACAGCAAAATTTTAGTGTTTCACTACTTAAAATTCCCACTACAGGGCGGGCCATGGTTGCTCAGCAGGCAAGAATGCTTGCCTGCCATGCCAGAGGACCCGGGTTCGATTCCTGGTGCCTGCCCATGTAAAAAAAAAAAAAAAAAAAGATTCCCACTACATTCCCAGTATTCCCTTCTCCTCGAATATCACCTCCAAAATATGCATCCCAACTCCATTTCTACTGTGTCCTCTCCTGAACTTCTTTCAATTCTTCAACTCTCAATGCATTCTAAGACTCCCCGGCCTTTATAGCCAGCTGCCTTTGTCTAAATGTCTCTTCATCCCCCAATACCATCTAGCCATCCTTCATTCTTCATCTTGGTTGTCTCTTCCTCTGGATGGTTATTTCTGGTGTGAAAGTCCAAGATAGGTGAAGTCCAGTTATTCTAAATAACTTTTCTTTTCCCATCATTGCACATACCACTTACCAAGTGCTATGTGGTTTTATCAGTTTCAATGTTTTTCTATGGCTACCTAACACTTAGATTATAATTCTATGAGAGAAGAGAACCACTGAATCCCAAATATTCAGCACTTATACATAACAATTGCCTCATACATTTGTTAAGTTAGTAAACTACACCTACATTTCCTGGAGAAAATGCATAAAGTTAAACAATTCAGATTAAAAAAAGGCATACTGTGTAAGCAACTTTTCTGACTAATTTTCATAAGTACTTTTTTCCAATTAAATTTATCCATATAAATTTGAGAATTAAAAGAAACACCCTAGAAAACCAGAAAGACAATGGCAATTTAGTAGGTACCTTCTCCTTACCCAGAGGGAGGAGACTGAAAAGTAGCTTCACAACTTTGAAAAGATTTTGCTTTTTGAAACATGCTTTCTGATGGGAATATTAGCACAGAAATCATGCTATGTGTGCCAGTTTGAAACAGTTGTGTACCCCCAGAAAAGCCATGTTCTTTAATCCTGACACAATATTGTTGGGTGAGATCTTTTTATTAAGTTATTTCTATAGAGAAGTGACCAACTCAATTGTGGGTGGCACGTTTTGATTGGGTCGTTTCCAAGGAGATGTGTCTCCATCCTTTCAAGCCAGGTAGCTTGTTAGAGTCCTTTAAAAGGGAAGCCATTTTTGAAAAAGCTTCGGAGGCAACAGAGGCAGAAACCTTTGGAGATGTGCAAAGAAAATACCCCAAGGGAAGCTGTTAAAACCCGAAGCCAATGGACCAACAGACACCAGCCATGTGGCTTCCTAACTGACACAGTTGTTCCGAACCTTGGCCTTTCTTGAGTCAAGGTGGCCGTCCCTGAATGCCTTAGTCTGGACATTTTTGTGGCCTTAGAACTGTAAACTTGTAACTTAAATTCTCTTTATTAAAACCAACCTATTTCTGGTATATTGCATTTCTGGCAGCATTAACAAGCTAAAACACTGTGCCTTACAGGAGTTATGAACAAGACTTGCATATTGGTTAAAATGGAGTCATATTGCAGTTAAAAAACAATTACAGTTAAAAATTTACAGTTAAAAGGGACATCTAGAAACATTTCTACATATAAATTAACCATGATGCTAGTGAAGCAATATTTTTGCCTAAGGTCACCATGTTGGATATTTTAAATATTCATAGGAAGAACGATACCTCTGGAAATTCTCTGCTGTAGTGCTGTGGGGGAACAAGCAGTGCAGAGTTCAAAGCTTATTATTTTTATTATTTTTAATGAGTGTGGATGAAAACAAGTGATGCAAATGTTATTTCCGCATTAACTTCTGGCAACTTGGCTTCAGTCCCCTATCATGAATATCCTTTCATGTTTGTAATTCAGATTCAAATTCAGCCTGAATATCTCCTTCTGTTTTTATAGAGTTAAAGGTATGAACTTGTGCCTTCATCTCCAATGTTAGCCCCAAAGCAATGTCTGATTCTTTGTCAGTGTTGGGCCTGATTGCAATAGAGTGAAGATTATTTTTCCACCCGTGGCACTGTCATTGTAATCGCCTGACTTACATTTATAGTCAAGTGGGAGTGTTTCTCTGATGGCTTAGAGCCTTTAAACCTGTGGATGACAAAATGCTGTGAAGCACATATAATTCTAAGCAGACAGAAAAATCAAATCACCTATTATACTATTTGTTTTCATCTAATAAAAGATGGAAAAACAGAAAAAAAAAATGAGTCTGGTGTATACCAGTAAATTTAAGGAAAAAAGTAAATAGGCACTGTACTAAACATCTATCTGTCCATTCCTGTAATTGACATAGCAGAAACAGGGCACAGCTCAAGTATTACAAAAAGTATGTCTCATTAGAGATGAGTTGCTTTGAATAAGAACTGTAATGCTCATCCTATTCACTCTTTCTTTGCCAATAGTATCTGTAGCCTTGAAGCAGGTTTTCCAATTTGCAATATTTTAAAATGCCTTTTTTATTTCTTAAGCCATCTATGGACTGGGAGTACCCATACCTTTCAACTGAGAATTCATTTTTCTTTTATTAAGCTAATTTCTCACATTATTTTGGTCAATAAGAATGCCAGTTGTTTCTTAGCCATAATATAGTAGATTTTTTTGTAGCCTGACTTCTGGAGGTTTAACAAAATCAAGTAGCCCTGAACAACAAATTTTAAAGTAAAACTTTACAGTCATTTCCAGATTTAAGTTTCAGACATAGTCATATTGGAGGTTTCATTTTGAAATAATCCAGTTTACAGGCAGGAACAACCATCCACATATATCCCGTGTGGCTCAAACCTTATGTAATAGGTTCATTGTAGTGACTGATTTTTCTTTGCATGATTATATGTTATTTCAAAATATAAATTACATGTTTAATTTACTAGCTTAAGTTCATATATAGCTTTATTTGAAGCTTGTTTCCTTTGTGCTAATGTGATTATGACAATCTCATATTCACTTTGCTAGGATATGAAATAGGTAAGGTCAAATGTCAATCAAGAATGAGAATTCAAGTTTGTTTTGTAATATTATTTTCCTTGGGACATTATCATATGAAAGATATCCATTGTTTAAAATAAATTTATATCTTCCTTATTCTTAAATGTGTTCATTCAACTATCCATAATTCTAGAATATTTTTAAAATGCTCACTTTTCTATATTGTTAATGTAAAATATTCATTGTATACAATTTTGAGACTATAGAAAGGATGACGAATATAACATATCTCTCTCCAAGAATGCAGGTACCTTCATCATAAGATTTATTTTAGTTTTGTGTATGCATTTATCTCCAAAAAATGTTATTTGTAAGCATCATCTTCTAAATAAGAAATTTTGCATCATCTTTAGTTAATTTAATGAGCACTTTCCGTTGGCATTAAAATGGAAATGTATTTAAAGCTTTTGATCCATTGGAAACTAGCAAATCTTCCAACTCTAAAATCAGATGGTCCTTCCAGAATATAACATTCTTCTTTAGTGTTTGTTAAGAGTGCAATGATTAGTCTGACATTGAGAAAATTGTGAGTTTTTTCCCTGGTGGTATGCAGAGTTTGAGCATATGGACCTACGTCTCTTATAGAGTCTCCTTTTGTCATCCAGGGATTACATTTTTGCATAGCTTTCACTGAGAAGGGATGACCCTGATAAGTAAGGTAGCCATATAACTTAGGGGTGGGCATTAATAAGTTTGCTATAAAGAGTCATAAATCAGCACTAACTGTTCAAATTAGTATCAAATGAAATAGTTTTTAATGCATACCAGGGGTCACAAACTACAAGCCATGGGCCAAATCCAGCTCACTGACTGTTTTTTCTCTCATTTTAAAAAATTCTTGCAAGCAAAGAATGTTTTTAATATATGTAATTCATTAAAAAAATCTAAAATTGGTTTTCTCCTGTTATATAAGTATCTACATAATATTCTGGATTTTGCTTCCTGGACACGAAAGCCTAAAATAGTTACTATCTGGCTTTTCACAGAAAAAAGTTCACTCATCTCTATCATCTTTATTCCAATATCCATGCAATCACTCATATCTTTCAATACTTTGCCTTTTATGTACTTCTCTGATTTGGTGTTTCTCACAATTGAATGAAATATGGATGGTGAAATGGAAAAAAATAATTCTTTTGGATTCCAGAGCATACATTTGGTCAGTTGATAGATGGATAAATATTGGCTTATGAAGTAAAAATTTTATTCTGAATTTACAGTTTCAATCGATAATTATCACTGAAAACTATTAATCCTGAAAGATTATTTTGTCACTATATTAAAAAAAAAACTAGAAAAATAAAATTCCCATAGAATGCCTGGTCTCTAAGAATGCAGTCTTTCTGTAGTACTCAAACTCCTGTTTAACAAATACTACTCTGGTATTTTCTAGCTGTACTGCCAGATCTGGAAAAATGTTCAGATAATTTTGCTTCCTCTCAACGGCAAGTGTAAAGCTATCAATAAGCGATCTAACTATAAACATATTTTATTTCTTTACTTTTTTCTAGTATTTCTGTCCTCACCTATTTTACATAAATATAATAAAATGGTGTAAATGTGCAGTCAAATTTTTATAATAATCCATAAAACTGCTGTCAAAATGTTCTGTGTAATATTGCATAAAATATAATTAAGAAAAACTGACATTCTGTCAAGTTACTACTGACTTTACAAAGTCTAGGATATTGTAATGTGCTTTTAATTAAATTGTCAGAATAAAACATCTTGTTTTTATCTTCTTCTTTAGATTGCCTTATCAAGTGTTTCTTTAGTTGAATTTGTTTTTTAAGGCACATTAATTAACTTTTTTTATTTTTGAAAGCCTAACCTAATCTCTAGGATTATACCAGACATTATTCTGTTGACCTCAGGCATTTTTCCTGCCACCTTTCTGATAAATGAACCACTTGAATCACAATAACTTTTAATGGAATAAATGAGAGCAAAAATCGTAAATAAAGTATAATATTTTTAGCATCATCTGGAAGTGTCTGGGGCCCTTTTTACATTTATCAACTGTTAAGCATCTTCTACATCTTTACAAAACAGTTTCAACAAGTAGGCAATATTACTGCTGTGTGGGTCACACATACTATAGGTGTGAATACAATTTACATTTAACAGCAGCACACAGGGAAAAATTAACTTAGGGTTAAAGGAACATACTTTTTTAACTTTTCCCTTTTTACTTTCATGTCTTATCCTTATTCCTTACATCTGAGAAATTTACATTATTTTGGTTCCCTTCCTCCATGAAGTTTATAAGCAAGAATGTGTAAGAATAAAGATAAAGAAAATAAGCGAATGTACGTTCAGTAACTATTCACTCTGCTTCTAAGTGCTTAAATAGTGATATAGTACATTTCCATTAACATAACATTTGTTGATTGGGTTTGAAATACTTTAGTACTTGTTTAGCTCCCTAACATGCCTCTGGGAGAAGTAGTTTTGCTTTTGAAAGTGGAAAAACACAGAGCAAATAATTCCTTAGACAAAATGTGGGAAAATATTTTGGGATAAGGACGTAAAAAGGTTAAAAGTAAAAAGAATGAAAGGGAGGGGCAGTGTGCAAGGGTAGTTCAGTGGTAGAATTCTCACTTGCCACGTGGGGTACCCAGGTTCAATTCCGGGTCCATGCATTTCCCAGAAAACAAACAAGCAAAATGAGCAAAAATAAACAAACAATTCAACAATTGGTGCTGCAGTAACGGGATACTCACATGGAAAAATAATGAAATATGACCTTGCCATACAGCACACACACACACACACAAAAAAAGAATGAAAGGGGCAAGACAAATAACTCAATAAATAAATTTCTTTGAGGAAATCAGCCTGATGAAACTAAAGTAAGTTTGGGGGTTCTATAATTACCTGATCAATTCTGACAATGCTGACAGTGGGTTGTGATAACCCAGTTTCCCAAACCTAGAGTGGCTTGTTATCTGGGCAATGTTCACCTCCATTTCTTTGATAAATAAATCAGGCCAGGGACATTTAGCAGAAAGAAAACAAGTTGTGATGTTTTCAAGATTGAAAATTTTTTTGCCAGAAATCCTAGACAAGTTTGCCATTACCACCAGGATATGTTCTACAAAGTCAAGTGAATAAAAAATTACCTGCAAATCTGCATAAATCAGTCCCCTCCCACCATTCTTACTTTACTAAAGACTATTTTATTCAGGTAGATGGGAAGATTTCCTTTGCTTATTACTCTGTTAAATCATACAAAATGTGAACTTTGTGTTCAAAATTTCATTCATTCTGAGAATTATGTAATAAAAGAAAAATCTACTTTCATACAAGGCCCATCTAACAGTCTCTACAGCTTATTTGCAAGTATTATGAGAATTTCATGAGATAAATCTTATGCAATGCTTTGTAAACCATAATGTGTGCTATAAATGTAAGGTGGTGAGGTGACCATGAGCTAAGGGGATCTCCTAAATTATTAGAAGGAAATTTCCAAAGAATGAGAAAAGTTAAACAATCAGACCTAACCTTTGGAAGTAATACCATGCAAGTTTCATTGGCCTTCTTCATGCTTATCTTTTGTCTATAATGCATCACTGTGTTTTCACACATTCAAGAATTTTTTTTGGAATATTTTAGCCTAAGAATGCAATTCAAACATGTGATGGTTTGGAGCTATATGTACTCCAGAAAACCCTATTCTTAAACTTAATCCATTCCTGTGGGTGAGAACCCATTGTATGTATAACCTTTTGAGGTGGTTACTTCAGCTGCGCTGTGCCCCAAGATGGGTCTTTAACCAATTACTAGATTCTTTTATAAGAATGAAACTCAGACGGATAGAGATAGATCCATGGACGCAAGAAGCTGAAATTCAGTGGAAATCTGAAGAGTATGGGACAAGAATGGAGAGGCCAGGAGATGCCACCATGGGCACTGTCACGTGACAGAGGAGCCAACGACCAAAAACCACTGGCAGCCAGACCCAGATTGCCACTCTTTGAAAAGAAAGCATCACCTTGATAATGCCTTGATTTGTACAGTCACTTTGCTTCAAACCATAATCTAATAAACTCCCATTGTTTATAACAGCCCATTGCATGATATTTGCCTGAGCAGCCAAAGAAAACTAAAATAGAGGGTAAAGAGAAATGTGTGTTTGGAAAAATATAAACATGCTGCATGGTGAGCTTAAGAGGAAAGTACATAATACTTTCATTTTATATACTAACAACTGCTTTATGCATTGCTGTTTGATTTCCATCATTGGTCAATGAAGAGCCAAAATGAAAGGTCATGTCATTTCTTTATCTCATTAGTATGTGAGGCGCAGATTTTCTTCATTGAACTTCACCCTTAAGTCTTTCTTTAGAGAGGAGTGGCTGCCAGCCAAGATGTATTCAGAAAGATATCTCTGATTCAAGAAAGTACATGACATGCTATATAAAGTGTTTTAAATTTTTATCTGAAGTATGGAAAAAAATGGCAGAAAAATTTCAAGGCACAGGATCTTCAGAATATCTAATTTTCCAGAAAGGTAGTTTTTAGCAATGTGTTTTGGGATGAGAAAAAAAATGCTATTATTATTATTATTATTAGCAGTATATGCTAATATAATATTTACTTTTCTTTTTAAGTTTTTGACCTAGAAAGGGTGTCATGACGGAGAGAATGGAGAAGTTGCTTGCTTAAGTCTACTAACAAAGATTAAATGGAATAGTTTAAAAAAATAAAAATTATAATAAATACATAAAAGAAATACAAAAAGTAGAGAAATCCACTTGTGAAAAAGTGAATTAATAAAATTAAAGATTCTATTTTTGCTTCAATTTTTTTTCTTAACATTTCACAGGGTATTTGTGATTTTTTGTCTCGTTTTTTTCCCTATTTGTCATTAATTTAGAGTAAAAATAAACATTCCCTTTACAAAGATAGATTTTGGCTTACAATTAATTTTATCTTAAATGTGAAATTACTCTAGAACCCCTGAAAAGACCAATCTCTATATTAATAATAAGTACTATCGCACATTTTAAGATTTTTGAAGCCAGCTAGGCAACTGTCTTAACTGAAGAATCCAAGTTTGATGCCATTATGAGTCCAAGCAAGGTGACAGTTATGCAGAGTATCCCAAAGTAACAGTTACTGCAGTAGCATCTCCCTTACTGTATCTTAATTAAGCAAAAATTGAACCATTTAAAATCAAACTGCTACATGCACTCATTCACTTCTCGTCCAGTCAAAACTGAATTACCTGTCAACAGAGAAGTACACTACAAGTGTGAAACCATTTGACCATGTTATATTTTAATTTGCAGAGACAAAAATGACAAGCAATTTATTTACATAAAACTGTACAAAAGCAAATTAAATTATGTAAAGTATTTCATAAATAGTTGGACGAGTGTTTAATACATTTTGCCATGTTTAGCATAGTTGCGTGCATAGTGACTCATAATAAACGATGATAAATTGTTCTCTGCTTCACTATCAACATCCAAGTGGCAGAACAATAGTCAATGGTTAACATTACAAACAGATTGTACCACACTGAATGCAAGTGCTTTAAAATGTAGGAAAAGTTGCCTGAAAGTAAACCCCAGGTAGCTGGAAAAAAATGATGCTTTCTGCCCGATGTTATATGTACCTCTCTCCGGGTCACAACTGATAAGCTTTACTGTATTCATGATCATCGTCAATTCTTTCCTTCTTAAAACATGTTGCATATATGTACCAGTGACACAGTATTCCTAGAAGTATTTTAGGTCTTCAGATTTCTCATGGCTGTTTTAGGTTGTCTGTTTGATTCTTGGCAGTTCTGTGTGTTTTATTTTATCTCCCTCTAAAACAGCTTCCTAGGGCAGCTTTTCAGCCAGACATCTTCAGTACCAGTCTAGTTTCTCCTCCCATAAAAATAATACCTCCCTTGTTTTCTGAAACTCAGGCAGCAGGCCAGTAAAAAAACATACAGAAATAATATTTGGAGGTTCAGAATGAGCATTAGATTTTAGACTGAAGCTACAGACGTTTTAATGCACATAAATGTATAGAGTTACTCATTAATTTATAAATGTGTACTAATGTAGAATGCATGCAAAGTTCATTTGAGATTCTTGTGTACACAAAACAATTGTGTTTTATATACTGTACAACCAAAATGACATAGCAGCTAAAAGAAAAACAACAAAAAGAAATAAAGAATAAAAACTCTAAATCAATATTTTACCTTGCAAAATGGACTGATTTCACCCCTGATGGAATCACTCTGTGTTACTATTACAATAAACACTTTATCCTTTTAGTCAGATTTAAGCAGCCCATACTAATGCCTTAATTTTGTTTTATGGATGACAATATTTAAGACTGGTCCATTATCTGAGTTTGCCAGAAGAAGGCAAATTTTTAATATATTATTTATTATTTTCAGAAAATAAACATGGATAAATATACAGGATCAAAAAAGTTGGGAATAGCCCATTTCCCCTCATTGTCCAAACCCAACAACCGTTTTTTTACCATAACAACAGGTATAAAAGGCACAGTTGCTTATTTTGCATTCACTCATTTATTTTTTTTTGTTTCTTTTTATTATTTTTTTTCAAAAGCACTCTATATATGGAGTGGCACCAGATTTTACCTATTGAAAATAAAAGTCATACAAACACAAAATATATTTCTGTGTCATGCCAGCTCATTATATAATAAACATGTTATGATAGCTAATTCTACTAAAATTACTGCAAATACCTACAGTACACTGAATTTTATTCTTTCACACCCATTTTAGTTCTAAGAAAGGCTCACAGGTTAAGTGACAATGACATGGCTGTCATGAATGTGGTGCAAACCTCAGTGAATAACTGTTGATCTAATTAATCTGAAGGTCTGGTATGAATCGTAGTATAAAGAACAGAAGGGTTTTAAGATAGAGCGAAATGAGCTATCTAGTGGTTTCAAGTGTCTACTGAAAGAAAAAAAAAGCAATGCATTTAAAAATAAAACGATTTTTTGAACATCTGTGTTATGCAATTGAGTATTTCCTTTGTATCGTGCAAGAAAAAATATGTATACATTTCATAAGTGTCTTTAGAAGTATTTTGTCTTAATAGGTACTTACAGATTATACAAGGCAGAACTGCTTTAATGCAGTTTCCTAACAAAGTACTAGAATTGCATCTTTCCATAGTGTAAATAATAATCAAACATAAGCATGTTTAATTATTGATATTTTAGTCCAATGTTTTTATTTCAATTACCTATCTTCATTTAGCCTAACTATTATACATAAACTAACACCAAAATGAAAACTCCATTTAAGAAAGAGCATAAGGAACTAATCCCAAAAGAGTACCCCCACCTAAAAGAGAAATGGTTTTCAAAGATAAGCATTTTGGTGAGCTATAGTGAATTATCAATCTATACTCCAGGCTGTTTCACATCATAGTCTAAGAAATACTGCAAAGTAAGAAAAACTACCCAAAGTTGCTTTGTTTCTACAATTTGCTAGAGAGCCATCAAGTCTATTCCTTAACCAGGTTACAAACACTGAGTGATGGGAACATCTGCTCCCTTTTCCTGTTATCCCCTGTTTTGTCCATAGATTGTCACTTTTGTTTGAATGTCCCAGCTCAATTCCTAATTGCTAAATCATCCTCTAAGGACAAGTGGTTCAAAATCTGCATATATGTTTCTTTCCATTGCATTGAAAAACCTGCATTTTGCAACTTTCATATGTGTGTACTGTGAGAAATGTCACTGCCCAGAACTCATTTCTTTCAGGTTTGGTTTGGATTTATTTTAAGATGCATATATTAAATAACGTTCAAATCACATGAATGATAAACTTAAATTAGGAAGCCATTCTGTCTTAATGCGGTGTCTCAAAATAGTTCTATATTGCACAGGATTCAAAATTAATGCACTTATGTTTTAGGAAAGTGTGCATTGAATAAGTAAAAATGCAACCAGTAATTTGAAAATCGGTAATGTGAACAGTAGTTATAACCTGGATTTTAAAATAATAATAGTGGACTTAACTTATAGGATTGTATGCCAATGCATCTTTCTTTCCTTACCTTACTACCCACAAATATAATAATTATAAAAAGTGGAATCTTCCCTGATAATACTATCTGAAACTAAACTTGAACCTCTACTAATTGCTTATTAATCATAATACCAAAAATATGTCTCCATAGTTGTTCATTTTTGAGCTTTCAAATAAAATTCATTTTGAAAGAAGCATGTCTTCTTTATATAGAGACAATGTAAAATGAATCAGCATTTCAGTGTTTCTATATGCAGGTGGGGTTCAGCTGCTTTTGTTTTTTAATGAATTCCCACTTCAAGACCAAATCTGCTTTATGATATCCCTGATCCACGATATTATCTTTGGCCTTTTAATGAAACAATCATTCCAGTTAGTTGATAATATTGGTTCTGTTCTGAAAAAAGAAAAAAATGTAATTTTCACAAGCCATAAATTGTATAATTGATACACGTGATCAAAATTGTGTGTATAGTGAGAATATTCAGTGACTGTATGGAGTTGAAGTTGATGCCTCTGACTTGAAAGTAGCATGTGCCAATTTGGGACTGCAACCTCTGAATGCGGGTTGTCCTGCTGCCAGTCTTTGTCACAATATTAAAGCTGCAATCTTCCCAAAGGGTCTGATCGGAGTCCCTCACATTCACAAGGACTCTATTCTTTTTTAGAGAGACTCTATCATTTTTGAAGGGTTGCTTTTGATGGCACGAAAACCATATTTTAATGGCATGTCTGAAATATGTTTACCTGACCTGCTATTTTTGATCAGCCAGATGACACTCGAACAAAATCAAAGTGACTAAAATCATGCTTCAGCTTAGGGATAATTAGCGTGTGTCACGATCTGCTAATCAGGCTTGTTACCGTCGAAGGAACTTGCAACCATCTTTTTTTTTTTTTTCTTCTTTTCTTTCTTTTTTGTTTTTTTGTGGGGGGTGTTTTTTGTTTGTTTGTTTTGCTTTGGAGGGGTTGCTGGGGAAGCGGGAGAGTGGGTTTTGGAAATCAGTGAGGGGATTAGTCATGCAAGTAACAAGGATGGTTTCTACATTATACATTATAGTCAGGCTCAGGGTTTCACCAAAGGCCTGATCTGGAGGCAGAAGTGGCAGGCAAAGCTTTGTCTCTTTGGTAGCCCCCTCGTTTTCATTAAATGGTTTTGCTTTGTAAGGGTTTTTTTTTGCCCCTTATTCTCCTTCTCATACATGAAAAGAACTTTGCTGTTGCTCCTTTATGGCCTACAGGTAAACTTCTCTTCTAGTGAGAGTATTGACAGGAGATGGCTTGTATTCCCCTGTTTTTGTCAGGGGAATATCCTCGGGGTTGGCCTCCTCATTTTTGCTGAAACTAGCCGTGCTGAAGGTCTCATAGGATGACGTCAACTTTTTGTTCAGGAGGTTTCTGTTGCGGTCACCCATGATGGCAGCCTCCCCGTTGGCCAGATTTTCCTGGCTCCCTCGCTCATCTACAGGCATGAAAGTGGAGAGTTTGGGCTGGCTCTTCTTCCTCTCTGGAGAAGTACGGACGGGCATCCAGCAGGAGTCTGAGTGGCCATATTCATCACACTCGCGGGTGCACTTCCCAGTGAGAGCTACATCTGGAAGAGGCCTTGAATCTGAAACCAAGGAGAAGAAACCCATTAAAGCTGTGCCTCCCCCAACAGGTCTTCCTGTTCTGTACAAAACTGAAGGAATAGAGTATATATGTCCCTTACCATCTTCTTTCCCTTTTCCCACGACCCGCAGCTCATCATCCCACAGAACAGATTTATTTCATGTATATTAAATACAAGGTTTTGCAAAAACTTCAGAAATTATGCAAGGAGAGGAACAGGCAAAATTTCATTGTGTAGATGAGCTAGGTATATAAGCATTTAGTATGGAAAAAGGTCATGCAGATGTTTTCAAATAGAAACATCAAATATATATATACATATATATACACATATATGTATAATTTTGTTTTCATATCCATCCTAAAATTATTTACAAATAAATGATTTTCTGTACTTATAAATTATTCTAGAAATGGTGTACTTTCACCAGTTTGATTTCTTCTCGGATATTAGTCATGGAATGCACATATGCAAAACCATATATTTAAAATGCATTCTAAGACATCAGGGTGACACAGAAGTAGAGCCTAAATGGACAGTACATTATATGGTAAAAAAGTAAAACTGCAAAGTGTAAGTAGCTTATGGGTATGAGCATATAATAATATTATTACCTAGCCCACCCTGCTCCACGTGCTACTCCACCCCCATGTCAAATGACCTCATATGTGCTGTTGGATAATTCCCTGGGTTTCCACCAAAGTGTCTGATGAATGGAACTCTTATGTGGAATGTAATGTGTTCATCAAATCCAGTTAAGTTCTTAACCTTTGGATGAAATAGCATGTACTCCTAATTAATGGTGTTGCCCAGCGGAATAGGAAATATCTTCTAAGGAGCTAAATCATTTCTAGAGAGTTCTTAGGGATCAAGATTAAAGAAGGCACTTAAGAATTACATGCATGTGTAATTAAAATCATTATTTGTGCCTGTCTTTGGAGAATGTATTTTCCCAGTATTAAAAATAAATCTTTTATTTTTAATAGAATATGTTTTTATTTGAAAGTATAAGAGAGAAACTCTGTTCTATGTTAACAGATTCTAGAGTATTATATAATTTGTAGTTTATCTTGTGCCAAACATATTATGTCTGTGCTCCAATTTATAGCATGCTGTTATCATTTCATTATGATACTTGGGATTAAAGATTGAAAAATTTTGACCTCAGCAAATACATTCGCAACCATTGGAATCAGCAAGATTCACATAGACATAATCCTGGGTATATCTAGCTAAAAATAGAAGATGGGGTTATTTAAAATATTCCCCAAATATTTAAATTATGAATTGTGGTTTTTGTCCCCACCCCACTGCGGTATTTCTACATTATTTTCTTATTTTGGTTATCATATGCAAAGGATATTTTACATTTTACTCTGCCAGATTTCTTAAATCAAGTCACTCTGATAACACACCATTTTTCCTTTAGTGATGTATAACTGAAATATTGACATTTGATAACACATCAGTTTTTGAACCACTGTGGCCTGGGATTTTTATAAAGTGTTCAGAGTTCAAGAAGGAAATGCCAGGGTTCTTTATAGGAAAACCAGAATTATTATTTTTTTTTCCTAAAGTTACATAAAGCATGATGGTAATTACTTATTGCAATAGTATGTACTGCTATTTGATTTCTGAGTGGCCAGAGACTCTTAATTTTATCATCAAATGAAAAAGCACTCTCCCACTAATTTTTTTACCTAAATTCCCTCTGCATCTCTTTAACTCACATTTTAGATACATTTTAAAAAGTCAAAGTATTGACAAATTTTATGAATGCTTTTTTGTAATCTAATTGGATTAAATTTCTTCTAAATTAGCAAACTGAGTTTTTTGGGAATATTTCTTATCTTTATATACTTTAATTTTTTAAGATGAACTAAATACTTTGAACAGAAAAATCCTTATAAAAATGCAAAGTGTTTAAGATTAGACTCAGTTCAATTCTTTCTTTTCATCACCGCTTTAATAATCCAAAATTTTCATTTTTGCTTATGAAAGTGCTGTCAAGGACATGAGATCATAATCAGGAATTGAGCTACCAAAAAGGGGTGGGGGGATGACTGTCTGTGTGGGCAAAAGACTTAAATGGACATCTCTCCAAAGCAGATATACAAATGGTCAGAAGACACATGAAAAGATGCTCAACATCACCAGCCATCAGGGGAATGCAAATTAAACCTACAATGAGATACCATTTCACACCCACTAGAATAGCTTCCATTGAAAAAATAGAAAATAACAAGCATTGGAGAGGATGTGGAGAAATTGGAACATCCATTTATTGCTGGTGGCAATGTAAAATAATGCAGCTGCTGTGGAAAACAGTTTGGCAGTTACTCAGAAAGCTAAGTATAGAACTACTATACAATCCCACAATCCCAGTCCTCTGGGAGGAATTGAAGCAGGGACTCAAACAGACGTTTGCACACTGATGTTCATAGAGTACTGTTCACAAATGCCCAAAGGTGAAAGCAATCCAGGTGTCCATCAACCAATGAATGGATAAACAAAATATAGCATATATATATATATATATATATTTTATATATATATATAAAATGGGATATTACTCAACCATAAAATGGAATGAAGTCCTGCTAGAAATGATAACATGGATAAAACATGAAGACATCATGTTGAGTGAAATAAAGCAGACACAAAAGGACAAATATTGTAGGATGTCACTGATCTGAAATAATTAGAATAAGCAAACTCGTAAAGTTACATCTTAGAATATAGGTTAAGGGGTGTGGGTGGGGAAAGGGAATGGGAAGTTAAGGCTTAAACTGTACAAGGTTCCTATTTGGGATGATAGAAATGTTTTGGCATTTCTATGAGGTGGTAATGTTAGCACAACATTGTGACCATGATTCACAGCACTGAAATACATATCTGAATATGATTAAAAAAAGGACAAATATTTGATTGTATATACACAACAGAATACAAATTTTAAGAGCAATTTATGGCATGCACTAAGCTAAACCATGGACTACAGTGTGTAGTACAATTATAAAACATGCTATCATCAGTGGTGACAGATGTTCCATACCATGCAGGATGCTAGTGATAGGGTGCCATATGGGGATCCTATACTTTATGCATGACTGCTCTATAAACACATGACCTCTTTAATAAAGAGAAAAATATATTTAAAAAAGACTATTTATGGATGTGACTGTAAATTCACTGCAGAAACAACCTAGAATGGCCTACAAAATCACCTCTCTAATTTGTCTTACGCATTGTATCCTAAACGCTTTACTGCAAAGTCAATGACTTACACAGATTTTTGCTTTTCAGGAATTAATTTGTGTTTCCAGGTTGAAATTCACTGCACCTTGTTTTCCCATTATTTGAGATGTATTTAGAAACAACTTGTAAAGTTATTTTAATGTTCTGGCAACTCTTCTTATCTTGTGCACCTGAACCACTTATAGTTCATAAAAAAATTGATTCATTTCGACTGACTTAATTTCTAATCAACTCTCAATAAAATGCTCTGCCATTCTTTACCCTTCCTTTACTTCATAGTCTGGCACAATTCCTGCTGAAATTGATTTCTACTTACTGCTTTTAACGAAAGGCGACTTTTCTTCTGTGCCGTCATTTACATGTGGGCTGCCACATCTCTATCCAAGAAGCATAACTTTTAATAAGGATCTCCTGTCATTTTCATAGTCAAACTCTTGATTGGGGACCACGGTGGAAGTTGACAAGACTAATTGGCTGAGACATGTTGCCATTTTTGTCATCAAATTTAGAATATAATCAAGAAAGGCTATAAGAGATTCATCAAGAGCAGTCAAAACTTCCAATTGTGATGACACAAATGAAACCTCAAAAGAAATGCCAGTGATTAACTAATGCAATTTATATTATCATGCAATTTATTATGGGAATTTTCCGTGCTTATATATTTTCTTATTTTGATTTTACTAGTATATATTTTAAACATTTAGAATACAACCACTAGATAGGGTCTTAGATAGCCATGAAATATTTCTCCTCTTGAAAGATGTATTCTTAAAGTATCCCACGTTTGTCAGACTATAGAGACAGATCCACCATACCTAGTAATTCCTTTATCGTCTTTCACTGAAGGATATGTTTGCTAATATTTAAAATCGTTACTTTATTCTTTAGTGCTATTCCCTAAAATTTTAACCTCATGGTGAAGATGGAAAGAAACTAATTCACCAAATCTCATTAGTTGGTACTAGGTAAATGAATGAAAAGTAAAACTTTCTATTTCAAAATATAATATTCTTATCAGCATTTTGACCAATAAAGCCAGTTCCTTATGTGGCTTTTAGTTTTGTTTCTTCCCCCTACTTAATCATATCAAACCTTTGAAAATTGGAAATAGAAATGGCATTCATCAGATCCTGTTTTTCTGGCTTTCACATTACTTGCTGAGCTCCCCATTTTTACCTAGTTATGCTGTTTACTAGAATCATTGCATCATTTTAGGGAGTTAAAGTCCTTTCTTAGATGTAAAAATAAATTGCTCTCTAAAGCACACAGGTTTAAGCCGTCATAATAGCAAACAATGCTTCATTCCTTTGACTCCTCACTTCAACTAAATGGCAAAGCGCATGGGTGCTCTGAGAAGTCCAATCTGTGGGAGAGCCAAGGCTAAAGAACAAGTCTTTTGACTGGACTTTGGTGCTTCTCCCATTCCACCGTATAACTTCCTTTTGAAGTGTAATGGCTGAGATATTTAGAGGTCAATTACTGCTATCCTAACCCTGAAAAATAGCTACAGTCCCCAAAGAAAGAGAAATATATCTATATATCTGAGTAGCACATGGAAATACATGCCACGACAGCACAAATGTTACTATTTTATGAAAACAATAGTATGATATCCCAGAAACCATGCAATTCCTAAAGTAGAAAAAATTGTATACTAATATAAGAAGTCAGTTTCTCTCACTGTCCCTTCTGACTAGAAGGAGAGATATGTGGGTTTTGGGAAGGTGCTGCACAGAGACCACAACAAGAAGTGACAGACAGACAATCTGATAGAGGCATTAGAAATAGCAAGGAAAGTACGGATTTATAGAGACATTTAATGTTGTTGTTTTTTTTTTTTTTTTCCGGAAGCTGTCCTCTATAATTCAGAGGACTTTAGGGGCATCGTTATTGTAGGACAGCACAGTGACATCATTCAGGCTCCTGCACCAATAAGGATGGTGACTATGCTGAGTTATGCACTCTGCGGGATTCCTGGCCACCCATTCTGCTCCCTACCCTTGGTTCGGGGCTGAGGAGGTGGGAACATTCTGCTTAGTAAGTGAAGTCATGAAAATGTTATATTTAGTTTTAAAACATTTTTGCTGAGTTTTCCTTTCCTGTTTTTGCTTATTAATTTTATTAATTAATAACTTATTAATAAAAGTTTATTATTTTTTTTAAAGCTCAGAAACCCCGAGCTGTATGCATCCTTTGTTTATTTGGTTCATTTGCAAACTAGTGAGTTCACCGACCACATGAGATAGATGGGTTGTTATGTCAATGTGTAGATGTCTCAGGGATTTACGTCATTCCTTCAATTGAGTCTTTAAAAATCAAGCACTAGCACATTCTTAACAATACTTGACAAAATTATGCAAATGAAAAATTGCAGTATTCTTCTCTTTTGGGGAGGAAAAAAGGTCTGTAGGCAGACTTCCTTTTTTTCTTTTTAAAGTATTCATCTTTCTTTTTATACTTTCTGAGTTCCTGATATTCTAGACTTATGTGTCTATAGGCACAGTTAAAATCAGGTAGAATTTGCTGGACTATGAAAACGTTTTTGAAAAGAAAGAATAAGAAAAGTGAAAGATAATTGCCAACTGTTTACCAAGAAATATTTTAGCATTACCTTTATTTCCATTAGGCTAAATGAAAATGTCTCTTTCACTAAAAAGATTAAATCAAATGCTTCATTTTAACATGAGTCAGAAAATTATTTTATGTTTGCTTTATATGATAGGACAGTGAAGAAATCATTAAATAAATGTAGGTTAGCCAAATTTTTTTAATCTGGAGAATTATTATTGTACTATAAAGTACTTGGAGAAGCAGGAGTGAGTTTTAAGAGGTATCGACCAATGCGGGTTTGGCTTTTTTATATATATATATACATAACTTAAAGAGGCCAGCCTTCTGCCGGTCTGGGGAACTGAGAAAGCTAGAAAGGCAAGCATATGACAGGGCATGGGGATGGTGTGGAGTGGGGTGGGAACTGCTGTCTTAGACAAGCAGTTTGTGATCTGCTCAAAGACCCCTTTGGGGAAAAGGGAGAAATTTATAGTTACCTAAGTGTGGTTCAAGGCCACAAAAAGGGGGTTAAGAATTCTAAAGAGGACTCTAATATATCATAGAATCATTTGATCCAACCAGATTGGAAGGGAACATAAGGACTCCCTATTTACTCATGCTTTACTTGACTGTCATCTGTACCACTGTGCAGTGTTTAAGGGCCAGTGAATTTGGGGAAAGAGGTGTAAGTTTTGGAGTCCCAACATAGCCAAATGTTATTTTGGCTCAATTATTTGGAAGAAATTATATCCAAAGCTCTGAGATTTTGGTTATAACCTCAGTTAGCCTCAGGTTCCTCTGTTAGCTAGTCATACTCATTTATCCTGGGGATAAAATAGTTAATCTTTATAAGGCCCACTGCATAGTACCTGGCACAGGGTAGGTGTAAATGGTCCCTCTAGAGATTTCATGGAGGTAGAGTTACTTTTTCTCCTTGTAGTCTTCTTTGAATGGAATGGGTACTGTATGAGGGAACAGGCTCTGGAGCCAGGCTCACTAGATATAATCTTAACTTTGCCACTTAGTATTTTAAATTTCCTCATCTACATAATGGGCCTACGAATAAATTAACTTTTTAGAAGTATTGTGAGGATTAAATGTATAGTATATTAAAGTACTCAAAATAACATTTGACACACAGTAAGAGCGCAATAAATAATAGCTACCTTAGGTGCACAGTCCCTTATCCATACTCCAATCTACAAAAATAAGCTCTAAAAAATTAAGTTTTTTTCCCATAAATTTACAACAAATCTGACTGTAACTAGTACAAGGTGATTTTTCATCTTACCTCATATAGTATGGATATTTATGGTTACTATAGAAAATAAGTTCTATGTTTATGGTAATTAAGCATAAGGATGCTATTTCAGATCCATCTCTATTTTTTAAATAATAAATGATATTATGCATGATATTACCTTTTCAAACATATGAATAATTCTGAATTTTGAGATATATTTGGCCTCAATGGTTTCAGGTAACTTATTTTGGGCTTATATTGATGTGGACTTAATAATACCAATTGTATCAAAACAGCATGCAACCTTGAATGTGAGAATGATAGAGGGAGGAGGGCTGGGGGCACAAATGAAATCAGAAAGAAAGATAGATGATAAAGACTGAGATGGTATAATCTAGGAATGTCTAGAGTGTATAATGATAGTGACTAAATGTACAAATTAAAAAAATGTTTTTGCATGAGAAAGAACATAGGAATGTCATTACTGCAGGGTGTGGAAAATAGATAGTAATTAATATCTTAAAATTTTAACTTACGTGTGAGACTAAAGCAAAAAAATGTTTATTTGGTACAAAATTTATATTTTGACTAGTGCATTTCCAAATATAACTTATGTAGACAGCTTAATTGAACACCATAAGTACATGGAACCTTGAGTAAGAAAGACATGAGATTTTGTTGGTTTGTCCACAGCAATGCTCCAATAAATCCCAGAGTGATTTGAACAATGAATAAAAAAGTATTTGCAAAGTCCCTTTGGGTGAATGGTGAGAAAGGGGGAAAATTCAACTTCCCCAAGTTGAATTCTTGATATTCTCACAAGCAGTGGGGACAACCAACGCAATAGGCTGAGCCCCCAATCTTGGGGTTCGTTAATATGAAACTTAACCTCACAAAGGATAGGTCAAACCTACTCAAAATTAGGCCTAAAAGTCACCCCCAAGAGAACCTCTTTCTTTGCTAAGATGTGGCCTCTTTCTCCAGCCAACACAACAAGCAAACTCATTGCCCTCCCCCGTCTATGTGGGACATGACTCCCAGGGGTGTGGACCTTCCTGGCAACATGGGACAGAAATCCTAGAATGAGCATCAAGGGATTGAGACAACCTTCTTGACCAAAAGAGGGAAGAGTGAAATGAGACAAAATAAAGTATTAATGACTGAGAGATTCCAAACAGAGTCGAGAGGCTATCCTGGAGGTTATTCTTACGCATTAAATAGACATCACCTTGTTAGTTAAGACGTAATGGAGAGGCTGGAAGGAACTGCCTGAAAATGTAAAGCTGTGTTCCAGTAGTCATGTCTCTTGAAGATGATTGCGTATTGATATAACTTTCACAATGTGAATGTGTGAATGTGAAAACTTTGTATCTGGTGCTCCTTTTATCTACCTTATCAACAGACAAGTAAAACAAATGGAATAAAAATGAATAATAGGGGAAACAAATGTTAAAACAAATTTAGATTGAAATGCTAGTGATTAATGAAAGGGAGGGTTAACGGGTATGGTACGCATGAATATTTTCCTGTTGTCTTTTTATTTCCTTTTTCTGAATTGATGCAAATGTTCTAAGAAATGATCATGACGATGAATATGCATCTATGTGATGATATTAAGAATTACTGATTATATATGTAGAAAGGAATGATCATAATAAAAAATTATCAATAATAAAAAAAAGAGCATGAATCTTGAATTATTTTTCCAGAAGTGATAATGGATTTATGCTGATAGAATGTTCTTTCCAATATAACAGAACTACCAACTATTCAGGAAAGTCGCCATATGCTGGTAACTCTATGTGATGTATCCCCCTCGTGCTGGTATATTAAGAAGATTCATTCAGTGTGTATCATTATGACTGCTCAAAACTAAAGGGCAAATGATGTATTACATGGGGTTATCTTTACAAAGTAAACAAATCAATCTCACAAGTAATCATATTCACTTGAATGAAACTTATGCCTAAAATATTGGGTTCATGGCTTGTTACTTTGCTTTGCCTGCATGGGCAGCAATGAGGAGCCATTCGATTTTAAAGACGTGTCAAAAATTAGCTATAAATTGATTATGACAAATGCTGACTATCAAGGCAAGGCAACAAAAAATAGGACAAATAACTAAAATGCAATGGACACGTCGTACATCAGAACTAATAAAAAGATAAAAGCCGTTCAGTTTACGAGCTATGCAGATTTCATGATATACCTACATGGTTGTTGTAAATTTGTAAAATATGGTCAGAAATTCTCCTCATCTCTTTAAACACATTTCTTTGGAACATGACATTACTGCTCCTCCTTTCCAACAGGTGGATTCAATTTCTTCATTTCTAGAAGTTGCACTGGTTTTGAGAAATAGATTGTGCTAAAGAGACATTCTGCTATTTCTAGCCTAGGTTTCAAGAGGTCTGCTGCTACTACTTTTGTCCTTGGAATCCCTGGATCATTATCCTTTGAAAAATCCTGGTTCAGCCTTTGAAAATGAAAGACATGTGAGATAATGGCCCAGTTATCCCAGCTGACTGAGCCCCCAGTTAACTTTCCAGGTGAATGCAGCCACATAAAGTGAGACAGGGGAACCTATCAGAAGAACTACCTAGCCAACTAATAAAACTGTGAGCAATAGGGTGGTGCGACGGTGGCTCAGCAGGTAGAATTCTTGCCTGCCATGCCGGAGACCCGAGTTCAATTCCCAGTGTGCTGTCCATGTAAAAAAAAAAAAAAAAAAAAAAAAAGAAAAGCATGAGCAATAATAAATCTTGGTTGTTTGAAGACACTAAGTTATGTTTGTCTTTGTGGGGTAGAGTTTCTTAATACAGCAACAGATCACTGAAATTATGATCATGGATGTTTTATATTATCTGCAATAAATAACCTACTCCAAACGATAGCCTAAGTTCTGCAAAGAATACATTCTACTTGTTTTATGCCCCTTTATCACAGGTAGCAAAACTGACCAATAATATTGCAAATTCAATCCTTCAAAAGAGTGCTTTCAGAGATGTAAGGACTTTCAACTAAGGAGGTCAGCAGATGGCTACCATAAAAGGCATTGGAAACTCTGGTCCTTTAATTATAGGATTTCACTGTGTTAAACTTAGGAATGCTCTATTTTGGATTACATGCCAAGAGAATTTTAAAATGTTTAAACATGTTTGAAAGCATCAGCAAAACTCCTTTCTCCATACCTTAGGCTAAACTCAGTTAAACAGCAATTGAATATATCTCAAGAAGCACTTACTGCCCTGAGGCTTAGACCAGTGTCACTCTGAATGTGGCATTACCCTATACAATCGAGACAGTACACAACACGTCTCAGGCAGTCTTGCTGAATCAACTTAAACATAAATCTGTTTGGCACATAAAAACTGCACTACAGCAGAAAAATGTATGGTGACTGCTTGGGAATGATCAATTTATACACATCAGAAATGCGGCTTCACTGTAATTCCGCCTTCACTTCTGCAAAATGAGAACCGGCAGAGGTTCTTGCGTGAAAGGTCAGGATGGAAGTGCAAGAGATGAGAAGGTACTCTGAGACTGATCAAGACAAGTTATCACATCCAGAAACAGTTCGTGGACATTTATTTTAAAAGTAAGCAATCAATTATACCATTGAAAATAGACCCAATTCTTGGTTTCTTGGCCATTTTTGTCAAGAATTTGCAGTACTTGTAGCTCTCATGAGTTTCTTTCTGGCCTCATGGGTTCTGTTCTTTGGGTAATTGCTTGCTTTGGGTATCCTAGATTTAAATATCTAGCAAAAATTAGAATAATTGTCTCCTTCCACAAATACACATATGGACACACTTTATTTTGCATAAAATTTTAGTTGGGTTCCAAGATACCTGGATTAGGGCTTTCATTTACTTCCCATCTCTCAGTGCATGGGTGTGTTTTTCTACTTATATTTATTCCCCTTTGAGTTAGAATCAAAGGTTAAAGGATTTTTAACAATGCAGCACATATACCTGAAAAATGGAGATTAAATATGGTAAATAAATTGCTATTGAAACAGTAACAGAAAGAATAAAAAGCAAATAAACAGACCTTAAAACATGTAGTTAGAAATAAATAAAACAATTTAGATTGGCTGGTATTTAACATTTTAGATTAGAGATTTTTAAATCTCTAATCTATGCCTAAATCTCAAGACCCCAATACCTTACAGGCTTAACACACACACACACAAAAATTAATGCTTGGGGTATGGATTTAGCCAAATTCTGGTAACCACTTCAGAAACTCGTTTCCCTTTATAAAATCTGTGTCCGCGTTTGCTTCACACCAGTGTCTTCAAGTGACAGCATTTTGTCTTCATTCACTTATATTAGAAAGGGAAATGAATGCTTGCCATTATGAAAGTTTATACATAAAAATAATGCTCCAGATAAAGTGTCTTTTTAAGTTAATAAATATGCATTAGGCATTTTGGCTTTTGCAGAAGTAAAGGAGGAATTAAAGTGAAGCCACACTTCTGATGTGTATAAATTGATCATATTGGTTTTACTGGAAAGTGTGATGTGGGAACTTCTAAAATATTTTCAAGTACAATTTAGAGTCACTTTCCATAAATGTCCTTCAATCTTCAAAAGTTTCCTATAATAGGTACGTAAATTTCATCTGGTGATAGGATAATTTTACTCATTATCTCTATAGCAGGACTATAAATCAAAGTTTCATTATTAGACACAAGGTTGTAGAACATATATTGTACAAACATATAAATAATCTCTTCAGGAAAGGATGTTTACTCAAAATGATATTTTAGGTTGTAGACTTCTTAAAGACAATGCCCACTTATCTTTGCTTCCCCACATGAAATAACATTCAATTCTATGCAAATAAAAAGATTGAGGAAAAATTGACTGACACATGTTATAATAAAGGATATTTTAAAGTACGTGATGTTGAAAAAAATCCCACAAAACTCCTGCACCAAATCTTTGGTAGTGAATATGTAAAGTTCTAAAACAAATATGTTAATTGAATATTAAGTAATGTCTTCAGGAAGAATAAAATCAATACAGTGGCCATAATGTGATAGGAGGTGCTCTCCTTGTATGAAATTTTTTTGTGACAGCCTCAAATGAACCACACAAAGCTCAAATCACGTATGAAGAATTGTAATGTAATGTGATTATTTTTGCACAGGATCACATCATAGCTACTTAGATTTGCCTGAAGTGATATAAAAGGACTTTTTAAAAATAGAGCAAACAATAGAAATAAATGCCTATTCATGTTCAGTTGATCAACTAACAACATGGACATTTCTCAAAACAAATTCTCAAACTCTTTGCCTGGGATTGTCCCTTGCAACATTTCACAAGTCACACAAAAAAAGTATCAAACCTGGTTAGAAATACTCCTCTAATAACAACCTATGTTATATTATAACAGAATTCCATTAGTCATTGTGATTAGGGTGTGAGGCATTTTGAACTGGTATTGAGAGACAGGACTCTGGAAATTTTGGTAGGAGCTGAAGATAATTTATGGAAAGATTTTAAAACACGTGGAATGCTGGCTCCTTATTCTTTTCAATAAGTTGATGAGGTGAAACTAAATTGGCAATCATAATTAAGATCAAAAGAGCATCGAAGAGCTTAGGCGTATAGAGTAGGTAAGTAAAAGAAGAAGGAAGGAAATAATCTCTGGATGGCAAGCAAACAGAACAGTGACAGTCTAAGGGGGGAAATCAATGAGACAGCACTGGATCATTCTGCTTCATTGATTTTTACTATGCATCGAAATGTTTTCCTTTATTTACTTCCTATTTCTCTTGAGAGTGAGAAAGCCTCACTGTGGAACCTTCCTTGGAGTCTGTTAGGGGAAATGCAAGCTCTGGAGCCTCCCTTATGCTTGCATTATACCGTCCTTTACTGCATGAATTCAGAGACACTTCCACTGTTTCAAATTATGCTGCAGGAACTGTCAAACTGTTCCCACAAGCTCCCTGTGCTAGGCAGAAAAATGACACCCCAAATATGTCTATTTTTCCTAATCCCTGGAACAAATGTATATGATGGGTGGCATGGCAAAGGGAAATTAGCACTTCAGATATAATTAAGTTTGCTAACCAGCTGAGTTTAAAATAAGGAGATTATTCTGGACAAAATGTAAGCATAAGGGTCCTTGAAATGGAAGTTGGAGGCAGAAGAAGAGTCAGGGAAAGTTTGAAGTGATATGAGATATGAGAAAGACAGCTTCAACTGGTCATTGCTGGCTTTTAAGATGGAGGGATGCCTTGAGCCAAAGTGGCCTCTAGAAGCTGGAAAAGACAAGAAACCAGATTGTCCCTGAGAGTCTCCAGAAAGGAATACGGCTTGCTGACACCTGATTTTACCCCCATAAGACCTATATCAGACTTCTGACTTAAAGAACTGCAAGAATAAATCTGTGTGGTTTTAATACAATAAAGTTTCCTTCATTTGCAGCAGCAGAAGTTGAAACTTAGTGTATCCTGCCACCACGTCTCTGACCACAGTAAGGGGCAACATAGAATTTTAAATCCAGATTTCATCCATTAAATGAAACAGAATTGAAAAACTGAATTTCATTTTCTGTTGAGTCATTTTTACCCTATTTTTGAATATCTACTTGAGAATTTTCATTTTACACTGGGAAAATTTCACTTCATCCTAGTATCTTATTGTCCAAGTTATTCCTGTATGATCAATCAACAAAGTTCAATTTCCTTTTTGTCCAGGAAAATACTAACAATTCACTTTTCTGGATGGTAACACCTTCCTTCTTGATTCCTCAATGATAACTGCTTCTGTAATTGCTATCAGAGGCACTGCTTTAAGCCATTTTTTCTTGGAGTAGTCTGATTCCCAAGAAAAGAAAAGAAAGGAAAAGGAAGGGAAAGAACACAGCATAATATCTGAGAAGTACAGTCAGGGACAAAGCACAACTCTAAGGAATGCTTTATAAGAGGTGTGTGCTTTTTTTTTTTTTTTTTTTTTTTTTTTACTTCCTGATGTTTATTACTTGTTTGTGACCTTTTTTTTCTTTAGCTTACTTCCTTTCGAGTGATTAGCAGGGAAGTACCTCTAAAAAAAAGTGGCTTTTCTAAGACCAGTAACTTCAATAAATTACAGTATAAATTCTGAATGCTTTATTTTAGCTAAAGGCTCTTAGAGATCTCAATCCTTCCAATGTCTTAATCTTTATTTCGTTCTACCTTACATGTTCACATTTGCCACTTCAACTAACCTAATGTAGTTATTTCTAGAAAGCCTCATGCTGTTCCATTTCAAGATATCAATATATTGTTTCTTCCTCTATTCCTTTCCTTGCCATCTACATATCTCCTTCAAAATCCAGATCCAGGGTCTCTCCTTTGAGATGACTTCTGGCCAGACTGTCTTATTTTGATTCTTCTTTGCTTCTACAGTGTTCATCCCAAATCTATCTCTATCATAGCTGTTAAGATATTGCCCCGAAATTAGAAATCCACTCATCAGAATTTTCCTGTGTACTATAACTCCCTAGACAGGATGCATCAATTACTTACCTGTGTACTCAGGATTTTAGCACTGTGCTGGCCACCTATTCAGTAAGTGCCTCTTGGATGGGTGAATGAATAACATGGCAGTCAGACAGGTGGCATATCATCCCTGCTGATTATGTCTAACATCATGATGGCCACAGAGAGAAGGATTATAAAGCCATCTTAATCATAACACAATATCCTTGGTCAAGCTGAAACAGTGAGATGATCTTGGTCTGGTAGGTTGGTATATGCCAGGCTGAATGAACTTCTCCACAGCTCATTCTCCTTACCCTTCTGCAGAGCTTGCCCTATAATCTCTCTTGTTAAGATTTACTTTCTAACAAAACTATCTAACTGGTTGTAACAATACATGGATGTACATAATAGCACAAAATGCAATCCTCATACTCAGCCTGGGGGGATCAGTGGAGGCAGTCATGGGTGCAGAGACCTACTTTCTATATCCCAGAGATTCTCATAGGAAAATCCTCTACTTAGTTCTCATATGTGTATAGAAATGAATACAAAAGTCAAGCTTCTTTGCTTATGGAGATGGTAGCTATTTTATGATGGTAGTAAATGACTATTTTATGACTAAAATGATTATTTCACGACTAAAATGATGGTAGTCATTTTAGTTTTGTCAGGGTCTCTGGTTGGGAATTATACACGTCTTTTACAAATCAGTTGGGGGAAATAAATTCATTATTGATTTATAAACAGCTTGTTCCACAGACAAATGTTTTAAAAACATGTATTCATGAAGGAAATTGAAAGGCATACTACAAAAAAAAAAAAAAAAAAAAGAAAGATGCACAGCTGAAGGCTGTCTTCTACCATTCTTGCAATTTGGGCTTACTTTAATAAGAACTATTGCACTATATATGTCAATTTATGTTAGTTGGAAAACTTTATTTGCTTCTTGATAGCTGCAGGATGGCTATATTTTAAATGGGTAGGATTCTGGGCAGCTTAAAGGTTTAAATTAAGAATTTTCAAACTGAAGTTCATGACCCATTAATTGTTAGTGGTTAATGCATCATAAGTGGATTTATCTCAAATTCACATTGTTTTGTGAAGATTTTGTTTTAGTTTTTTATATGTGTGTATATACATTCTTTGCATGTATAATAATGATTTTCTTACTATATAAAATGATTTTCTTTCTGAGAGTCACTCTGAAAAACATTGACAGTTTCTGAAAATTGAATCCTATCATGTGGAAAACTAAATATTCTTGGCTGTTTCTGAGTAAACTATATATTACATGACATTTAATACACCCTAATAATATTTTAATATGCACACAATGTCACCTGAATTTTAAATTGTACCTTTAGCTATCATTTCAAATCGTACTTCAGAGACTAAAGTTTTATCCTTTTTTAACATGGAATTCAGATAACTCAAAAATAAGTTAGTCATACCTTCAATAACCACTTCAGGAAGTCTACTGGAAATACAGTTTCTTACCTTGAGATATTCTGAATTTTCAATTAATTCCCTGGATTTCAATACCCTAGAACTACATTTAATTGTCATGAGCCTTCTCATAATCCATGTGAAACTTCTGGCAGTCTTCGATAAATTTCAATCAGCAAAATGGAAACAGACTGTTTTTAAAATGATGACAATGTGACTTCGTAAAGTCACATAGACATTCAGTACAGGACACATTTAAGGTGTCTCATTGTACTGCTGTTCTAATGATTAAGTATTTATCTGTCACAATGTCAAATTACATACATTTAGGCTTTCCCTTTAGTAAAACGTAACTGCATTTAACTAACTCATAGTGTGAAAAATCCAGGAGTGCAATTAGAATGTCATCTCTCCCACAGATGACTTAAGAAAAGCATGAATCAGAGCCTAACAGTCAACATAATTTCATAGATAATCGTGGCAAAATTATGGTACTGTAACAACTTGCAGGGAGTACAGTGAGACTAGCAGACAGTGACGATCAACTATTCATTCCCACCATCTGCCATGCATGCTCTTTATTTAAGTCTTTTTATGCCAGTGCTTTCAGCTTTGACTTTGCCAGCAGTGGGCATCGTATAGGAAAATGGGTTTCATGGTGTAAACAGATTTTCCCATGTGTTCAATGAATAAGCTTCACCAGCTATTCTGCACTTGCAGGCAGAGAAGACCGGCTGGAGGGAATTCATTTTAGCAAAGCTTTGTGGATTGGCCAGTGTATTGAAAAATTCAAATGAATCAATTCTATAAGAAACAAAAAATAAACAAAACTACAAGCATTGTAACAATGTAAACAAACACAAAGTGTATGCTTTGGGAATTTTCATTTAAATGGCATACTTAAAATATATGGGACTTTATTAACCATGGATTGTGTGCTTGCGAACTTGTCAGCCTTCTTTATTCTACAAATAAACTAGGGATTAATGGAATTGAAGACTTGCCATGGCAGGACATAGGAACTCAGTGGAAATTCCAATATGATGAGAAAATAAGAAATTAATTTTATTGCCTGAAACTGACAAGAAGGTTCCAGGTTCAGGAAGGATATGTCCCACTGTTGTGGCAATATAAGCTTCAAAGTTATATCCTTTCACTCACTCAAGAAATACTGATATGTCAGGCACTACTCTAAGATTTTTGTGTATATTAACTCATTCATTTTTCATGGTAACCCTGTGTGACAGATAGTACAGAACCCCCATTTTAGAGATGGGAAAACTAAGGCACAGAGAAATTCAGAAAATTACCTGAGGGTTTGCAGCTAGAAGGTGGTAGAATTAGGTTACAAACCCAGGTAATCTGATTTCAGAGCTATTCTTTTACCACCATACTATGGTACATATCAATCATTTTATATATATATCATTGTACTACAGACTCATGTTTTAAGTTTGACAAAAAGATCCATCTTTGTCTAAGCTGAACAAAGCAGAAAAACATGTACCTTTATATAGAAGAACGCTAGAAAAAAGCAAGTGTCCCTGGATGTCATAATACAGTGGTAACTGCCGAAATAAGGGGTACGTGTTTAGCTTGGAAAACTAGAAAGGTGAAAAGTCGAGAAGTCTGGGCAGGAGGAAGGTCGGCGGCAGGAATGACACTGGGACATATCTTTGGTGTATGACTGTCTTTCCTTGGGTTTTCTCTCACAGGGGTCCCTCAGGTGTTCCTTGAATGGGTACACAATTTTCTAACCAATTTAAAGAAACTAAATTGCTTTGTACATAAATAGCCTCAAACTTCTACTATTATTAAAGCCATATTCAGCATGAAAAAAGTATCACCGTAACAGGATAGGTTTATTTTTAATTCCACATGGCAGGAAGATGCTTCAATTATGAGGTTTTGGATCACTGTCAATCCGCAGACTTTGGAAACCAGAATAGGCTAGGCGGAACATCTGAAAGGAGATTCCGAACCACTCCTCGGAGAACTGAATGGGAGAAGTGGAAATAACTGCTTTCCGAACAGAAAGAAGGAACCTGATTTGGATGGTTATTTCTGGCAAAGTATAAAAGAGATTATGCAGGACATTGATCACTACTGGGTTGGTTCAACTGGGGAGAAAAGACTGTCTATACTGATTTATTAAAACAAAATGAACACAAACTAATATTTGGGCTCGATTTATTCCACTTGATTCTCTATATTAATCAAGTGATTGAATAAGATCCAAATTTTCATTGAAACCCATGAAGTTGAGATATAAGCTGCAGGAATGGGGAAAAGTTATGAACATAAAAGCATGAGATGGGGTGCTTTCAAGTACAATTATATATCTAGTACATTTCATAGCCATATCTTGGAGCACAAGAACCAGGAAATCATGCATTGCATTAATTTTTTCTTAAAATTCCTAGTCACTAAAGAGGATCCATGAATCAGAGTGGTTTAAAGATGGGATTTGAGGAAGGGAATTCTGATTTGAATTCACATTCTGCCATTTACCAGCAATGTAACATTGAGAAAGTTACTTAACTCTAAGTCTATCTCATTGGGTTATTCTGAGGATTAAATGAGAAAATGCATATTAGCAAAATGACCAACAAACAGAAGTGTAAATATATTTTTTCTGTTCTTATTGCTAGTATCACTTTAGTAATCTATGTATCCTTCTCCTCCGTATATTTTAATGGTAGAAATTGGTTTTCAAATGTTGAAAATTATTTTATTTTACTCACTGTCTTTCATCTTGGCGCAAATCAAAGGGGTCAAAACATTAAATTTTTAGTATATGTGCCAATTGACTACAGGAAAACAATAGTTTTATATGTAACTGATTACAGATTTATATCGTTTTATAAATGATAGTGCCAAATGCATTTATTTTATATAAAGCCCCAGAATAGTAGATGAAAAAGGGTCACCTTTTAATGTTAAATTAATAAATGTTAAAAATGTATATTACAAGAAGCTTAGTAGAAGAAATGTAAACTAATTTAAATTCAAAGATTATGTATACATAAATTAATGATTTTTCTGACAGCATTGTATTTTATAATTACTAGCTGCTAAAAGTTAACTGAGACTTAATCTATTGTGACTTCCAGGTATGTAATAACAGAGGCTATAAATAATAATTAGTACTCCGTCATCTACTTAACTAGGTATAATCTCTCATTTTCCCCAAAGAAACAATTTTTACATAATTACTATTTTGCACATTTTAAAAGTCACATTTTTTTTTTGCCGCCTAAATCCAAGTTCTTTTTTGTTTTTCTTTTGGGGCATGAAGAGATGGTAAAATTGAAACATTTTAAGAGAATATGCACCTTCAATCTAGTATAATCTATAACTTTTCACTGTCAAGTATATCAGTATTTAAAAAAAGAATTAAATCTAAAGAACAGATAAGAAAGTTTAAAAGATATAGAATCCCACTTAGTGTGTATTAAGTTACCTTCAAAAGAGGGAAAAGAAGTTAAGAAACAGGTTCCTGCTTTGCATGTTAATTAGCTTAAATAATGCAGAGCTTAAGTGCAAAAGCAAGAGAATTTGAAAGGGAAAACAAATATCTTGAGACAACTTGTCTTTTAAACTAACTGTCAAGGAGAACTTGCCTCTCTGAATAAAAGGTAGCAGTGACTTAAGGGATTCATTTATCCTTTAAGCTGTATTAAGAAGTGTCATTTAACTATTAAAGATGTCCAGTCAAAATGAGGACTAATTAACTGCCGATGATATGCCTATATGGCTTCCAAAAAGCACACAGGGATTTGGCATGATTAAATATATTTAGAATTGCAGTCAGGTTCAGGATTCAGAATAAGATGATCTGAGAACTATGAATGGTTATACATTATTCATGAATTTGGGTAAAACAGTAAAATAAAATATGCTGCTGACGATGTGTCCAGATAGTTAATGCTAAATATCTCAAAACAGTGAGCATAGACCTGTCTTTGCTTCTTTGAGTAAAATACTTCTCACTGAATAATGATTCAAATATAATAATGATCATAACTGAATATTTAACACCAAGGCCACTGACCAACAAGGAGAAGCACCATGAATTCTTTCCTGCTAAGCAAGATAGAATTAAATCTGCTATCTGTAGTTATTTTGTTTAACTAAAAGGATCCACATAGTTTTCTACTCAGTGGAACTACTTCGGGATGAATCACCAAGATAGCATTTTTATGTAAAATTAGATTATTTTAAATGAAATTGTATACGAGACAAATTTTCCCCAAATTCTTCATGGTAGTCATAAACTGGTCAATGTTGTTCCCATTTGAAGTGTGGAGGGTGCTTGGCTATTTGTACGGACAGCTATCAACAACACAAATTCTCAATTAGTAATCAAATTTCCTGACTGTATTTGAAAAGATACAGAGATATATAAAATAATTCAGAAACAAAATATCTCAGTTGATCATATATAAACAGAATATTATACCGCTGCTTACTAAAAACATAAGATATCAGTATTGAATAAATAAATTTTTTCTTAAATGGTTCTCTTGAAGTTTTAGGCATTCATTTATCAATAACTTCCAATCTGTTGATTTATAGTGAAGGAAGCAAGCCACAGTCAATATTTTCCTCCCATTTTTTCTGCCTTCCTAATAGTTTTATTCTACAAAACTAAGTTTAAAAATGCTAATTCAAAAATGCAACCTCATCTCACCAAGGTTTTTCATAAATGGATATTTTCTTGAATCAGGCTAAATTTGGTTGAAATGTAATTTTCCCTCTTGAAACACTTAGACATGAAAATGAGAGCAATAGGCAAAGGACATCATGCCCAAAGAAATCTCTTTGTGTTACCATGGGCCAGTGACCAGTGATCATGTGTTAATTATACTCAGCACAAAAACATTCATGGAAATTAAACAACCAAGCTGTCATTATAAATTGGATATATTCACCCATGTAAAGTGGTAAGGATAGCTTTGGGCAGGAACACTGTAAGTGTAAGCTATCATTGTGACAATCATAATTGGATATTAAATAGCTGGCATTTAAAAAAATGGGCATCATTTTTATTCTGAATGAATAAAAGAAGAGGGCAAGTGTTGTAACCATATCCCAGAGGGTTTTAAAAAAGAAACGGGAGCTTAGAGATTGATCTCAAAAAACAAATCTCGAGAGTGAAAGAGGTAAAAAGAGTTTGACTGAGTTGAGACCCTGGAGTAGACAGACCTGCATTCTACTCTCTATCACTCATTGTATGGGCTTGTGCAAGTAAATTAAACTGCTAAACCACTGTCTCTCTACTCAGTTGTAAGGAAATTGTGGGGAATAAATAAGATTCTTCAAAGTTCCTACATAGATGTACAGAAGAAATTCTCAATGCATATATGTTGACGAAAGGAAAGCAGACAAGCAGGTAACTTGGTTCTTAATTTATTACCTACAGTTTCCATTATAGCTGACTGGTTTTCAGTGAACATACGAGAGACACAACTTAAATAGAATGGCAAAAGAAAGCACCAAAAGCAAGAAAAAAAATGATAGGCAAGCTAAGGAAGAAAAGATGGAATTGAAAGAAGAAATGTGAAAACTTAAGAAAGGAAGGAAGGGGAACAAAAGATGGTAGAAAAGGAATAAAGGATGGGAAGAAAAGTATGAAGAAGGTGAGGAAAAAGGAAATGGAAGGAAAAAAAATGAGACAAAACAAAGTAGAGAAAGATAATGAGTCTCTCAATTGGATATATGACCTGTGGAAGAATTTATATTTGCCATTAATTTTATAGAGGTTTTGGCTCTGCTTTAAAGTATAAGGTGTGGATTAATTATAAATATTGGCTCTCAATGGTTACAGACTTATGACTGATTAATCTAGGTAGGTTCCTAATTTAGAAGCTATGTTAGAGCCAGTAGCTTCTTTCTTTTTATGTTCGTGGGTGAGCTGCAATATAAAGGCTAAAACATAATAAAAAATGATTCCACAGGATATTAGCACATTAGTATGAAAAATAAGAGAGAATGAGTGAGTCGATTCATCATATCCTATCAGGAAGAAAGAAAAGATATAAAAGCCTATGAAATGAATCTAAAGCTAGAACATGGTAGAAAAGTTAATGAAAAACTAAGGACCCAGCAAGAAACAGAAAACTGCAGTAAGTGGAAAAATGTAGATCAATGACACAGGACACTTGAAATTTTCTACTATCTACCCCTAATTTCAAAAAATTTACCGAACTCTGGAGGCTGAAAAAGAGGCACCAGCTAACAAGGGCTGACAGTTAAATATATATTGAGGGCATTGAGTTTTTCTTTTTTTGTCTTTAACAAAAAATGATTCTGGTGTATACAAATCTAAACATAGACTTTTGTTGATTTTTTAACTAGTTGATTTTTTAATTCTTTTACTTTTTTAAGGAATATATACTTTAAGCTCTTTATAATTTTAGTGTTTCAAGCATTTTAAATAAATATCACTATCTGAGATAGGTCAGAAGATCCTCATTTGGTTTCTCTTTATCTTTAGCTCTTGCCATTCATCTGCACAGTCAGCACCCAAATTATGGCTTTAAATTGAGGGCAGAATATCCAAAAACAGATTTAAAATTAGACACTACTCAGGTTGACATCCTGTTCTTGTCTGTTTTTTAAGGCATTGCTTACAGTAAACACGTTTCAACTAAAACTCTTTCTAATTTGGAAACATGATGGATCAGCTTCCCAGGAAATAGAGACTTCCAAATGACTTGGGTAAATACAACCGCATATTTTAGGACAACATTAAAATGTTAGTTGAGACTAGTTCTAAAAGAACACCTAACGGCCTAAAATTAGTAGAAGATTTAGGGTGTTGCGAGTGGCTGACGAAGTAAATCTGTGTGCCAAACTGACAGGAGAACTTTCGTCATAATTCCTTACACAGTTTAGCTATTTTTCTTGCGATGCTAAACATGGTTTTAAGAGAGAGTGATGGGTTCTTATAAGCCATTGAGGAGTCATCTTACTTAAATGCAGAGTTTTCACCCACTGATTGATTCAACGAATATTTACTATGTATTTCCCACCATGGGACTGTGGAGGTAACGTCACTAAAATAAAACATCGCTCCTGTCTTTAAGAAACAGAATCGAAGGGGAAATAAGTTAGGTACATAATTAACTTCAGTCTATGTAAAAGAAGCCCTGACTTTCATAAGAATAGTAGAACAAATTATCTGAAATGTTCAACGAAGAATACAAAGGAATAAAACTTAGCTTTTGCCATTGGGCTTCTTACTAGGAATGGCACTGCTGTTCTGCCTACCATCTCTGTCACACTCTGTCGTTATTCTTCTTTCCCAAACACTTTCCACCAGAAGCTGACCTCGGCTTCACAGTCCTTTCCAAACAAAGTACGACCTCAGGCTGCCATTACCGAGTACTGGATACAGAGGGGATTTTTTTACTTGTAAATTTCAGCCAATTATATCCATACATCATTCTACTTTATACGTATGCCAGGAACATATAAAGCCTCATCCAGACTATAAGATCGGTGTTTTTAGCAACATTATAGTCATGCTAACATACTCACAGAGGGGGAAAAAAAAATGTTGGTTAGATAAACGTTCTGCCCAGAAAATTGTTTGGCATATTGTCGCTAAATGATGAATACTTGTGAAATAAATGGGTTAATGAATAATAAAATATTAACCATATCCCAGCATTATAATACTTCTTACTGTTCTATCAAATGCTTCACACAAGTGCTACATGAGCAAAGGCTCAGTGTGTTTAATGGAACTAGCGTAAATATACAGCTCTAAAATAGAGCGTTCATCTTAGACTGAGTTGGAACCTAAGGCCGCATGTGAGAGTTTAGCTCAGATAATTAGGTTTACCAATGCTTTGCTCAAGACAGATTCCAAAGGGTCTTTAAATTCTCAAACACAATCTGGTATATGTTATATAACATTCACAATTTATCAATCAGAATGCCATAAAATTTAAGGTTGCTGTTGGGGCTCACAGTCACCTTGGCTTACAGATTCTACAATTGCACTGATGCTTCCTCTCACAGTCTCCACAACTCTACTGGATTGGAACTATACTGCAAAACAAGAGTAAGGAGCAAGACTTTTCAAGGGATAAAAAAGCCACCATGACTTGTGTGGAGTCTCTAAAGAAGCCCTATAAACCACTCGTGCAAATTCTGATGACAACACCACTGAACACATCACATAATTGGTCAAGACACTAACTTTGCCTGCCTGAATCCCAACATATTAAGTGATAAAAGTATATCATAGCTAAATCTTTTAATGTATGTTGGGAGGCATTCATGGTAGAAGTTTCTACAAAACACAAAATGCTCATAAAAACAGCATTATGGTAACTGCCTATACAATCAGAAAAAGTCTTGAACAGTGTTTATGGGATTTTTTTAATAGCCAAATCCACTTGTGATAAACCAAAGATGCCTCATGCTTTTTCTGAGAATTCCTGTTGTAAGGGTGTCAGCGTCAATAATGATGTCTGCAGGGAGGGAAGAAAACAGAGGCACTTTAAGATATTTTCAGCACAAGACAGCCTTTTCCAGTGCCAGAGGCACCTATTTCAGAGGCTTTAGAATTCTTAGTAGCAGTTCTCTCCCTTCACTGACCAGAATGGGTTTTCTAGAAATCTCTTTAATCTGCATAGAGAGTTTTGTATATTCCATAGCTACCAAGAATGAGAGAGTGAAGTGTTGTCATTTTTATTTTTTTCTACATGATTTGTAAGTAATATTATTTGGGGGGGAAAGAAAGAGAGAAAGCATTAAACCATACCTAAGGCATTTGGATACAATGGAGGTTTTCTTATTCATTTAGGAAGAGAAAGAATAAATGTGAATTCAACAGTGATAAGAGACTGAATTCTCTGAGCTGGCAGAATGTATATTTTAAACTGATTTTTTGTTGTGTGAGATCCAATTACTTTTGTTAAACTGCTTTAAAATTCAGTATCACTTTCTCCTTTTCCATGGTTATTAGAAGGAACGAAAGCCCAGGATATGTATTTTTCAGGAATTATTTTCCTGGTTATAATGTTAAGTCATAATAAAGAATTCATTGGACTATACTGATATTGTTACTAAGAATAAAATTTAAGAAAATAAAAGTCCTTAAATTGTCCATACTACTGAAGAAAACAGATGAAGCAATACATGGATATGAGAAACTTTTAAAACTAAAATACACCAGATAATCATGCTTACTATAGAAATTAAGGTTTTAGATGAAAATAAATTGAACAATTCATACTAAATAGCTGCGCATATTTCACAATAAAATTATGAAGTTATGTCAATCATCTTACAAAACTGCTGCTTCATTTTCAATTGACTATCTCAGAGAGAATAAAAAATATCCTTAATAATAATTTAGTCAAAATTCAGAAGATTGATAATAACCCTTAGTACACTTTAAAAAATCATTAGGTACAAAAAAATCATCAAAATATAATACTTTTTCATAGGCTTTCATGTCTTCTTTGTTCAAAGTGTGCAATTCTATTAAATTCAAGCTAAACATGACAACTTAATTCGCAATGCGCTATTTATTTTGTACTGTATTATACTGTGGATGTTGTTTCTTCAGTTTGTAGATTTTCAGTCAGTGAAAGTGGGGGAGAGAAGGAAAGAGGTCAGAACTAACAGCAAAACTGAATCAGTGAGTCCCATGCCAATGAAGTAATGAAAACCCGCACTGTTCCTCAGTGGCAATAATGAATATAAATAGACAAAGGACGTTGAATAGCTACTGGGAGAAAAAGAATGAAGCATCCATTTCAAGAAAGAACCCTTTTCTGCCATCACAGATAGCTTTGTGGACTGGCTAAATTAGGATGCCCTATAGCAATTTCATGGTTTAAGGAAAATCTTTGAAAGATAGCCCTCACATATTTTTATTTAAGGGATCTTACTCAATGATAGAAATTTTGCTGGTTGTATTAATTTTACATGCCCAAGTTTCTCTTTCCTTCCTCTTGCAGTCATGTCTGTGTGTGTGTGCACAAGTGTGTGAGTTTGCACGTCTGTACGTGTGTGTGATATGGCTGATATCAAGATGACTGATAAAATAGATCTGATTAACTTTATGATTGATTATGCAATTTCATGGAAGGCCTATAAACAAGTGTGAAAACCAATTTTATGCTAAAAGAAAACAGGAGAATTTTGAGTATGGATTCTGGGTGATATTTTACCTAGGAGGCAGTATTTCAATAGTTTCTTGGTATTTTCAATAATTCCAATATACTAATTTATTATTCTTCCAAAGAAGCCACTGGACGAGTTGCAATTATTCATCAATTAAATGTCAGAAGTGGGATGTTTGTTACATGTAAGTAATCATGCATTAATAAGATATATAATTAGATTAAGTTGATTTCTATTGCCTACAAAAAATTTTAATTGAAAAATCAAAAGTGGAATAAGATGGAAACCACTTCAGTGACAGGCTTAAATACTAAAATGCTTAACTTCTAACTTTTTAGAATGGTAAATCAATGAAGTAAAAACAGATTATATGTATAGCTGATTATTACTGAGTTATTCTGTGATTTTGCAGAATTTTTCATATCTGTCTGTCCAAAACTCAATAGATAAAATGCCTTTTTCTATTTCTGAAAACATTTTAAAGATGATTCTTTAAACTTGACAGATCAAAGTAAGTGTAAAATTGTATTTATTTAAGCGTTTGGGTTTGCTTTTGCAGTGTTATACTATAATTAGGAATTTACAGGATAAGCCATATAAAATGCTTAATTTTTAGATTACATGTATCACAAAAATGTAAAAATGGAAGTCTATTTATATAGAAGAGAAAGGAACAATATGTAACAGATGCTGGCTGAGGAGCTATTCTGGTTAAGCAAAGGTTTTAAGATATAATACTTAAGTATCACTTTAAAATATAACAAAATATATTTATTACTACAAGTATCCTATGGTTGTCTCCCAAGAGGAAAGTCAAATGAAAATTTCTTTCAACTTGCCCCTTGACTTTCTTGATGTGGGATGTGATTTACTCAATTCCTAAATATATACAGGAATAGATACACAAATGTATAGGAATTAGGTATAAATATATACACATATCAAACAATCTGCACAAAACATGGAATTAATAGAGTTTATTTATTTTATAAATATTATGAACCATGTGCTAATGAAATATTGGACAAAAAGACAATCATAATTTGAACAAAATTTTGATTTATGGCAACTCAAAATTTTCCAGTAAACATTTTCTAAATACTAAATTGACCTACAAAGATCAATTTTCCTATTGAATAGCAATATTGGCTTGTAATGCTAGACCTGCCTATTTTAAAAAAATAACAGTAAGAATTAAAAGGAGCATAACGGAAGACATGTAAAAATGAATCAGCTTTCATCTAAACAGGACATCGTTAACTAAAATTCATGTGGTGTTCAGAATAGCAGTCTTAAACCGTAAATCTGATTATTGTCTCAAATTGCATAATTGCCTCCTCTCTACTAAATATTCTATGCTCTTTTCAAAAGGATGGATAGAGGGACTAATTTTCTATGTTTATGCAAATCCTGCCTAGAAAGAACACTATCAGTAAATAGTCATAGGTCAGTTTATTTCTAGAAAATATACCAGGTGCCTGCATTGTCAAATACCTGCATTACAATTCTATTCCAATTGTTGTTTTTAATTAGGCTCCTCTCAATAGGAAACAATCCCACAGAGAACTGAAACTATTTATTTCAAATACTATAAACAACACAGAGGTTCTGCTTCATTGAATGAGATTCTTTTTCATCCTGAGAGCTCATAGTATGTTACACCAATCAAACCTACAGTATTGATATGAGATAGACATTCACTTTAAAATGTTTTACATCATGAAAGACCTTAAGTAGAGATTCAAATGCTTTTATTCTTGATATTAGTTGCTAACTATTATATTTTACATTAATAGCTTTTGTAGACATAGACATTATTTGTACAAATCAATTATGCCAGTCATACCTCCACTGATTATTAGGTTCCAAGGAAGGCATTTACATAAGACACAGCTCTCCAAATAAAACTTCAGGGCTGTGAATAACCAGTGTTTAGAATAATGAAATGCCTACAAGATTCCCCTACCACATAAGTCAGCTAATCAGCTTATCCAGTTTCTATTGCTGCTGGCTGGTTAGTATACAAAAAGGCAACCAAACAGGATTTAGAGAAACTTTTTAAGAAAAAGAACTATCTCAGTTAACAAGCATCTGTCTCCATGCTGAACTTCTAGAATGTACACAACAGCAGTATTTACAGAAGGTTTATCATGTGCCAGGTCACTGTTCTAAGTGTTTAATTATTTATCCATTTAGTTCTCATTACTATATATCCCAAATTACTATTTGGGGTCACTATTTGTCCAAATCACTGAGTTAGTCTGAGCCTGGATTTGTACTATCTTAAGATTCCATGGCATAATACTAGAAGAGTCAAGATGAAGTCAATAGTTAGAACATATAAAATTATAGAATATATGAAAACTAGAATCCATTGCAGGTATAATTTGGCATTATTTTGAGTTAATTTCTACAAGGCAGGTTAAGGTTTGTAAGTCCTTTATTTCCCTTCTCTGTCTTACTGTGCTCACAACCCAGAAATACTGTGCCTCTGAATATTGTGGTTGGTTGTTTTTTTTATTTTGTTTTATCGTGGGTGGAGACTATGTCTACACATGAAAACTTAGGACAAATGTCCATCTTATTTAATACAGTAAATTACTGAAAATATTGAAGTTTTGCTTAAATCTTATTCAGCAAAGTACAAAATATGCTTTAGACCACATGTAAGGTATCTTGAGAATAATTTATTTACCATTTAGGATAACTTAGTTTTCTGGAATAAACCAAATCACATATTTTAGTATTGGATCTTTCTGAAATCACAAATATATTGAAATTGAACATAAACCACAGTAGATCTAAAGGGGATTTTATGACATCTGAAATGTGAAATGGCTTCTTAATTAGAATTCTGTTAATAAATACAGACCTGATTTCAATACTAACTTTCAACCAAATGTCATGATAAAATTTACTCTATTAATATAAATTTGACCCTTGGATAACTTAAAGTATGCTCAGAAATTTGTTCTCTGAAATCCAAATCCATGAACTATTTGGTTGAAATACTTAATTTCCTTCAACAAAAAAATTTTTTGTGATATATAAGATGACACACTGGCTTTAAATGTTTTAGTTTAGCAAAAATCCTCATTTTATATCTAATGGAACTTCTAGTCTTTCAGTTTCCATAATTGAACGAATAAAACTTTTGCATACGCTTTTCAAGAAAAGATTGCTAAGCATTAAGGTTTCCAGAAAGTCATTAACATAATCTAAAACTGGTAAGGAGCCATTTGATTGGCTGTTTCTTCTCTTTCCACTTATCAGCCTAAGTCAAATAAACATATTTTATGCTCTATGTTTCTTCATAAATTTGCTCCAGGCATGGGGAATTTCAATGAGAGTAGAGAGTCACTAATTGAACTTGATCTTAGTCACACATAAGCATTTGCATCAATCTTTCTGGTAGGAAAATATTAAATAATCAATAGCTGATGACTGGTTTCATAAGTGGGGGTGTGCATGGGGAGGCAATGTATTGTGGATGCCAAGAGTATCGCTTGGACTCAGAGTGTCTGTGAGTCATAATGGTGTAGCTCTACCAATAAAATATGTGGCCTTGAAAAAATTGTAATACTTTTTGTCTCAGTTTCTCAGCCACAAACTGGGCTAAAAATAGCATATACCTCCCAGAGTTGCCGTGAGTATTATATGAAATAAATAATATATGGAAAGAATTTACAATAGACCTAGGTAGCCAGGGAGGCTGTAATTATTCAATAAATGCTATTCTTATGGTGATTGGTCTATGTTTCTTAAATCAGAGCTGACTTTGAGACTTGCTTTGACCCATAGAATGCAACCTTTAAAACCTTTTTGTGTTCTTGCCTTTGCTCTTTAATTTCTGCTATGCCATGAGAAGAAGCCTGAGCTAGCCTGCTGGGGCAGAGTTGCCCTGCTGTCCTAGCAGCAGACAGCTGAAAGAGTCCGGTCAAGGTCAGCAAAGCGAGTCCCAGACAACATAGTGGCTCACAGATCCAGACAACATAGTGGATTACAGATTCAGAGCGAACACCAGAACAGCTCCCCAAGGATGAAATCAGAAGAAACACCCAATTGACTTTCAGATTTATGTGCCAAAAAATGCGTACTCTCTTAAACCATTGAGTCTTGGGGTGGTCTGCTGCACAACAATAGCTAAATGACACAGTCTTCTCCCTTCTCTGCATAGTTTATTCTTTGTCATTACCTGCCTAATGTATATAATGCAAAATGTATCATTGTGAGAAGAATGAATCAATCAATATATGCTAATAAATTGTATCAATAATTTGTGCCAGGCATGTTTCAAACATTTTCCATAAATTATCCCAGTTAATTTCCTCCCCAATAAAAATAGCAGCTGTGAGCCCTACCCTTCCAACTGTGAGGTAGATGCTTATGGAACTGCAAACACAAGGTTTGTCTCTCCTTATGGAATTTTTACTGACGATGGTGGAAATCCATGCGGTACAAAGATTGAATCATTGAATTAACTATTAACTTCATGAAGAGACTTATTTAATTCCTTGGCCCCTTTTCCTCTCTCTCTTTCCCATGTGATCATAAAATTTATTTTTTACTATATACCTTATGTTAAAATCTACTGTTCAGTTGTAGCACCATTTTTAGAATGTTAGTATATAACTGCTGAATTTTACATTTTCTCATTAGTATCTTTTTTCAGAAGAACTGATTATCCTGAATTTCATATTTAAAAAGAAAAGCTCAACTTTAATAGTGTAGGACACAAGAATGGAGTGGATATTTACTGATTTAATACTACAAACATGACTGTGGTCTAAATTTTGTCTTGGAGATTAAGATCATTTTAAGATAAGGTTTTCCTTTTGATAGCACCAGTAGCATACAAATTTCCTTTCCTGTAGTTTTCTTTGGAAATAAAACAAAATGAGAAATGAAACAGTGCTATATTTAATGTACTAAGATTCTTCTTACTAATATAACAATAAAGAAATTTTGGTGATTCCTTAAGTGAATTTAATAACAGCTCCTAAAAGAAATCCTTTGTTAAGCAAATTAAATACATAAAATTATATATAAATATATATACATTTATAAATATACATTTATATACAAAAATACATGTATATGCAAAAATATACAAATATAAATTTATAAATAACATTATATATATATATATATATATATATATATATATATATATATATATACTCTTATGAAATCCACAAAATTCCTATGAGAAAGGTAATTTCATCCCCATTTTAAGGAATATAAGGATATTATTCTAGTTTACACAGAAAGAATAAAATTTTACTGATTTCACAGTCTACATTACTCCCACTACTTTTATTTCTCCCAACTAAGAACTGTGAACTTACTTAGATAAATATTGATATGAAATTTATTACCCCAATGTCCAGGGTAGCGAAACAAAGATTAGAAACTCTCATCCCAGTTTGCTAACTTAGTAGTATCTGACTCAGAGGAATATTGTATTGACATCTCTTATCATTTTGACTGATGTTCTCTTCCTGTCTCAGAAGAAAAGTACATTTTCCTTCCCCTGTCATCTGTGCAAGCAGAAGCAAGCAGGAGATTGCTTTTGACTCATTCTAATTATCAAAACTGCTTTCTCACTCTCATTCATGTCTTTGGTCTCTCTGTTGGACTATATTGCATCAGTGATTTTGTATGGTATTGATGGGCATATTATCACATATGTTTGTATCATCCTTTCCCTACTATATTGTAGAAACAAACAAAAAAGAACAGCAGATACAAAATGTACTTCTATCACCATTTAGCCTTCCGTTTACATTCAATCAGCCACTCATGCCATTACCTGTATATTTTAGTTCTTAGTTAGATTTTAAAAAATGCTTCTGTATAATTTTAATAGATATATGCATTGCTTTGAATATATTGGAAGATTTCAGATAGGCTGAAATCCAGAACATGGAAAATGATAGATAAATCATTTGAAAACTAAAAGTAAGGAAATGGAGGAAATAAGTAAACAGTGATAGTTTTCAACTGTGGGCAATTTTTTTAAGCAAACAAGTACTCAAGAGTTGTTTAGAAGTTGCAAGTATAAATTGGATGAAAATGAATTTAAAAGAGCAATGCTCAGAGGATTATAATAGATTATTAGGAGAGGCTGGGCTGGCCAACTTTAGCTAAACATTTAAAAGTATCGGGTAATATCGAGGACATAGCCCATGCTCTCAGACTCATACTTCATGCCACTGTTAGGAACATAATCTTATCCTAATTGGACCTTGGTTCTAACTCAGTATGGCAAGCTTAGACAATATCCCTTTAACATAAGTGTGGTCATTTCACAGTATTTACTTTGGCTACAAATAATTTCACAAATAATTTATGTGAAATAGTTAAATAGCAAAATTTGGACCTTCTGGGGCTAGGAAGTATAGTTATTAATGTTAAATAGGATGTACAATGACATTCATATTTCTGCCCAAAGCCATATCCACTTTTAGCACAGAATCCTATCAGGAAGTCTCTCTTGCATCAAAGGAACATAGTATAAAACCTCTTTTTCATCACCAAAGGACACAGGAAAATCTCATAATCTCATTATATCAAACTCAGAAAGATCCATGTAAATAGCAAGAGAAGCTGTATTCCCTGGAAATCATGGCCAGCATTTTACAGGGAATAAAGGAAGAAAAATAGATCTTCCAAAGCAGCATAAAGATTCTGTATTTTCAGAGGATTTGCAAAATTATTGTTATAAAGATTGAACTTTTCTGCAAATTACATTGAGAATTCAATTCAGGGAAGCGACTTTCCAGCACAAACTCAAGATAGATCAGGAAAAATGGGACACAGAAACGAAATGTCAGAATCTCAAAAAGAAAAGGAATCAAAACTAGACTGAAACAGAGAAAATTACTTTAAACATGCTTTTTTGGGAATTTTTGTTTTTACTAGCCTCTGTCTTGAAAAATATGCAATTAACACAATACTTTTGCTACAAATCATTGCAAATTTAAATATATACATATATATTATGCTTGTGTTGAAATGCACATTAAAATTATAGTTCTAAATCTGTAGAATGGGCTCTGTAGCTTTATACTAATGCTTATTACAGCCCACGTTTAACACAACACACACGCACACACACACACACACACACACATCTTTACAGGTATTTTATTAAAATAATTCCAGATGAGTGAACCCCACATCTTTAATACACTGAGGATGCTGGTCCTCAGTCTGAGTACATGCCAGATAATACCATCCTAATAAGACTACTCTGGTCTGGAAGGTTTTCGTCTTCCATGCAATTGCTTTTATATATATTTGAGTGGTTTCTGAAGGTTCTCCTGATGTTTCCTTGACTTCTATCGAGGTAGGATTTATCCTAGACCACCTTGATTGTGTGGCTCTTCCATATACATTAATTTAAATATTATATGAACTAGATTGAAGATATACCTTTTCGTTGCAAAGCTCATCAAATGAAATTTATATAACTTGGTTAATAGCTTTATATTAAAAGCAGCCTCTGCTTTCACACAAAGTGATAAATGAATTATTGCAATTATTCAGTTAGGGTGAATAGTTCAATTTGAAGCTAGGTTTAAAATAGAAATTTTTCGACAGCTAACTTCATTTCCCATTCTACTTTATATATGAAAGCAGGTGTAGTTCTTTGAGTCAAAATGAACACTTTTTCCATTATATTAAGTATAAATGAAACCCTATTTCTGATATACCACATATAAACTATCTCTTATTTCTCAAGGTACACACTGGTGCCTTCATATAATAGCCTGTCCCACCCCTTTCACCACCTATCCCCAGTCAAATTTTATCAATGTAGCTTTGCATACAGCTCTGACTTCCCTTTAGGTTGGCGTATTCCTTGTTTGAGCTGGCACTAATCGATCAATGCGCTCATACTTCAGCTGTTCAAGCAGCAGCTAACCAGGCAGCCACAACAAACACAATTCTGGCAGCTCCTAACGTGTGTCTCTGCCTATAATTCAGACGCTGTTTGCAGAGAGTTTACATGTAGACCACGTCGTTTTTAGAAACTCTGTGCAAGGATTTTAAACAGAAAGCTTATTAGGCACACAATCCTGAAAGTTAAATCATTATAAGTAGTCGCTCAAAATAGTTTGGAAAGCAGAGTGCATGGTTATGTATTTTAATGCAAAGGAACTAACATTTTTCTGGACAAGAAAACTGCTGCAGCAAATGACAACATTTTGGTAAGAAATACTGAGCATTGATTCAATTAGGTACTATATCATTAATCTATAACAGAAGAACAAATTGACTTTTTCCCAATTTAAATCACAGAAACCTGAGATTGAGGAGAGGAGGGGTATATATGAGACAACTAAATACTATTTTTTCACTTGTAATAGGTATATTTGGCAAAAAATATAATTTAGTACAACTAGGCATGAATGCATCTACTATTCAAAACCTCACCCACAGTCCATTAAAGTAAACACTCTTTGAGTAGATTTGATGTTACAATGTTAGAAAAATGAATAGAACTTGGTCTTTACACTGAAAGGACTCACAGTCTATGAGAGATAAAATATGAGGAAATTAGGAATGCAATACAAAAAGCATTATGCTCTAGAAGCCTATATCCAAGGGAGGAATTCTGCCTGAGCTGATATTGAATTTGGATCCAACATAGAACAGAGCGGAACTGGGGAGAGCATTCCAGTGAAGGGAACAGCGCAAGGCAATGCATGGAGTCCTGAGATGGGATGGTGCGTTTGGGGTCCTTGAACTGGTGCAGAGTGGTTAGTACAGGTTATATGGGGGAATAGAGGTTAGAAAGGAAAGTAAGTGAGGTTTTCCAATGACAGGCTTAGAAATGTCATTCTTCAACTGAAATGGAAAAATCATCAATGTTTCTGAATAGACATGTGTATTTGGGGAGGGATGTTCTTACTTCATAGAAGATAATGGATTGGAGCAGATAAGATGGAACTCTCATAATCCAGATAAGAGAATGGTGGCAGCACGGCTGGAGAGGAATAAGCAGAGTGGAAGAATAGTTTAAGGACAGAAATTGGGAGACTAAGGGATGAAGTAAATAAAGAATCAAAGAAGACTAAATCAAGTGGCTTATTTTCTCTGTTTTTTTTTTTTAACTGAGAGTATGCTATTGGTAGTTATTGAAGACCAAAGAACTATATAATTTTTTTTAATTGTGGTATACTTGCTAATTGACAGCACCGGTCTGTTTTATTAAATAAAATATCCTTCAACCGTTGTCTAAACATAGAAACATTATAAGGAATCATGAGAAAACAGATACAGAATACATCTGACCATATAATTATCAAACTACAGGTAGCACAACCTTGTGAACATAAGCAACAACTACAAATTGGATACATGAATGTGGTTAAAAGGGAAAATTTTAGGTTGTACATATGGTACCAGAATGAAATTAAAAAAAAAATTCCATGAAACTACACAACACAGTGATGCCTACGTTAAACCATGGGTTATGGCTAATAGTACAATCATAAAAATGTGTTTTCATCAATTGTAACAAATGTACCACACCAATGCAAGGTGCTAATAATAGGATATAATGAAGGAATCCTGTATTTTATGCGTGATTTTTCTGTAAGCCCACAGCTTCTCTAATTAAAAAAAAAAAAGAATGTTAGTATGGAAACTAGTTACATGCCTTGCTATAGAATTTTGTCACAAATAATACTAAATATTTGAATATGAATCTAGTATTCTGGACATTTCACTTGTTCTCTCTGCCATGTGGGATACTATTGTGAATGTCAAACAAAAAATACACACAAATATCTCTCCAAACACTGAGAATCCTTCAAGGATTACTCATTACACTAACAAAATTATATAGGTCTATTTAACACGTAATAGAAAGTATGTATTATTGAATGTGAATAATTTAAATCTCTCTAAGAACCTACATTGTATCCCTAAAACATAGAATGTTATTATTTCTAATATGTAAAATCAAGGGAAAGAAAATGAAAATTTTACATTCAAATTATGTACACACCTACATATTTTTACGTCTGTACATGATATTTGCCTATCATCCTGATATTTCTTTCGCAAGCCATTGTCACTTTTCTTTTATTTTCAGATGACTTTCTTCATTGTTTCACTTTCACAGTAAATCTACAATAGATGTACACTGAGCTCCCAGGCACACTGCCTCTTTCTTTTAATTTCAATAGCGCTAGACGAGCTAGCAAAATAAAACATCTCATTTCTAAATGTTGCACTCGACTTGGCTTACGCTGATACCAGGTGACATTATTACTTTGAGTTTAGGGTATTTTGGGTGGATAAAGAGAGCAAAATAAAGAATAAATCTACCATTTCAAAAGTGACTACATTTTTTTTGGCTACTAGACATACTAGTTCTCACATAAAGTAAAAATCATAAAAATGGTAGCTATTGCCGGAATTCTCAATATTTCATTCCATTTTAAATAATTCTCTGTTACTGGCAGATATGAAAACATTAATAAGGCTTGAGGAATGCTCCACATGGGTAATATTTAAGTCATTAGGGTCAGAGTCATGTGAAATTTTTCATGTATAAAGAGATGAATTTATTAAAGCAAAATATTACTACCATGTCCAATCATTTGTAATACAGAATTATGCTTGGTTTGTCCATATTTTACCATAAGAGTGTATGGATGCAACATGCACACATGGGAACCCATCTCATATATCTTTGAATCACTCAATATGCTTTGCAGTGTCTTGCATTTATGAAACGTATGCTCTGTGCATTTATGTAATATGCTCAGTTTTGAGATATTTCAGTTGAAAGGGATATTTAAAGGTCAGTGCTTACTCTGCTTAGATAAGACACTTCACACTTAGAAATAACACTCCAATATGCAGGTATTCAGAGCACATCTTGTCAGGAATGTGTTAGAAAGTTGTAGGCTTCCAGATTGAATATAGAAGGTCTAAGTTATTTGGCCTTAAATAGATAGACTTGCCAAAACTACCCTGATTATTTCCTATGTATGCTTATTGCTAATAAGAAAAAAAACTGGGTTTAGTTGTGATATATATATATACACACACATATATATACGTACATATATATATATGTATATATATATATATATATATATATATGCTTATGAGAAATATATATACATATAATTTTCCCAGATCTTCTCACTACAAATGTATGAATACCTGAATGATACTTACAGGTATAATTTAAAGTGATGCCTAGGATAAGTTCTCTAAAAGGAATCTTTTAAAAAATGCCATTTTAGATATAGCAATTCAAAATTCAGTACATAATTAAGTACATATGATGGATTTTACTGAGTGCTTAATGCATGTAAAATTTCCTTTGACAATTCAAATTTAAACTCACTTTGGTTCTTATAAATCTTGCACGAGTATAATTGACTTAACGTTTTTTTCCAAAACAGCTAATACATTACTTTCATTTCTACCTGGATTTTCATACGAATGAGATTAAGAAATGGAAAAAAAAAAAAAAAGACTACCTGGTAATCAACAGAGAAGCAGCTTGAGAAAGCCAAACCCATTTTTTTCTTTCCTATGCAGCCTTTTGTATAATTTTTTTGGTGATTTTGAATATGATTCATTACAACCAACACAGCAAATAGGGTAAAATTAATTTTAGAGTTGCAAATATTCTGATAGGAATCAGCAGAGAGAATGCTCCAGTCAGAAATTAACAACTTTTCTCTGGTGATTATGAAACCAATTTTCCACATGCCAAAGACTTAAGTAAATGCAAAGGTGGCACTATCTAGATAAAAGAACATTTTTTCTATAATATCAAGTGCAAACCATTTACATCAGCTGGAGTTATATTTTCCAGCCTCATCCACTTATGACTTGTCCTGAAAATTGGACTAGGGTGGAAAGAATATTTAGAAAGGAAGCAGGAGACCCAGGGTCATTTCTGTCACTGCTCCCTGTCACTGCTCCCTAAACTTGGATACTCTCTTTTCATTTCTCTGCAACTTAGCTTTCTCTAAAGTGAGAGAATAAAGCTAGATTACCCCTAAGATATACAGGAACTCTAATTTTCCGCTTTTGGTTTCCAATAGCTACCATTGGAAAGGAAGAATGCCTTGCTTAATTACTACCTATTTCCCATCAGAATTTCCCCTGTAGCTATACTTCAGAAACCAAGAGAGGACTTAGCATATACCCAATAATAAGAATCTATTTTATAGTATTTTTTTACTAGGATTGCTTAATTCATCTGATACTTACTGAAACTATGTGCATACCGAAGTATTAAGCCTTGCATTTACATTTCTCCATTATTTGATGCTAACTTAAATCACCTGCACTAGTTTTCGCCAAACCTTTGCTTCAGACGCACCTGCCTCTGCCTACCCATCACACTCGTGTATTCTACCTGCTCTGTTTTTCTTTGAACAAATCTACTTACTGAAGTCTACTTCTCCTTTAACCCTCAACTACAGTTTTCACCTTCTCCTTGGGGCCTTTCTTGAGCTAAAGAAATCTGAGCTATTATTTTATTTTAGCTCCAAGTTTCATTTTGCTTTCATGTGTGTGTGTGTAGGGGGGCTGATAGTAGTGCTCCTTTAGCATATTCACACAAGCGGCCTGCTGTTTTCCTCCATCCTTCCCCTTTTCCTCTCCCCTCTCTTTCTCCCCTGTCCCTCCGTCCCTCCCTTCCTTCTGATCAGCATTTACCTTGGCTTCATCAGGTTATAAGCACAATGTTAAACACTGTTAATATAAAGATGAATCAAAACACAGTTTCTTCCTGCAGAAAGGGGCAGGTACATTAAATAGTCACAACACATTGCTATAAATGTGAAGGGAGACACGTGTGAAGCAATCCTTTCATATTTCAGGTCGCCAGTCAGTATGGTGGCTACTAGCATGAATTTAGGAATGAAAGAGACCTGTCTATACTACCCACTAACTTTTTGGTCATTTCTGAGCTTCTCAGAGGCTTTTTTTAGTTTCCTAGGCTGCTTCAGCAAATAACATGAAATGGGTTGGTTTAAACAATAGGACTTTATTAGCCTACAGTTTGAGGCTGAGAAAATGTCCAAATCAAGGCATCATCAAGGTGAGGTTTTCTTCCCAAAGACAAGTTGATGGCAATCCTTGGCTCTTCTGTCACACGGCAAGGCATATGACAGCATCTACCGGTCTCTCCCTTCTTTTCTTGGTTTTGTTACTTTCAACTTCATGTCCATGTCTTTATCTTTCTTTATCTGAATCCATTCTCCGATAAAGGATTCCAGTAAAAGGGTTAAGACCCATCCCGAATGAGTTGGCTCTCATCTTAACTGAAGTAGCCTTATCAAAAGGTCTTCCTTACACCCCCAGGTTCACATCCCCAGGAATGGATTAAATTAAAGGACAAGTTTTTCTGGGGTACATACAGCTTCAAATCACCTCAGGGGCTCAATTTTCACATGTGAAAGGTGCAATAATATTCATCTTCTCAGCTTGTAGAAAGAATTTTACACATAATATATTACAGTGCCTTACATAGCAAGCAATCAGTAGACTGCATTTGATATATATTTTTGAAGATATCTGTATGCATACGCATTTGTTTGTATGCTTCTTAAGGGCAAAGCTTCTCATCTCAACACTTTTCTTACCACATTATCTGGAAGGTAGCAGCTGTTTAATACATATTTTTTAAAAATTTACTTCTTATAATGTATATACGTGCACAGGTTTCCCTGAATTTTTCTGAGAGTCCTGTCTGCCTTATTTGGCCAATGCAAGTGGCATTAGGCTGATTCCCTCTGCAGCCACATGCTTCCTGTATAAACGAAGTCTACTTTATTCAGAAAGCAGATTGAACCAACTTCAGCCCTACAAGATGATACAACAGTCACTTCACCTTTGCCCCCTTTCAAGTGGCATAACTATAGCAAAATCTATGCCTTGTGGCTGAGTGTACAAGCACTAATCAGATTATATATCTATGTATTGCTATGTATCTGTATCTCTCACTCTGTATTAAAATGCTGGCCATGTGTTTATCGAGTTAATTCCATCTATGTTAGAAAGAGAAATTTGGAAATAAAGTAAAATAAAATGAACTTTCCTGGTAACAAAATAGGGAAGAGAATAAATATTTATAAAGTATCCTTAGTATTGTCTCAATTTGCTAATAACAAAGGTGTGGCATAACAAAGAACCCCCAAACTGGGTGGCTTAAAACTACTGAAATTTATTTTCTCACTGATCTGGAGGCTTGAGGTCCAAAATCAAGGTTTCAATGGGGCCATGCTGCCTCTGAGGTGTTTAGAGTTCTGGTGGTGACTTGCCAGCAATCCATGGCAAGCCTCAATTTGTAGCATAACTCAATCTTTGCTTCCATCATATGGCCATCTCCTCTCTTTTTTCTGTCTCCAATTTCTTCTTCATAAAAGGATATTAGACACATTTCGATTAGGGCCCACTCTGATTCAGTTTGGCTACATTTTAACTAATAATATCTTCAAAATTCCTATTTTTAAATAGGGGCATGTCTATGGGACGAAGGGGTTAGGATTTGAACATATCATTTTGGGGAACACATTCCACAACAACTATCTGTCAGTTAAGTAACTATGTGATGATTATGAAGTTAATTTGACCAAACTGGTGTGAACCCAAATAGTCTGACACCAGATCCCACGCTTTAACTCCAAGCCTGTTTCCCTGCCATTTCTATCAATGACTGATAATGTATGTTTGAAAAATTGTTTAACTTTTTGAGTACTTGCAAGTTGAACTTAAAAGCATTTACACTGCAGGTTTGAAATACTTTATATGAATATTACTTTATATAAAATGAGGATTAAAAATACATTATATAAACTGGGTATACAGTAGGAGCTTAACATATGATCACTCTTATTATGTGGGGTTTTCAAAACTCTAACTCCAATTGTGCTAGGAATAGATTTCATAAAAATAGCCTGTGATTAAGCCTGACTTTTTCCAGTGGTCAGTCGTATGAACTAGAAACAAAAACACCCTCAGAGATGATAACAGTTTAAAAATGGGAACAAGAGAGCCGGCAGTTACCCTGGTCTGCCTATGCGGGCAGTGACATCACTGTGTAGGGGCTCAGCAGCTGTTGGAACATAAATCCAAGATCTTAATTCTGTTTGTCTTCTGTTAAGGTGAAGAGACAAGCATAGGTTTGCTTAGACAGAAGTACATGAAGGGTTTCGAGTTACAGTGCTGCTCCTGAGTATATTCTATTAGAATAATACCTGGCTTAAAATACGTTAAGCCAGAATATATCATTCGCTTAAATTCAGAATCATCTTCTACTCTTTAAGCATTTACATTTACTTAGTAAAGGTAGAATAACAGTAGCCATTATTTCCCACCAACTCAGTGGAAAATTCTTTATCTAAGAAAACTTCCTTACTTAAAAAAAAAAAAAACCCAACAATTTCATAATTATGCAAGAGAAGATATGAATATTTAACATTTGAAAGGGGGAAAATATGCATATAAAAGAATCATAGAGAAAAGCCTGCCTTTTGACTAAACTTGCTCTTTTGTAATTTTACTCATTTGATTTATCAGAGAGATAACAACTTGAATATAAAATCATTAAGTCCCACTAGAGAAATTACAGAAAAACATTAATTACATATTTTAGATTGAGAAAAAAAATAGCCATATCCATGCAGTGAGTACACCTTCATTATTTGGGCAAACAAATTAATTTTTTTAAAGATGAAAGATGATACTGTCATAGTCTAGAAAAAATGGTAAGCATATATTTTCTATTTGTTGTAGTTTAGTGGATGCCAGGATGATACAACTTGGTGAAAATTTGTTGACCTAAAACAAATCAACATTTTGGTAATAGTGCTATAATATGTTTTCTCTCTCTGTGAACAACCTAAATGGAAGAGTACACACAACTCACACACAAAAACAACAAATAAATTCATTAATATGCTCGTAGGGATCAATTACGGAGTTTTACAGAAAATATACTTATGGGTGATCTTTGGTTTGATAGTTTATCTTTCCTAGGGTACAATAAACTTCATAAAATTTTTGTGATCTAACAGAGAGCAAAGATCATAGAATTTTGCTACCCTCATTGGTCTTTGCTTCACCTTGACATATATTTAGGGTCTGAAGCAAACGATGTGTTCTCAGTTGTATTTTACTTAGGGAAAAGATTTCCATTGCTCATATATCAATTTTTGCCGTAAGTAACGAAATTTGATTACTCCCACAGCATTATCTAATCTTTGAAAAATATTCATTTGTTTTTAGACTCTAGCCATGGATTTAACTCAACCTCCTGAGGTTGTAAATACCACAGGTTGATTATATGCTACAAAAAGAAAGTCTAAATTTTGCAATACTTTAATTTAATTGAAGGTGTCTACTTTTACTCTATATTTTGGAACAAGGTGAAAAGGGGTCCTGCTCTAGGTTCTTTTTATATCCCTCAATTGCTTCCAATTTGTCGTTTCCTTCAGAACCAATAACATCCTTTCCTATATTAGAAAGGTGACTCAAAACTTGGAAAATGGTAAAGATAAAGTCGATTTTCTCGACTATTGGAGCTAAGTTACTTCTGAAAACATGAAATGCTTTCACCCAACTGCCCCAAACTTCTCTGGTAGGAGTACAATTTTATCCAGTACAGATGATTTAGAATACTTTGATGTTTAGAGGCGCTCTTTTGCTCAGAGTGTTAACTTGTGTAGTAGGATATATCTTCTTAGTGAAATTATGTTAGGCAATATTTCAGTACCTATCATATCATGAATATTATGAACGTTCTCTAAATACAGCAGTATCTATCCTATCCTGAACTTTATGAATGTTCTTTAAATACAACAGTGTTTTATTTACCCCAGATCACTGCCACCAAGTAAAATGTGTCTGATGATGGTGAGTACAATGACAAGTCTGCTTCAGGCTTGTATAGGTAAGATTGTTTAATGTCACAGGTAAAGTTTCTGTAAGAACTGGTTTATTAAAGCAACAACATACTGACAAATGGCCAAACCTGAAACAATCATTCTGTAATAATTCTCAGAAAACCAAGGTTATCAGAGCAAGGTTACAAATGAAAAGAATATTATAGTTTCTACACACAATAGTATATAGGACTGCTGAATTTGCTTTGCTGTATTAAAAGTTTATTACTTCCCATACAGAAACTCTCAGGTGATCCTTCCACCCACAGGCCCAATCCTATTAGAACTTGGCCCTTTACCAGAACCTGGTTTTCCATCATCCTCTGAGGAATCGTTTTTTAATTTTATTTTGAGATAAGTACCTATACTAAAATCATTGATTTTTAATGGGAATATATGATTTGTCATAATGGCTTGCTAAAAATACAGAGACCTAAACAAAGCACCCTAACAGATTTATGCTGGGAGAAAGAATAAGTACAGGTGTGGATTAGGGAACTAGCTTTCCCTGAAGGGTCTATAGTTCTGGGATGAGCCCATCCTCTGTCGAATACAGAAGTGATAACAACCTCTGCAGGTGTCCCTCACTGAACTACTCCATTCCTTTTGGTTCCTGCTCTTAATCATTCTCAGATTTGATACCCCAAGATAATGGTGAGAGTGGCAGGGAGTGACTTACTAAACCAAAGAAATGTAATTTAGGCTAGGTACAAAATCCACCATGGGACCGATTCTTATGACCACAATTAATGTCCTGAAATAAAAGGGGAAAAAAATGACACTAGAGATATTTAAAGTGAAGGTTTCAAACATAAAATACCCTGCCTAGTAGATCTCTAATTCAGTTCTCTATTCTGCCTTTGGTTTCACAGAGGTCAAGTTCTTTTAGTTCTGAAAATAGATGTCTGACTACTATGTTTGAATTTCCACCTAATAGCTACACCTTTACTAAAACGATCGCCAGTTTGGGTATCAATATTTATACTCAAGGATCTTGTCTTTTCAAATACAAAAGAATTAAATAACAAATTGGCGTTTGACTCTCATAAAATCTCAATAACTTGTCCCAGAGGAATAATGTTTTTGGGAGTATTGATCCTAAAGCCTTAGTTTGAATGTTTTTTAAGGATTTAAAGGAAACTGTGCATTGCCCACAGGCGATGTTTTGGAGGAAGCAGCCTTTAGCTGAACCCTGCATTTGTGTGTTTATGTGTTCCCTAACAGTGGTATTCAGACGGGAGCTGAATTTTTCGCTAATGCTCTCCCCCGTTCCACTTTGCCTCTAGCAGATACAGTGAAACTGTTCCAATCCCACTGCTGGATATGCTTTGCTGACTCGCTTCTGTTGATCAGAAATGTGTTCTTTTATCTCAGTATGACCTGTCCATGATTCTGCAGCATAAATGAAAACATTTCTTACCAAGAAAATGCACATTTCTCACCACAATCCGCTGAAGATTTTTTAAGCTTTAAAGTATGCTTTGTCCATAATTTATACATTTTTTAGGTTTCATTCATTTTAACGTGCACTTGCATAATAGCTGGTGAAGTGATAGTCTAGTATAGTACATCACTCCTTTCATTTAATGTAAACTTAAAATAAAAAATGGAGTAGTTTAGCTTAACATCAAGGTGCCTGAAATATTTCTGTTCTAGAGATTCTTACAGGTATTGACACCAGTTCAAATATCTGATTCTGTCAATTGAATTGGTTTTGGTGGCTTAATTTTATTGAGGCGTTTCTATAGGGCAAATCTATCACCTCATTTTCTCTTTAGTAATGGTAAGTCACAACTGTTTCTCACAGGCATTATCATGTCTATATTGAGGATGTAGAAATTTTAGGATATTCCCAAAGATAGTGATAAATATAAATCTTTAATTCATATCCTTCAAAACCTGTCCATCATAAACTGGAATAGAAGGCTGGAGGTGGATGGATCGATTAAAGATCACATTAGGTGATAACAGTTTCAAATGACACTAATAATGATTTATAAACAGCCTCTATATTTTCCCGTGATAATTTGTTTACAATAGGCTTTCCCATATATTATCTTTTGTATTATCACAACAACCACAGAGGGAAGAAAGGACTGTTAGGTCCATGGTGTTCCTTTTCATAGTCTCAGAAATGTAACTTCAGTAAGACCCCACAGTTATTAGGGTGGTTTTAGGAGGAATCAAAGATGACTTATGATGTAGTGGAAGTATTTGCAATGTTGGGTTTAAGGAAAGCTTATGTTTGAGTTTTAAGTTAGATGTTTTCTCTTCCAAATAATATCTATAGATGCATTTCAGCATTCCTTATAATTTTATTTCAATAACTTTAAGATGAATGTTAAGAAGACAAATATGCTTCTGCTGTTTCTCAGGAAAATCCCAACATTACTTAGTACCTCCTCAAGAGATGGGCTCAGAGTCATAAGTTTTAAGAAACAGAAAAGAGTGGAGATGAAGACTAAATGTCATTTTCTCCCTGCCAAATTTTGTAATTTTTTTTTAAGCAAGAGTGAAGCAAGAAATGGAACTTACTTTTTTACTATTACTCAGGAAGAGGAGGAAAGCAGTGCTGTCATTGATACTTTCATAAATTAAGCACTTTTCTTGGAGTTTTTGAACACCCTTTAATGGTCTACACTCCTTTCCTTAAGAAAAATCAGTGCTCCTCCTATTTTTTAGTTGTCACAAAGCTCTTATTCCAGGAGGTTTAAAAAATAGTGTTGGATTTACAAGACCACCCTATCCTGTTTGAAATCCAGTTAATATTTGTGGGAAATAAGAATATAGTCTCTAAGTGACTGTCACTGAACAGTAGATTCTGTCCTACACATTCTTTGGTAGGTAGATGCAGAAGCAAGCACTAAATAAAGAAGAGGGGTAACTTGTTTCAGACAAAGCTTTAAAATGGTGACACGCAACACACACACACACACACACACAAACACGTACACATTTAACAAGAGAAAAGATAGAAATAATTGCTCCTCTCCAACTCAGAGGCAAAATCAGGTGGTGGAATTTGACTAATCTGTTTGATAGTGGAAATTGTTCAAGCACATTTTCATTCTAGTTATAGAAATGGAACATTATTAATGCATAAGATCATGACTTCTCTAATTGGAGAGATAAGACAAAGTCAGTGGGACTGGAAATAAAAAGTCTGTTTTCTCTAAGAGTCTCAAGTTTACCCAAACCATCTATAAACTGCATGTGTGTGTTGCTTGATATAACTGGAATCCTGGAAACGTATGTAGAGTAGTGTGCAAAATTGTGCTTCTGGACAAAAGTGCAATTTTCCAGTGAGAGGGTCTTTAACTTATTCAACAAAGGGTCTTAAAACCTTAAATCAGTTAAAAATCCATTAGACTACATGATCTCTAAGGGCCCTTTCGATGGTAGTGTTCTATGATTTTAACACAGCAAAGAACTTCAGAGAAATGTACCCCTATCTCCCTGGAAAATAAGCCTTATCAGAGCCAAGAGATTAGAGCCTGAACCAAAACATACCTCATGTTTGCAGCTCTTTTGAATTCCACAGTTTTTTCTGCCCACAGCATCTATCCCTACAAGATATTTAATTTATTATTTAATCCTTTATAACTAAGAAGGACAAGATTTGAAACTTTCCTTTGTATAGTTATTTAGGAAAGCTGCTCTCATTTCTTACAAATACAGAAATATGAGAAGTTCAGGGTATATGTACATGGAAAATATTTGTACATTACTTTTCTTATGAAGATACCTTGTTGCTCATTCACGTCAACATGTGGACTTTTCATAATTTAGAATTAGGCAGTCACATAATGCAAAGTATGCAGAAAATGTGAACATGTGCATGGGGAAAAGATAGTAACTCCATCAGGCAAAGGGTTACTGAAATGCTCACTGGAATGGAAATCATAGTATTTCAGATTGAGCCTGATAATAATTCTACAATTCAACGATTATAAATACTTATAGTTTTTCATTTTCTTTAATATGCACACTTTACATACATCTAGAAACTCACTCCAACCCGCAGTGTTTCTAAGTTGTGAAATGTTCCTGAATTAAGTGGAAACTTCACAAAGTTGTGAAATTCTTCTTGAAATAAGTACAGACTTTTTCCACAAATTTGTAAGTGGAGTGAGAATTGCATATATATATGTGTGTGTGTATGTGTGTGTATCTATATGTCACACTTTCAATGAGTAAACCTCAAAATAACTGAGAAGATTAAATGGGAATTAAAGTAGGATATAAAGTTACTTTCATATTAAATGAACTTATATTTTTCATTTTAGGAATACAGAATACTATGTTTCATTCATAGTACAGACCATAAACTAAGTGTTCATAAAAGTACAAGAAATCACTGTGAATCCACATGCTAAATAAGATAATACAATCATCTTTTCTCAATGATCTGTCTTTACTTCCTTAATCTCATAAAAAGGAATGCAAGTCTTTTCTACCAAATTTAAAAATATTTTCTTTAAATATTTTTGTATTATAGTTTTTTTCTGTAAAAAAACTGCAAGTATTGAAATCTATAAACATATATTTAAAGACATGAAAATGTTTTTAAATATTTTTTCATATAAGAAGTATGTGAATGTTAATAATGCAAACTTTAAATATACTTTATGTTATGCCTCTGATATTCTTCATTGATACTAATACGTTTGGGTGCAACTTACTCAGTGAAGGCATTTCATTATTTTTCAGGGGTGGGACATAACACATCAGCAAGTGCGAGAAGTTGACTTGAGGCTTTGGTAACAGGATATGAGTGACTATTTAGAACATTTTTCTGTAGAACTAGAGTCTAAAAAATATATGAAACTGGAAATGAGTATTGAAAATGTCTTATCATTATTATCTCACTCAAAATATGCATTATATTAATGCAGAATTTCTCTAGTAATGGCACTTGCCAAGTGTATTTCATCAAGATTTTTAACTTCACAATTTTTATATTCTTATACATTTTAAATTTCACGAATATTAGGGAGGCATAAAAAGTGGAGGTTGATAACACCTTTAATAGGCATTCTGGAACAGAGTCTTGGAATTAAAATTTGTTTAAACAATAGTCAATGAATTAGAATACAGAATAATAAGAATGAAAATATAAATAGGATGCTTCTCATCATTTGTAAATTTCAAAGATCATAATAAAATCATCACATATGAAAGTAAGTGCTGAATTCTAGACAAAAGTGTATCTTTCTTGGCATCCTTAGATTATATCCCCACTTTAGTATAACTGGAGATACCTTACTTTTGAACGACTTTTTAAAAAGTGTTTCTTAGCATTTATATTGAAAGCATTTGCAGATTTTGTTAGGGGTCGAGGGGAATGTCTTTGGTATGGGGGAGTTCATTTCTTTTTTAAAAGTCTTTCAGGACAATTTATATATTCAATACCTGCACACATCAAGGTCTCTCTTCTCGTTAGGCACACTTGGCAGAAGTGTAATGACCTGAATAAACTATAAACCAGCAGGTCACTCCCGAAGGCCATTTCGGATCACCTGCTGACTTGGCATTTAGCCACTGAAATCAAAGGGGAGGAAAAGGTGAGGCTTGCGTTTTGCATATGTACATGGCGTCTGAGTCAGGTGTTTCTTAATCACATCTTTAGGGGTAATTATTAGGTGAAATTACATTTGACAAGCAGCTCTAAAACTTACTGAGTAGTCTCAGGTCTGCAAAAAAAAATTAGCTCACTTTACTCAACAGAAATGGATGAAAGCTAAAATACTGAACTCATTAACATAGCTGTTTTTAAGATCTTTCCTTTTTGTGAGACTCTGAAAGTTGATGGTTCTCTGAATACAATGTTACTTCTTCCTTAGCTAAAATTACTAGTTAAAAATCTCATCAAATAGAATTACGATCAAAACTGAAAATTGTTTTGGGGAGCTTTCATAAATTGCTTTAAAGAGATTCTCAAGTAATAAAACAAATCTAAATTTGCTACTATTCTAAATTTAACTTTCATATTTCTATATTAGGAGTTGAATAATATAGAAATACAGTTTTGATTGAAGCCATTGTTTGATATTTTACACATGGTATTCAGTACATCACTTCACACACAAGTAATGCCAATAAAAGTAAAAATAAATACGAAAGTTGGGAGCACTTCATATTTTGGTAAAGTAGCCCCCTCCAAATCCTTAAACTATTAAATTAGTAGGGTGACCTTTAAAAGCCATATATTTTTATTTGTTTTAAAAGGCATGCATTTCTATATTTATTAAAATCTTTTGTTCTTAAAATATATATTTTCCTCCTTATAAAACCATAACATTTTTACACATTTTACATTGTTGTATATGCATACACTCTAAAATATCATTATGAAGACATAGTCTAATTATACCCATGAGTTAAGCTATACTTTTGCCAACACAATGTCATAGTGGTGTGGTCATTTTCAGTGTGAGAAGGGATAAATGACCAAGAACTCACTTATCTAAAGCAAACAAGTGGTGTCTTAGCTGTTTTCTGAGTGAGTCAGAGATAACATATTTGAAATAGTTCAAAAGAGTAGTGTAAATATACCATAATAGGAAATAAAGATAGACTACCTAACGTGTAAGATATTTTTGCTTTTTATGCATGATGTGCTGCTGTGTAACTAAAATAAGCACCGGAGCCTAAAACATATTTTAATATTTTAACTGCAAACATTTATGGTGTGAAAGCTTCCATTGCACTCTACTAGGTAGGTGGAAAGAATTTTACGAGTACTTATTTTTAAAAGTTAACCAGGATGAAATAAATTGATCACGTTGAAAAGATAGCACACCTGGATACAGAGATTCTAACTGGTCAGATGCACCTATTTTTCTTTTACATTATTTATCAAGTATGCATTTTCAGGGTATCAGCAAATATGTTTTAAGTGAAGTTACAATGCAAGATGTTCTATTCATTGTTAATTTTAGAAGTTATCAGTAATACCTTATCTTTGTCTCATGTATTTTTCACTAGTTTGAAATTTGAAATGATAAAGACCATTCAATAATGGTGTTTGCCTTTAAGAAGCCTAAAAAGAGTAAGGAGGACATATTCAGATATAACACCAAGCAAAATTATGGAATGTATACAATACAAAGAAAAGGCTCAGGGAGAACCAAGAGAAAAGTACTTTCTCTTGAAAATAAAGTTTCTTGAAGTGCTTGTATTATGACTCATTCCTGAGGTCACAGGCATCTCACAACTACTAGAAGAAAATGGGATTCTTTGCTAGAACCCTCTGAATGGGAAAACAGGTATTACCTCCAATAGGAACTTTACTTAAGTATGAGAGACACATATGCAGCCAAAGGCTTCTATGGGCAGAAAGCATTGACATTAAAAGGAGACTATGACTTCTTATATATAATATAGCACATTGGTTAGAAGCATAGTATCTGACAAAAGAGGGCTGGGTTCAAATGCTAGCTCTGTTACTTACTAGCTCTGTGTCCTTTGGTGTTTTACTTAAAATCTGAGCCTCGATTCCTGATGGATTCTAGCTGTATCTGCTCCTTAGACTTGTTATGAAAATTAAATAAATTAATACATAAAAAGAGGGTCTTTCAAATAGCATTACTTATTATGTATTATGTAATGTTAGTTATTACCTTTATTTTTATTATCTTATTACAAATATCACAATATTTATTATCTAATTTGTTATCTGATCATCCTATTCCTTCCATTACTAATTGAGCAACTACTATTATTAACAATAATTCACTGTGTCATAACAGCAATGTGTGAAGCTCCAGGAAACCAAACAGAAATATAAAATTTACAGGGTGAAAATGAATTGAAACTTTTGATCGTGTGTAATCAGTTTGAACGGAAAAAAAAGTGACAGCTAAGATGAAATATGGACTTAATTAGAGGAAATCAAATTCATAAGACATGCCTTTCACCATGGTTTTTCCCTTTTCTCCATGTGTACAGTTAAAAGAGTCAGAATCCTTTTTTTAAAACCTGTACTTTCACTACTATTACCCCAAATGTGCTTGCTTCTGTTCGTACCTGCCCTTGTGCCACTTCTCATTAGTGTAGATTATTTCCACATCAATTGTCTATCCCTAGAGAGCAGGTTGTTTTACAAAAAAAAAAGAAAACTTAAGCTTGCTCTAGTGAAGATACTTTATTTTCATACACATGTATATTTATATGTGTATTTGTTTGTATATGCATATGTATATGTGCATATATATATGTGTTATATATATAATGTTTTATTTAAGTATGCCAAATCGAAATATAAATGGGTTGAATTGTATCTGAGGTTCACCTCAGGACAAATCTTACCCATCAGCAGTTTCATATAAGTCTTTCCATAGAAATGCCACACAGCCATCATTCATTTATCTTTATAAGACATAATGAGTGACAGAGAGCATGATGGCTTCTGAGAGTGAATGAAAGTGCAGATGCCACACTGGGTAAAAGATTCTGATCTACCCATGGCTAGTAGCTGACATCTGATTTAGAAATTATTGGAATAGGGAGACTACCTGCCGTATGTTTATTTACTACCTCCATCCCAAACCATGCCAGGTAATTAATCACACTCCTCACTACTGGAAAGGGAGACTGCTCCCCACAATGCAGAGAACAGTTCTTGCCTCTCTCTCACTTGGCGTTTCTGCAACCCTATTGTGATTTTGTTTCCAGAAAGACTTCTGTCCCTGCTGTTTGGGGAAATGTATCTATAATGTCTTGATCCAAGAATTTCATATTCAACAGATGGTATTTTTGGCTGTGTATTCACTGAGGTTTCTCTGAGCAGAGTTGAGTGCTTAACATTGCTTGCTCTCTGCCAATCATCTCTTAGCCTACAAGTGAATTCTGATCAAATATGTATTATTCCTTGTGCTTTTGCTCTGACCCTTTCTGAATTCTGATCTCTATGAGCATAAGCTCTGAAAATACCAGGCGTGTTATTTTATGGTGCTGTCTTAGAGATGCCCATAAACTATATATTTATATGCACAGATAAATAAAAAATATATATCTAAACTTACAGAGATAGAAACATATATGTACATGAATATTCCCAAAGAGATGGATTCTTCTGAAAGTGGAATTTCTTCTATATTATTTTTCTCTCTACTCTCCATGAAATATACATCTGTCCTCAAATCTTGTAAAGCAAGACAGATGCTTATTATGCATGAAAATGTATTTGGGATTAAGCTTCTTTTTTTGGCCTACAAATCCCTAAATGTATAGATCTGTCTTTACATATAAGGAGACAAAATACTACTGATGCACATGTACACAAGGACACACGCACATATACACGACATGCGACAACAGCAGCCTCCCTAACAGTACCCATAGGAGACCATCACTGGAAGTCTTTTGAAATGCTGCAAGTCAAGGATTCATTTTTTACAACAATTTTAATTTATTCACTTAAAATCAATAAAAATAACTCCTGCTTTCTTTCTACACTGGTCTGGAAATAAGAATGACAAGCGTTGGTGGAAAAGCAATAGGGACACAATAGGTGTCACATAAAATAGGAACTCAGATATCATTCATTTTTATGCTTCGTCTAATAAGCCTACAAAGCTACACTGGAAAAACTCTATTTCTCCAAAGCACAGTTAAGAGTGAACTGGATTAACTGATTCAAAGCCTTCATTTTCTGGACGCTTTATTAGCTGGAAAAATCCATTATTTTTATTTATCAACTTACTTCTTTACTTTCTGGCATTCTTTAAAGTGTGTGTCCCTTATGCTTTGGGTATAAAGTCTAAGAAACCATTCTCTATCTAACACAAGTTCCTGAAGATGCTTCCTTACATTTTCTTCTAGGATTTTGATAGTTCTCGCTCTTATATTTAGACCTTTGATCCATTGACTTGATTTTTGTATAAGGTGAGAGAAGGGGTCCTTTTTCTTCTTTTCTTTTTGCAAATGGAGATCCTGTTTTCATAGCACTATTTTTTGAAGGACTATTCTTTCCCAATTGAGTGGTCTTTGCCAACTTGTCAAAATTCAATTGGCCAAGGTGGGCCACGATGGCTCAGCAGGCAAGGATGCTTGCCTGCCAAGCCAGAGGACCCGGGTTTGATTCCTGGTGCCTGCCCATGTTTAAAAAAAAAAAAAACAAATTCAATTGGCCATAAATGTGATGGTTGATTTATGAACTCTCAATTTAATTCCATTGTCTGTTTTTGTGCTAGGACCTTTCTGTTTTGATTACTAGGACTTTGTAATACGTTTAAGATCAGGAAGTATGAGGCGTCCAACTTCAATCTTCTTCATCAAGATGGCTTTAACTAGTCAATGCCCATTACTCTTCCATATAAATTTGAAAACAGTTTGGTGGTACCTTTAAAAGCTAAGTATAGCACTACCATATGACCCAGAAGACTCCTTATTAGGTTTATACCCAAAAACAATGAAAGGAGGGACTCATACAGATATTTGCACACTAATGGTCATAGTGGCATGATTCACCATTGCCAATAGTGGAAGCAACCTAAGTGTCCATCAATCAATGAATGGGTAAATAAAATGTGGTATATACATAAAATGGAATATTATTCAACTCAACAAAGGAATGAAGGTATGATACATGTGACAACACAGTGAATCTTGGTGATATTTTGTTGAGTGTAAAACGCCAGATACCAAAGGACAACTGCTATATGTTTTCACTGATTTGAAAATAAAAAGAATCATGGAGTCAGAATCTAGAATATAGGTTACAACGGGTCGGAGGAGATAGGTAGTTGCAACTTAAGGCTTACAATGTATAGAGTTCCAGTTTGTAATGATGGAAATGTTTTGGTAATGGATGGTGATGATGGTAGCACAATGTTGTGAATGCAACTGACAGCATTACAGCACTGAGTTGTATACCTGAATGCAATTTAAGGGAGAAATGTTAGATTGTATCTATGGTAATAGAATACATTTTTTTTTTAAAATCCATGGAAATACACTTCACAAACAATGAACCCAACTGTTTAAGGAGTCTAGTTAATAGTACAATTATAAAAATAAACTATCTTAAATTGTAACATGCTCTGCACCAATGTAAGGTGTTAATAATAGGATGTATGTGACTCATGTATTTTATGCATGATTCTTCCATAAACCCACAACTTCTTTAATAAAGAAAAAAGATTAGAGGGAAAAAAGATAATTTCTAATTAATAATAACCAAAAGTTTATAATGATTTATTGGGAACAAAAAGTTATATCAAATTCTTATTATAAATATTTTTTTATGATTTTCTTACCTTTTTAAAGGCTTTTTTTTAATGAGTACCCACCAGCTCAGACACCCAGGCTTTCAGCTCAATTAACTGCATTTAGGACAATTGGTAAATATCTGAATTATAATGAATACGTATTTTAGTTTGCTGGATGTTGCCAGAAAGCAATATAGAAATTTCAGAAATGGAATAGCTTTTATGAAGAGTATTTATTAAATTACAAGTTTACAATGCTAAGGTGATAAAACTGCCCAAACTAAGGCATCCAGAAAAAAATACCTTGACTCAAGAAAAATCAGTGTCTATCACATGGGAAGGCATGTGACTAGTGTCTGCTCGTCCTTGTTTCTAGTTCCATTGCTTCCTGCTTCTGATGCCAGTTGTTTCCTCTCTAAGCATCTGTGGGCTTTCACTTAGCAACTCTGGGACACAACTCTCGTTTCTGGACTTGGTTAGCCTGTCATAGAAAAGCACATGGTGATGTCTGCTGGGTTCTGTATCTCAAACGTCTGTGTGTAGGTGTCTGCTCTCTCTGTAGGCACTCCAGGCATCTCCAAGTGTCTGCATCTCTGTTGGCTCTGAGCTCTTTCCCTTCCAGTGAGCTCTCTAAAGTCTCTGGTAAATTAAATAAGACTGCCTTGAATGGATGGAGTCACATCTCCATGTAATCAAAAGGTCACACCCACAGCTGGGTGTTGTATCTCCATGGAAACAATCCAAACAAAGTTTCCACTGGAAACAATAGGTCTGCCCCACAAGATTGGATTAGAAAAGAACATGGCTTTTTTGGGGTACATAAGAGCATCAAACCGACATACTGGGGCTACCAAATTTTATTTTACCATATTAACTTTGTATAAGCAGAATAAAACCCCTGTTGTGGAAAGAAATAGTCATTTGTATGCCTATTTAGTGTACAACACCATCTTTATTTGAGTTTAACAGTTATTGTAAACTGACAGATATTGACTATGTTGACTGGTTAGTACAGGAAAACATTTAGCAAACAAGTTATTTCAGTTGTTTTAGGACTTGTATCTATAGAACTTTTAAAGGGAAATTCAGCTAAAATTAACTTCCTGACATTCTTTAATGTACTACTTTGTGTCTGTTTTCTCAGCTTTATGAATTCACTTTCAATTAGATAGAAGAGGAAATAAAAAAAGTAATGATTTTCTTAAAGAAGTTTGTTTTATAGTTAAGAAGTTTCTTACAAGGCCATCTGACTGTTCTGACTTTAAAAAACAATAAGAAGTTGGGGAATGGGAAAAATGAACCTTGGTAATGTTCCTGAGATAAACTCACATAATCTCAGTTATCTTGACCAAAAATCATAAAAGAGAAACTAAAAAAATAATGTTGCAAAATTGAAAGAGACAGAATTATGAGTCTCTGTAGAGGTGCATCATTGGAACTTTCGGCAGTTATAAGCAAAAGAAAAATAATGGCCAAATTCTGAAAATGTTATATAATGATACCAAGTGTATCATATTTCTTTTTATAAAATAATATATAAAAGTGATCAATAGGTATACATGTATATATATATATATATATATATGGTTGTTCATAATTAACCAGGTGGGAAAACTAAGTAATAAACAATATGGTAAATTTAGAAATAAATAATAAATAGATTGACTTATTTGAATTTCTTCAATTAGAATTTATATAACCTTAATCAAAATGTTAGATATTAGAAATCTGTTGATATTTAGAAAACATACCCAAATGGAATTCGAGAGTAATTCTTTTCTCTAAAAATCTATAGCTTGAAAGGATATTTTAATTTCAGAAATTTCTTTTAGGGTTTTTCTTCCTGTCACCAAAATGTTGCAAAATATTCTTGTATTATAATATTTCAGCTTGGTACAATGGCAAAGACCTGTGGAAATTTTACTCTTCATTTTATAGGTTTCTGGAGCTCAACCTCTGTGTACAAACTTGACTATAGATGGGCTTTTAAGGCAGTGATAAATGCAATATAAGCAAAACTTTACTTTCATTTTAAAGAATAATCTTGTTCAAATTATCATTTGCTAGTCATTTATGTATTGATGAGTCCCAGTGATTTGTAACAAAGCAAATATTAACCATTGCAGGTTTTAATAGTACCTTGACAAGTCACTATTATCTTTCACATTGATTTTTAAAAAATCTTAGCCCAGATATGTTATCATTTTTAGTTAACTAAGAAATTCCGTTTTATAAATCATACATAATTGTATGTACTCTCATTTTGAAAAACTGAAATTGATTAATTAAAGCTAGGTCATAGAATGAAATCCTAGCTAAAAGCAGCCTTTTAAACAGGTTAATAGATTTCTACAGATTTGTTAGGGGTCAGGGGAGTAAAATAAGGTAACATTTTGCAATTCCATCATTTTATCTGCATTTTTAAAGCAGTGGAGAGAGCCTTACCTAGTTATAATTATGAGGCAGACACTATAAAGGATTTATTAGCTAAATTAAATATATGTTGCAGGACCCTGGTTCTATGCAGGGCTTGAGTGGCAAAAGGCAATGAAGAGGTTGGTTGCCTGAAGCGCAAGGGAGGCCCAGAAACTTCTTACAGAGTATTACTCTGTTGCAGATATTTTTTTGCACTAGATTCTTTTCTCTCATAATTTAGCATTCCTTTTATAGTTATTCCTTTTTCTTCCATTCTTTAGCACACTCTCCTTTATTTCTAGGTTCACTCATTTTAACTGCGGTAGAGTATTACATCCAAATACTTCAAATATGTTGATTAGACCACTGTTAATGGAGGGCTGTTTCCAAAACTGCATTCTAAGCACATCTCAATGTGCTTAGGTGACAGTTATATACTTAGAATTAGCGGGTTGTAGGATACGAATATCTCGAACTTTACTAGCTATTGCCAAATTTCTCCCTAATTTGATAAAACAATTTGGACTCCCAACAAACACTATATGCAAATTTCTGTTTCCTCACATCCATACAATGTACTTGCTCTAGTTTTCTTTCTTGGAGTTAGCCAGTGAAACTTGTGCCTTTTACACCCCCAGGTTATATACTGCTCACCAAATATGTCTTATTTTTCTTTTTAGGCATGTGGACATATAGGATATACCTTCCCTCATCACTCCCACTTCAGGTGGGTGAGAGTCATACATAGTAACAGTTTTCACCATAACAAACTCTAACACAGTCTCTTCTATCCCACAATTGAGATAACATTTTTTTTATAAACAGGAAGTGAGGAGATATATAAAAAGACAAAAGTGTAATTAATTTGAATGTTTCCTTTGATATTTTGCAACTGATCTGTCCACTGCTTTCTTCGGTATTTGATATCTGTTGTATCTATACCTTCTAATTTAACATATTTTACAAATGTCCGGAAAATTTTCATTACATATGTGTATATAATGTATATGTACGTATGATAGCCTTTCCAATCACTATGCATTTTTCTTTCTTCTGTATTCTTTTATCTTTTTGCATCAAAAACCTCCAATAAGATGTAACAAAGGAGTGAATATGAGTATTTTTGTGTTCTTTCAAAATTTAAAGGGATGCTTCCAATATTCTATTACTAAATACAGGATTTCATATGGAATAAGGAAATTCCCTTTTATATCAAGTTTGCTAAGATTAAAAAAAAATAAGAATGAAAGTTGCTTTATCTGTGAGAGGATCATTACTTTTTATTTCTTGAAACTCTTAATGGGATGCATTATACTAATAAATACTCTATGTGTCATTGTCATCTCTCAGATTTCCCTGCCTGTTTCAGATGTTAAAAAATAGTAGCTATAATAATATTAACTGCGTTGAAAGGCTAAAAGGTGCAATTTTGACTCTTCTTTTTCATATATGTAGAGTTGGAGAAAATAAGTATAAAATGTAGTTTACTCAGCCTTAGTTTGTTTGAATAAACCATATGGAAACTTTGTTAAACATAAAGAGGAACATTCCAATTTAGATGAGTAAATATCAACACCAGAAATGCACTTTGGGTGGTAGCATTGATTTATATTAAAACTGTATTTATGCTTTAGGAAAGTAGGAAGAAAGAAGTTTCTGTGTTTAGACTTATCTTTAGAACATTTCTGCCTGAAATAAATGTATTTTAATGTGTTTTTTATTTATATTAATAGGTCACAAAAGTCAATCAAATACAATATTAATTAAATAGATCACTTTTGATAAAGAATGTCACCACCAAAATTTAATCCTGGATGCATGATTAATTGGTTACATAAACTTGTTAACAAGTATACCAGAAACCAGAACTGGTCCCTCATACCAGTTTTGTGTCACTAAACTGCCACAGGGGAGACAGAATTTCCCTCCACTCTATTTTAAGAGGTTTAAAAAAAGCATGGCTTTCAAACTTTAGATTATATAAAGACAATCAAAATAACCATGTTACAAGAATAAAACAAGTATATGGATATATTTGCCAAATAATATTTGCATGCCATTTAACCTTATGAAGATATTTCAGATACAAATATTTCTATGAGGTCTGAACACACTTTGAACAAATACACCTGGTTCTATAATCTACACGAATCATGCCGGGGCTTGAGAGAGCATTTTATATTCCTTCTGATTCAAAGCTATTTGAGCTTTGCTTCAGGATTAGATGGAGGTAAACTGAAGAAATTTCTAATACAGAAAGAGATTGCAAAGGTGATTCAAAGCATAATTAAAAGAGGGCGAGATACATATTGAAATGAATGACTAGATGAATAAAAACAGAACAAGTCAACAGAGAGATAGAGTTCCATGGAATAAAACAGTATTGGCAAATCACATTCCTCCTTGAATTAAATGCCCTTATGTATGTTAATAGTTCCCATATCCAAATACTGAACTTGGCCTTGCAGTTGTGAAAGGTTCCCCAGTGACACAACTGAGCTGAAGACCTGTTCTGAGGTTCTCAAGTCATCATCTAGACCTCAGGTTCTTTATCCTGGCACATATCTTAATTAATTGCAAACTTTTAAAAATAAATATATGTCTAAGTTTCACCTCAGGCAAAGAGAAGCAGAATCTTCATTTAGGTTGGAAATCTTTTTCTTTAACTTGTGTTGGGTGCCCTAACTACTTCCAAATGTTTGGACCAAGATGAAGCTAAGAATTAAGGTCTGCTGCTTAGAATTTGGCATTAAGTAAGGAATACAATTATTCAATTATATATCACAAATGGCTATGTAATTGAATGAAATAAATGAATGAAAATTGTTCCAAAACTATCTATAGAGACCATCATAAATATATCAATGGTTATTGATCTTTAAATGGAAGTAAAATCATAGGCTAGCTACGAGGAATGGATTATAAAAACTGACTGGTAAGAAATTGTGCATGCTATTTTAGAATATAGAGAACAGTTTTTGTATTACTAGTAATAAAATGAGCATTCTTTGCTTATTGTATCATATTACAATAAGTGGCTTGAAAACACTGAATATTCTTGATATTACAGATGTCCAGGTAATAGAACATCAGGAACAAGGCAATTATGACTGGGAAAACTGTAGGTCAGTGCCTGCTGAAAGTAATGGGCATAGAATAAGAGAATGCCAGAGTTGGGCGGGCCGCGGTGGCTCAGCGGGCAAAGTGCTTGCCTGCCATGCCGGAGGACCTCGGTTCGATTCCCGGCCCCAGCCCATGTAAAAAACAAACAAACAAACAAAATACAATAAAACAAGAAAATGTTTAAAGATGTTTCCCTTTCTTCCTCCCTTCCTTCCTTCCATCCTTCCTTCCTTCTCTCTGTCTTTCCTTCCCTTCCTCCCTCTCTCTTTAAAAAAAAAAAAAAAAAAAAAAAAGAGAATGCCAGAGTTGAAGAAATAGTTTTTCAGTAAAAAGTTCTATTGTGCAGCTAATGCTTTTCCCCACTTGCACTTTTTTCATCCTAGTCAGTCCCTTGGGTGTGTCTTCATTGAAATTCTTAGTGTTTTTCTTTTCAAGTTGAATAGGTATTAGTTCTTTATGGGCTCCAGTGATCTAGGTCTCTTCTGCAGAATATGAAATAAAATGAATTATTTTTCTTTTCCCATCTGGCCAAAGGAACATGCTTTAGGTTAAACTAATGGATAGGTCCTTATCATTCCAAACTGAATTGTTCCCCAAATATGATTGCATGGTTTTCCCCTTTTCATCCATTGTTTGGTCATGGTAGTCAAAGCCAAAGAATTACAACAATTAGCCAACAGCCCTGTAGCTTAATAACTAGTACACACATCCAGCATTTTGTAAAGGAGAATAAAGTTTATCAAAGTAGTGACACATGCAGTAATTCATTTGATCCATGCAACAACCCTATAAGAGAAGAAGGGAAGATACCACAGAGGTGAAAAATTAAGACTCAGGGAGACCCAGAGGTCTCCATGCCGAAGATACAGGCTGGCTAGGCAGTAGCAGAACCAGCTCCGAAATCCATTTTGTTTTTTTCTTCTTTTTATTTACTCTTCATCTCTGGTTGTTATTATCAATACACGTTATCTAAAAACAGTCCTATCGCTTCACTACAATTAGTATAAAAGGAGCACTTTCAGACGAATGCAAAGGACATATTCATGAATACAGAACAGATGAAACAAGTCAAAATAAGGAAAGAACTAAAAATAAGTCTGATTGATCACAGCATATTGTTATAGAGGGATGTACATGACAAATACGATACCGTCACTACTATCAACATCTGTTTCTGTTTTTAAGGAAGAGTAAAGCCCAGACAGTTGTGTAATTTCTTTTATGCAGGCTCGTTTTCAAAGTCTCTTTCAGGAGAGCCTTAATAAGTAGTCTGCAGATGAGAAGGACGTAGCTGATTATACACTAGAGTAGGAGGAGAAGAAAAAAGGTCACGCACATTTCCTCCTAATTCCTGTTCATTTTTTCAGTACAAATGATGAGCAATGCAGCAGCGGTCCTGAATCTCATATGCAGAGTGGCAGGACGAAGCCCTTCGAACAGATGAAGCTTCTAACCAAACAAAGAAACGATTATTTACAAAGTATCAAAAGGATTACATGGTTTTGTTTTCAGCCACACCCAAATAGAGTGTGTGATCATGGTCATTAACACTGTCTTTGAAAATAATGATCCAAAAATATTATAATGCTATGCCTTCATTCATTAAACTGAATAATAGTTACTGTCCTAGGACCATGGTAAACAGTCACAGATACACTTGTTCTCAAATTTTGCAATTTTTTGTGTGTGTTTAGGGGGTGAGGTTGGAGAGGGGGTGCAGGGATAGAATGAGAATAAACACATAGACAGAGAGATAATGGGATTATTTCAGATAAGGATAGTATATGACTGAGTGTGAGTGGGGCTTTGGGCGTTAAGGAGAAGCAGCTAATTTGGACAATTGTCAGGGTGACGACAATTCAGCTTGGAGATGTAAGAGAAAAGCCAGATGAAGCCTTGGGAAAGAAGAATGTGGGCAATAGAGGGTCAAAGTCAAAGGTCTAGGTGGTGAGCTTGGTGTGTTTGAGGAATAGATAGAAAGGCATTTGCCTGGAGGAGAGAGAGCCCAGGAGAAAATGATGAGATGAAGTCAAGAGAATGTAGCATTTGGAACCTAGAAATATTTATAAGGTAAGACAAGGAATTTAGGTGACAGTCTCAAAAAGATGATCAGAAGAATTTAATACAAATGTTAAAAGAGATTGATTTTATATATATTATATATATATATTACATATATAGTCATCTAAAACAAATATTCTTTTGTTGTATAAAAATTATATAACCACACAGAGAATTCTTCCATTTGTTCCTTATATATTGCTTTTAGTATTAGTTTTGATATGAACAGGGCAGAGATGATAGAGTGCAATTATATTATGTACAGCAGATGTGCTTTGTTTTGGATTGTCATATTCAGCGACTTTATGTAGAAATAGTCATAGCCTCGTCAAACATCTTTCATTTGGCCACTGGGCTGCATGTGGTTTTTGATGAGTTATATCCTATTAATTGCTCTGTTTTCATTGAGACTAAGAGCTTCATATTAAACTGATTAATAAATAGAGATGAGGCTGTTGGGTTAATAGTATATCGGATGTGCTCTTTGGTTCTTTTAAATGATTGATGCATTACAAAGTCTACTTGGTACCAGATATCAGTATCACTCAGAAGGTAGTGATATAGTAAAAGCATTTTGTTTTTCAATGTTATGTTAAATATCAGTGCCAAGGTTGAGTTGCTAAAATTCAACTAAGATCTTTTCACTTTTCTAGTCAAATATTTCCAAAGGCTCCCCTTGGCTGTGAAATTAAATCTAATTTCCTAAGCACAACACTCAAGACTTTCCACCCTTACAAATTATGCCCTCTGTACACACTTGCCTATATACATATTTATCTCATCTGTTTCACTATTCATCTCACACTTCTCTCCATCTACTCTAGTATTTACATATCCTTCAGGATCCAGCTGAAATGTCAGCTTCTCTGTTAGTTTTTTCCTGATTTTTCCAAGTAGATTTGGATGCTACATGTGTTTCACTCCTATAACACTTCGTGAAAGCTGCAACTAAAGAATTTATTACATTGTCTTATAATTATCTCTTTTTACTTCCACTTGTCACAATAAAGAATGCTTCCTTCCTGGACAGGAACCATAGCTTATTCATTTAAAAATAAATTTACTCCTAGTGGTGCACCAGGGACTAACCCATTGTAGGAACTCAGTGTTTGTTTTCGAATGTATGAATGAATGGATGGATGCAACTGTCATCCCAGCCTTATCATTGACTCCTTCCTACATAATGTGGTTGAGGCAAAAGCAACTCAGATAAGATCTTGGATTTCTGGTCTTTATAGTTGCTGCTTTCACTAAGAAATCTACCTTTTAAATCTTATACATCTTCCACAACTTATCCAAAATGGCCATTTCTCCTGAAGCCTTCCCTGGTCTCTAATCCAAGAGTAAAACATTCCTCTTTTACACTCTTTTGCACATTGCCAGTGGCTCCTTTTTTTTTTTTTTTTTAATTCTTATATCTTTCAACATTGTGTCTGTTTATACTAAATCATAATTTTCACATTCAATTCTTTATGCTTCCAAGGAATTACAAACCCTTTATATGAGATCATATATTATTTTCTTTGTACAATTCTGCTACAAGTATGCACTCAATTACATGCCTTAGGGTGTTGTGACAGTGATGGTCGAAAGAACAACTGATGTTATTATAAATTTTCTCCTGTTTGCCTTTTTTTCAAAACAGATTTTCCATCTTATTTCTGTCAAAGATGAAAAAGAAAAAAACAAAACAGCAGTCTTCATTGAATTGTAAATTTTACCTGCCCAAAGGATTTTCTTAGGGTTTCCTACCTCTTTTTTTTTCTACAGGTAGGCAACCATATGTGTGTTTTAGGTTGCTCCAATACTATCTTCCAAAGAAAATCAAGTCTGTTACATTTCCAAATTTAGAAAAACAAAGATAGTAAAAGTGAGTCATAACTCCAACTTCTGACCCTGGTTTAGTACTAAAAGTAGCTATTTATATGAGCTATTCTAAAAGTACTAACTAAAGAACATGTTCTCTCTTAAGAACACACAGGAATACAAATAGCCTATTATTGGTACCTTCTATTGATTACAGAATCTTCCTTAAAATTGCATAAAAGCTCTTTCTGAATGCTGTATTTCTGCGTACTTTTAAGATCAAAGGAGAAAATGCATGGCCCACTTAATAGTATAAACCTAAGCAAAATATGCAAAGTATATACTAAGAAGGAGGTGGGAATATGTTTTCACAAAATCAAAACTCTACTCTGAAGATGAACTAAGGTGGGTGGTGGGGTTATTTCAATGAATTGAGCTCTTTCTGCAGACATACCCCTTATTTTATCAAAAACAGAGGAAATAAAACTAAAATTGACCTACATTTTCTAAAACTTTGACTCCTTTCTGTAACTTGAAAGTTTCATTATGATAGGATATAATTGTCAAATATGTACAAAAGATTATTGAGTTTATCAAAGATTATTAAAAAGCCATACCTTTTCTTCACCAAAAATTGTTTTGCTTAGTGAAAAATTTATTTTATATGGATAAAATATACATAAGCTTGCTTGTAAATAAACAGATATGCATGTAATGTACATCATAAGCATGAAGGCATGAGTTTAAAATATTTCTTTCTTCTGAGAAAAGAAGGATTTTCTGCTTTGGGGAGAATAACTGCTCCACAGTGAATTAACATTATGCATTTTCTCAGTATATTTTTCCTCCACCACCAACTTTTAAAAAATAATCTATTAAAGACTTTTCCACCTGTAAATGAGCTTTGAATTACCTTTGCTTCTGTCAAAACCCATTTGTCAACCTGACATTGTGAGTCTCTAAAAGCAAATAAGGTCACGAAGGTGACCACAGCTTGGCAAAATTAAGCTTCTTTTCCATGAGGGAAAGGCATCCTAGAGACGATAGTGGTATTTTACACAACCTCAGCTAAGCATTACCCAGAGCCGTGTTTTGGAGGCGTACACAAGTTGTGTTTGATGTAATTCTAAATTTTCCTACCTCAAAAAACTGCACTAATAAAAATAGATGCATTATTTAAATCTCCATGAATTTATTTTTAAAGTGAAAATGAGTGTGTGGGGGGGGCATCCTCTATTTGTCACAACATAACTTCTGATTACGTATTCTTTTGATGTTTTTATGTATTGTACAGAAAGCTGAAGGCATAAAATGTTTTGATATTGCTTGGGAAATATTTTCTATAGGTTACAGTGGCTTTGAAAATCTGATTAGGTCTTAGCAAACCTAAGTTTAATACAGTAATTACTGTGTTCATATAAACTATATATTTATAGAATGGTTTGCTTGATCAAATGCCTATCTATAAACATTCAACATCCAGACACAAATGTCTGTGCTTTATTAACCAATGTCTTTGAGAAACTCCCTTCTACTAGTGGAGTGGAACATTCTAGAGAGAATTCTATTAAACAAAAAAGGCAGTCTTAGTATTGGATCTTGCTAGATCAGTGATGTTAAAAACATTACCAACCATTTGAAAAATATTTATTGTCAGATGCCTGTGTAAATAATAATGGCTTTTACCTTTAAATGAAATAATTAAAAAACTACACTGTTGAATGAGAGTGTGTTTTGGTCAATTGATAAATTGTACTATAGGTCCAGTGAACACTGGAGAATAGCCAGTGTGGAAATTGCTGGTGGATAAAGAGGATTCATTCTCACACTTGCATGCATATTTCATACTTGTCTTAGAAATCACTTTATGTTAATTCTGCCTTAAACAGAAAGGAAAATTTACTTTGGGCCTGTGCTACCTTTACTTTTTAAAATTAAAGGCTGACTTTATCAGTGATGTTCAGATAGAATATGAGATCGGTTACCTTCTTGGCTATGTAAGTTTCTCAATAATAAAATTAATGTATTTGGGCACAGCATTACGTTTTTAACATTATACAGCATCAAACCTCAGAAATTTTGTTTAAAGCTGATGTGCTAAGATAGCCCCAAAGGGAAAATATGATATATATCATCCTGGACAGTAGTTCATGCTGTCTGATGGACAAATACTAAAAAAAAGATATCTACAAAAAATATAATAAAAAAAAAAATTACCAAATAAATTTATTCCAATCATAAAAAGGTTCAAACTTTTAAGGAAACATCTGTAAGATTACACCAAACATTTATTATCATTTTGTTCCCCAATATTTATGCAAAATCTAATGGTTATGCTAAAGAAATTAAAATAGTGAAAGCATCATTTTGAAAGAACTGCACTTACTTCTGTTATTTTGGGCTTTCCTTAAGCATTTTTCACAATATATAAGGTAGTGCACACTTTTTTCTAGTTTCTTGGTTAGCAACCCTTCAAATTCTCCCTGAACATGTCCCAAATTCTGTAAGGAAAGTTGTTCTCACAAGAGAAGGTGAAGCATGATGCACCACGGAAACTTGCTTATTGCAGCAAAAGGAATAAATCAGATAATGTTTTTGAACCCCAAATTTTACGGAATAAATCAAGCTCCTCCATGAATTGATGTTTCTGAAAGTCAGAGAGGCCTCTTCCGTAGCAATTGGCACAGAGCTGCCATTTAGTTGAAATAAATTCTTTTTTTTAAAAAGACCCCATTTATTCCTAAAAATAAAGACAGAGGAGAAACACTAGAGTATTTTTAAAGACGATTACATTGTCTAACAGCTTAGCATTTTGCCCAGACATAAAGGTGATTTCAGAATGTATGCAAACACACACATACACACATACACACACTGCACCAAGGAGTTAAGTTACATGCATTTAACAAGAAATCATCTTTTCTGTTACCCCAACAGTTGTAGGACAAAGTCAAGGAAGTATTTAGAGTCATATTTTAAAACAAATGTTATTCTCTGAATTATAGGCCTTATGTCTGTTCTGAAAATAATCACATGGCCAGGGTAATTATGGCTTACATGAGTCACGAAGGCTGCTCTAGGCACTGATCATCTATTTATACACTAGCCTTAGAAGTAGTACTCAGAAGTTCAGGAAGCAATGACAAAGAGCAATGTCAGGGTGGAGTTCAGTGGCCATAGCCTTTTTTCTTATTACTTGAACTACACTTAAGGATCTCAGCCGACAGGTTAGAGAGACCTCCTGTCTCATCTAAGTCCTCAATAGTTATGAGGGGACATGCAGTTAGGTCACAGCCTTGTTTGAGGTCTGACCTTGCTGAGCTATTACAGAGAATTGGATCCTACTGAAAAATTTGGACACAGCAATTTACGCTACAGCAGAATAATGCACTTCATGAGAGAAGTGTCAGATTATTGAATTATTTGTGCTGAAATGTGCTTTGTACAAGCCTGTATAGGTTGGCGCCTACAAGCCAAAACCAGTTCCTATATACCCAACCTTCTATCGCTTGCAAGTCACCTTGATGTGTGGAAATTTTCGTAGGACAATAATGTGTTAGTTGAATGTCAAATGATTTGTTTCTATTTTCTCCTGAGTTAATAGAATCAAGGGAAAGAAGGAAGATTAAAGTTATGAGAATTACCATTTCAAAGAGCAAGGGTTTTTCTAAAAGTGCCGTTTGTCCCTAACACAGAAACATCTAGCAACATGTTTAAAATGACTTGTTCTCAAATTTTTTCTATATAAAAGTAAATATGTGTGGTCCCCTTTAAACTGTAAGGTCATGATAGAGGGAACTATATGCACTAAAACTGGCATGTGCAATCAGACCATACAGAGTTTATATCAAGTACTAAGCAACATCTTTTTTATGTAAGTGAGATTTTTCGGCTGAAAATATCCTCCCTTCAAAAAGGGAAATAACTCCCTCTGTTCCTATGTTTCTTTGTATGTAATATTCATCTCTTGCAAATTAAAAATCTCTCGCTTTGGAAATTATTATATTATATTTTAGAATAAATTTATTGAGGTTCTCTAGAAATACTAAAAATATGTTTGATGTATTGAAGTTTTGAAGGAAGTTTATTGAGTCTGTTAGAATGTTTTTTAAAAGGGTCATACACTCTGGGAAGGCAGTCCCAGCACTGGGTGGTGGTTGGGATTTAATGGATACTCAATTAATATTTGTTGGATAAATGAATTAATTAATCTAGTGGTATAACATGAGCTTTGCAAACATTATTTTTGTCCTCACTCAGTTCATGTATTTATATTTCCTGCTGGCTCCTTAACTTTTGATTTTTTTTTTTTTTTTTACATTGGCACTACTTCTCTCCTTCTCCTTCCATCTGTCCCTCTAGCTAATATTTACTGAGTGCTTATAAATTCTGAGACATTATGCTAACTATTTAAATCCATGTATCAATCATTGCAACACAACTAATACTATCTTAGTTTTTTAAAGAAATCGAATTGCAGGAATTTAAGTCACCCTACATGCAAATAGCAGAGTCCAGAGTACAATCCTTTTCTCAGCAAATCCTATTAAGGATACTAAGTATCGGTGGTCAAAATTCTCTATTTTAGTCTTTGACAATTGTATTTTTTAAAACCTGAAATCGATCTTAGAAATCCCTGCCAACAGTGGTTCCCAAACCTTTCTGTGCATCAGAATCACTATGGAGTTACTAACAAATATAGATACTTTGGTCCAGCCAAAGTGTTCAGATGCCAGTGTCGTCCTGGGGTAGACCTGTGGTATTTGTATTTTTAACACACTCCACAGTGAATCTGAACTACAACAGGTTTGGTAAACCCAGATCTCACAAGTTCCTTACTTTAGAGATGAGATGGCTGAAGCTCAGATTTGTGGTGATAAGAGGAAAATGAAAAAGGCTCACATTTTCTATTCCTCCTAACAGTCCTTGTTGTATTCTCTCATGGGCAGCAACTCATTCTTACGCACATGATCATCTGTCTTTGGGAGTTGCATGATTATTATTTTATTTCTCTTGTATTGCCTTTAGGCAATTTTTTTTTTTTTTTCTTTAGGAAAGTGAGGAGAATACAATGAGTGCATCTATTGGGACAGACTTGCTTAAAAATGGTCATGGAACAATGTGTTTGTCCTTCTATTTTTTGGAAAGGAAATAGAAGGAGCAATTGAACCTTCATGAAATGATCTCTGATCCTACAGATGGTACCTTATTTATGGGGGGCATATTGGGTTGCTTAAGTCTTATTGGTTCAATGGCCTGATCAGAACATATTAAACTTCATTTAAAATCAAATTTCGTGTCAACGCACCTAGAAAATGTAGTACTATTGTGAAATTCTGAAGAAGAACCGCATGAAACAGGTGAATAGAATCCATTAGAAGGTGTCTGAGATGCTATTACATTTTTAGAATGTGGCTAAGTAAGAATGGCTAATAATGACACCACTTTCGAATTCTGACTTTATTATCTGATAATAAGATGAAGAGAAAAACTAAAGGACTATGAATTTTCTGAATGTTTCTCAGATAAAAAAAGGGTCGAAATTTTTTCAAGGTGGTGGTGATTTGAGTGCATTTATCCCTATATATAGTGAATATTACATTGCAAGACTCATTGTAATAGATTTCATTCAAGCTGGACTATCTCTAAGGCCTTCATTTAAAATGGAAGATAAAGAGGGAATGCGAGGGTAGTTCAGTGGTAGAATTCTCACCTACCACGTGGGAGATCTGGATTCAATTCCCGGCCCGTACACTTCCCAAATGAACAAAAAATTCGACAAACGGTGCTGCGATAACAGGATACTCACATGGAAAATGAATGAGCTACCGCCTCATCATACACCATACAAAACCAAACAACAACAACAAAAAAAGGAAGACAGATAAAGAATCTTTCTCTCTAATTATTTGCATGTATTATCTTAAAAATCAGATAATGAATTTTGATAAAATATAGCCTTGCTAGTGCCTCAGAGCCTCAAATGGAGCCATAGTTGAATATTAGTGAGTATTTGTCAAATGAATAATGTGGGTGACGCTGACCTGGGAGGTGGCTATGGTTGGTATGAGTTTTCTGAGTCTAGAAAGAAAATTACAAATGAGATACAGACTTTCAAAATCATTTAAAGAAAAAGATGGCATTGCTGACTAGGGGTAAAACTAATTGCCTAATATCATGCATCTCCCAGTTGCGTTTCCATTATCAGTGGGAATGCATTTTTAACATTGAAATTTGAAACTGCATTGAATAAATAAAAGTATCCTGATCTAAAATGTTTTCTTGTTTCCAACAGATTCCAGAGTTTTAGATAATTCTGTTAATATCAAGATGAACTTTGAGTGTGCAATAATGACTGTCAGTTCATTATTGCAGACTGTCAGTTCTACCTTGGGAGAACATTTCAATTCCTGAATAGAAAAGAAACTAAAACACAGAAAATAAGGTGAATAATTGCTTACAGTCATAATAACAGACATTCAATAACTTAAGACTCAGTACACACTGTGTCATTTAATCATCGTTCACGTTATCTATTGGGTACATGATTTTGTCTCTAATGCTACATATTTTTCTAAAGTTCAAACCAATAGACTGCATGTTACAGCGCTTCTTTCAATTCTGACTACATGCTTTGTAATCGGAGAAGCATTAATTTACCCTGAATGCGATCTCTTAGCAACAAGTAAGTGAAGGAAAAGAAAGTTGAAAATTGCAACCCTGACTCCAAACTACAAAGTGAAGACAATTTTCAGTAAAGTCCATTTAATTTAAAATCTATTTTCTTCCTCTCAGACAGCCTTAGCACTAAGCACTGCTATTAAAGTGCTGCTCTTTCCACCTCACCGAAGCATGGCTCTCCTGGATGTTACAATGACTCACAGTTAAGCACACTAGACTGAAGCTGCCACATGGATCTTATATTTATCTCCGATATGCAGGGAAACGATGAGAAGAAGTCAAATTTCTAGTGTCTTACATTGCCAGAGGAAAATCATAACCCCCCAGGTTTATGCAGGAGCCCTAAGAGTAGTTTCTTACTTCCTAACAAAAGCACCATGAGATGGTAAAACACATTACTACAACATTTTACAGACAAATACTTAGCTGTCATACTCAAAATCGTACTAAAACAACTTGAGAAATGCAATCAAAAGATAATTAACTTAACTAGTGATGACATAAGATATTCATGATATAATAGGTGAAAAAAGCTATGAAATTATAAGTACACTAAAATTGCAATTTTGTAAAAGCATAAAGTGAGTGTTTGTTTGTGTGCACTTATAATACCCTTTCTGAGATGTTGTGAAATGTACAGTAGATGACTCATGGAGATTGCTTAGCTTAATATCTTTTACATACAAGCCCATTAAATATTAGCTATGATATGATCAACAGAGAGGAATAGGTAATTGAAAAATTGACATATAAATTAATTTTAAATAAGGAACAGGATTATATATATAGATACACATATATCTTGCTCATTATATATGTTTAATTAGAATATATATTTTTATACATATATATTTATATAAATGAGAATGGACATGGGCCTAGATTTTAAAAGCTATTAAGTGGGTGATGGAATAACAGGTGACTTTCCATTCCATGATGTTTCAAATTTTTCAATATCAAACACTTCTTCTTCTATAAAATAACAGGAAACAATAAACACTCAGAGAAACGATTCTTTCCAGAATGAACACAAGGACAGAAACAAAATTCATTCTGATTTTCTTCTACTGGTAAATCAAAATTTCTTCATCCCTAACACTCTAATTTTTCATTTTGAAAATAGTGCTGATACTTATTACATGGCTCAAAACAAAATATTGGGTTTCTTTATCTGATTTTTATATTTAATATGACATAATATCCATGTAAAAACATTTAAACCTTCTTGACTATTCAACACATTTTTACACAGCTTTGCTTCAGTACGGCATCAAGTTTAAGAGAAAAACACACTTTTCAGCTAACACTGGATTTGAGTTTCGTCTCCAATCATCACCAGCTATTTGGTTATGGGAAAGTTTCCAAGCTTCAGTTTCTTCATCTATGAAATGGGGATGTTTATAAAAATCTATCTTCACTGAGCTGTTGTGATACAGTGAAAAGATAACTAATATAAATTACTTAGCCAAGTGAATGCACATACATGCTCACTAAATATTAGCTATCATCTTCTCCGGAGAGTGGATGGATAATTTAAATTATGAATATGTTGATTTGAATGTCTATTCCCCTTTCATAAAGGAAATCAGATCATTCTTTAAATCAATTATGCCTTGTCTTGAATGGCTTCACTGACACTTAAAAGGTTGGTCACTTTTACAAGTTATTTAACCAGAGAATCAGTTTTCTTAACTGTGAAATGGAAAAAATTAATACATATCTCATTTAGACTGTGTAGAATAATGATAATAATGGCAACGATGGTGATGATGAAAACAGTTACAACAATTACTGTTATTTACTGAGTCCAGATGATGTACCCATACACTGGGTTAAGTACTGTATGCATATTCAATTCTTCCGAATTTTGTGAATTATCGTGATGTTTAAATCCCTAATAATTAAATAGAATTGCATGAATCTCATGGAATAATTAGTTGGCATTAGAAATAAAACCTATTGTGTAGTTGTTTGTATTAAAATTAAAGTACTGAATATCTGAATAAATCTTTTGAAGAAAAGGATGTATGTAATTTTCCTGCCAATAAAGAAATCCATATGGTATTAGACTTCGACAAATACTTTAAAGAAAAGAATACATGAATGAGGAGGTGAATTAACAAATGACAATTAACATAGGTGCCTAGAAAGATCTGAATATTTCAATATGTTTGAGAAATGTAGACTCATCAAAGTCTTTCTTTTCAAATCTCATTTTAATTTTCACTTTCTCAGTATCTTCTTAGAGAGCCATTGAGTATTATATCAGCAAATACATACATACATAATTACACATGCATGTACTCTCTCTACATATATATACAGATATGCTTAGTATATACTCTACATTTGTTATATGCAGTCTAAGAATTTATGGTAAAGCAATGACAACAATAAAATTTGGTGGTTCCCTCAGTATTTTCAAAAATACATAAACATGAAAATGAAGTTTTTCTTTAATTTTGCTTAAAAACCCCTAAGTTACACTTTTATACTAATCAAAAGTGCACATGAAAAATCTGATTCCATGGGACATACACAAGGAAACACAAAATTACATTTTGTATGGCCCTGTGGCATTTTCACAAAATGAGCCTGAAAAGAATATGAAGAAAGAGTATGAAGAGAGGCTCATGAATGTGGAAGGAAATTGTTTTTATTGATTTTCATTGGCAGTACAGTTCATAACATGGGAACTGAATTTATGAAATCAGTTGTTGATTCAGCACTGAGAGGCAGGCTGGATTTAAAACTCAGAAGGTTTAACTCTCATCTCCTGATTATTTTTTTCTGAGTTTCAGGCCTATTTCCAATGTTCAAATGATAAGGAGTAGGGCAAAATGAAGGTACTCAATTTTATTAATGACCAAGAAAACCGCTATTATTAGAAATATCCTTCAGCAAGGTTTCAGAATTTATGTTGGTTATTTCATGCATTATTTAATTTATTTTTCCATTGAGGGCTATGTTGTTAAAACAATAAACATTTCACTAGGAAATAGGAATAGGCAAATAAAATGCAATATCCTTAGAAGTACACTCAGATTTACCCTATTACTCTGGGATGCACTCCTCCCCCTAAAAAAGTTGGAAATTATACTGTTAATATAGATGATTATCATACTTTCAATGTCAGTGGCCTTTGGTTTGGTTTTCTGATACAGGAGCCAAATATTAGAAACCATTTTTAATATAACAAATACGTGAAACATATAAAGCACATCAGAACCTCAAACAGTTTGTAAAGATTGTTTCTTTGGCTGCTAAACAGTTGCAGAAGCCACTATTATTCTCCCTTGTGTAGGATCGAATTTCCATTTGCTTTCTGACACATTATTAAATGCAATCATAAAATAGAGTGTTTCCTGGAGCAGAAGAGAAGCGGAGGAAAATTATGTTACTCTGAATATCCTAAATTTAATAAACAAAGTCTCTGTGTGTATGCAGGACCAATTTAAACATGTTGACTCAATTGGTCAATCAATTCTGATTTAAATCAAAGGTCATCTCAGTCAATCCAGCATTCAATTTAAAGATGATCAGTAAAAAATTTCAGGTTCAATCTGATATTTTGAATATTGCAGATGACACAATTATTCATAAAAGGAAGAAGATTTCTTTAATTCTGTAACACTGAGTTTAAGATTATTGAGTCTTAAGATTCTTTTCCTAATATAGTTCTTTTATTCTTTCATGCCTCAGGGTATTTTTCACTGCAAAAAAATGAAATTAATTTAAATGCAAGAAGACATATTTTTCATTGACAAAATCCAGATAAATTTTATAACCTAGGAAAATAAATTGATTTTATATTTTCTAATAGTTATAGTCTCAGGAACAAAACAAAGTACAATTTTTAGAAAAAAAAATCCTCTAGAACTGAAAACTATAATTATCGTATTTTACATCACGATATCACTGTATGCACTATAAGATTAAAAACAAAAAAAGAAACTTCATTGACCATTACATTCTTGAGAGACAACAATGCACCAAATACCACCAGATAAAATAGCTAAAACAGCTTTAAAAATAACATCACAAATATTCAATCCATGGAATAACCACAAATCACATAAAACATACTTACAATAAAAACACTGAAACTTTAATTGAAATGTTTCTTGTAAATTATGCACGCTTTACAATTTTATATTATATTAAAAAATAACATGAAAAAGGAAGTCTATAAAGAGAGTGTATGTAGGCATATATTTCCAAAGTGAAGTTTATATTTTGAAATATTTAAAACCTGGGCTCAGAGAGGTCTATACTGAAACCACAATTCCTTTCTTATAAGTGGTATACACTTGGGGAAGATATTTAGCCTGTCTTATTTTCTGGAGGATAATTAAAACTTACGTTTAAATAAGTAGTGAGAATTCACCAAAATAATGTGTGTCATGTGTTTACTATAGAAATGGTTGAAAAGGAGGCATTTAGTAAGTGCTAGCTATTACGTGAAGGAAGTTAATTAAATCAACAGATTTATCCAAATGGCTGGGGGTGATTTTTCTTCCAAAAACTATGTAATGAAGGATACTCACTTTAAACATTAAGTAGATTAAAAGAAGAAATTACATATTAATGTTCAAATGTAGTGAAGTTGAATTTTTTAGACTTTTGAAGATAGTAACAATGATCACTCTTGGAGAATATTTAAAACTTAAGGCATATGGACAGGGTTAAAAATATTCACAGAAATAGCCTAAGTAAATTACAAAAGGCTTGGTGAAATGAACATTGGCCGATGTCCAACAACATATCATGAAAACAGCTCCCTCAAGGGATTAAAATTAAATGTTTGGCCACAAAGGGCCATCCAAAAAATGTGGCAATACACAAGACAAAAGCATTTAAGAACACACAGGTGGGATCTGGGAGTTTTGGAGATGCAAGAAATAAGAATTTCTCTGAAAATTGATGATTGCAAAGGTATAATTAAGTGATACCAAATAAAAGAACTCTCAATGGACCAGATTTTGATTATATAAACATTCAGGTAGATCATTTATTATCATAGAAGTTTATCTACTCTCATAGCCAAGACGGGGTCTAGGCAGCCACAAAAGGTTTGTATCTTAACTCTATATATGAGCAAAAGGAAAATGAACTTAGCACCAGGTGTAGCTCATTGATTCTTCAAAGGATTTAGCCAAATTTGTAGAGACTTGTGTGTAAAGATAAAGGCACCTTTTGACAGAAACCAACATAGCCTCTACATTTTTTGACCCTGTTCACTGGACAAAGCACATGTACTGTTATTACCACGGGTAAGCAGGCATCAGACTGATTCGTCCCTCTCTATCCCTACATATCTGTGTAATCCATATAATTTATTTTTATTTGCAATGGTCCAAATTCTCGAACATGAGGCAGGAAACTGGACTAGATGATCTCTAAAGTTACTTCCTACCTAACATTATAAAAACGTAAGAAACTCGTTCTTCATATAGTAAATATATTGATCATTTCAATCATGTATATTTAAAACTTTGGAGATAATAGATACAATTAAAATGAAAATATTATATTGATTATAATTTGGGTTATTATGACCATGGAATGGAATTCAATATGTTCACTCAATTATTCTGCAATAATAAATAAGATTGCTTACCCCAGAATGTTTTAAAAATGAAAATATACAACTGTTTCACTGTAATTGTGGATTACATTATTTTATTATCTATTCTAAAGTGTTTAATCGTATCATTTCATTTTGTGGCAAAAAAAAAAGCATTGAAATGACATGGAGATTAATCATTGAGGGAAAATAGTTGCATAAATGACCATAGAGATTATTAATAAATATGGCTTAAACAATCTCAATTTGCAAATATTTTTCATGTTCTCATTGAGTGCCAAAACAGGGTTGCTGGAATATACCCTAAATGTCAAGGAAAAAAAATCGAAGAATGTTGATAGAATTGTTATAAGGTAAAAAAGAGAATTGATTTCTATTATTTTAAGAACACGTTGAAGAAATTATAAAAATCGTATAGATGGAAATTGTCATCAAGAACTAGTGGAACATTTTTTCTCACAATGATAATGAAGGTTTTCTTCAGATTCAGAATCGGTTTTCACTTCAACAAATTCAAATATAAATGACCATCAACTTCTAAAGCAGAAGAAAAGTAAGCAAGTACAAAAAAAGATATTAAGGAAAAATAATGGTGTGATATACAGAGAAAGTATAATCACAAAAAGAATTCAAGAGTAAATTTTGAGAAACCCGAAATATTTTCTAATTGCCAGATTTCCCTGTTATAGATGAAAGGTTTCACTTCAGTTTCTAGTGAGTCCTATTTTTTTCCCAAGTAAAAATGAGACAATAGCTTTTAGGTCTGTAGTCACATGTGGCAATGAGTATCAGCCATTAAATAGTTTCACAGTTCTTTGCATCAATGCCTTTGTTGAGTCTTCTACTTGGCTCAGCTCATCCTATTGTCTCCATTTCCACACTGTACTTAAAATCCTCTACTCAAAGACTATTACTATCTGAAGCACATTTGTATATGAGGAGAGTATTTATTAAGTTTGCCACTAGATTGCCAACACAGTTGGTGTGACAGGCTGCCAGATAATTAACTTTCTCATTCAGTAATTTCCAAAAATATTACCTACATTGTAAAAACGACTTTTACTTATTTAATTAAATCTTTCATCAAATTATATTTATTGTCCTTGGGAAGCTCATTGAAAAAAGTATTAAAATTTAGAAAATTATCTTTTTAACTAAATGTCATGAATTTTATTTATTTCCTAGGAAACTATGTTCTGCCTAACCAGATGATTAATATTGGTTGTTTGTTTATTTATAAGTTGTTTGGTTGAGATTTGCTTTAGTTGACTAGTATAGGTAAATGAATCTATAACAAATAAACTAAAATGGCTTACACAACCTTACACCAGCCATCAATGATATTTAAGATGAATTCCACCTCACACTTGAGGATGCTCCTTTATACAGAACAGATAAAGACACGGAAAATAGTGGTAACCCTTTAAGCAAAAAGTGTGTATCACAAAATGATGTTGCACAGGGATAGCATTAATACGCTTGTAATTAATAGTGGTAATTATTCTTTTAAGACTTGTTCATGGCAAGTCCAATTATTCCCGGGTGTTCCCAAACAAAAATATTGCGGTGCTGCAAATTCTTGTTTCATAGTAGATTTTTGTTCAGTATTTTATTTCTTTTAATTGTCAACGTTCCCATCAACATAATTGGACATTTAAATCCTAATAATCTGCTGTGAGAATCTTCTACAAGGCTCCTCTTTTCTTTGAACTCTTAACATGCTTCCTCTTATTTAAGGCACTTCGAAAATGTACAACTTTCAAATCTACCCTTTGTCTCTCCTTTAAGACTGAAGGACCATGTAAGCATGTATGATACAGTTTATCATTCTGACTGTGTCCGAGGTAGTCAGTAAGGCTAAATAAGCCTTTCCTAAAACAATGGATAGATGGAGAAATGCTGGTTTGGTTGCAGTGATGGAGATACATAAAAATGTGACTTTTCCAAATAAGAATTTTTCTTCAAGCAGCACTATTGATAAATGATGTATTTCTGGGCATCATATTTTTTGGCTCCTAAAGAGTTTTCATCTATATCTGTTTTTGTTGTCTACATTCATGGAGTGCATGGTGTGACTTTGGTAGTTGGATTTAGAGACAGCATCAGAGTCGTATAATGCTAAGAGCACAGGACCTGGAATCTTAGGTGTATCATTAGAGCCCAACTTTCTCAAAGACACATATAGCAAAGTTTTTTTTTTTCTTCTCAAATCACCAATATGGAGAAGCTAAATACATTTATGTGAAGGAATGGATGCAATTGATCCCTGAATATCTGGATAGTTCGCTTTGAATCATTACTCTCAAAACAATAATGAATATGTTTTTGTTTTTTATTTTTTCTGTTCAGTAGGCTGTTCTTTAGGGTGACCCCCGCATTTTCCTCATTTGTCAGGGTAATTTAATTTGATAGAAAACTAAGGAAGAGATTACTGTTTAAGTTGAATGAGAAAAATGATAACTTCTGGCAGGTACAGAAGACATAGAACAGAGCATGTTACTTAAATATTCAGAAAAGATAATATGACTACACCTTTTTAGTTTTGAAAGCCACTATCTCATTTAATGTTGTGCAAAACTGAATCAGACAGAAAAGGGTTTTCAGATTTTCAGGAACATTTCAAAAAAAAGTACATTCACATATGTTTTTATGAATCAATAGATTTTAACCATAAGACCAAACTGATGTAATAGTGTCATTTTTCCTAAAAACTAAAACTTTCTAAAACTAAATAGAGATTTAACATAAGGAAATTGGGAACCTTATAAACACAAGCTAGTTTTATCTAGATATTTATTAGAGAATGAAAATTTTAAAAGAGAATAACCTGGAGAGAAAAATATGAAACTCAATTTTAATAAAGACGAAGGTGGCATATGGAATCTGTTTACCTAAAATATATTACCCTTGTTCACAGGAAACTCAGGTATGTCCCAGGCAGGTAAAAGGTCTTCAACTAGAGTTCTAGTAATGAATAGCATTAAAAGTTCCAAATTAAAGCATCAGTTCACTTTCTGTGTTCCATGTTCCTTGAAAAATATATGAAATGTGTAATTAATCAACTAAACACATCATTTTGCCTCTATTTAATATTTTGTCCACTTCTAAGATGCAGAGGAAAAACATTACTCATTGCAATGGACTTAATTCCAGAATTTGAGAAATACAGTACTAAACCTTGTCGATAATCTATCTAGTATTTTCTTCTGGACAAATGTAAGGGGTCTCCTTTGAAAACACTTAAAGAAGATTATAAGGTCTTTATACATAAACACTCAATGTAATATAAAGGAGCTAGTATAATACCAGATATTTATTCAGGTAAATGAAATAGATGTCATTTAGGATTCAAAAAAAAAAATCTATTACTACCCAAATTGTTCCCCAGTTACATTTTTAAAAACCTATTTTCACCCAAAGCTTTTAAAGACATCAAAATGCAAAGCTCCTACAAGAAAGATTCACAAAAATGCATTTTAAATTTCTGAATTTATTATGGCTATTAAAACATACTAAATTTCCCTGAAATTCAAATTTTGTAATATAGAGAATACTTCATAAAGTTGAAATATAATCTCTTAAATAAAGCTAACTTTCTTTTGGGAAATGTATAAAAATAATATTTAATTTCATTACCTAAAGGAACAAATCCAAATAGCATTTAGGACAAAGGTATTTGTGAAGTTAAAATTAGTAGGCATCAATGTCAACTTCATACTTACTACAATAAAGCATACATGGTTTGCTCTCCATCCATTACTAAAACATCTAAGGACAAAACACGAATGTTAATGCCATAAAATAATAGTAAAAGGAAACTCAAGATGTTAAGAGCAAATAGAAAATGTCCTCAAATGGGATGGAACTAAAATTATGGCAAGCTGATACAAAAATTGATAAATTCCCCTTACCCCACATGGTAAAAATTTAAACACTTTAGGGAAAAATGACCATTCTAAAGAGAAGCCAGCAGATAAATTAGCCTAAATGGTGGCAACAAAAGACAGGCAAGGGCCCTTGAGGCCATATACACTGGACTCTTGAACCACACTGCCTGTCCCATAAGTGGCAGCACGTAAGAGCAACTAGAAATCTTTAGTCTCATTGATCCCACTGCATTTGATATATCTCTTTTCTTTCAATCCAGCTTTTTTTTGTGTGTAATTTTCTTTTCTCTTTACACACAATAGAGATGCTGAAAGAATTTCCAAAGTTTAGAAGCAGTGGACCTAGAGCTCCATAAAGTTAGAAAGTCCCTTTAAAAGTCATTGTGGTTTAGGCTATGGGTATTTCTCAGACTTTCTAATTCCTACCCATTGTAAGAGGCCATCCTGTACTGTTTTGCTTGTTGTAACCTGTTTAAGATGAATAATTGTCAACATTTCTTGGGTATGCTAACTTAGACATATTCTTAATTTTCAACTCTTCTCAGACACGTTAAATTCACTGTAGCCATTTTGATGTGGCATATTGTTCCTAAAGAATTTCTTCCTTAACTGTTAGATCAAAATATTGCTCCAGAACTCTGAGTAGTGGGTTTTTATCATTACTTCTGAAAGGAATTTCCAATGGCCAGCAAATTTTAATGGAGTAATTATTTTTTTAATATATATACTAGATGGCATGGAGAAATCAAAAGAAGTATAAACTGCAGCTACTAAATACCAGGAAGGTATTTGCTCTGTCCTCTGTAAGGACAGAGCAAAAATACATGACAGGCTATGAGAGAGTAGAACAAGTGAGCATTGTACAGATTCTCATAAAATCACAGTAAAAAGTGAGCACGGTGACTCTAGAAGAGAAAAAGGACTTACCAGAAGATAAACCAGACAGAGTTTGGCTGTATGCAAAAAAGTGAGGTAATGGTGTTGAGAGAGAAGGATGGTGTAGATTGAGGAAGCAGCAGGAGAAATGCAGGCATGTAAGGAAAAAATTAATTTATGTTTTGGCGATAGGATGTAAGATTTGGAAAGACAGCTTGGGAAAGCCTTGCATGATTAGCTGGATTTTTCTGAGTGACGGGTGGGTAAAGGAATTTGAGAAAGGAAGAGCGTGGTGAAAGCGCAGTTTTTATAGCATTCCTCTGGTGATGGGTGTGCTGAATGAGTGGAAGTGAGGAGAGCGTGAAGGCATCTGGAACCTGATTTCTCAAAAAAGCCGAGAAAGCGCTGGTAAAATGTGGAAGAAAGATAGCCACCAGAACATAGCATCTAGCTACTTCAAAGGAGAAACAACAACACTGAGGAGAAAGAGAAGAAAAATCATTCCACCCGAAGAATACATTATGAAAATCTATCTTCATTCTGAAAGAAGAAGGTTCAATGAGATTATGTTCATTTGCTCCTTCCTTAGAATAGTCTGAAACTCAATCTTATACAAGTACTCCTATAAGCAGATTAACTGAGCAATCAGATGCTGGCATCAGCAGCAGCTTATATTTATGAAAGTTTGCAGTGTGTCAGAAACAAAGGTTCTTTTATAATTGTTTATGTGAATAGATGTTTCAGGACTGCTTGTGTTTGTTATGATTATGATTCTTATGACTCCTGGTCACTAACTGTGTTTTTAGTTCCTAAAGGGCCATTTCTATTTGAGAGAATAGCTTAACTGTAAAGCAGAATAACCGGGACTCTTGGGTACTTAAGGAAAAAGACTGCATTTCAAATTTTTTCTTCACAAAATGGTCTTTGGCTGGGATTAATTGCATTATTTTATCTACCATCTCTCAAAATCAAGCAAAATTATTTTCTGTTACATTGTAAAGTCCAGAGTCTCTGAGTTCTTAATGTTCAATAGTACAGTGGTAAATTTCTTTGTCTAGTTCCAAGATATTAAATGGTGAGGATTATATTACCACTAAAAGGTTGATGGTAAGAGTAGTCAGAACTCTGTCTTGGTTAAACAAAGTCTCCTTAAACATTGGTCCTCTATACCCATGGTTTGGGTGGACAATTTTGGTTAAACAAGGTTAATAAGGTCCTGGCATGAGAATTCATTCCCCCAAAACTTTTCTCCTAAAGCCTCAAACACAAAACTGGCAGTTACATTCAGTACCATGACAGAGAATTCCATTAGTCTTCTATAGATATATAAAGCTATATAGCCTCTGTGCATAGTTCAAATACTTACCAAATTACCAACAGTCCCTTTTTATACAACCGTAGAAAAACAGTTCCTTAGAATAACACTCATAAGCCAACTAACGTCACAATATTCAGATACAAACATCACAGGAGTAGAGGGCATCTATTTTCTACTTAAGATACATGAAATGAGTGAATTAGCATGAACTACTTCTCCCTCCAAACACAGACGTCCACACACACACATACGCCCACAACACTGCTCTAGTTTTAAAAAGATCAAGTCTTGTCCTATGTAAGACAAGGTGTAAGATTTTTCTTCAGAAGACTGCAGACTTGAGGTGGTGACTCGAGGCTGCTATTTTTATGCTGTGAAGCTTTTTCTGTTGCTATCCATTGCAAACATGTGATTAAGTGGTGTTTTATTGTACTTGTTAAGAATTAAAATTAAGACAAAGAGCATTATTCAAGGGCTTTAATATCTATATTAAGAAATAGAATGTAGCTCTAGTCCAATTCTAGGATAGCAACTTATAAATAGGAAGGAAAAGGATCATACAAGAGAGAAACCCAGGAATCATAATACTTTGAATGGAAATCATATAACTTATCTCTACATTCAATATGTTTCAGCAAGGCAATCAACCTATTCACATAGCTTTGCGCTTCTGTTTTCTGTGTGCGTGGCTCATTCATTAATTCATCAAACATATATTGCTTAACTCTCAGGTGCCAAAGAGCATGGAGTTCCAGGAACCATGGATTCACAGATACATGAGACACAAACTCTACGTTCAAGAAACTCACAGTTCAGTTGGAAAGACAGCATGTAAACAAATCATTATAATAGAGTGCAACGTGCTAACAGATGCTTCTACAATGGGTCTGTGATGATAGACAAGGCATATTTGTTAGGGAATTCGAGAACGGCCTTATGCAGAGAATGGCGTGAGAGTAATGTTTTGAAGAAAGAGTTGGAGGTTCCTGGGCAGATTCAATAAAAAAATCAATGGAAGAAAATGATAAATAGTTATGAAAGCTAAGTGACCATAATTCAGGTGCTTTTCACAAATAATCCCCAGCTAGAAATATATTAGTTTAGTCAGAGGGCAGACAATGTGAAGGTAGAGGGCCTGGCTATAAACACTAGAAGGTGAAGTGATTCAGGGAGATTTATTTAGCCCCAGTTTCAAGTTCTAAAGCACAGATTAAAAACAGGGACTCACAGGGTTGATGTAAAGATTATGTAAGAAAAAAGGATATGAACATGCTTTGTGAGTTCTAAAGCACTCTATAAACAAGAGTTACTTAATTATCACAATTTTCTTCCAGTGAGTAAAGAAGTAGAGGTCACCTAATTATAAAAATATGCTTCTGAGAATCAGCAAGGCCATAGGGAAAATTTTACATTCTCCCTTTATATAACTTAGTATATAAGTAAAATCAGCAAAAACATGAGATATATAATAAGATCTCTTTATGTTACATTATTGTCATCAGTGTCCATGAACCTAAATGGTTCACACATGATAAAGCTCAGATTATATTTAGGAGACTTCATAGGAGATAAAATAATCCTTACCACATTACTGTCCCTGCACTGTGTAGAGACATCTTTATTTTTCCCAATAATCTTATTTCTCATGTAATTGCAAGTGCAATTATTGTGTTCTGTGAAAATTATGTTTCCTACATATCCCCACCCACATGTAGAGACCCTATAACAAATAATAGCTTTGTGGTCTGTCTGCTATTGCATACTGGTTATGAAATCAACACCCAATCCCAAAATAAGAATATTTTTATAAACCATTTCCTGAAATCGATGAGCAACGAATTTGACACAAAGCTAGCATTGGGCAAAAGCCTGCCTGAGGCCACTCTTCTGTGCCTTCCTGCAACATATTCTTGAAGCCCAAGTATAGACAAAGAACTTCAAAAGGAAGTGCTGAATTACTCTAATGTCACAGACAGAGAGATGGGTCTGCACTTTAATTACTGAGTAATTGACTAATGCAGCAGATATTTGATGCTTTTTACTGCCCAGCTTCTTCTTTTATTTTTGAGGCTATTACAGCACCTCTTTTGGGAACTACCATATTCCCATTTTTCACTCATGCTGTTTAAGTGGAGTTGGACTCACCCGTAGTGTTAGGATAGACATGTGATTCAGACCGAAGCCTATCATAATATCCCCTTCCTCCCACCGCAGTGATTGGTTCATATACGTCCATGTGACCCCATCAGAGGCAATGAAACCACTGAAATGGTTGACAGGTGGCATATTTGAAGCTTTGAAAAGAATAACCTGTCTTAGGATGAATTCAGTATGGAATGAGAGTCAAGGAGAAGGAAAGAGTCACACAGAGCTTTGATGATCACACTGGACCTTTTATCCAACCATACCTGGGGCAAATCAAACTCCAAACATATCAGACACCTGAGGAGATGAACTTGCCCTGTGCTTAAAGCTAATTTGAATCCAGTTTTCTGTCACTTGCAATGCAATAAAGAGGTACAATCAGTATTAACAATTTACATGCTCTCCCTGCTATCAGCAGAAAAAAAAAAAAAAAACATGTACACATAGCTTATATTTTGACTGTTTTTTCACTGGCTATCTTTAATTGTCCAAGTCCCTCTTGTATAATTATATCTGGCTCCTTCTAACTATAACCCTCTACCTCCTACCTTCAATCTGCTAAATCACATGGGTCATTCACTTTCTAAGAAATAGGTTATGCTGATCAAAAACCAAATTGTCTTTCATAGAGTAATGTGTTGATCGTATTTACTCTATTTTCATTTATGCTTATCTACCAGGAAGCCATTTTCAAAAGGAAATATAAAAATGTACTTTGAAATTATACCCCCGTTTGTTTCCTGTTTCTGGTTTACAGCTGAATTATACAAGTTGTCATAGTTGTCTTTCTCGTCACTAGTATTTTTATTCGCAAAGAGTATTTTGTCCTTTCCCACTGAGGCACTGTGTTAGGGCCATATTATGATACGATGTGTTTACTTCATTTTTGGAAGAAGAGTTTACTCTGTACTGGATTAAGAGCATTTTCTTTGTTGAGTGTCAAGAACAACCTCACTTAAGGAATTAAGCTTTGCCATTCTCTCTTTTCAAAAGCACCAATGGGTTGCTTTCTTCTGAAGAACTGAGTTTGTGGTATATGGAAAAATCAACTATTTGGAGCAAAAGCTTGAGTCATCAGATGACGTTGGTAGTCATCTCAAATAGAGTCATTGAGTTGGAATTAACAGGTCTGTCCCTGCATAAATGAACAGGAAGTCTGCTAAGTAATGCTCTGCTAATCACAGTGAATTATTCCTGTATTCTACTAACATGAAAAGATTTCAACTGACATCAGGCCTAAAGACGAGTAATAATTATTTTACCTTTGATTATAAAGTGCCGATATTTACTTCACTTTGTGAGATATAATCTTTATTAAGAACCGTATGATTGTAAAAAAGAAAAAGAAAGAGTAAGAGAGAAAGAAAGAAAGAGAGAGAGAAAGAAAGAAAAAAGGAATAGCTAGAAGAATTTTAACAGTGTGAGACTCTGTTAACTAACAACCCTTGGACTTGATGTACACCTTTTTGTCTGGAGAATGACTACAGTTATATTTAATAGATCCAGAGATGTTTCTCATTTACTATCTCATTCTAAGAACTCCTGATGTGCTTTTACTTTTTACCTATCATGTAATAGTCTTTAGCAATTGATCATCCTTCATTTTGTACATGTATTTAAAAATATTTATTAAGTATCCCTTACCACATCAAACTTTGAAATGGATGGTAGAAATACATCCATTATATTCTGGAGAGGCATTATGGAGCTCTGATTCTATTATATACTCGTATAGATAATTGCTTGATTAACATTTAGATGAGTACAATTACTATGAAACTGTAAGATATAATGTATTATTATTAAAAACCTATAACCATATGTGTTACCTATGCACGTGGGCCCTTAAAATGTCAGTGTATGAAGGCATGATAAAGACTAAGTCAAACAGACATTTTATCGAATAGGAACTTCCTATTTTTCATTTCCTCAAGGCAATTATGTGTGTGGAAATAAATAAGGAAGGAAATGCTCAAAATGAATGAAGTATAAGTAAAGACATCCTTTTCCTTTGCAATTATAAGAGACATCTGATTAAATAAAATCATTTAGAACCTGACAAACCAACTTGGTTTCAAAATGTAGAAATGATTAATTCAAAGAAAGCCCTTAAATCAATCAGCAATGCAATCAGTAAATGAATGAACTATGTAGTCTCTCTTTTTTGCTCTTACTATATTCCTCTTTCAATACAGAACAGAGTAGCTGGAGAAGTAAATTTTGAGAAGAGAAAAATGGCAATTGTTTTATTCCTCAGGAGCAGAATTATTACATAATTGGGGAAAGGGAGGGACAGATGCAGCTGTACATATTCCACTGTTGTAAGCCCCGAATTAAATATTTTGAAGCACTGCTTAGTACTTTGAAGCATCTAATGGGCAGTGTGCAAATGCAGTGGAAAGTATTTTTTTGACTATTTGCCCTCAGGAGGAGTTAAGGTAAAATGCACATAAAGCCATTCATTAGTTTAATCATCAAGAACATCTTGAGTCCATTTTAACTGATATTTAAAACTGCTGTTATGCAGCATTTGTGTAAACACAGAAAAAAAAAGTTTAAACTATTTGAAGATCAAGTCTATTTAAACAAACAACTATAAATATCTAAATTAGATTGAAACCAATAAACTATACTATGAAAATACCATTAAAATAAATATGAATAAGTAATATTATAAAGTTAAAGTAGCAATTCTGCTCCTTTCATCTTCTTTAATCTCTTTAAATCCATGATTGAATAAACAATTCACGTTTGTGCTTATATATTCTGTACCACCTCAGGTGAACATAAAATGTATAAAGTTTACCACTCTTTCTGAACAAAAGTGAACATTATCTTAGAGTTATTTTTTTTCTTTTAAATAGTATTTGGAAAGAAAAGATTTTAATATGATGATATGAGTACCATTTAATCAAAAATATTTTATTTTAAATAGTTTGACTTGTTATGCCCCGGAATACTTAGTTCTAAAGATGTTACTTTGTTGAAAAATTAAACTTCAGGAACTTAGAATTTCCATAAATCTGTGAGTATTTGAGTGCATATGTGTATACCTTTAAAGATGTCTTCAAAAGCTGAGACTTTATTAAAATCATTCCCTAAGTAATTAAAACCATTATATACTCTGAAAAAAAAAATAATTGAGCTGTTTCAATCATCAGAGACCAAATACTTTTTACACAGACTATAATTCTGATGACTTGAGTCATGGGAAATGCAATGAATAATTTTTTTACGTATATAAATGTTAATAAACTTGGCTTAATATTTAACTCCTAAAATCTTCAGAACAACCCCAGGAGAAGTCATTTGAATATATTCATATATTCTTAAGTGATAGAACTGCAATTTAAATCAAGCAAGGCTTGTATGTATAGACTGTGGAAAGTAAGAATCATTTCTGTAAACTATTTCTTAATGTATAAAAGAATCACTGATAAGGTGAGAGCATTGTCAGACAGGCTTATTAAATAGCCCTATTCTGGAATATTTACCCTAGCTAAGTCCCAAATTTCATAGTCAAAATTTAAATTCTTAAATTCAGTTTCACAGAAGGCAAAAATAAAATAGGTGCTCAAAAATACTCTTTGATTAATTTAGAGATAAGATTTAATGGACTTAACTACTTTTTTTTTGTTAAATCAACAACAGAAATGTAACTGATATAAAACTGTTCAAAATTTGCTAAATTACTGATGTACAAGTCAACCATTGTAGTTAACACTGAACCAGGTTGGTGCTGCTATAGATAGAAGTTTCTGTGTTATGTAAAGAATGCAAGATTGCATTTCAGATAAAAGTAGATTAAAATCATTCCTCAAGCATTGCAAGGGGTCTTGTCAGTATAAGCATAGAAATTATGACTATATAAAGCAGATGACAGTGCCCTCTTGAGGAAGCCATTGAAACTTGATACCAGCTACCTGCCTGGGAATTCTGCAGGTAAAATTGACATTCATGGAACCATTGCCCTCAATTTTCACAGTATTAAGAAAAATACAAATGCAATGAAAGAATTATTCACATTGATTCCTCAAACTCTTCTGCAAAAGGTAGGCTTTTGAAGTGCTTTCTGTCAAACTAAGAGAAGAATACAGATTAAGCAGTTTTCTTTTCCATAACTATGGGAAAGCCATGTTGCAAAAATGAAATATATAGAGACCTTGTGGCTGTGACTGATTATTTCAACTGAAACTGTTTACTAACATACAGCCATACCAAAATATAGAAAATCAGGGAAATGTGTTGTACAAGAGATTCTAAATATGCTATCATCATTTTAATTAGTCTGATTTCAATTCTGCTTATCATGCCATCGCTTCTAAAAGGGAAAATATAATGACCAGTTTCTGTCTGCTGAAACTTTGTTTCATTCTTTGGTCTAAAATATCTGTGTTCCCTAAGGTAGTGGAAGTTTCTTCTCACTCTAAATATCGTCTTTAGGAGTGTAAGGGTGAACACACAAATACTTTGCACAGTTCCTTCCCCAAACTGGACATCCTAGAAGGTTTGCAACAGAAATAGAAACATCTATGACAACTTTGGAGTAATTTAAAACAGTGTACAAAGGAAAGAAAGAGGTTTTTATATATATATTTTTAAAGTAGCTCAAGTTTTATCAGAAAGATATTCAAAGTTTTCTTGGGAAAGTCTAAGAAAGTAAAAAAACGGAAATCCGTAATTCCTATGTGTCACCATTGTGTAAGAACAAATTCATAGGATGCATTTGAAATTAGAAGTCATTTATTTACAGGCTGGTTTACTTCCTGAAAAATAGAGCTGGTTATACATATTTCTGCTAAGCCACAGAAGAGACATGAAAGAGATGAAAACAAAACAAAACAAAAAATACGTAGGAAAGAATCTCCAACTCTTGATGGCTAAAGATGAATCCTGAGCAGAGGAATTAAGGGACATTACCTGCCCTCTGTTCATGTGCACTTTGGATCTGGAAAATGGATAATACGTTTACTTATAAGTAACTAACTCTATCAAAAACATAAGGAAGCAGAGAAAAAGAAGCTACAGAAAATAAGATAATGCTTATTTTCTCAAGAAACTACTCCAAGCTTATGAAAAAACCAATTAACTAACTTAGAGATGCTTGTTATAATTGTTCAGTAGAGCACGAAATTATATTACTAAGAATACCAACAGAGTTTTATTGTTTTACCACTTAGTAGCTGGTAGTAACTCAGTAGTTAACAAGTATGGTAATAATTTATTATCCCTGAAATAATAAATAATTATTACCTTCTTAAAATCCATCCAAAATAGACAAAATTGAGGATCTTTGGCTCTCTAGCATGGGGAAAGACAGAAACATTAATTGATGAAACATAAGATTAGTGTCTTCCTAGTCTGATTTATTCATTCTAATTGTTGATGACTAAAATTAAAAAAAAAAAAGAAGGGAGATGAAGCTACAACTCATTCTTGTCCCAGAATCATTGAATTTTTATAGAAATAAGGATGTGAAATTGAAAATGTATTGCTAAAAGAGGGAATTCTAGGTTGTATATATGGTACTAGAATAAAAAATTATCTAAGAAACCCATGGAACTGCACAACACAAACAGTGCACCCTTTGTTAAACAATAGACTATGGTTAATAGTATAATTATAAAAATGTGCTTTCATTGCTCATAACAAATGTACCATACCACTGTGAGCTATTAATAATAGGGTGGCATATGAGAATCCTTGTATTTTATGAATGATTGTTCTGTAAACCCAAAACTTCTCCAATAAAAAATAGGCAAAATGCTTTCGTAGGCAATTTTCCAAAGAGGATATATAAACGGACACTAAGCACATGAAAAGATGCTCAAAACTGCAGTGAGATGCCGCACCCACAAGGATAAGTATTATTAAAAACAAACAAAAAGCAAGTGCTGGCAAGAATGTGAAGAAATAAGAAACTTCATGCTTTGCTGGTGGGATTGTAAAACGTTGTGCTATAAAGAGTTTGCTGGTTCCTCAAACTGTTAAACACAGAAATGCTCTGTAACCCAGCAATCGTACTTTTATATAGTCAAAAGAATTCAAAGCAAGGACTCAAATAGATACTTGGTGATCTAACTTCTTAGTAGCATTGTTCACAATAGACAAAAGGTGGAAGGAACCCAAACATTCATCAGCAGATGAATGGACAAACAAAATGCAGTATCTACACGGAATGGAATATTATTTAGCCATAAAAGTGAATGAAGTTCTGATCATGTTAAAACATGGATGGACCTTGAAAACATTATGTGGCGTGAGGCATACAGAAGGCCAAATATTGTATGATTCCAGTTACATGGACTATCCAGAATAAGAAAATCCATAGAGACAGGAAACAGATTAGAGGTTACCATAGATGGGTAGGTGATGAAAAACTTGGGTAATGCATGGTGGTCTTGGTACACCACATTTTAAATATAATTAATTCCACTTAATTGTAGAATTAGAAATGGTTGAGATGGTAAATTTATATTTTATATCTTTACGTTGCCACACTTTAAAAGAAAATAGTAAGAAGAAGAGCATCAGGACCCAGGGCCCCTGCTCTGCCCCACCCCCATTTTGAGAATAAGTCACTGCCCACACCCACCTACATGATGGGGACAAAGAACGCAAAACTCCCCTCCCCTAGTCACTGTTGGCAACCAACTCTCAGGAGACTCTGCTGAGCCTCATCTCAGGAGGGTCTGCTGAAACCCTATTGTAACCAAACCTCACCAGACACTGTTAAACGTTTTAAGCTGCACTCATGGCTCACCTTTCCCCACTTGGTTTTGCATGGAGTGCAGTCTTCCATCCATTTCCCAACCAGTCACCATTGGGGAGAATTATTCTCTCGTCCACAGTTCCTAATTAAAACTCATGCCTAGTGTTCTGTCTGACATGTTTTTGGCCTTAGAGTTGTGCTAAGCTGGAACAAAGAGCACTGGACCAGGAACCAGGATGTTTGTGTAGATATTTCCATATGACTTGTAGTGAGTCCCTCCACGTTTGCAAACCCCAGCCATGGGAGTGACTGTGCCTGGGCTGTTTTGAATCCCCTTCACTCCCTGAGCCTGCTGGAACAAAACCCCTTGGGCTGCTGGTACTCTTAAATCACATTGTACACCCTTGCTGAGCCCTCAGTCTCCAAGCTAATGTTTTGTCTTGTCCTCCTATAACTCATTCCTCTCCTATTTGTCCCAAGGCTCTTCCAAAACATTCCTCACAGTCCCCAAGCCTTCTACCTTTCTCCCATTCCCACCTCTTCACGACAACCCTCAGCTTCGTTTATTCTGTAAAGTAAGAAGCAGTCAGCATTTCTCTCAAACGTTGGACCCCTAATCTACAGTTACCTTTTGTGCACACATTCTTGTCCATTTCCCTCACTCTTACTTGCTGCTTGTCCCCACGCCCAGCACCACAGCACATTTGAGGCTGGTGAACCTAGAGGTCTACTGAGTTTATCCCACTTGTCCAAACTTATTTAGGTACTAAGGGAAGAGCTGGGACACACCAAAGTTCTGCCCAATCCTCAAGAGCTTGATCTTGACCATAACACTCAACAGTATAACTTCCCAGAGGTTTCCTCCTAAAAGCAATGGTGCAACAGGAACTACAAATTTATTCTCCTAGGACAGGAGTCCCTCCATTCTACTCAATAAAATCACCTCAGTGGCTTAAAATCCTTCACAACCAGTGGCTCTTTCTGCTGCCTTTGTTTTGAAATAGAGAAACAAGTATATAAATGTTAAAATGCCTAAAATCTCAGAAAAGCTCAGGGGGTGGATGGGAAAACCACCAGGCTGGCTATACCCTCTATAAGGTATCTCCCAGAATCAGATCATGAAGGCATCAGTGCAAACTTTGTTCTAAAGAAAGTTTCCTAGGAATTCTAGGGCCGGCTCAAAACTGAATTTCAGAGGCATGAATCACTGCTCTTAATCTGGATAGCTCAAACCAGTAGTATTTCAGACATGGGTTCAAAACGGTGAGAAAATCAATACACTGACCTCTTTGCTATAGGCAGCTGCTTGTTGCGTTTGGGATTACACAATCCAGAGACAGAGCACCAAGTCTCTATAATGAAGGGAGAGGTGTGACACAGGTCAGAGGTGATAGAACTGACACATTCACTATAATGAAGAAGGAGCCTTTGCCATTTCAACAGAATTTCACAATGTACTGGTTAATGGTACCAAAAAAAGGAATAATTTTGCAAAATATATCTCTTGGCATAGTACTATGTGAGTGTGTTTTAACAGAAAAAAATGTGAATTAGAATTGCAAATTATTCAAAAACAAAAACCATTTCTAACCCAAATATGTTTTTAGTTAAAGAGAAAGAAGGAAAAAATGCTTTTAGATAACACTATTTCAACTTCTCATTCAGTATGCTTGGTTACTGATATAACTTTTACAAGAACTCTCTCAAATCTCTTTTGTAATAGGTAGAGTTTGTATGTGAAATAAATAACATGGATTTGTATTTCTGTCAATCTATCTGGAATATGGGGGTAATTTTTTTCCAGTAAGACTTACTAAAGCAATGTTTTAAAGATGGCACTTTCTTTTATTTGTCTTTTCTTTGGCAGCTTTTTTAATGATATGCACCATAAAGAAAGAAACTTAGAGAGAGGAAGAGAGAAAGAGAATGTGTGAACGGGAGACAGAAAGAGAGAGAAAGGTGTCAGTCTGAGGTGCATATTTTGTGAGACATATTTATATTTCTAAAATATATAAAAAATGAAAAGACAAAATTCATAATAGCAAAGAATTAGGGAAAATGCCCATGAATGGTTAAGATTTAAAGGGTCTTCTATAAGATGAAATACTGTCATTATTTAAAAATCATTTTCTCAAACCCTATTTGCCCTATTTGGATGCAAGTACTAGAATGTCCAACCATCAGTACATTTAGTTTGAATACAAAATGAAATCTCACAGTAGGAAACTCTTGTGTTGGTTAGTTTAGCAGCTCAACAGCCCATGGGCCACCTTCTTTGTGATTCACTTGGCTCTTCCTTCATGATCAGAAGGTGGCTGCCAAGCTCTGTCTATCACATCCTCACACACAACATACAAAGTCAGGAGGATGCATTCTCACATATCTCCTTTCTTTCAGAGAAGAAATCATTGCATGAAGTTCTTTATTTTGTTGAAAGCAGTCTGTTTTTCCTACTACTCATCACTTAATATTATCTGTATTTCTCTTATGGCAATTACTACTTTGCTGCACAACACATTAGTTTTTTGTGTATTTTGCTCTCACTAAAGAATAAACAACTTGAGATCAACATTCATGTATGACCTTTGTCAGACTTCTTATGTTTCATTGGGCCAGAACTGGATCTCATGCTCCCCCAACAAATAAACCTTGGAAGAATTATGGAGTATGAAATATTCATAAGTATAGAGCTCTAAAATGTGTACCTGTAAAGTTACATCTTTGACCTTTTGCTGCAGAGCTTTGAACTACTTTTGTTAATGACTGAGAACTCCTGGCCCTCTCGACACCCTGCCATCTCTTAGGCATCTGGTATATTCATTGAACCCTTTCATTATTTTGTCTCAATGACAGGTGCCGCTTTTAAAAATATATTCATTCATTTAATTACTTACATATCTATTTGTCAAGAAAGCACTAAGTGTCTACATTTAAAGTGCCACTTTGGGGCAAGAGTTATATTTAAGCTTTCATTTTCTCTCCTTATTAAACATCCATAAAGAAATCCAAAAATACATATCTAACAATCTCCATTTTCACATCTTCCATTAAATTTTAAGCTCCCTCAATTTGGCCTATGCTCTGACCATGCTAAAATGGTTCTTTTCAAGGTTTACCATGATCCACTTAACAAATTAAATGGGCTCTACTCAGGCTTCATCCTCTCTTAACCTCCCGAATACACCGAGACATGACATTACACTTTCTTGATTTTCCTTCTCTCTGAAAGATTGTAAGTTAGACCTTCTCTCTATGGTATCCCCAAACACTCACTGAACATAGTTCTCGATAATAATTCTTCCATTTTCCTCTATATTTCTCTTAGCAATGCCATGGCTTTAAATATCACTTCCATGAGGATGATTTGATTATCTATAATTCTAAACTTTTCTTCCTCTTAGATTCCAGTTCCCAATCCCCCCTGACCCCTGCCTCATTTGTGTGAAAAAGTGAATACATCATTTTACCTCCATAAGCCATAACTAGATTCTCTGTTCTTTAAATGTTTTAATAGCCATCCAATTGCCAAGATTTACCCTGGAAATCTCCCTTTAATTTGTCCTCATTAAATTAGCTATCACATTTTACCTTTCACTTTTTTTTTATCCTTCTCATATGTATGCTCCTCTTAAATTCCATTGCCATTACTATGTTTTATACTCTTTGTGTGTTCCTTACGGAATACTCTAATAGCTTTCTAAATAGCCTTCCTTCTCCTTTCTTTCCTCATTCCAGCCTAATCTATTGCTGACAGATGAGGCTCTCTTCTACACAAAAATGTGCCAAATCTTACCATGGCATATAAATTAAAGTACAGTTGTCTTAATCTGACATTAAAGACTTTGTGCATTCTGGACCCATTTTGCCCTTCCAATCTTTAATGTACCCTGTGCTCATTCAACTTGTAATACTCACTGACACACGTTTCTTGCTTTTCACCTTTGTTTATCTTGACAAACTATTTCTTTCTAACAGAATGCTCCTCTTCAATGTCCATATAATCGTATACATTTTTGGAGGCAGATGCCACTTAGTCCATGAAAACTTGTTTCATTCATTCACACTGAGACAGTAAGAACAACTCATGCTACTTTAGGTCAGACATTGCACTAAGTTCTTTATGTGCATTATGTTGCTGAAAGCAGTCTGCTTTTCCTGCTACTTATCACTTAATATTATCTGTATTTCTCGTATGGCACTTAGTACACTTTGCTGCACATCACATTTATTTTTGTGTGTTTTTCTCACACTAAAGAGTAACCTACTTGAGGTCAACATTTATATATGACCTTTTTCTCCAATGCTTAGCCACGTGCCCCTCCCCCACCCCCACCCCCCACACACACACAATAAGTTAAGGGTTGATTAACAAGTCTCTCTTTACTTAAAACAAGCTGTGTAAATTATTCACAAATATGAAATATGATACCCTTAGTGTACACACATATACACATGAACATATACATATGTACATATCTATGATTGTTTTGATGAATTATTGCAACTCTATCAGAAGGGTCAAATATTTTCCATGTCAATAGCATGTAAGTAACAACCACCAATGCAACTTACAAATATCAAAAGGGGATTAATGCTTATTCGGAAAACACATATAGTTGGTCTTTGAAACAAGAATATTTGACCCACTGCTGTTATTATAATGGTTTTGTGATTACCAGAGAAAAACATAGCTAGGATCTGTTATCTTCCCACGTCACCTAGAAAACAGGGAAGGAAGAACATGACAATTACCAACAACAGAAACATATGAATAAAATCGTGCCTTGAAACATTTGCACATGCTCAGATAATCGGAGTTAATGCTCTGCATTTCTACTTCTGAGTGGGGCTGCACACTCAGCTGATGGAACCCTTAGTGCCCTAACTTGCTAAACACTCTGTCGGTCAGAAACATTGGGATCTGTGTGGGAATGCCACCTGGATTCACATGATTACCTTTCTGATTAACTTTTCTACTCCCTTTGCTGCCATTTGTCCCCAGTTGCACAAAACTCTCATTCAAGAGCAGATACGCGGTGCTGTGAACAGAAACATTTTTTACTTTCTGTCCATGTTGTGCCCCATAGATAAGCATTTATTTATTCCTTGCAAATTTTAAAACACACTTTTATAAAGCAGCATTATCTTTTTTAAAAACAACAACAGCCCAAATCACTCAATGACATTTCTATAACTTCTTCAACACGAGGAGGCATGGTGATTGGGCTGAAAGGCTGCATAAGCAGATCGGAACAGCTTGTTTGTGAGGAAATTGCACTATCCTAATGAAAATGTGAATAACAGGCAAAACCATGCCAATTGAGGACGCAGACCACATGGGAGCAACTCTCTTCTTCGTGGGGCTGCTCGGATAGAATTTAACTCGGATGCTCCCTTCAGATTCTGCAGGGATTTGGGTGCACGCTGCCTAGAATTGCATGGCTCCCAGCACTTGAGAGGCCAGTGGTTTGACTTTCACTCGTGAAGTTGGAAACTGCAGTCGCAACAACTAACAGCGACTGAATTTCGACATGCTAACCAAGGAGGATGTCTTTAAAATGTATTGAGTTGAAGAAAGTAATGTGAAGAAAAGTAAAGCACCAGCATCTGAATATTAAACCAATACTCTGCACATTTTCATCACTCATAAAGAATCCCCAGAAGAATAACCAAGGAAACAATTCTAACAGTATACAGACAGTATGAAACACTCAGTAATTCCCTTCTGAAGAATCAAATTTCAGGAAAAATATGTATATTGCACCCTCTTTCAGCAGCACTTAATGGTAGAATTTCATCCCAAGTGTCACAGAAATGGATGCTAAACACAAAACTAAATCCCTGCGGAGTTGTTGTTCAAATCAAATATAAAAACTAAACATCTAAAATTGCTTAGCATTACAGAATTTTAAGCTTAATGATAAGTATTATAATGCAGGCCCCATTTAGTAGACATCAGTGCCATCAAAAAATCACTTAAACTTTGCTGTTCTCAGAAAGCTGGGGAATACTTGCTAACCTCTCTCCCCAACTCTGTATTCCCAGGTGCTTTTCTGCTCCAGGTGTTTCCTTATCACACTCGTCATGTGGATGTAGACTCAGGGGAAGCACTTTTCACTATGGAGTAGTAAGTGATGTAGATTTCTTAATTTGACTTTTGGTTTCCAAACTGACATAATATAAAAAAGATGGTATAACTGGAAAATTTGGGACTTTAAGGACAATCTTTTTAGCTCAAAAGTTTCAGAGTGTTAGAACACTCTTTAGTTTTCAGGATGGTTGAGCATGTGATGAGTAAAGACCTATCTAATGAATAGGTCTAAATTTTTAGACCTATTCTAAAAATGACTAAATTTTTGCTTCAACTTGGTTTGGCCAACATAGCCTAAATTCAAGAAATGTTTTCCATTTCTGAAAAATGGTAAATATGCTCTATGCACACAGGTGGGACCATTTATCATTTCTTTAAATAAATTCAATTTATCAATTTGAAGTAGAGTGATTTAAATAACTGTACGTGTGCAAGCTTTTGTAAATATAGTTTTATAGTAAAAAACAATTACAGAACATCCCTCCCCTTGAGAAATATCATGCACATTTTGTTGAACAGAAGATGCCTGAACAAAAGTGTATACTAATATGCTTCTATTTATACAAAGTTCTAGAAGTGGCAAAACTAATAGATGGTGATAAAAATCAGAACAATGATTGCTACCAAGGGTCAGGGATGAGTGGGGAATAGTCACAGGAAATCTTCTGGGTAATGGCAATAAGCTATATCTTATTGGGGTAATGGTCACATGAGTGTACATATTTGTCAAAACTTACTAATACATACATTGAAAAACCTGCACACTTAGTTGCATACAAATTATGGAAATTGTACATCAATAGAGACATTTTATTAAAACAAAACATTCAGCTCAGGTCATTTGCTCTCTCAAGACAGAAGGCAACACCATATGACCTTGAACCTCTTTTTGACATACTGCTTATGTCTAAGCATGCAATCTTTGACTTTAGTGCAGATTCCAGGATAGGGGAGCACAACCTTGGCCTATAACTCTTAGCAGGTCTCTCTATTGAGTTGACATTATTGGGATTTACCTATATTGCATTAAGGATATAATCATCTGACTTGCTTTTAGCTCACTCATTTAAAATACCTTCAGACTTGCTGGACACCATGCTCTCTCATGTAGTCCTTAAAGCCTTATGATTATAATAGGATATTCTACTTACTGATATTAACATCTTGCAGGCTCTATCTAGTGCAATCACTTATTTCTTATTAGGAGAGTTATAAGGGCTTCTAGATCAATTGTGTGATGGATCAGAATTAAACCTAATATCAAGCAATCTCTTCTGAACCGTTTTCTAGTATCTAGTCGCTTGGTTGATCCCTTGAGAACACCCTACTTGCCTAGATATTGTATCTTATTTTCTATAACTAACTCTCTCTTTTTTTTTTTTTCACTATACTACTATAATTGTAGGGCTGGGTTTGCTCCCACCAATTGTGGCTTGAGCTCCAACCATCTTTGTCTAGAACTGCAATTAAATTATGGACACAGGGCAGTAGAAACAGAGGAACTTCCTTCCAGGAAAGCTGGTAATATCTACGTTGAAATTTGGACAACATCAATAATTGAAATTTGCTTAAGTTACTGAAATTATCTAATTGAGATTTACTAGCCCTGTAGAGTTCATTACACAGAATAGGTTATGAAGAAATATTTTAATGAAAGAATGAGCAAAACATGATTTACTCCCCAACTCATTTTTTCCTTTGTAATTTAAAAAAGTTGATCTCATGTGTATGTTAAAATAGTAGTTTCAAGTATTTTGGAGATGGAATTTACTATTATCTTGCTAGTTTTAGAATCATAATTTCTCAGCTGCTATACTCAGTGAAAAAAAAACATACTAAGCAACATACAGACTAAGCTGTAATATTAATTATGGCAATAAAGAAAAACTGCATGGATTGAAACAAAACACTTTTTATAATATTTTACAAAATTTCGTTCTTAGCATTTCCTAAGGTTTTAATCAAATTCAAGGTGCAAAATGCATATGAATCCAGATAACATTTTCCCTAACAGTGGAAAATCAAAGGTGAATGTTCACTTACAACTCTCGCTAAGAACATCTAATGATGTCTTGCAAGGAAACACTTATCACAATCTAAACATTTTCCTAAGCCTGCAAAAAAATAATTACACATGAACATTTTGAAATCATTTGAATACCGAGAGAACCCTTCCACATTTTCAAGGAGCTTTAAAGAAAACACACTTTAAAATAATAGACTGCCTCCCATTTTCCTCTGTTAAATGATTATCTGATGTCAGATACTTGTCATTTAGTTCTAGCCTAATTACATGGCAGCATCCCATTTGGGGAATTATATTCTAGTGTCCTGTTCACCTAAAAGTAATTTGCATGCCACCTGCTCTTTGGTTCCATGGATGACATCAGCCACTGCAGAAGCAAAGAGGGAAAGTGTTATTAAGAAACATAGATTATATCGGAGGTCATATTGAACTGATGTTACAGAATAAGTTAAGGACAAATGCCTCTTTTACTGGAAGGGATGTCATCATCATGTTTTCTACATGAGAGACGCAGCTTCCTAAAAAACCTCATCGATCATTCAAAGAATAGTGACTTGAATTCTAATTTTCTCCTCCAAAAATCTGCTTTGAAATATTCAGTAAAGGTGTTGATTTGCTTGGCCCCAGTCTCCTTGTCTCAGGATTGAGGTTACAGTCTCCCACGTCACAAAGGTGTAATTAATTAAGGGGTAGGCGTTTTCTAACCTGTGGATGAAGGTAATAGGTGTAAATTACCATTTGAAAGAGTGTTTTCATGTCACCAAGATCGCTGACTAGGGATGCTTAAATCAACCTCATTTGAAGTTCTATTATTTTTTAAATGCTGACAGAGAATGTATATATACCTGTCAGTATACAGCCCTGTACAGATAAGACATGTTCCCTGCCCCCTGGATTTGCCATTTCAGTGAAACAGATGGCAAGATTACAGAATGAATGGGATAGCAATAGGTGAGGAAATGACAGTAGTTTAACAACCCTAAAAAACTGCTGGCATAGCGTTACCAGGAGGGAAATGTGCTTCAGATAATAGCAATTTCTAAACTCAGATGTTTACCTGAATTTTTGAAAAAAACATTCTAAAAATGTGTTTTTAAACTAGGCATCATCCACTCTGCAAATACTTACAATTAGATTTGAAAAATAAAACGCCCAAATATTTTAATAATCGTTTACATCATAATTATTATGAAAGCATATTGTTAATAATGAGTAATTTTTTCCTTTTATAAGTAAGCAATTTTGCTTAGTTATTGAGGTAGTATAGGAGAGAAGGTGGCTTTCTGTGAAGAGAAGAATTTAATGTGGTGCTTTTGAAGGTCAGGTCCAATTTGGAGAGGAGAAGTAGGGAGAGGAATGGGAGAGATAAGGATGGATAATTATGATAAATGGGGTAAATTGATGAAAAAGAGAGGAACATGTTCTTAAACTGTAAAGATATTATTTACAAAAAGGAAAAGCACATTCAAAGCTTTAGAGGAGGGAGAGATCAGTCAGGAAGATGAAAATATCAGGTTAAGATGTGTGTGAGGTGTTCACTGATGAGCTAAATCTGGGTGGGTTTTAACAACAGAAAAAAAAAGTTATAGAAAATCTAGCAACTGAAGATGATTGTGGAGGTAAGGAGCAGTTGAAAACTTGATCGATTCTTGTGATTAATAGGTTCAGTCTAAACGTAAGGAGCCATGCCTGAATCAAAAGAGTTGTAGAAAGTTTATTTTAATATCTTTAATTGAATTTTTAAAAATGTGATTCAAGTCGTATAACATGATGAAATGGGACTTATCATCTAGAGGTAGATTACATAACACAAATAAGGTTCCTTGATGTTTTCCTTCACCCCACAAAAACACAGTTCTATTAGTTTTACATGGCATCAAGTTAAAAAAAATAGAAGACTGTTGAAGCTTATACATGACTGCTATTTTGCATTTTGTGCTTTATCTTTTTATTTCTTGGAAACTATCTTTTAAAAATAATCAGATATTACTTTAAAACTTTCACTCACTGTGCACTTTCTCAACACTTACAAACACATCAGATATTGAGTTAACCATTTCCCTGTTCAAAAATAGTCTTCAATAAATGAGAGGAGAATTAAAAAGGAAAATAATACACACTATCATGTGAGCAACTACAAAAAAGTCAGTCTTGATTCTAGGAAACCTTCATTATAAAAAATTTATTCATTATTACTGTCCGTTGAATAGATTTTAAGATAAAACATCATTTTAGAGCAATATTGTGACCCTTTATTCCCACATAAAAGGTGGATGGTTTCAACATTTGAACTTTAGTTACAAAACAATTTATTTTGATAAATATATTTTTGAAAATGGATTGTCCAAAATGACATGTTTCATTCCTTAAATTCAATCATATTTATATACTTTCAAAAGTCATCTTATTTTTTGAAGGGAATATAGTCCACACTAATATTTAATATTTCTACATATATGTTATTATATATATAATGTATTCATGCATAATTCTATAATTGGAGGCCAAACCTTTTAAAAAGGGTGCATTATCTGATAAAATTTTCTCTGATGTTAGGAGGTTGTTTACTATAACTTGACACATACAGATAATTATAAACAAATAACATTAGGAAGGTAGTTGTGGTAAAGCTTTTTTACAAGTTAATTGAAAATGAAATACGTAACTATATATTTTATCTTGGTGCTTTTGGAGATTGAGAAATAAAACTTGTTTGCCCTCTACTGCTATATTATACTGTTTATGTGTAATTAAAATAATCATGAAAATGCCATAAAATAATTAAATATTTAATAGATGAAAGTCATGCCAGAATCTTGAAAAGCTCAAGTTTGAATGCTAGCTAGCACTTATCTGAGGAAACTGTCTCTTATTCTCTGTAAATGTTTGAAAGAAACTGGCAGATAAGATCACCTCTCAAGGAGTTATTTGAACATGTTTCTAAATGTTGTTAGTGCTTTACACTAATAAGGGAAAAAGTATTTGAAAAGAAAAAAAGAGTTGAAAAAAGTAGTCTATGGAATATATATCTCTACATTCTATTATATCAGATATGAAACATTTTCACTAGGGGGTGTTAGAAAGGCCAAAAACTAAGAAAGTGAAATTCTTTCATCTGGCATTGAAGTTTGTCCACAGTCTGTTCTTAAATAATCTTTCCAGCCTTCACACACCTTATCTTCCTTCAACTAATCCACACTCCAGGCAAACTAACCATTTGGCATTTCTTTAAGGATCCAAGCGTACTTTGATTAATAGTTTTCCTTCTACCTGGAATATGTTTTGTTTCAATACAAGTTTGGTGCTATTGACAATTTGGGCTGAATCAACTTTTTTATGGGGGCCTGTGCTGTATATTTTAGCAACATCCTTGACCTCTACCCTCTAGATGCCAGTTGTGTTTTCCCAATTGTGACAGTCAAAAATTTCCTCAGACAACCCCTAAGGTCCCTTGGGGGGATGCAGATCAAAATGGCCCCCCATTGAAAATCACTCATCAAACCCTTCATACATACTTGATGAAATCTTAACCCGTCTTTCAAGACCTAGATCAAATATGATCTTTCCATCTTTCTCAGACCATTTGGCCCCGAGTATCTCTTTCAAAACAACAACATTCTTCATCATTTTGGGGTATGTAGTTCTTATCTACATCACTGGAATGAAATTTTTTTGAAAACGGGGATCGTGCCTTTGCTTTCTTAGTATATTCAAGAGTGTTCTTGGTACAAGGGCCAACACCTCCCACTTGCTCATAAATTGTCAAATGTTTATCTTATAATAGTCAACATGAGCATCATTATCATATTAGCTCTTACATCCTTGTCTGTACTATAGTTTTTATTTTTTTAAATAAAAGCATCATTAAAATTCATCAATTTGAACAATGGTGCAGTAAAGTTCTATTGCATTTTTGTGCTTGAAACTGGAGAGTAAGTCATTGCTGTCGAATTCAGTAATGGTTTTGTTGGCTTTTCTCTCTGCAGATAAAGTTCATTACTAAACAAATTAGTTTTTCAATTACTACTGTTAAGCTATAAGTAACTGGAATTCACTGAAACTTTCAGTCTTTTTTTTTAGTTGTTCTTTTCTAAGCACCAACAATTTAAAATAAGATGAGATTATGCTTCTTATGATTAAGAAATAAAATAGGAATAAAAATATAACTTGGCTCTCTGCCTAAAGGAACAATTTTGGATTGGATAACCAAACTTCAACTGTTTCTCTTTCTTCCTTCTTCCCTTCTTCCCTCCCTCCCTCCCCCACTCCTTCTTTCCATCCCTTCCTCAGTATGTGGTAAAGCATGGTTAATCTTCAGCTAGAATTCTTAGCTGCTTACAACTTTGTGTTACTATTGATAGTAAAGAAAATAACCAATAGTCTGTTTCTGTTATTTGTGAAAAAAACATAACATCTTGGTGCCAAATTGTTGAACTATGATCTGAAAGCAAAGACACGCAGAATGAACATAGCTTTGAACTATATGGCAAATGAATGGCCATGCAAGTCTTTAAAACATGAGATAGAGTGACACTTTCCAACCTCTTTCTTTACTGAAATAAACATACGTGAAGGATGAGTGCTCAAATGTTCCAAAGCTTTAGTATGATATCCAAAGAATGACAAAGCAATTGGAGGACTCAGTGAAGGATTGCTGAAATGATAAGACAAGGTTGAGACCTACAAGACAATGAATACAAACTGCAATCTTGCCATCAAGCAAACCTCAACTGTCCCCACATCCAACTCAGTCTAAGCTTATTCCTTCAATCACTGTCAGAAGTTTAGACGATTAAAGAGCTACAAATTTACCGTTTATGACTCAGTAATGGGTGGCTTGGGGAACTAATTAAATCATGTCTACAAAACTAAGGTTTTTTACAAGACCTAGTAGAACATAGGTCCTAGCCTAGGTTTTATTTTATTTCATTTCATTTTATTTTTTAATTCTCATAAAGTACCTGGTTGCCAAACTCTATTCTAAGACCAGAGCATAGAGTTTATGACCCTTAGGGACTAAGTTTTATGTTTGAATTTCAACCCAGTGCTTAAGGCTCCTCTACTTGATATCAGGTCTTGATGATATGCCCGACCTGTCTGTCTGTGATTTCCAAATTTGGCCCAGGTTCCCCATCCCAGCATTCTACTCACTGGAATTCTGGAACACTTACTGCAGTTTCAACATGCAAATAGTTAATTTCAAACCTTCTGTATAGTACTTCTTTGCAAGAGCTATGAGACAAGCATTACTAGTACTATACCCAGACTGTTATGTTCTTGCTGCTATGTTCTCTTGACAATACTGGAGTAATGTCCCTTCACAATCCTCAGTTATGTCTGAAGATACCGTTCATTCTTCAGTCCAAGACACAACCTAATCAAATGACTGTTCCAGAATCCAATGACTTCCATCTGCCAAGACCTACTTTATAAAGTAAGTATATCTAGAATACTTGTGACCATGTTTTGACATTTGAGACTCACAATCTTCAGAAAGAGACTACCAGTTTTGGTTGATGAGTAATAGTTAAATTAATAGGCACAGCACCTCCACATCAAAAAGTTGACTTCTATACTTTAAATTTGGGTACAGTTCCTGGTCCTGGCTTCCTATACTCTGGTTCTTGTTTCCTGGTCACAGAAATATCATTTTTATTAGGAGAAAGATTAATTAACCAGACCTTTTAAAACCAAAAAAATTTACTATGTGCTACATTTCAGGTGTAGAAAAAAAAAATTGTAATCACCTATGAAAATAACTACCACCTATACCAAATTACATTCCTGCAGCTCTGCTTAATTAGCTCTTCAGGGCATAGTCAAACCTCAAAGTAAATCAAAGTCACATGAGTCAGTCTGGGGTAGTTTCTGATCACTGGTGTGGGTTGATTTTGTGACACATGGATTTGTTCATTGTTCTGCACATCTATTACACCTCCCAAATCTTGAGATTATCCTAGAATGAGCTGTCTCAATTTCTTTTTTGAGATAGTAACACATATTAACATATATAATTTTGTTAATCATAAAGAACTATAGCTAAAATAAGGCAGTAAGTAAAACATGTCAAAACCTTATAGTATCAACCTACAATTTCTGTACTTTTGAAATTAAATTTTTATATTCCTCCCTTCTGTTTTAAAGATTTTCATATTTAAACATCCACTTTTGAGTGTGATGTTTATTACATGAGCACTGAAACAAAGAAACAAACAATCATGGACTTTAGAGGGTAAACTCAAACCCTAGTACTCTAAGAATATTCCACAGTATTGTATGAAACTACATATTATACCAGTATTTTATATATTCTGATATCACTAAAACCATGCTAATGAACTTTATGTTCAAGCTTTTTAAAGTCAGTATCATTCAAAATAAATAATTTGACTTCCTCTTAAGAATATTTTATAGAGCATTTCTTTTATTTACATATTAAAGGAAATATTTTAAATTAAAACTAAAAGTTCTTAAAGACACAAAATGACCCCTGGTCATGATTAAGTCACCTAAATAGAAAAAGAGTTGCCATATATAAAATTCAATTTGGCTAATTTAATTTCCACAGGAAATTGAGGCATTTCTACAGTTAAATTGAATAAAGATGATAAAATACTAACAAAGGCTAGACATAATTGATGCAAAGCAGTTCTGCGTTCATTGTAAAATCGTACATACAATAATTTCAATGGGACCTACAATAAGAGCCATGCTAACTTTTAAGGCTATATTTAATTAGAAAGCACACACACACACACACATGTATATCTGTATATATACAGATAAAAACAAATGTATGAACATATATGTGCATATATATGTAAATTTTATATACACTACATACACAGAAATGTAACTGTAGTTCCTTTACAGGATTCTTTTATAAAAGGATGGTACAGGATACTGTATTGATCACTCAACCAACCAAAGTGCTTGATCAAAGGCTGAACAAAATTTTTCCCACATAAGAACATAATGCTTGTTTATGATGAGGTTCCAAGGAAGCTCAGCTGGCAAGTTAGGGTCCTTGGGGCATCAGCTACTTCATCAAGACATAGCAGCGAGACATTAAGAGTTGGCCTGGTTAAGATAAATTTATCTTAACAGTCAGCAAAGCTGGGGATGAGTCTCCTTATAGCAAATCATAAAAAGTTCTGTGGGACATGGATAGGAAGGGTCTAGTGAAATGTTTGCATTAGATTAGTTTCCTTTTGTTTAAGCTTAGAAATAGGTGTCAGCTGCTTACTCATGTTTTTATTCAAAATGCAGTATTTTGAAACTCTTGTGAGAACACTATCACACAGATTAGCTTTCATTAACCAAAGGAATTACAGATCAGTATAAGCCAACCAAGTCTGTTACATCGCTTAAAGCATTTATTTTAATCTTGAGTGTGATTGACCATTTACCACAGGTGTGTGTGTGTGTGTGTTTGGTATATATGTGCTTTTTCCAAGGAAAACTGAATAATGCAAATATATATATATGGCCAAAATAAGAGGTACTGCAAATATCAGTGATGTGAAGAGACTTTTTAAATCTGCAGGGTGCCAAGGTAGCAGAATGTTGTGTCCCAGAGAAAGAGATGAAGCAGGCAGAGAGGCGTGTATGCTAATACATATTTTCTCACAGGCACATACACTTGCAGCTTTAAAGTGAATACATAAAAAATTTTGTCGCAGACAAATATCTTTACACAAATTTATCATAGCATCTGTCAGCTCCATAATATGTTCATAAAATCAGGGACACGTGGCTTAACAGTATGCTCATTTTGGTGTGCCCACTGTTGTTATCTCAACTTCCCTTGCTGCTAGTCTGGCTGTTTTGCCTTTCAGTTCATAGTCTCGGGAATTTTGGATACTTCACTTCCACATCAGAATGAGAAGTATAAATTTAAGTAAATCAAAGGTACAGCTTGTGATACAAAAAGAGTGGGAAATAAAACTGTATTTGGAAATATCATTCAAATAAAATTTCTAGGATTGGAGGGAACTGAAGAGCAATCTCATGGATGACTGGGCATACAGGGAGAAAAAAATAAGAAGATAAATGAGCTATTAATAAAAGTCTAATCCTAGCAAACATTTTGGCTATGCCAAAGTCAGTGAAACCTCAGTGCTGTTTGAAATTTCTCACAAATGGCAGTGCCTCATGTCAGCACTTGTTAAATTGCTTGATACATACTAGTAAGTTTATGTAAATTTACTAGAAATCTGTATACCTCGTAAGTGGTTACCTTAAAAAAAATCTTTTTATTTATTATTTTTTGGTTTATATGTCCTGGAAATGTCCAGTTTGGGCCACAGAAATTTTAATAGAGAACTGGCTTTTGAGATATTCATATTTTCTGTGGGTGCCATGAAATATATTCTTTAATTTATAGCTTTACTAAGACTGGCGCTCCAAATGCAGCCTTCATCAAAATTCACTGAGCTCAGAATCTATGAAATAATGTAGAAATTGGATCTTGAAATATTTGAGAAATAACAGGAATAATTAAAAAATGCATATTTGTAGCAGTAAATAGTAGTATGAATAGAGAACTTTAAAATAAATTTTCTTTTAAATAATAGGCAAATGGAAACTCTTCCACATTCCTCTCAAACATGACAATTGGGAAATAAATCATCAACTTCAAAATAATCCATAGATTTGTTTCGAGTACTTAGAAAACAATACAGCACTGTGAATGCTAGTTAAGTGGGATCAAAATATTTCAGCTAAATGACAGGCAAACAAAAATTCCTCCAAACACTTATACTCTTTGCCAGAGATGGGATTTCTTCCAACTCTTACTAGAACTGCATTAAGAAACAAGTCACTCCCCTAATGCTGTCTGTACACTAATAGCCATTTCATCTAGCTTTACATAGCTGAAAATTAGGGGCAGATGCTACACAAGATGTTAAATGCAATGTGTCGTAAATGAGAGGCAATTTCTCTGAAAATCCTGTGAAATTTGCATTAACCTTTTCTTTCTCATAGATACTTCTCTTTATTAATAATTCATAAATACATGTTTGTTATGTTATTTAGCTCTTAATACAAAGTAATTCAATCAAATAATCTTATGGCAATTAAACCCAAATTCAGCCTTGACAAAGGATGGAATATCTCCAAAAGAGTTATAAAAGGAGATAAATTTCAATCCAAGCAACACTATGAGACATGTTTGCTCATTCTTAGATTTTTCATGGATACTTCTTGAGAGAAAAATGACGCAGAATTGTGCATTTCATTAAACTGGCAATAAAGAGTAATAGATATTGCCAGTGTTATGAATGGGATTATCATTTCTTAGTAAGATGACATATTAGGTATTTTTTAAGATTTAAAAACATCACATAATTCCAAATTACCTGCTAAAATTTATTTAATAATGATTTACTAAAAACACATTCTTTCTGTGAGTGGTATTGCTATATTGTATAGTTTTGAAAACTAAATATTTTTGAGGGTTTCCAGGAAGTAAAAAATCAATATTAGCTGGAAAAGTGTAGGTATTATGCATAAAGAGGTTTAGATTTTGGTACTGACTGAGTTTCACTTGTGACATGATCATGGATTATAATATCCTCTGATCTAGAGTTTTTGTTTCTGTTCACCAGAAATAATGGGAATAATTGTAAAAGCTACTTTTATTGAAGAGACCCTAGTATGGTTCAAGCACTGTACCAAATACTTCACCTGAACACCTCTGATTAAAAATATATATATATATTATCTCAGTTTATAACAGATATGGAAACTGAGGCTAAGGAAGAAAAGGAACACAACATATAAATATATCCCTTGCTAGTTTTCTCAAATATTAAAGGTGATGATGATTTATCCAGTGACTAGTAGAATGCTATGGGAAAACAAAATGCAGACTCTTCAAACAGAAGTCTCCACAGCTCTCTACCCATTCTACTTTTCTCAAATATATCTTCCCTCACACACAGAATGCTCTTCATTCAAATGATCACCCATCCACATCACAGAAATGAGCATTTCAAAGTTCTAGTGCTCTTTTCACTGACACATATCAATCCCTACCTCCACTGAAAGGGACATCAAGGTTTCCCAGACCTCTGACAAGGCTTCTGGTAAGCCATGCCTCATTGCTATCTCTGACCTTGTCTTTGCTGGGTTTAGAACGCTCTCTTGTCTCCATGTGTCTGTGAATTTCTTCTGTACTCAACTCCTTATAAATCCTGAATATGATTCCTAAGAGCTTTGTTTTGGATTCACAGAATTTTTTGCTATACTTTAAGGCAGATAAATCCTGTCGCATCTCTTTTATACGTGACTCTTCTGTAATACATTTTTAAGAAAAAAAAAAGTAAGCAAGGAAGTACAGAAAGAAGGAGGGAAAACCACTGACCCGTATGGCAAAAGTTGGTGATGAAGGAAATGCATAATTTTGGTGGATCTCATTGTGCTTATTTTAGATTATTTCCTGCACACATAGATTATTCCTCTTACTCCTAACTATACTCAGTGTGAGTTAGGAATTTGCCTCACTTTCACTGAAGAGTAATTTGAGGTTTAGAAAAAGAAATGTCAAAATTATACTGTTAATTAATGATAGAGCCAGAGTTTCACACAGGTCTACCTGTTCTTGTTCTACCTGGTAATTCCTTTAGAAGGAGGAGGTTTAGATGGCAAGATAAGCATAGGGATAATGAAATTTATAGTACATACAGGAATCTCATCTGAATACCATGCTGTTTTTCAACCTCCAGACCAGTCTTCGTGCAGCCAGCTTCCATGAAAACAGTGACTCTGGCTTTGCCAATAACCAAGTCCTAATGTGAGAGTAAAATAATTTACTATTTCCATCTGCGTCACTCAGATCAATCTGATTTCTACTGTTATAATTTCACCTCACCTACCAGTTCAACATTTCTTTAGTTCCTCAAGTGGCCCCCTAACACTTCTTGAGTTACATTTCCCAGTTGCTCTTTCTTTTCTAACTCACAAACTAAAGTTCCTTGACCTAATCAAAGACATTCAGTGCCAATTACCTGATTATCCTCCTTCCATTTCCCCATCCAGTAAACTGCATCTTCTGTCAAAAGCTTTTCTTTTATCTCCTCCATCCTCTGGCTTCTTAATTCCTGAGCTGTTTCATCTGCACTTTCTTTATCACACACATCATATCCTACCTCAAACTGCAGCTATGGTTCTTATTTCTTATTTCTATTACTATGTGTAAAGTTTTTGAAAGGTAAGGTCCAAGTTTGACACAAGACTGTATTTCCCTCATGGCCTAGCATGATTGCTTACACATAATACCTTTTAATGAATACTTGTTAAAATAGAGATATTTTAAGCATTTATTCTTTTCAATGGGGAAGCCGTGCCTGAGAATGGGGTGGGGTGGGGCTGTGTGTGTGAATTTAAATTTCCATTTTCATCTTAAGCTGATAAAATGGATTTATGGGTGAAATATTTGAGTTGAAATAGTTTTAAGTAGCGATGTGATCAAGACTGTGCTTTTATTAAACAAATGCATAAGAAACATACAAAGTATTCAGTGATGCATTCTTCTTAATGATATTCCTCCATTCTCCTGCCACACTGCAGAAAACGTTTTGTCTCATTACCTAAATAGATTTAATGATAGAGCAAGCAAGATTGTGCACAATAAAACCAAACACTAGGAATTTTAGGGCTTATCGTGTGAATTTTTAAAGTTATTACCACTCTACTATTAGAAATAATCAGACATCAACTGTGCAAAATCACAAAATCTCTGCAGTGCCAAGAATACCTTTATCAGTATCAGGGGTTGTTTACAATGTGGAACATGGAAATTGGTAAAAATTACTATTAATCCCCAAAGGGTACCTGCATACAATCAGCTGCAAGCAGAGTCTGTTGTGAGAAAAAAGCAAAAGACTCATTACTATGAACTATTAAGGAGGCTTTGCCATGTAAACACTGATTTCAGTAAAAAATAATTTAAAGGGAGTGCTCTGTATTTCGCGTTTTTATATGAAAATAGTTCTCCCCAGAAAATCTATTAAGCAAAATATGAGTGTTTAATGTTCCTTAAGGAAGGAGCATGCACTTAATAATTTCAAAATCCCCAACGTATATTTTGCAAAGGTGAAAGTCATGGTTTTCGTTTTTATTTTATTTCCAGAAGAATATTAATAGTTTTTTCAAAAAGTTATCTTCTTCTCTGACAGCAACTGGTTAGATGCACATCCAACCACTCTTTTCTTCTTTCAGGACTCCAGACCCTATTTCCTCACCTCCCAGGAAATTGGATGGAGTCATGTGACTAAATGCTCATGTATTATATATTGTGGAAATGTGCACCACTTCTAGGACTGACCCATTTAAAAATGAAAGAACGAAAGGCAGAAAGGAATAAAAAGAAAGGAAGAGAGAAAGGAATAGGAAGGAAGAAAGGAAGGAAGGAAGGAAGACAACCCACAGATGTTTCTCTTCTCTTTTGTTATCTGCTTAAAGACTTGAAAGGGTGCCAAGAACTGGGAAGATTCTAAACACAAGATGGCAGGCCCCAGCCTGGGTCCTTGAAAGACATGGAAAGCCATTCCTGAACACCTATATGATTTTTTTTTTCCTTTTTGTTTCATAATGAATTTTTATATAGGCAAAAGTCTATATCCATTGTGTTAAAACCACTAGCATTCTTGGACTATTTATTAGAGCAGTTAGCAATGTACTGACTAATAAGACTTCAGAAATGCTTTTCCAAGAAATGCTTTTCAAGTGTATACAGTCTTTCTATTTGATTAAGATTTCTTTATCTCCCTAAACAGTGAAGGGAACACTGGGAAATTAAGGTGTTTTGTTTGAACCTGGTATACCTAGAGAATGCTCATTATAAACAAGCCTGCATTTCCCTAGAGCCTGCATAACCCACACAGGAAAACATTTCAAAGTATCTTAATGAATTGGAGGTGATGGCATCTAATTCTATGGGCCTTGAGCCACTGAACATCCTTGCTCTAGTCCTTTACTTCTCCCCATCCCCCCCCCAAAAAAAAACCCAGGTGAATTTGCATCAAGATTTTTTTTATACATGGCTTATCATGTGTGAAAATATTTGTTGCACCCTATATTCCTCATAATATTTTCAAAAAATGTTATAATTTTTAAATGCAGTTTTGAAAAATAATTCATTCATTCCAAGCTACACATATATCTTCCCTAATTCTAACATACAGAAAGCAAAATAAAGGAAAAGAGAGGGGAGAAAAAAAAATCATTTTGAGAATCTTTGCATATAATTAGTAGGTAAAAATCAATATGTATCCTAATCAAACATGGATTTCACAGTGGGAATATATACAGCCCTGTATTACTCAAACAAATGGCTAGTGTTGATGCAAGCAAACGTAATGAGGCCTGGATTGCATTTGTGTTAACGCAGACAAATCTTACTGTTAATTTACTAAAGCAAGATTGCTGAGGCATTAGAGCATGTGCTACTTCATAGCAGACAAAGAATTTAGCTTCTGAATGCAGACCCTTTCTGTGTAACTATCCTGAAGTGCCTCCTTGTCCTGTAAAACAATGTGGCTTTTTTGTTTGTTTGTTTGTTCTGAAAGTCAGAACTGGATGGTAAGACAGAGTTTTAGGAAGACTTAACAAATGCAGTGAATACCAAGTTTACCTTAGATTTGTGAAAAATAAAGCTTGATCGCTGATAACACTTTAGAAGTGACTTTGATGTCCAGTGTCTCTAAGCTATTTATTTCAGAGATAAACAAACACGTCTTTAAATTAAATCCAAATAATAAAAGGAGAAAAGATTCTTATTCTTATAGACTTTGAAGTCAGAGAATGATAGGATCCACAAGAATAGACTGCTTTCATTCAAACATGTGTCTGTATTTTCAGAGGAATATCATTGTTTGTACTGATATTCCCAGTCAATTCCTACAATATGCCCAGTCAATTCCTACAATGCTCTAATGGAAGTCGGTGAGAAATCAGATTTTTTTCCCTATGGGGTGCATGATATCAACAAAGGAGTGGAGGTCTGCTGATACAGTTTACATGTAGTAAGGTTTGCCTTTATTTTTTCTTATTAATACCAATGCCCAATTATCTCTGGTCTGTATAATAGGTTACCCATTTTGTTTACAATTTGATTAAGATGAAATTTTTAATTTCTGGTTAGAATGTGCTCACTATAAAAAGTCAATTTTGCCACTGAAGTTGTCTAAAACAAGAGAAAGTTATCAGAAATCCCTCTCCCCACAGATAGCTACTATTAAAATATAAGTAAATATCCTGCCACTGACTTTGCATTTTCCTTTGCTGCATATCCATCTGCTTTCCTGCTCACATCAGAAAAAAATACTTCCTTTAACTCCCTGACCCTTAGTACCAAGTACTATCTGCTCAGTACTTATCACAGTGAGTGAGTGTGAGTGTGTGTGTGTGTGTGTGTGTGTGTGTGTGCTTAATTGCTGTCTTCTGCTGTTAAGCATGAGCTCCACAATGGCAGGAATTGTTCCTTCAGGCTTCCTGGCAGGGAACACATGTCCTCACACAAGGAAAACTCAATAAATACTTTTACTGATTAAATAATTGAAATGTGGTCATGCTTTTGATTTTTTCTTTAAACGTCTTCCTATGGCAATAATATAATTCTGCCAAATCCTTATAAGACTGTATAATATTTCATTTCATGAGTATATCATAATTTATTTAACATCCTTATATGAGCTTTTGTGTGATTATTCAAATGTATGATGGAAAACAGCACATACCCATCTACGAGCTCTTACCATTGTCTCAGTACAAATTCTTCAAACTAGAATGTTGGGTCAAGAGTCATGCATATTGGGTTGTGATAAATAGATTTAAACTACTCACTTTAAAGGTTGTACTAATTTATAGATTAACTGTATATCAAAGTGCCTCCTTCTCTTAAGCTTTCTCACTGCTCGATAGAATACAAATAATTCTGCCTTTGTTAATCATGTAGAAGAAAAATGAAGACTAGGGGCATTTATCTGTTTCCCTACAACTATCATCAATTTTTTAATGTTTGTTATTCTTTAATACGATATCAGCTTCAAAAATATATTCTAGTCTCTTATTTTAACTTGGAAGGAGATACAAGAAATCATTGAGAAATAAATAATTTGCGTAAACAAATAGACAAGCAAACAATTGACTTAATTTGTGTCAAATACTGTGGATTTAGTGCCATCATTGAAAGGGTAGCACATAGTTGAAGATGTTGGCCCAAATTTTGAACTCTACTAAAATATATCTGATATACAAATACATTAGTTCAATTCTTACAAGAATGCAAAACACAATTGTCACAGCTTCAAGGCTTTGCTTTTATTTGTGGGATTGTAAATAACTACCAAAAGCAAAGCAAAAACTATACATAGATCCCACCGTGGAAGGTGATAGGATGGCCTCATGATGCCGAGACAGGTGTAAGACAGGTGCCTGTCAGGTTGTAGGATCCTGGGGAAGACATTGGAAGTAAGGGAGGAAAAAAGTTTACAAAATCGAGAATGTTGATTTTGACAAACTTAACTCACCCACCCTTGTTATTTGTTTTAGCTAGGTTCAGTGAACTTTGTTTTCTGAACAGGATCTTTCTCGCTCTCTCTCTCTTTTTTTTTTTTTTTACAAAGTATGTTGGTGAATATTTTTCCTTTATTGATTCATCTGAACTAAGAATAAAACTTAGATAAATGATGATATAAGAAGAAACTCAAGGCAGGCTAAATATATCAGAATTTTGCAGAAGACATTTTTCATTATCCTGTCAATCACCACATGCTGATAATCTCCTTTCCAGCCTTTCTCACCAAGTTAATTAAGAATTCCAAGTATTAATAAGATTGAGAAATGCCAAAAGATTGAAAAACAAAGTTTCCTGCTTTGATGTTACAAATCTGGGAATTATTAAAAGGGTCTAATGTCTAATTAAAACAAGGTTAAAATCAGCTGTAGGTTACTCAGGTAATTGGAAAGTTTTATTGCTGCTACATTATTGGGTAAAGACATTATTCATTATTCTATTCATTCCATGTAAGACAAAATATTTATATTCATCCTGGCAGTTTTGTTCTATCATCATTACAAGCTTCTCATACATTGGTCATCAGTGCACCGACACTCAGGGACAGAATCTAAGTACCCTCAATTCTAAGAAGAGTTGCATGTTTGTTCCTATATTGTTCTAAGCATAACTTTAATTTTCTCCTCTCTGTATATCGTTTTCACTACACAGCCAATCAAATAAACCACGTTGCTTCTATCAAGCAATCATTATTGTCATTGTTTGGTTGTGGAGTGTGGGTAGGTTGGTGTATTGTGTATGTATGTGCTCTGTTGTGTTTTGATTTATATATTCAAGTAAAAATGTTTTGAATGGGTCTGTGAGTTCATGCTAAGGTGTCATTTGTGATGGATTACATTTAGATCTTTCTATTGCTAAATTAACAGTTGAATTTTGGAAGATAATGAGATCCATAATCTGTCTATAAAAGTAGATTCATAGTAATTCCTTCTTGGGTGCTCTTACAATATGTTCACTAACTTGTCCTACTTCTCCCATATGTCCACACTTATTGCTTTTGAAACATGCTCTCTCATTAAGTAAACTTCCATTCCATACATGGTCTAGAAGAGCTTAAGACTGTAAACAAAAAGAATACAACTAATAGATACACATAAATGCACACACACAAAATAATCTTTCTACTCAACTATTTGTCCAATAGCAAAATACTGGGATAGTTCATGTAAGAGTAATTTTCAACCAAATTATTCCATGTATTTATTTCTCTTTTTTTTTTCCATTTAATTGCATGTGAACAGGCCACAGAATAATAATTTTCTCAGGAAATATTTCTCATCTAACTATAATATTAGTTATAACAGCAACCCACACATTATTTGGGTCCTGCATTGCATGGACCCAAGGGCACCATTCCCAACGTAGTTTATATAAATGGCTCCCCCTTAAGTTGTTCAGTTCACAAACTATGGCTGAACATAGATTCAGATGATGACCCTGCTACTGCTCCTGCCCATTAAAATCATTGGTAGTGTTCTGCCAACATATTATGTTTTATTTAGCTATTGTTTTGCAAGCGCCTATAGCAAATTAAGTGCTAGTAAAAATAACCGGAGTTACTAAGTGCTAGTAAAAATAAACTTCAGAAAGAAGTATTAAAAAGCACCCCAGAGCATATTTTAAAACCTGTTTCTTACTCATCAAAGTGTTTTAAAGACCTATATGACCTTTGTAATCTAATATTTGTGAATGTGTGGTTACTGCATTTCCAGTGAGAGATACACAAGCATATATTTTCACTTGGCCATTTGGGAATTTGAACATGCTTTATAAATTAACTTGAAACTGTAAAGGAATCTGAATATTGGCCATTAATAGATATTACTTAAAAATCCTTGGCTGTTTAGAAATTGCTTCAGTACATTTTTGTAAAAATTGGGGACATTTGTTGGAGGTGGAATGCTGGCCTTTGATAGCTTAATTGCATAAAATATGGATTATATTATACCTACTATTCCAGACTTACGTTTTTCTGCTGTCAAAAGCTATGTATCTTGGCAACCATACCACAAAATTAATCTGTGAAAATTAAATGGCTGCGCATATGAACATAATTAATAGATTCGCTTCTAAAATAAATTTGTTAGAAGTTGACATTCTATATATTAACTAAAGTCTGTTCTTACACATGTGATCTATAATTCAAATAACATTTCATAAATTCTCCTGTGTTTAAAGCATTTTGTTAAGTAGTTTAGAAGTGGGAAGGTAAAGCAAACAATCACTACCTTTAAGGAATTTATAATCTATAGTGGGAGATGAGTTGAAAAGACCCATACACTGTGAAAGTTTCACTCTACTAGAAAATAATGTGTCAAGTGATATAATGCAGGCATGGATAAAGGCTTATGAGAGAGTTGAGAATTAGATTCGCGTGGTGAGATTTTAGAGGAATTAATGAAGAAGTGGAATTCGCACTGGGCCTTAATGAAAGCAAAAGGATTTTCTATGTAATGCATGGAAAAATATGTTATTGTACAAATATTTCCATGGGTATTCTTGATTGATTGGGACAAGGTATTGCATGGATTCAGGTTATATGTTTCTATATATCCATTTGACAGACATATTTTTCTTACTATGTCAATAAAATCCATGAAACACACTGGATTCGTCATTTGGGTATTCAAAGTAATGCTCTGGGAAGTTGTATTATATAACTGTCATGGACTTGTCACTTCATTATAAAGTGCAGACATGGATCTGTAACAGCGGGATTGTATTTATTTGCACAATAAAGCAACTATAGTTTGCTTAGTTTATGTGTTCTGATTTTCTGACAGAGAAGACAGAGGTGTGAAAGGGGAGACGTGTTTCAATTATGAGAAAGAACAGATACAAAATCCAAGAGAACGTTCTTGTTGTCTGTCCAATGAGCCAGCCATTGATATATATACAGGTACTCAAATCTTGCCAACGTGGCATCATTGAGAAACTGGAAAAACAGATTTTCAATGAAAAGGAACTTGATCAAATTTTTAAAAACGTTTTCATTTATTACACAAATCATGGCTGAGTGGGATACAAATAAACAAGTACTTATTTGCTAGTGATATTTGCTGTGCAGAAAAGTAGAATAGGGTGACAAGATAGAAATTTAAGGAGGGGCCTCTTTAAAGTGACATTATAGGAAAAGTAAATGATATTCCAATTCTGTTTAACATTTAATTTTCTTGTGGTATCATTTAAGGAAATTATATTACTACCTGTTTAAAGAATCCATTATACATCTTGAGTTTTTCAGCTTTCTCTACATCACTGGCAAGTGACAGGAAAAAATGTATTCTCATTTAGTCCTTTGCCATAAAATATTTTTGTCAAGAAAAATCAATGTGAAGTTGCAAAAGGATGTGTGATTCTCTAACTAGCTTATTTACAGTTAGGTTTTCCTTTCTTTTGCTCCCTTTCTTTTGCTTCTTTTTCTTTTCATTTCCTTGACTTTCTTTTCTATTTCTTCACTTTGTTAATAAAGGAGAAGAAAAATGAAGACTAGGGCTATTTGGCTGCTTCCCTATAATTTTGATGAATTTTCTGATTTTTTAAACAAGGATTTTAGCTTGTAGGAAGTTGGTAGGTGATTAAAGAAATCATGGAGAAACAACTTCCCTTAACAAATAAACAAGCAATTGACTCAGTTTGTCAGTTTCTGTTCAAGTGCTGCTGTAAATTATCAGTTATTTAGTCCTTTTCCTTTTCTTTCCTCTTTGTTTTTCTTCTGGTCTATTCTTTTCTCTCTTTTTTTCTCCTTACTAAAATACCACTAGTTTTAATGTACACTGCTTATAAAGAGTAGCTAGAGAAACAGATAATTCCAGAATACATTGGTTAAGCCTTTTGGGGAGTACGGTACAGAGTGATTTTCAGCTAACTTTTTTAAGAATCGGTATTTATCATTAACTGTCTCGGTTTTTATGATTACCAATGTTAAATTTATTGATGTGTGTTTCCTTCTTTAAGAGCAGTATTCCAAACATTTTGTAATCATGTTTCTTTTTTTTTAATCTTGTTTTCCCCCTCTGGTTAGATTTTTACTGCAAAATTTAAATGGGTCACTCCCTCTCTCCTGTAGCAATATATATATATATATATGTCTGTGCAAATTCAGGTTTTAAATGACTTTACAATATATTATGTGCTTCAGCACTGAAAACATATTTACTATCCCCCAAATCATAATTATAAATATCTTCAATCTAATTATAAATACCTATTCTTCAAAAGTCTTCATAAAGTTTTCTTGCAGTATTATTCCTTTACAAATATTAGCTTAAATTCCTGAAATAATTAGTTGCAAACTGCAGCGTACTGGAAATCCCCAGGAAAGAAAATGTTCCACTTACAAGTGATTATAAATAATATGAATGCTGATGGGACAGAATTGAATTCTATGTGACAGCAATTTAAAAAAAAAATCTCATTTATTATACACGGGAATTTTAAAATGTCAGAGTTATTCCATTATTTTTTCCAGGACAGATTTCTCCCATGTCTTAAACATTGTGAAATATATGCTAAATATGTGAAAGTTATGTGAGAAATTATTCAAATAAGTTTCCTATGTACTTTAGGGTCCCCTTGCCCATGACATTACAATTATACATACACAAATACACCCAAACATAACTATGGTTCATATATTTCAAGTATTCATTAAACAATCAAGATTATTCTCTGCATACATAGCTGTTTCTTTGTATTTTTTTTTTTTTTTTGACATGGGCAGGCACCGGGAATCAAACCCGGGTTCTCTGGCATGGCAGGCAAGCGTCCTTGCCTGCTGAGCCACCGTGGCCCGCCCTCTTTGTATTTAATATTGTCACTCCTTTCATGCTTTAAATTGAGTAGAAAAGAGTGGTTAAAAATACTCATTCTATTTATTACTTTTAGTGTTATAAAAGAATTATTTAACTTTTCTCACAAGCCTAATGTCGAGTTAAACATTTTCTTTAAAGAGATCTTATCTGAAATTATGTATTAAATCTATTCATCATATAATACATAGATGTTATGCCTCATTGGTACAAAAATTAGGGATAGCTACTGTGCCTAAGGTCCAATAAATACCAAGAATACATAAAATCACCAAATTTAAAATTCTGTTGTTGTTATTTTCATATTATATGGTTTTCTACACATTTAGTGATGAAGAGGAGGCAGTCTACAATAAAAATCAAGAAATTTACATTTAGCTGGTAGAAGACAAATTAGGCCATAATAAATCTATATGTCAGCTGCTGATAACATAGATATTATATAGTTTTTAGATTTTGGTAGTACTGACAAATTTTGATATGAATATAGCTTTCTCTGCAAGAGACCGATTTTTCAACTTTTAATCTACGTTTCACAATATCTAATGAAAACTTTGAAGTTGAAACTATAAATTTTTTCTCAGAAGATGGTCTGCTATTAACTTAAATTTTGCTAATTCACTCGACGCTTGAATAAATTAAAGGGTATGTTATTTATTGTAAATATTCATATAATTAATATGTTTAAAAGACAGGGATCAAAAAATAAAATAATTATTTCTTTGAATTAATTCAACTAATATTGAATTAATATGGAGAAATAATTATTTTATTATATGATTCAATTAATATTGAATTAAATATGATTCAACTAATATTGAATTAATTCATCCAATCACTGAAATAGTTACATCATTGGAAAAGTAGATGTTAAAGGGATTATAAGATAGTATGAATACTGCTTTTAAAACCTAGAAAAGACATTCTATTTTTTCAAAAATGATGTCTCAAACATTAATTTCAGATAAATAAATCATATTTGGAATTTGGAATTTGGAAATGTGGTAGTTAGTTAACAGCTGTTTGCTATACGGTTAACTCTATTGCACTCTATTTTTCATTTTTTGAAAAACTTCAGCTATCTATGTATGCCATTAGCTATCTCAGGGTTTTCCTTCTGGGGTTCCATCCTCATCAATTGCAGAGATTCTAATGTAAAGTGTATGCAAATACTAGAAAATGTCTTAACTGAAAAGAAGAGTGAAAAGAAGGGAGGAGGCAGAAAAGTGGAATAAATGTCCCTAAAGTCCAGAACTCTATTAAAAATATCAGTTATTACTTTCTAATTCATGATATTTCATTAGGCAGTTATATGACTGGACATGAGCCAAATATCAGGAACAAAAGATCCATGCTGAATTTTACAAACAGACCCGGTTCCAAGAACAGTGTCCATATTTCAATTGGCATATTGAATGGAAAAGCAATTTGATGTACTTTCTTACAGCAGCACGGCTCTTTAATGTCTTCTAATAAAATGGCTTAGTGCATTTGCTATCTTCCTATTTCATTTCTTTTATGAGTAATCTATCTATATGTACCACAGATGATTTCTTTTATGAATAATCTATCTAGATGCTGCATGGCTACTACAAAACCCTGACTTCGTGGCTGCCCTTTCAATGGAAACTATTGTCCGCCATTTACAACCCTGTATTTTGACCATGTGGGTTAACTGAGAGATGTGATACCTATTAAAAGAACCCACAGGAAGAAGATGGGCTTGATTCTCTGTGTGGGTCCAGGAGAGGAAAGAAGTCTGTTTGGATAGAGACAAAAAAAAAAAAAAATTCAACTGAGTTATCAGAGGAAGAAAAGAGATCAGCACTGGTTACTTAACAAGCACAAACAATCATTCGTTTCCAAAACAACTCTCAAGGTAGGAACTCTGAATTATTTTTTAGTCTGGAAGGGAACCTAGGACTCACAACAATCATATTCCTTTTGCTGTGGTTTTCCTACTATTCCCTGCAAGTGGAGATCTGATAAAACATGCTATTAGCTGCCTTGCTGTGAAACGACTAGACCTATTTGCAGCATGTGACAACAGCTGAAAACTAGACAAGTTATGATGTGCTCAAATTCTCTTACAGAATGCTTTGAGAATAGTGTGTTAACATTGGGTGGCAATATGTTTCTAACGTAAAATCACATGATTCTACATTATGTCATTACATTTTACATTAAATCATGAGTGAGAAGAATGCTAAAAATGTACCTTTGAGTTCTGACTTATGCTGTCAACACAGTAGAGATAATTAGATCACATTAAGGCTTATTCTTATTGATGTGCCTCCTATATACCTTATATTTTCTAATTTTTTTAGGTCTGTTGCAATCCTTATGTCAAAATGTTGAACTAATTTCCCTATTTTGTCTTTTGAAAATAAAGAAAAGATAAATACAAATAGAAAGCACAAAAGCAAATGGATTTCAAACTCCATTAGGCCTAAACAAATGAGAGTTTGCGCAAAACATTTTATTTACAGTAAACTTGTTTCCCTTGAGTTTTCAGCTCTTCCTAGTCCCATGGTAGACAGGCCATTTTGAGAAGCCAGGAAAACACTTTACATGGTGTTCATCCAGGCATGAATTTCAGAACCTTCACAACTTCATAAATGTGAATGTGGATTGCTTTTGCTCTCAATACATTTTTCTCAAGACAATAACAAGGACAGTCTTCCAAGTTTGAGGTTTATACACAAGGCATTTTTTTTTCTTTTTTTTTTTTTGCAAGGCATAAAGAAACTGTTGAAGTCTTATGGTTCAGTAGAAACACCATTTTCCCCCTTCCTTTCAGGCGTATATTTCAAAAGCAGCAAAATTAGTTTTAGCTAAGCTTTCCAAAATATTCACCGTTGGCCCGATGTTAATAGAAACATTTTACTTCCTAAGAATTGCTTTGTACAATTTACTAGAAATTTCCTCTTCCCTTAGTAGTCAATGACTATGAAATATTCAGCTCTATTTTAATCACCCACAACAATATGGTTCAATTCAAACTACAGGTGGGGTCTGTTTTAGTATGGAACAAAGCTTTATGGCTATTTATGGGAGAGATCCGCTTAAAATAAGTTTTCTAAAATTATTCCACTAGACGTTCACTGCACAGAACAGGGACAAAAGTGGTGAATATATGGAGGTATAGGAAAATGGATCCTGATAAAAATGTAGTTAGCTGGAAATTAAAAACATCCTCTCTCTTAAATATATCCAATTGAGTGATGGGAATTTTGCTTGATTAGCACTTGTTAAAACTTGCTCCCACTCTACTAGTGGTCTGTTATGACTTCTGTCAGGTCTTAGGAAATTCTTGTGTTTTCTTTAAACTAACAATAATATAAAATGTGCACACGCACACGCGGTGTGTATATACCCTAAGCCTCAGTGTGAATAAGTCACTTGCTTTCAACCAAAATAAAAATATCTTTCTGTTGACATTCCAAACAGCTGCTTCACTATTTATACTAATTTGAGTGAGGTTTTCCAACACCGAAAAATGGAAGCAGATGGAAAAATGGCCTAAAAGTTGGTTTTCTGTTAAAGTGGTATGTTTGACAATTTGTGACTTGAGTAAAGCTGATCTACCATTTTAAATACTAATGCACTGGATATTACACAATATTTCAATGCTAAAATCATTTTATATTTTAATAGCATAGAACCAATCTTATAGAAACATGGATTCATTTCCAGTGCTTCTCACTTATTTGTCAATGAGTTTTCAAATTTCTCATTGATTATTAACACACTGTGATGGGACTATTCCATAAGTAAAGGGTCATTCGGAATATCATTTGATGGGATATAAAATATGACAAAAGGAGGATGGTGCAATGGTGGCTCAATGGCAGAATTCTTGCCTGCCATGCCGGAGACCCGGGTTTAATTCCTGGTGACGCCCATGCAAAAAAAAAAAAAAAAATATATATATATATATATATATATATATATGGAAAGGAGATGGCCAGTGTACTTATCAAAAATTATACAACTCCACAAAACAGAAAATAGAGTGGAAAGGGGCTGAAATTTAAAGTAGAAGAAATAGAAACTATGTTAGCTTAAGGGGAACTTTACCCTTAAAATTACTTTTTTGAAGGGATTTCATTTAATACACTTTATTGAACTGTGTAGAAAATAAAGAGTAGCATGGATGAAATGGCCTGGCAACCTGTGAGTACAAGAGTAAGTATAACACAACATGGCACTTGGTTTTAGAAAGTAGGACAAAAAGGTTAAATTGGAGTTTCAAAGGGAATTTCAAAACTGGAGTGATCAAGTTACTATTTAAGAGGAAACCTTGCAAATTAACAAGAAACAGAGGAACACTAACATTCATTAACATTGTACTAATAATTTTATTTTCAACAGATTTCCAAGAAGCCTGCCTTACAAAGTAAGAAAATGCAGCCCTGGGGTTAAGTCATGGTTTCCCAAGGCAAACATTTGGACATAATCTGTGAGAATGTGACTTCAAAGAAGTACACTTCAAGTTAATCAAGTTAAATTCAGTCTTTGTTTTAGGAACAATAATATTATTCCCTTAGTTAGTCATTTGAATGCTAAATATTCTTCTCAGAAACTAAGTCATATCTTTTTTTCTAAGTAATACACTGATTAAAAAATAGTGCAGCTAATGAATATATCTCAATGTCTGAAAATATCTAACAGCACGAAGGAGATGTTAGCATCTCCCCAGAATTTGATTTCTTTTTTTTAATAATTTATTTGACTAATGCACCTTTTCTCTTCTCCAGCTGCTGTGTAGAGTGTCTGCCTTCTGTCTCAATATCTCATCATCTGCCATCTCCCACAGGTAATTTTTCTGTTTCTGTTTGTTGTCAACTTTTCATGGCATCTCCTCCCATCCCCCGATTCCCGTCCCAAGTCATACAACAGTGAGTAAGTAGCATGTAATATTGGCAAATTACAGGCAAGTTTCTTTTACAATGAGGCTTCAGAGGAAAGCAAGTTCAGGCAGCAAAAAAAAAAGAAAGCTGAATCTGAAATTCACTTTCCAATGAAGCTTCAAGGATAATCACCATGTGGTTGACTTTGAAACCTGGGGTCATATACTAAAGCAATTACAAATGATTTAATAAATGCATATTTAATTATTGAATCATTTTAAGTGCACTATTTAATTTCCTAACCACAGATGCCACACAATTACTAGATTTACTCAGGTTTCTCTAAGTAATTTCCATTAGCATATATTTTCTCTTTTTTTATCTCCCTGAAATTGAAAAACTGTTTTTAGACAATTACCGCCAGAGAGCCATCAAAATATTAAAAGCAAAACAAAAAAAACAATATAACCCTCTGCAAACTGCATCAAAGCACACAACAGGAAAACACGATGCAACATTTTTAGAAAACTATAGAAATAAGGCTGGACTTCAGAGGTTCTGTTTTGTACTAAAATTTTATAAATCATTCTTTTATAATGTGATAAGTTTTAGAAAGCAGACAATTGACAAACCTAATATTATAACAAATTTTTAGAAGGGAAATGGTGGAAGAAAGGAATTAGGGGAATTCTCCAAAATCATAGCCAGTCATTTCAATGTTCTTGACAAATATTGAATAGTATGTTTATTGCATCTGCACTAAAAATCAAGCATTTTATAAGCACCAGCTAAATTAATCTTCACAACAAACCCATGAGAGTGGTGACATGTATTCTCTCCATTTTATAGTTGAGAAATTGAGGCACAGAAGGTTTAAGTTATTTTCCAAGTCACTCGGATTTCAAAGAAGTGGGAAACTGTGTCCAAGCAAATAACCCCTATTTTCGGGGCTGGCAATCATTATTTCAGATTTCCTTAAGCTAATTTTTGGCAGCTTCTTCCTAGATGGTTTGGTAAATCTACTTTCTTTGCATAAACAATAGTAGGCTATTAAAACAGCTATGGGTAATATGACATTTTCTACATAAGATTCCAGTAATCAATAAGAGTGACTCATATTTACATTGCATGTGAATACAACTGTGAAACTTTTCATACAGTAAATGGAAAAAAAATTAAACTGAGACTAGGACTAAATCGGTGCCTCTCTTTAGCTAGGGCTATCAGAAATCTCAACTAAGATTGACTGTTCAATTCCAACAGCTTCCTTTAGTCATTGTTTTCCACATAATCGCAACATCCTCATCAACCCAATTTTGGTTTTGTCTTTTTGAAATTAAGGGATTATATTTCAGATCTGTGCTTTTATAATTGTAATAGTTCACATCTGTTTTGGAAATGAGCAAAATGTATATGAATGTACCAAGTGAAAATGTGTTATGATTGAACAATGCAAGGGGCTATTTTTTATTGTTCTTTATCTCAGAATGTGCAAACTATCCTTTATAATGGATTAATGATGTTTAATTTAGTAACTCTAAAAACACGGCTAATCCCTAATAATAATAATAGTCAACATTTCATAAGCCCCTAATTTGTGCCAGACACAGACCTAAGTATTTCACATACATTTTATCATTTATTCCGCACAACCATATGAAATAGGCATTATTATTCCCATTTACAGATGAAGAATTGAGGCTCATAATAAACTTCTAGCAAATTGGACATTAATACAGGGAGTTAGGTTTCAGCTAGACATGTTAATTGTGACTTTATCCAGCACTGTCCAATAGAAAGTTCTGCAATAATGTATATAAATTAGAAGACCCTTAGGCCCTTGAAATGCGGTGGGTATGACTGAGGATCTGAATTTTAAATTTCATTTAATTTTAATTAATTTACATGTAAATAGCCATATGTGGCTGATGATTGCCGTATTGGACAGCCTGGCTGCCCTATCTTGTATTTGATACATTTATTGAATCAAAATATATGGATTTAGCCTGTTTCTCCTCCTAATTTTAAATTGGGTTTATTTTATCCTCAACAGAATAATCTTAACAAAGGCAGTGAGCAAAATCTTACATGTTTTTGAAACGATATCTTGCCGATAACCTTATAAATCCTTCTAAATCATCCTAATCATGCTCTTTTTTTTACATATGAAATTTGTTTTGAACCTGCTTTGTCCCATTCAAGCTGATGCCTTTTTAAAGAATGATGATGCAATAGTAGAGGAAATTTCCTCATGCATTTATGGCCAGACAGCGATCACTCTCCTGCAAAAGTGGCTTTACCTGTGGGCGTTGTGACGGTGGCTCAGTGGCAGAACTCTCACCTGCCGTGCTGGAAACCTGGGTTCGATTCCCGATGCCTGCCCATGCAGAAAAAAAAAAATGACTCTGCCTGTGGCCCTTTCATTCATGTGCACTTATTTCCTTCCACATCGTTTTCGGTGCTAAACCCTTATGACTGAGGGAAGCTCACAGCAAACAAACACACAGGAGAGTGGCTTCCAAGTTTCTTAAACTTCCTATTATAAATAAAGCAGGCAAAAATCAGTTTCTCATTAAAAAAAAAAATTCAACAAAAGATAAAGCAACTAACATCTGCAGAACAGTTTATACATTAACAACTCTCCTTACAAGACAAACAATTGAAATTTCAAGAAACCCTGCAAGCTGGAGACCATATAGGAGTTAACACCACTTTTTTGAAAAGGGAAGTTAAACTCAGAAATTTGATTTGCCATATTTTCACATAAAAACTTGTAGAGGAAAAGCGCCAATAACGATTTTAGGGATTTTTGTTTTGTTTTGCTCTTCTGTGTTTCACTTTGACCTCTCCCTACCTTAAGCCCTCTTGTGGTCTCTGAAGCCAGACTGCCTGTTTTTTTATAGTCGATTCAGCCACTTAGTTGTGTGACCTTAAGCAAACTAATTGATCAGTCTGTGCCTCTGTTTCCTCATCTTTAAAACTGGGGTAAAGTAGTTCCTACATCATCGGATTGATGCAAACATGAACAGAGTTTATATAAAGCACTGCAAACAGTTCCTGGCATATGGCAAATAATCAATAAATGCTTTATTAGTAGCAGTAATAATAGTAGTAGCATTCACCCTCAATCCTTATTTTAGTATTGCTTGTACCTGTACCAGGCAGTTTAATAAATAAATCATACTCTGCCTTGCATTGTGAATTTGTTCTCGTGTGATGCACATATGGCTTCTTCCTGCAATTACTTTCAAGCCAGGGGCCCTGTCATATTCTCTTTCTCTTTCTCCCTCTTTCCTTCCTTCCCTCCCTCCTGCCCTATCTCCCTCCATAATTTATTACAATGCCAGTACATCAGCTGTAGCCATTAATTACATACAGAATGAAATTAAGTATGGTCTCTGCTATGGGCTGAATTTTTTCAGAGATGGGAAAGGTTTTCTGCAGGTTCTAGGTAACAGGAAATATGGTCACAATAGTCATGAAGTAAATCTCTAAAGCCCCCCAAAAAACTCATCTCCCTCTAAAATGCACCAAAGTTTGCACATTCACTCTTCTGGACTACGAATGGGAATATTTTGCTTATAAAACCAAAAATGCTGGTGTCAGATCTTTACAAAACGAAAGAAAACCTACTTCATTTACTGGTAGGTAAAATGAAGAAGCTGGTTTAACATATTTTATGAGCAATGAACGAGCGAGGGTTACCACTGGGGACAGACGTAATCTCTAAAAATGCAAAATTCAGCATTTATATACTTTGTGTACCATAGGGAAGCTTCTGTCTTGTGGCAGTGTCCCTCCAGACAGAAAAGTCTCTTAGTAACTAAGATACTACTACTTAGGATTCACTTTGTATGTATTCATAGACAACATAAGCAAAATCTTTCTCTTGGAAAGTGCAAAGAAGGAAGAGTCTAAAAGCAGCATATTTAAATGAAAGTGTGATTTTGGCAGAGAGGCTGGGTAGGTGATCAAAAGGTTTAAAACAAATAAGCACTTGTGAGTATTTTAAGAGAAATTTTAAACAAGCATGCTTTTTACTCATAGACCAAATGTACTTTTAAATTGCTATACACAGATGAGTAATGTAAAACTTATTTTTTTATCTATGGAAGCATTAAGGTTTAAGATAAAGTCCTCCACTCAGAGCTTAAGTTTAGTCTAATTAAAATATATAAATTACTTTCCCTCTGACCTCAAGGAGCAACGTGCATGCTGGCATCAGCACAAGCTGTGATCTCAGCAGGAGAATTATGTTTATAAATGGAACAGGGCTTCACATATCACGGGAATGCACATGTCAAAACATTCGGGGCTATAACTATAGACAGACGTAATGTAACTGATATGACAAGCATCTTTTTCCCACTTGGTTTCAGTTGAGTTGAGAATACCTCAAAGAACAATTATTTCATTCCAAAATTACAGCAAAATTTGCATTAATTACTCAAAGCATAGCTTTATTTAAAAAAATCAATCTCTTTAGTGAAATTTTATTATTGGCTTAAACAGTTTATTTTCAGTTTCCTTGGATGTTTATCGCTATTCCTACTCAAATCACGTAGCAGAAAGTAATTTTGTTAACATCAGTGCACAAACTCTGGCCCTCCATATCCAAGAGTCATTTCAAAAGAGCCTAAAACTCTAGTAAGCTCACTGGGGGGGGGGGGGGGGGGGGGACAGGTCTACATTAAATATTGGAGCACTTTCAATGGAACAGTGAAAATGCTGGGCTATTAAATGCAATTAAATTGTGCACATTGCTTAAAACAGGAATGATGTATCCGATGTGGGACTGTGGGAACAGGTACTGCTGGTGAAATGTACATGATACGGGATACTTGGCCTTGTTCTCTTGAGATACCATTATAGCCCCAGAAATAAATTTTGCCTCAAATTATGCTGGTTCTCTTTGTCTGTATCAGTTAAATAAAGACCACTGAAAATATTTGCAGTTAATATTTTTCAATTATATATCTTTATGTTTTGTTGATAATGCTTAATTGCATGAAAAAAGCCACCTTTACAGAACTTGCAGAAGTTGTTTTCTACGGTTGTTTATAAAAATGAAGCAGTTTGTTTTACATATTAAAGGATGCTATATTCAATCATATTGATTCAGTATGCTCGATCAATATTTTTAGGAGTTTAGAATGAGTTTATATACTACAGTCCAAAACAATGTTCAGTTTTCTTGTTTATAATTGGTTAGTGTGACTTCGATATTATACTTTTTAAGAAAATAATACATTGATCATAGAAGTAGGGGTAAATATTTTCATTCTCTATATCAAAAATGAACATATTATTAGATTTTCCTTCAATTATGCAACTATTTTCCATAATAGCAATAACAGCAAAATACACCATTCCAAATAGTCTCTCTATGAATAGTTTTAGGCTCACTCTTTCTTCACCTCATGATTTAATGACTGTGGTGAAAAGCATACTTTTAAACTTCTTTTTAAAAGTAAGTTTATGCTGATAAATGTGGTTATCAATTGTATTTGGATTAATGTAAATTGGTGGGTTCTTATATAATTGAGGTATTTTATATTTATGTATGATCATCAAATACATCAGGTATGAAACCATATACAGAAACACAACTATAATGAACAAAATTTGATATCCAATTCAGTGAAAGCACTCCTAATTTATCTGCGTGTAATTGTACCTTGATTATATGATGGGGGATAGTATATATTCTTGTTAATTCAATATATATAATGAGCATAGACTCGATGTTTGATTATGGATTAATTAAACAGATTTTAAAATAATTTAAAAATATATTCTGAAGGTAATTTCAATTATTGTAATGTATCCATAATTACACAATACATTTGCTATTATTTTATGTTTTTGGAATCAAAATATTGTACACAGTTTTGCTTAATATAGTGTTTTGATGTGAATATTAAAATCAAGCTGTGGAATACTTCATGGAGTTCTCATTTTACTCATGGACTTTTGTAATGGATGGTTTACTATTTAACTATATCCTTATGATATCCTTGTAAATATAGCTTAGACTGAGTTTAAATAATTATTAAAAGACTTGTTTTCATCAACACAATTTGCCCGCACTACCACCAGCCACCTTCCAAATTTCAACATTTAATATATTTTCTGCAGTTTCACCCATCTTTATAAAAGCTGCATATATATGTATGTACAGACTACAAAATATATAAAACATATCATATATTATTGAAGATAATAATAGCACCTACATTATGTTAGCATTTTACAAGCTATAAGAAGAGCCTTCTTAACAGAATACACTATTTTCCTGTTTTAAACTTAGTTTTACTAGATTTTGTATAGCTGGAGTTGGGGCTTTTTAAAAAGAAAATTTTCTTTCCTTTCCCTCTTCTCTGACTTTTTTTTCTTTATGTTACATGTTGTGGGGGGTGAAGGAAGAAGAGAAGCAAAGAGAATGGAAAGATTGAAGAGAAAGTAAAAAGGAACATATTACACGAGCTACCTCATGATTATTTAGGTCTTTACCACCTGCCCCCGAAGCAACACATATAATTTGGCCTTAAAGAATGTTAGACAAATTTAATTCCTTAGAAAATACTTTTCCAGTATCATAGATCTTTAACTGCTTAGGTTGCTGAAACCTAAGAATCTGTTCAAAATTCAACCGGCTTGCTTTGTTTGAGATACAAAAATGTTTTAGGAATGTTGTAAGTCAAGGTCAATACATTCAGATATGAACTAGATGTCTCTCTACATTGGTGGGCTTTCATGTAGTGAAATGAACTTTGTTTCAAATAGAAAACTCCTTTTGAGTGAAAATATATATATACCCTTGTAGCATTAACACTTACTGATCTTATTTCCTAAATGTTAAAATTGGCAGCAAAATCCTACTGCTGATTTCCCTAGTTTTGTAATCTTTGCCCACTTCAGCCTCCTAGATTGCAAAGCTACTCCAGATGGGACCATGAAATTTGTGCAACAACTTCTACAGTACATAATTTCATTCAGTAAAGTTATTATGCCACACACAGCTGTATACTACCATATAAATGAGCACATGTGCAATAGAATTCTTCTATTATAAGTTTATAAGATGAAAATTGAGATTATATAGCCATGCACAATAATTTATTTCAAACATCAACATGTGCATTGCTCTAGGGTTACACAAATGGTGCCATTCTTTTTCCAAGAGAAAACGTTTGCCATTTAATATTCAGTATTAACACAAATGTTTTCCTCAGAATTATAATCCAAATTAGGTGCTTTAAAATACATCAATATATCATTAACTTCTTATTTTAACATATTAGATCTATAGAAGAATCAATTCTTCCTAACAATGGTGAGAGAACCTAATCACTCTCTAAATTTACTTTTAATTAGCATCATCTGCATTAATTGGTGTAGCTCATAACCAAACATTACAGCACATTGCTATTTTATATTTGAAATGTAATGCATCTTTTGGTCCCATGTCTCTCCAAAAGAACTTTAGCCATGTTGTCTGTGATTCCTTAGTAAATATGTTCAGATATATTGCTCAATAATTTTCTCTAGGAAACTTTATGTGAGGCTTCATTTGGGATGAATAATTCAAACACAATTCTGGGTACCCCTTTGGCCTTGATTTCTTCTGCCTGACTGGGGATATCCTAAGAATTATATTTATCCCACTTCCATTGCCTTCTCCAAATTCACGAATTACCTTTTTGGCCACATTTTTGGATCACTCAAAGTAAATGTGGTTTATTCAGCAAACAGCTGAGAAGGAAAGAAGGAATCGACCATTATGTACCTCCTACTGCCTGGAGCTGGACTATATATTTACACACCGATCATTTTTTTTCAAAATAAAATTTTGAAAAATAGACAATATTTCCTTTCTCCTGGTAGGTGAAAAACAAACAGACAAACAAACACCTAGAGCTCTGAGAAGTCAAGGGACTTCCCAAAGGTAACACAACTAGAGATCATAGCCAGGTGGTCTTACAGATGTCACAGGTCCAGAGTTCAGGACTTCTGACCCCAAGTCCAAGGCTCTTTCCTCTACACAACACACTGTCATGGGGTCCACACCCCTATCCCAGCCTCCTTCTCTGGAGGATTATTTGATCAACACTGTCACAATTTGTTTACTAAATAAAACCTATGAACTTATTAATAAAAGACTCACTAAGGACAATTGGTCCAATAAACACCAACCACTGGTCTAATCAAGACCAATTCCTCTCATATGACACCAGACTCAATATTTTGCTTGTTATAACAGCTTCCTTTCTAATGAAATATTTTCAAAAGTATACCTTTTATCCTAATCTCACTCTCCTCATATATATCCTGGTACATTTAATGATACCACTAGCCACTTAGTTGCCTACAATAGAAGTATAGCGGTTGCTTGTTACTCTATTTTCCTTACACCCAAATCTAACAAATTCCTCCAAGTTCTACAGGTTCTACTCCGGAAATGTGTCTCCAAGGCAATGATCCTAAAATACTAGTTGTGCCTCATATTTCCTGGGGTACTCTTTAAAACAGGTTCCACTTTCAAAGTTTCTTTTTCAGTAGATCTGAGATAGGGCCTAGGGATTTGTATTTTTGACAAGTTGCTGGCTGAGGTGAATGCTTTAGTGAATCCTTTCTCTTCTGCACTGCTATGAAATTGTGCTTCTATAATATCTTAGCCAGACATCCCCAAAACCTCCAAAAGCGTGTTCCAATCATCACCCTCCTCCCAATCCCCAGTCTATCATCTGCAATTATAAAGGAAAGCACAATCTTCTTAAGTTATCCAACTAACTGAAATCTCTTGAATAGCCTTCTAGAGCTCAGGATTATCACTTTTACTTCATAGTTCTCATCTACCATGCTCTTCAGTTTGTTTAGGCTGTTTTCCCTGCATAAAATGTTTCCTTAATCGTAATCTGGCCATCTCCTATTTAACTTTGAAAGTTGATTTTAAAAGCCGTAGAGTTGAGGGTGCAAGGGTAGTTCAGCGGTAGAATTCTCACTTGCCGTGCAGGAGACCCAGGTTCGATTCCTGACCCATGAACTTCCCAAATGAAAACCCAACCAAACAAAAATTCAGCAAATGATGCTGCAATAAGGGGATATTCACTTGGAAAAAAGAATGAAATGTGACCCCTCCCATACAGCATACAAAAAAAAAAGAAAAAGAAAAAGCCACTTCTTCTCTGGCAAAGTTCAGAATTCCCTACTCTGTTTTCTTGTCTTACTTAATACTAGGTTGACTGCATTGTTCATTACATTTTATTTATTTATCACTTTTGATCCCTTAAGGTCCTTATTTTTATTTGCTTAATCCTTCAAAAACAACAGGAATACAACTTTAAATATCTTTGGGTATTTTATGATTATTACTGTCTCCCTATCCTGAAATAAAAATAAAGGGAGAAACAAAATATATGTTTGTTCTGCTGAGTATTTTAATACTAAGGACACTTTTAAAATGTCATAATCACAAATATTTGATTCAGCATTTATGGTCACCTAAAATATGCTATGTTAATGCAGAGTGGCATTGTGGAAAGAGTTAACTATTATTTGTATGATTTTAGCAAGATGCATGTGTAGATGTGTTTTTGAGATACAGATGTCTCAATCAATGGACAGTTGTTTATGTAATTTAAATCACTGTCTTTAAATATATATATATATATATATATATACACACATATATATATACATATATATATACACACACAGATCGTGACTTGATCAATGTTTCAAGATTTACTGTGCCTTCATCCTCAGATTTAAGGATTTTACCTACTACACAGCATTCTGAAATTCACTATCATCCAGACTTATACTTTCTAAATAAATATAGTCTAAACCATGAATCCAATAAAAAATCCCCAAAAACATTTTTTATACTAAATGCATTTTTATAAACTAACAAAAGCAGCATTCAACCAAGAAGTGCAATTACTATGGACTAATTTTTATAGCAAATATGTTTTCCTTCCAAATCACAACTTACTAATAATATTGTGCATATAATGTTTTAATAACCATTTATAAAATGAAAAAAAATCATTGTAAATTTACCTTCAACTGGTAAATTTTCCCATAAAAATTATTCACATGGATATAATACAAATCTTTCAGAAATAAGCTTACTTTGGTGGCATTGGTATGAATAAAAAAAAAAAAAAAAAAAACTACTCAACCTGAGATTAAATCACCATGTTTAGAGTCCACTGATTTTTATTGCTATATAAACCAATTTGACTTTGTCCAATAGGTAGGGTAAATGAACAGTTTCCATAAATCTAGTTAAATCATCCTTAATACAGAAAAGAGGGTAATTTAAACCTTACAATCCAGAGTATAACATCTTATACACAGCTTTGATTTAAAACCATGGACTATCAACTTGGAAAAATCCTTTGAGTATTTTTGGGCAGAAATGCAATGGACAAACTCTTTATTTTTAAACCATACTATTATCAATCATCTTAAAATTAATTTGGTCTAGTTATCCCCCAATAGTGAAGACTTACTTTCACTAATAAGCGTTTTAAAAATAGAACAGAATTTTTCTGGTATCTAGGAGGGTAAAAAGAAGTGACCAAATGTCTGACACATTTCTAAAGTTTCTGGGGAATCCTCTTTTCAACTAGCAATCGCATGTACCAAGGTGATCACAAAAATATGAGCAGATGTGCTACACTAACAAAGTCTCTTGAAGGGGCAGAAAAGTGGTTTTCTTCTTTCATTTATTTGAGTTTGTTTCAAAATCTATTCTTCAGAATAGGTCTACTGAGTCCATCGGTGCTGAAGGCTCTGTACTTTGGTGATGACTAGCTGGGTGAAATGAAAGCAATCTGGGGCTTTTCAGAGACGGAGATGAAAAACACGGAAACAGTATCAATGGGAAGTAAATGAAAAAGTCTGAAGAAAAACTGAATATTTTTGTGAGATGCAGAGGAGAGGACAGATAAATAGATGATTGACTCACTCTGTGTCTCCATGTCACATTTTTGGTAATTCTTGCAACATATATGTCAAACATTTTCATTATTATTATTATATGTGTTATGGTGATCTGTGATCAGCGCTCTATCATGTTATATTGTAATTGTTTGGGGGCACCATAAAACACACCCATAAAAGACAGCGAACTTAATTGATAAATGTTGTGTGTTCTGACTCTTCCACTGACCTGCAGTTCCCTTTTCTTTATTCCTCTCCTCAGGCCTTTGTATTCCCTGAGATGCAACAATATTGAAATTAAGCCAGCTGAGGATCCTACAATGGTCTCTGATAGCATGTCTCTCATTCAAACCAAAAGCAAGAAAAGAGTAAGTTTAGTGAGGAAGGCAGATCAAAAGCTGAGATAGGCTGTAAATGGGTCTGTTGCTCTAAACAGTTGACTAAATTGTAAAAACAAAGGAAAAGTCCTTGAAGGAAGTTAAAAGTGCCACGCCAATGAACACACAAATGGTAAGAAAGCAAAACCGCCTTATTGATGATATGGAGAAAATTTTAGTGGTCAGGATAGAAGATCAAACCAGCCACAATGTTCCCTTAAATCAAAAACCTAATCCAGAGCAAGGCCATAACTTTCTTCGTATCTATGAAAGCTGAGAGAGTTGAGGAGGCTGGGAAAGAAAAAATTGAAGATAGCGGAGATTGTGTTTTGTGGCTTAAAAAAAGAAGCCTTATCCATAACATAAAAGTGCAAAGTGAAGGACTGAATGCTGATTAGAAGCTACAGCAGGTTATCCAGGAGATCTAGGTAAAACAGGTGATGAAGGCGGCTCCATTAAACAACAGATTTTCAAGGTAGGTGAAACAGTCTTTAGCGGAAAAAGATGATATCTGGAACTTTCATAGCTAAAGAGAAAAAGTAAATGCCTGGCTTCAAAGCTTCAAACAACAAGCTGAGTTTCCTGTTAGGGGTTAATGAAGCTGGTGACCTTAAGTTGAAGCTAATGCATTCATTTAACATTTTGAAAATCCTAGGGCCCTTAAGAACTACGCTAAATCTACTCTGCCTGTACTCTATATAATGGAACAGCCAAGCCCAATGACAGCACATCTAACTACAATGGAATATTTGAGCCCACCGTTGAAACCTACTGCTGAAAAAAAGGATTTTTTTCAAAACATGGCTGCCCATTGACAAAGTACCTGGACACCCAAGTGCACTGATGAAGATGTACAATTAGATTAACGATGTTTTCATGCCTGCTACCACAATGTCTATTCTGCAGCCTATGCATCAGAGAGTAATTTTGACCTTTAATAAGACTTAATATTAAGACATTAATTTAATAAAGCTATAGTTTCTGTACATAGTGATTCCTCTGATGGATCTGGGCAAAGTCAGTTGAAAACCTTCTAAAGGAATCATCATTCTAGATGCCATTAAGAATATCTGTGACTCACGGGAGGAGGTCGAAATATCAATAGTAGCAGGCATTCCAATTCTCATGGATGACTTTGAGGGGTTCAGGACTTCAGTGGAGGAACTCACTTCAGATGTGGCAGAAATAGCAAGAGAACTAGAATTGGAAGCGGAGTCCAAAGATGCGAGTGAATTGCTGCAATCTCATGATAAGATTTTAACAGATGAAGAACTACTACTTATGGATGAGCAAAGAACGTGGTTTCCTGACACAGATCTACCACTGGTGAAGATACTGTGAACATTGTCTAAATGACAACAATGAATTTAGAATATTGCATAAATTTAGTTGATAAAGCAGTAGCAGGGTTTGACAGGATTGACTCCAATTTTGAAAGAAGTTCTATTGTGAGTAAAATGCTATCAAACAGTATCGCATGCTACAGAGAAACCTGTGTGCTAGAAAAAGTTAATGTTCATATGGCAAACTTCATTGTTGCTTTACGTTTCAGAAAAGCACCCCAGCCACCACAGCCTTCAGGAACCACCTCCCCACCAGTCAGCAGCATCGACATTGAAGCAAGACCCTCCACCAACAGAAAGATTTTCACTTCCTGAAGGCTCAGATGATGGTCAGCAATTCTTAGCGCTAAGCTTTTTAAAAGTAAGCATGTACATTTTTTATTTTTTTATTTTTTATTTTTTACATGGGCAGGCACCGGGAATCGAACCCAGGTCCTCAGGCATGGCAGGCAAGCACTCTTACCTGCTGAGCCACCGTGGCCCACCCAAGCATGTACATTTTTAGGCATATTTATTGAACTCTTTCTTAATAGACTCGAGTATCATGCAAAGATCTTTTTATATGCACTGCAAAGCCAAAAAATGTGTGTTACTTTATTTATGGCAATAATTCGCTTTATTGAAGTGGTCTGGAACCGAACCTGCAATATCTCCAAGGTATGCTATATATTATATAAAATGTAAGTAAATGTATATACCTCATAGTGGGCAGAATAATAGCTCCCCAAAGAGATCCAAACTTAAACTTGTGGAACCTGTGAATATGTTACATTGCATGGTACGGTGGGGATTAAGGTTGTAAATAATTTGGCTCTGAGATGGGGAGATTATCCTGGACTACCCAAAAGGGCCTTTTTAAGTGGAAGAAGAAGGCAGAAAACATAATCAGAGTGATGGAAGCATGAGAGGGACTGGGCCTAATATTGCTTTGAAGATTGAAGAATGGGGCTAGTAGTAAAGGAATGTGGGCACTTTCTAGAAAAAGCCAGGAAAAAAAAAAAAATTCCCCCTAGGGACTCCAGAATGCAGCCCAGCTGACACATTGACTTTAGGCCCATGAGACCTATTTTCTACTTCTAAACTTCAGAACTATAAGATTAAAAAAACTGTATGTTCTTTTAAGGGCGTAAATGTGTGATGATTGATTACATCAACAATTGGAAATGAATTTTCGTATATACATACATGCCTAATTGTTTATCTTTAAATTGCAGAATATTTTTGGCATATAAAAATAAACACTGGGGACTGGCCGTGGTGGCTTAGTGGCAGAGTTCTCATCTGCAATGCCAGAGACCCGGATTCGATTCCCGGTGCCTGCCCATGCCAAAAAATAAAATAAAATAATAAATAAATAAATAAAATGACAAACACTGGGTGCCAGGGTGGCTCAGTGGTAGAATGCTTGCTTTACATGCGGAAGATCGGGTTCGATTCCTGGACCAGGCACCCCTCGCCCCAAAAAATAATAAAATAAATAAATAAATAAACACTATCTGCATCAATGTTGACCCTTAACAATATAATACCAGTCATAAATGAGAGCTATATACATAATTTAAAATGTCCTCATGGACAAATTCAAAGTGTAAAAAGACACAAGAGCAATTGTTAATCATTTGTTTTACCCTAACTATCCAAAAAATGTACCTTTTAAATATATGATCATTATTAATTTTTCAATGAATTATGTTACATTTTTTCCTTGCAGCATATCTCAATTTGGAACAGCTACATTTCAGTTGCTCAATTGTCACATGTGGCTACTAACTACCGCACTGAGATGCTTCAGTTTTCTTAAACTGATTTTAGTGATGACTTGGAACATCTGTACATGACTGCCAAGCTATAATCCTATTTAGCATATAGTTTAGTAAAGGATGATGATTTATTTGTGTATTTTTAAGTGCATGTTATTTCACCTTCTCCAAGACATTGCACAAATATTCCAAACATAAATTAAAAATTAAATATTAATTTTTATTGTTATGTATCTCAAATGAATTATTTTAAAATAATGAACAAAGATGTATGATAATCACACATCTTTCTTGACTCAGTTGGGCATTTAAAAAAGCTGATCTTTGAATTTCATACAAACTTCACTTTTTAAACATCTAGCCTTCCAAATTTGAATTTCTGTTTCCCTAGTCCACTGCATTTACAAGTTAGAAATCAAGTTTTGGCAGTATAAAACAAGGACGAACAATAATGAATTTATACATTTCCTTCTATTTCTGAATGGCTGCTTATGCATATCACAGCACAGTTGTTACAGAGCTCGTTATGGTTCATGGGGTCTGTTCAGAGATATGGAGCCAGCTGACAATACAGGTAATTCAGATCTCCTTTTCTCATGTCCTACTCAATTCTATCGTTTGCCAACTCATATTTTGGATATTTCATATAAATGCAAAAATGCATGGCTTATTTATAGTCACTTATTTTTTAGACAAAGAAAATGAATAATTGTCTATTATGAGACTAGATAATCCTTATTTATGAGAGTTTCTTTTCCAACTGAAACAGGTAGTAGGGTCCCCAGAACACATACACATTATGCCTGTTTATCTGACTAGATCTGATACTTTTACAAGCATTTTAAGTAAACTGTACTGAGAGTTTAAAATATCTTAAGCAGATGGCCCTCTGCACTGCCCATGTATACTTTCTTTTCAAATGCTTACTAACCTTGCCTATTTTTTTCCTTTTTTAGCCCAAACTTACATATTTTGGGGGATATTATAAACTGTAAGCAACACAACCATAAAAAGCACTTTCTGCTAAGCGTTTGGTGGTATTGTAGCTTTTAAAAAAAAATTTATCCCAACATTACATTAAATAACAACTAAATTTTCTAACCTGAGAACTTTGCAGGATCATCACTATTTGGTTAAACTGTTTAAGTGACTCTTCAAAAATCCCCAAATATTATTTTCCTGAAAAATAAAAATAAAAAATCTAATAAAATTAAAACTCCTATTTTTTTTTTCTTGCCTCTCTGTAAGGCCATATCAAAACTTGATAAAGCAGTACACCTGAGACCCAGATATGATGATGCTATTTTTTTGACAATCATCTTATACTCATAATAGGAACAGATTTTCCCAATCACAATTAACCTAGTATTCATAACCAAACTTTATGAACGATGGTATTTGTTAACATTAGCAGACTCCAAAATATCTTGCCACCTTGATGGTTCTTCCTCTCAGTATTTTAATTCATTCTAGATTACGGATGCATGAGACCTACAGGGCATTATTCACTCACCTTTGGATGGCAGACAACATAACCAGATCTCTAGTATCTGAATACCTTATTTCTTATATTTGCATCTAAAAATTTACCAACTGCAGTATCCACCTGTGTAGAATAGTATACATGAAGAGTGCAGCACAGCTTTGGAAGAAGCATAGGCTGTCACACATCTCAGTTCCCCCAACTTTATATGGAGGTGAGATAAAGTGACTGTCTTGGGAAGTTCTGAACAGCAGTTTGATGTCTGGGGGTTGTTCATCAAAAAATAGGGAAACGAATGCCTTGCAGACCATTGATGTTAATAATGGAAGTTGAGGGGTAGGGAGTCAGTAACGTCAGCTACTCTTCTTCAGCTGATTCCGTGGTTTGTAAAATAATAGAAGAAGGTCTCTGAAATTACCATGTCTATTCCCCAAGTTTGGCTATCGTAAAGAAGTGAACTCCATCTTACAACCAATAAGCACATGGTTTGACCATTTCACTATCAAAGAGAGAAGCTAGAAGCTTAGGAGGAAATTTCATTAAAGTTCCTCTTCCTCAGCACAATTCTTCAGACACCTGAACATATCATTTCTCACAACTGTCTACGATTGTTATATTGGGGCACAGACAAAATTAAATCATCCTATATCTTTGTGTGGTTAGTGGGGGAGAAACAGTTATAACCTGCTGGTGTTGTTTACATTCAGCTCTGTTGGGAATTATGCATTTTGGCCTCTTGAAAAAAGAAAAGGGGAAAATGTTCCTTTTTAGGACATGCTGTACATATATGACTTATTATGCTAAAATCTGAATAAGGATTGTCGGCATGCTGACATTTATTTAGCAAATACTATGACACACAAGCACTATGATTTAGGCTTTCTATTAATAGCTTTTTTAATCTGCACAACAATTCCAAGGAATGAAGTGTTATTATCCTTATTTACTGATGAGAAAATTGAGGTCTCAAGACGCTGAATTAATTGCCCAAGTTCACTCAACTGATTACAGAACCAGAACTTGATCCCAAGTCTCTCAGTTACCAAATCCATGGCCTTAGCCATTATACCAGAGAAGTGGTGAAGGGACAGCCCCATGCTGCTATTACTGCATTATATACATATAAAATATATATTTATTAGTTGAATTTCACTTATATATTATATATAAAATCTTATGCTTACATATAAAAATGTATGCAATATACATTAAATTTGCAGCTAATATTTAAATTATTTTAATTGTATATAATGAGAGAAGGAGTTAAAAACAATAGTTCAAGACAAGAAATCAAGAGTTACCAAAATGGACACGAAATCTCCAAAAGAATGATGGTCAGTTATATTCTTGGTTGTCAACTTTGAAGTCTAAATAGAAGAGATTCAGTCTTTCCCCTTAAAGTTAAATGAGAACATGAGCATCTAAATCTACCCTGTCCAATATGGTAGTTACTAGCCATATGTGACTATTTACACTTAAATTTAAATTAAGATGAAACGAAATTTAAAACTCCAGTTCCTTATTCAGAGGAGCATCGATCTGAATGGAACTAAGAACTAACAAAATGTTGCTTTTATTTAGGAAATTCCACCCTATTCCTTCTTCCCTTGTACAGTCTCTGTCCTCTTTTCCCCTCTTACAAAAAGTGCATTTTGGAAGAAGATAAACTGTTTTTTGTTTTCACATTATCTTTACAGGATCCAGAAGACAAGTCATCTGTGTAAATGAAAATGATGGTGGCAACTAGGCACTGTCATCAAGATTTAGAGAGGAGGTGAGTCAGAAGTTTTCTTTTAAAATCTTTATTTCAGGATACCTAATTTAGAGAGTCACAGCACTTCATTGGTGACTCGAGAGCCTCCAAATTTTATTGGAAGAGGAAGAGTTTTGAAACAGAGCAGCTTTTTGAAAATCATAACATCTGGATTGAAAAAATAGTGTGAGGTAAGATGATGAGAAGAACAAAACGATCAGTGTTTACATTTATAGAATCTCTTTTCTAAAATGAGGAAAGCTTGATGCCTTCCTTATTATGTTCAGACCCAATTTTCTTTCATTATTTGTGTCAAGAGTTATAGATAACTATTTTTATGCCCACTGAGAAAAAAAGGGGAAGGGAGGAAATGTGGTGATTATACTTACAAATCGTGAGACTCATAAAAGAGTTTGCATTTTTTTAAATGGAAGGTTGAACAAGATGGCAATTTGAATTGTGAACCCTTTAAACAGAAGTAGGCTCATGTTATTCTGTGCTGCATCTTTGACGCTTGACATCGTTTCAATGATAATATGACTAATATCAGCATGGCTCCTGTTAGTGCTCAGGATTCTAATAGTCACAATAGCATTTATCAACCTGAACAAGGTTGATGGATTTTATAAGTGGTTTCCCCAAGTCTATTTAATACCTGTTTAATAACATTATCACTTTAGGTAGAATTGACTTATATTTTCTAAAACATTGTACTCTGTTTAAAAGAACATATTTATAACTCCAAGTGACTTTTTTTTTTTGAGTAAATTGTTTTCCAGAAGACTGGCTAGAAAGGATGAATCATTTTTCTTTATTTGATACATAGAAGTTAAGGATAAAATCATAGGACTCCAGAAGATAATTCTGTGACCCTCATGCCAAAAATGTCTATTATATTGAACAAACGTTCATTGTCAAATATATATTATCCCACTTCATTGAAACTGTTGCATATATTTTCCTTAGTTGCACAATTTGTGAATATTATAAGTAAAAAAAGTGAAGAAAAGTGTCTAATGTTTGACCTTGTTTTATTGATTACATTATATTAAACTGCCATTATAATTAGGAAGAGAATCAGCCAACCAGCCATTCAATATTTAATCCATGAGGTAATTAATTTTGTTTCCAATTAATTTCTACTCAGCAACATTCTAAACCAGGTAACTTTTGTATTACATTTACATATACTACATACATTATTGAGATGTTTTAAAAAAATGAACAGCATGTGAATAAATTCTAATATATTTTTCTAGCCATGCCTTAATGAAAACTTTTGATAATTTGATATATTAAGTAATGATTGATCCATAAGATCTCCCTCTCCCCCACTTTCTTTCTACCTCTTCATTCTCTCTCTTCCACTCTCCCTCTGTCTTTACTTGAATTCTGTGCTCTCTTTTTCAAAATTTCATAAAAATGGTAATATGTTGGAAATACATAACAATGCACCCATTCAACCATTAGCTACTTCTCTCTTTCACTTCTTTAGCTTGGCCATGACTATCTAACTCATTGAGTCTTCCATCTATGTACCTCAAGACACTGCCTAAGTGTTGGCAAGAGGGTTTACAAGTGAGGGTTTACATGTATGATGTGCCTTACTGGATTAGTATTGCCTACTTTTTAGTACCTGCAGGTCCTTGGAATGGTGCTGCACCTGTAAAAGGTTAATGAGCATAGAAACTTTCAGGTTTAATGCAAATTACAGGCAGACATTACACAGACATATCATAAATAAACAGGCAAGCAACATGCACGCTGAAGGCACACTACAGGAGACAGATATTATTTGAGTCCACCACTGGAATATCTTACAGATCACAGATATATACACATATATTTAAAATTATATATATATAAAATTACATATATATTTAATATTAAATATATATATATTTAAATTCAACTTGGTGAGATGCCATTTTCAATTATTAGTAAAAATATATATAGAGAAATGTTTTTCAACAGCTTTTAGATTTGCCTATCTGAGTTTGAACTGCAGCCAGATATTTATATTATCTTTGATGTTATAGGTCATTAGAAAGAAACACAACTTTACCCCCAAAATAAATAAACAAAACAGGTTTCCTCTTTCATTTTTTAAGAAAAGTTTGATTCACTACTATCCCAAAAAAGTTTGAGCTCATAGTTCAGTTACCTTGTCTTCACTATATTAGATAAACCTCTTTATTGCTAAAAATAATTGTGCTCTAAATCCTCTAAATCTAAATAATAAATATATTAAATAAAGCATCATTTATCAATCTTAACTCTCTGCACTATTAAAAAGTAAAGTGACGACTTTAGATGAACCCAAAATTTAAAAAAAAATTAAGCTGTCATGTTTTCTAAAAATCCCAGATTATTTGCCTTAAAAATCACATTCATTCTTCTATGAGAATCATCAAGCATTAATGTACATGCATGAATACCACCATCAAAGCAGAGAGCCTGCAGAGAAAGCGTTCTTCCATTCCCAGTTTCATTTTTTAAATATTTCTTGCTGTATTTGTAGCACTCAAGATTAACACAGAAGTAATCAAATTAGCATTAGCAGTTCATATTGCAAACTTCAATTTGTATTGCCACAACATCAAAGTTAAGATATTTGCACATCAAAAGTTAAAAGAAGTGGTTTTTCAATTAATTTCACATCTTTAACAAAACTAACTAGGCCTTGATGGTAAATTAAGTGTTAAATACTTCACAAATATCGAATTGAAAACATTTATATTTCTTCTTTTCCAAAAAATTCCCAAGGCCTGTTTACTAAATGCTAATGAAATATGAATATTAGAAAAGGAATGGAATATGACAGTGCATATGGAAAATGTTAGGTTTCTCATATTCTGAGAACTCTGTTTAAATTTAATATACGTTAGTGTTTAAAGCTTTTAGTAATAAGAGTATGTAAGTGATAAATCTATCTCTATGTATCTATCTGTCATCTAACTATCCATCTACCTTATTTATCTCAATAATCTCAGTCTATTCTCAGTTTTTCACCATGTAGGGAAATGTAGTGTCTTTGATAGACTGTGGGCAAAGCATGCCAAAATAAAGTGATTTCCATAAATGCATTCTTTCATTTGTTTTACATGCTACTACCATGCAGTTTCCATCTACCTTACACACAGTGACTATTGTTTTAATATTACTTTTCACATAGTGAATCATTTAAACTGGGTGACACAATTTTTATGCTAGGGCATTTTTATGTAATCCTCGTCTAGATTCTTTCCAGGGAATTACATGTCTTCCCACATGTAAACTGGCATTTAAGATAATTTACATCTAGCTTTACCTCAGTCCCATCCTGACAGTGACCTAGTAAATGACTACCATTTGTAATATAAAGCACTCCCTAGGAATTAAATATCCCCTAATTTAAGTAGAGGGGATTATGTTCTTTCTTCCCTGGCATACACACCTGAATTGCCCTAATAAATATCTCTTAGCTCTTACTGGTATGTAATTCTGCACTTTAATTTCATTACGTTCTTTCAGGTTCCAACTAATATTTAAACTGAGACTTGTTCTTATGGCATTAGCATGCTTCAAGATATTTTAAATAAATATATAATTAAATGTATTCAAATATAGTTTATCTTTTAATCTTATATGAATATCTGGAAAAGAAAGAAAATGCATTTTATAAGTCATTCTAATGACTTAATATTATGTAAGATAATTTAGTATTAATAATGATGACTTTTCCCAGAGATCTTATCAATAGCATCCACTGTATTTTATAGACATGAAATAGGGTGTCATGGAATTATTTGATTCCTATACTTCAAAGCTTTTGAGATATTATTGGCACCCTTACAGAAAAGTCATACCAGGAATAGGGAAATAAATAAAAGAAATAATTTTTGACACTTGGAATAAAATAGGCAAGGTGTATTTTCTTTTAACTTTTCTTGCTCAGACAATCTGTGGGTGAATTACATGATAATTGGGGAAGGTGAGCAGGCAAAATAATGAGCTTTGAATTAATTTATTAATGAGAGAATTCTTATCCTCAGATTAAATTTTGCTATTGTTTTTTTTGTTTTTTGTGTTTTTTTGTCTGCTTTGCTTTTCTCTGTGGGTGGGAAAAAAGAAAGATTTTGGAGTACCCGAGAGAAGAACAATTTTGCTCAACTTTCTCCAAGGTAAATCCCTAAAAGCTTGGACTGAGAAAAGGGTGTTTCTCTAATCGACAGCCTATGAATACTGCAATTTCCAAGTACGTGTGAAATATTACAAAGTAGTATAGAATGTTATGCCCTAAGGCAGAGATACTTTCAAGTGCATTCTAATTATATCAGAATAATTAAAATTTAGATAGGAAAAATTGAATTCTTTAAAGATCACCTTTGTGATTCAACCATTTCTTCATATTTATGAGTTCATTAAATTTTGGAGGGGCCCTAGTGAAATAGGTGTTGTCTGTACAGTGCTTATAGGTTTTGTTTTGCAGACGATTTGCTGCAATATCCAGCCATACCTATCTATCTATCTATCTATCTATCTATCTATCTATCTATCTTTCTTTCTATCTATCTATCTTTCTTTCTATCTGATTGTCTAACTAGATTGTAGGTAGGCAGTGATGAATCATTTGATGTTCTATAGTGGAAAATACTTTTTTTTGCTTATTAATTTTAAGAAAGGTCCTTATATTTGCAATTCATCTTCAAGGGAAATAATACTTCTAATCCTTGGAGAACAAATAATTCACTAAAAAACACACTAAGTAATGACTTCTTTGGAATATGGGACAGAGATCTGATTTTAAATGCAATCAGTAGCTGTCATTTAAGAGACATGGAGAAATCAATCACAGGCCAAAAGAAACTGAGACCTAGATGTTCAAAGCTCAATAGAAATGATAAATGGTAGAACGAAAATTTCAACCTTTTGAATAACTCAATATGTGGATTAAATTTTCCTTTGTTTTTAAGAAAGAATTAAATATACCTATTTCATTCCTCTTAACTTTTCCATGTGGAAATTACAATACTTTCCAAGGTGATCCTCATTCAGGATTAGTCTTCAGTTTAGGAAGCTTGCAATAGGCAGTATTTTCTGGGATTATGACACATTGTATTGAAAACCGTAGTCGTCTGTTGCATGGTTGAGAATTTGCTGATTGTATATTTGTTTTTGTTCTTTCAAAATTAAATAGACTAGAAGGAATAAAGTTAGAAGAAAGGGAAGTGCAATATTTAAGGTGACATACTTCCAACTTCCTTTTACAAATCAGAGAATTGGAGTTCACAAGGAAAAGTAAGGTCAAAAGAAAATTCAGGGTTAAGTCAGAGGTTTGCAAGTTCCAAGGATGGGGAATTATGCTTATTTCCATGTAAGGATAAACTGAAAGGAAAGCAACTAAGAACTGATGAACACCCCCACTCAAGCACAGGCACTATGATGCATACTTCATAAACATTTTTACATCTCACCCTAACACAGCCAGGATATTAGGGATTTTTCCTAACTTTTCCAGTGGGAAGGTGGAATGTCAAAGTGATTAGGTAAATTGCTCAAGGTCACAAAGATGGCAGATTGATCTCACAGGTGGCCATGAAAACGCAAGGCAGTCTCTTTCCTAAGCCATTTTCTTTTCATTTTAACAGATGTAATATCAGAGATTTGAGACCTATTTAACAACCAGCAGAGTCTGGAATAATATTTGTTGGAAGAATTCAGTTAATGATCTATAATCCTTACTGAAGAGTAATGAAAACATAACTCCAATAGATAATTAACCAAGTCTGGAGCTCAAAACAAAGACAAATGAAACTTCTAAGCAAAAGGACGTGTGAAACAATACACAAATGTGTGCTTCCTTTCCTTTAATGGTGTTATTAAAGGTTCCAGCCTTTTGTCTGAGAAGACAAAGGTAGCTCAAAGAGTTCGAGGGGCTTTATCTTCACAAACATTTATGTCCATCTTTGGCTGGTTTTCTGTCTTTCTCTAAAATGAGTATTTTGTTTGGATTTAACATGCCTTTGTTACATTCTACTTGGATTACTTTATAACATGTGGAAGTGTCCTTTGCAGGTAACCAGGAAATTGCCATAGAAAGTGGTAAACCAGTTTCCCTTAGAGGTGACTCATAAGGATCCTCAGAATGAAATTTCTGAATTATGTATTCGCAGGTAATTTTCTCTTAGATGAAATTCTAACCATTAAGTTCTGCCCTTACTGTTTCTTTGGGACATCAATCACTTATATTATCAGAGAATCACAGACTTTTGGAGCTAGTTGAAAGGTCCTATGACGTTAGTGAGTCCGCCTACTTATTTTTATGTATGAAGAAACTGAACACTAAAGAACTAGTGATTGGCTGAAAGAAACATTACTAAAGAATGTAAGATTCAAAAACAAATCTAAGATTCCTAATCCAGTGCTCTTCCCATATTTTCTCACCATAACAGTGGTGGACAAACACTCTGAAGGCATAGAATCTCAGAAATGAAAGATGAGAAATGAAGGACAGGCCTTCTAAGTATGCCATCTGAAGGCTTTTTCACATCACTATAACCTCTAATTGTGAGGCAAGACATGATATTAAAACTAACTCCTGTGTATCCACCTCCAACTCGGGTCAAGTTTATCTCCCCAGAGAATACTGATGTGATTATTGTGATTTTTGTACTTTTGCTAATTTTATTAATTAACATTTTAATTTAGGATATGTTTTACTAACATCCTTAATCATCCAGCTCTGGTAACAAGAAACACAAAATTGTTGTTGTCTGTTTTTTTCAAGTCACTCTTTTCGATGCTAAAGACACTGAATAAAGCATGTCTCATGAATCTATGAGAAAGCATTGTGGAATGGTTTGTTGTTAAATCCATGCAAGAGTTTCTGCAACTTGGTTGCATGGTGTACTAGGACAGTACTGAGTATTAAGACACAAATGGAAATATATGGTCACAATGCTATTATTTGTATTTTTAACAGCTCTAGTGCTCTTGATAAATGAAGCCACATTAATTAGTTTCAGGATCTTATTCTCACTTTGGCATATCCACTAGCACTTCTGAATATGCAATTAAAATATTTCAAAATGTCACTTATGCTTCCACTCTACAAGAAATGCATACTGATGATAGCCACTTTATTTATACTAAGCCACATATTTAAAAACAAAAATATGCTACAAAATTTTAGGGGTTAAGAACTCTCTCAAACACTGCTTGCAATAAATGTTAATGAAAAATAAAGATATCAGCGAGCACACGCATGGACAACTACACTATTTACTGTCATATAAAGTTTTTAAAGGTTCAATCCTGGTACATTTCCATCTTTTTATTTTGAAAAAAATGTAACTCAGTGAGGATTGTTTATGGCAATCAGTGAAAGCAGATGGCTTTTTTTACATTCCATAGTTAAATTAGCTTTTTAATAAATAAATGGCTTAAGTGAATGGAAAATTACATCCTGATCCATATACTGACTTTAAAATAAATTCTCTTTAAATTTTTGGAGATTGATTTTCACTTCGTCCAATGAAAACCAGAAATCCTTTGGCTCATATAAGTACAGTTCAAAATAAATTATTACTTTTCTCTCCTTTTCACTATCATGGAAACAAAATTTCAGATAGGATAGATTAAAATTAAATATATAAGTGTAATGTAGCTACGGATGCATAAGTATTAACTCGGACAATATTTTTTCTAAATCATTGGGTAATGTCCTCCAAATTGACTTCTTGGGTAGAAGTCAGAGAAAAAAGTGAAGTGACACTACCAAAGATGCCCTTGCAACTATTCCCTTAATCCTAGCATGAAGCAAGAGATGGTTGGAGAACAGTAGAAGCGTGTTGTCACCGGCTTCACTCTAAATGATAAATCAGTTTCTAAAAAGCATATGCCAAAGATCTGACGTGTGCCAATTGCAGTTTTTCTCTTTGTATGTTGTATGGCAGGTTCACATTTCATTCTTTTTCCAAGTAAGTATCCCGTTATTGCAGCACCATTTGTTGAATTTCTGTTTGTTTTGTTTGTTTGTTTGCTTGTTTGTTTTGGGAAGTGCATGGACTGGGAATGGAACCCAGGGGTTCCACATGGCAGGCGAGAACTCTGCCACTGAACTACCCTCAACCCCCTGCAGCTAATTTTTAATCTTAAAACAATGAAACCTGTGTCTTCAAATCTTTACACTCAATAAACTAACTAATAAGGAAAATGGTTATATTCCTCCTCAACATTGTAGGAATGCTCTAGGCATTCTCAGAAGATAGATTTACATGTTCCCCTTGTTCTGGAAATATAAAAGACAGTGGAAGAAATGAGACAAGGCCAACAGTGGGAGGACGAGTGAGTGTTCAGTGTGTATAGAGCAGCAGTGTCACTGGGAAACCAAACTTCCGGCATCTTGAGCAGCATTTTACCCATAATGCAGTAGGTCAAAAATAGTGTGAAAAAGATTTTTTACTTTAATAAATTTGAAAAAGGATTCCCAAATTAGGAGTTTGAGAAGACAGGCTATTTTGTTCTGAAGACAAACACAAACCTTTGTGTCAGGCTTGGATGTCACCATGGTTCTAGTTCATGTGGGTGAGAAAATAGTTAAGCCTTTTTTCACAGGGGAAAACCTGAGTTTATATGGACCTGCCAGGCAAAGTGAGATGAGAGAAGTGTGAGCAGAAACTGGGAGAGAAGTTGTAGGTGTGAGTGCTTGCTAGAAATACTTGTGAAAATTCCTAAAGGAGAAATAACCAAAAAAAAAAAAGTCAAAATTCCTTCTCTGTCATTCATGCCTTTTCTTCTTCGCACTTCCCATGCACCAGTGTCTTGCTAGTCTCTTCTGACAGAGAATAAGACCGAGCCTGGCCAGTTGAAGTAAGACAGAGCCTGGTTCACGAAGGTCGATGGTTCCCTCAAGAGTAAATTATGAATTCTGACCACCACTATAGTGGACAGAAAAATGAATGAGGGTGACATTAAAAGAGGAAGATCTCAGTGATATATGACACAGAGTATTTTCATATCAGATTGACACTGGCATCAGACATCTTCACATAAAGGAGCGAGGTTAAGAAGAAGGGTGAAAAATGAATCCTGTATTATTCTTGGATGTTGTATTATAATACATAAACTGATATTAATTGAAAACGGGCTCTTAGAAAAGAACTTGTATTTATTCAGTGATGGCATAGAGGCTTTTTATTGTTGAAAATGGATCTGATTTCTAATAAAATATTTGCTTCAACCTTGGAGGGTGAGGCGGCAGATAGTTCAATGTGAGACAATAATTTATAAAAAATCGCAAGTGTTTTTTCATGTAGCTCATAACTTTCTTTGCTATCCATCAAATTCATTTTCCTTGTAACGAAATCTGTCATAAATCTGGGCATCCAAAAATGAAATGTGTTTCCCAACAATAATCTCCTGCCAATGAACTTAATAAAGCCTTCAAATGATACAGCACTTTCAAAAGGCTTTAAAATGCTTTGCAAATATATGATTGATTTTGGTAACTGATGATGGTGTTAATAATAATCTAATGTAGGAAACTGAGGTATTAGGGGACTTAATTTGCTTTGATCATGGAAGCTCTATTTTTCTTTTAATTTTCCATGATTATAATAAATATTAATTAATTGATTAATTAATGTGAATTATGATAAATGAATGCATGCAATGAAGGAAATTTCACATTCTGTCTGAACTTAATCAAAATCAAAACTGTGTTTAAGAATTTAAGAATTGTTTTAAAAATGAGGCAACTTTTAAAAACACAAAATCACTAATATTGGCAGTTTTTTTTTTAACCTTGCTCAACAATGAATGGATCATTTGCATCTGAGTAAGTATAATGCCCCACTGATTTTTCTTTGTATTCTTTATGCTCTGCTCTTCAGAATTCATTGGAGGAAATACGGTATGAAGGCTGCAGTTCATGTTCATGTTTGGCTGCATTTTTTGTCTGCCAGCATCCATTACCTAGACTAAATTCTTTTACCCATGGAAGGGAATTCCATGCTTTTCCCTACTAGCTGAATATGCTTTTTCACAGAAAAAAAAAAAATCTATACCAGTTGTACTATGTTGGATTTAATAATAATCTAGAGAGTTGCAGATTATTGTCTTTTTAGATTACTTAGGATATACTATTCTAGCAGCAAGTTTTCGTATAAATAGTCATGCTAAGTAATTTTGTGCCTAAAATTATTTTATATGATATGTGTAAGATACAAGCAAATATAGACCCCGTATTATATTTTAAAGTAAGAAACATCTTTACTTTGTATATAAGAGAACTGATAAATCAGAAGCCTCCTCATCCCCCAAATCAACTAAAACTATTGGTCTAATGGTCCAACAAAAGGCAAGGGAATTCAGTGTACAGTTGTTGATTCTGTTAATATCACTGTGGTAACAATTTTCTCCTATAGTCATGACCCAACATCTTCTCTGGGTGGGATGCGATGATATCATATCTGTGGAAAGGAAAATCACCAAGCTAAGCTAGTGAATAAAGACTTCCTAGAATGGAATGGATGTGGTACAAGCTCTCCCTACTGAAATATCTGGTCCAAAAAGTGTCAAAGAACATAATTATATGCATGCTTTGGCCAAATACTGGGGAAGATGCAAAATGGTAATGATATAGTCTCTAACTTCAAGGGACTTCCAATCTAATTAGAAATTAAGACGCATATTACTGAAACAATTGGTAACAATATTAAGCAGTGAGTATAAAATTAACTCTGGAATTCCAGGCCATATAATATTGTCTGCCCTATTGCAGATACTAATAAAGTGGCACTAGAGAGTGATAAATGTCCTAGTGTGTTTTAGAAGACAATGTTTTTCTATTATCAGATTATATGGCAAAAGTCTAACCACTTTTGCTCTAAGGTTGTCTACCATAGTAGTGAATTTTTAACATTTATCATCTAATTTCCTATTATCATTTTTTACATTCTCTTATTTGGCAAGAAGAGAAAACAAATTACCAGTCAAAGGTTCATCTTCGATTTTAAGGAGAGCCAAGATACCTTTTAAAGGATCATTCATTCAGTCTATCTGATGACTCACTAATCTTTCCTCACCCATGAAAATTTTTAGTAAATTGAAGAGAGGGTAATGGATCCCAAAATATGAGACATGGTTTCTTTGCGTTTTTGTTCAATAAAAAAATATTTTTATTAATATCCGGAGATGATTAATTTCTCTTCTCCAAGTCAAAACTGACTTTTCATCACCTTTATATAATATCAGTGAAAATTGAGTCTTTATCACGTACCAAAGAGATAAAAATATCTTGAATTCTGTACAATCATTCACAGGTTCTAATTAATTCATTATTGATGTATTTAGCTACAGGTGTTGCTAAAATGAAAGAAGTAAAGTAAATTAGGAGAGACAAAACCATTTATTAAGTGCCAAATATTGCCAGATAACGTGACAGGTACTTCAAGTTCTTTGGCAAATGATGAATTAGAACCTCAAATGTTTTCAATAACTTGTCTTAGATCACATAGTTCAATAAAGATTTGAACATAGGTAGATATAGATTCAAATCTATATTCTTTCCCACTGTCAAAGCACTTCTCAATATACATGTTTACTTTCTTCCATCAGCAGGTGTGTATGGGCTACCAAGGACAATGCTAAGATTCTAATGATGGAATTTTGAAATGACTCTTAATATGGAAAGTCAACACGGAAAGGAATTTAGAAAAAAAAAAATAGTAAAGTGAAATCACCTTATTTTACAGATGAGGAAATTAAGGCTCTGAGAGGTAAAACCTGTTGCACAAGGTCGTACAATATCCTGGAAGTAGAGGCAGGACTGAAAATCAGGTCTCCTAGATACCAATCAGTGCTATTTAATTTAGAAGACATTTTCTCATTTTCTGCTTCAGGACTCCATGAGCTCTAATTTTTATCAGAATGCCTCTGCTATAACTTGGGCTATACTTATCATATATAGTTCACTGAAACATTATAATGACCTTTTGAACATTTTAATCACCTCAAGAAACACAGCCAAGCATCCAAGAAAATGCGGAGTACACTAGAAAAATGATCAGATAGAACATTTTAGATGTATATGAGGATAGGACACATCATCAGTATATATGCAATGTTCTATACCATGTTAATTAACTACCAAATAATTTACATTTCAAAATAGGAAACGGAATGGCCAAAATGTATCTTTAAAAGGGAAAAGACTGTTCATATTCTTGGAAAAAAAAAACATTTTTTTGTAAATATCTAATCAGATGACCTACCAGAGATAGTGATGGGGTGAGGAAAATGGAAACATGTGATAGGTTACATAATAAAGAAACTCGGTTCTATGAAACCTCTATGCCTCTGACTGTAATAAGAGAAGGACAGAATGAGTAATGAGAATCCTGAAGTCAAATTCAGACATTCAATCTCTGAGAATAAATAGTGCATGAATATTTGCATTTGATTAGATTTCTTAATATACCACTGAAATCCAATGTTTGCTGAGGTACAAGTCAGATTTTCCCCTAGATGTGGGAGGTAAGAGAGGAAGGGAGTGGAGAGAAGGGAAAGAAAAAAGAAAATTCTTATTCCTGACCTCTAGAACAAGATTTCCACTGAAGTGCCAGTCTTGCACTCTGAACTTTAAAACACCTAGGGGAACCTTCTTCAGATAGCAAGGGGCTCAATTATCTGGGGAAAGAGATAAGAGGAACTAAGGAAACAGGGAAAAGGGGGGGGTCTCATTGTGATTTTTATTCAGACAATAATTACAATGGAGTGAGAAGAAAGTTGGCACAGAGAACAGAACCTACATGCTACCAACCTAGATGCTAGTTCTAAATCTTGCAAATGAGAAGATTGAATTAAATATTAATGAGGTATTTTCCCATATCTGTGGTATTAAAAAGGCTTTGCAAGGAAGATAGTTTAAGTGTCTTCCTATCTATCAGTATTGTGTTTTTAATGTGGATTAAGGTCTTTAACATTAAAATTTATTAAATTTTACTAGCAAAATCAGCGTACATTTAAGTGGGGATAACCATTAAAAATAAACAGAACATGGAATTTTATAAATAACTTATTACTCATGAAACTCCACTTGGTAAAAGTTTAAGAGTTACATGGTTTCCAGATAAGCTGCTGATCATTTCCAATAAAGCAAAAATGATCTTATTGACATTGAATATCAAGTGATATAATTGCTTATCTCCATTCAACAATGCCTTATCTTCTAAATCCTTGCAAGAATGAGATTAGAAATAGGTAAGAAGAGCTTGTCATTGACAAGCAAACCTGTTTTCCATATTTTTATTTACTGGCTTTTCTTTAAGCACTTTATATTGAAAGCAGATGTAAACCTCCTGGAGGTACTATAAATTAGTCTGTGATCTGATAGATTCATTTTTGGAGACTTTGGATGTGAAAGCCTGCTCATATTGTGATTTGCATTTGTTAACCAGGGAAATCCTAATTGTGAAGCTGTGGACATTCATGCATAAGAGCTTTGGAGGCTCTGTGAATTCTTTCAAAGTAAGACAAATGCTCACCTGGGGAGGTAGGGATTTACTAGGGCAGAAAGTGACTGAAGGAAATAATGGAAGTGCTGTGGGGGGTCTGTGGGCTAGAGACCAAAGGACTGCCTGGTTTAACACACTCACACAGCTAACTGGGATTATGAGAGGGGCTGGTTTTAACATTCGCAGACAGTAGTCATTCATAATGTTTAAAATAAATACACTTTCAGACCAAAGGGCAATTTTCATTACACTTGTAACATTAGATGTCAATCAAATTTAAGCTTCTATCAGAGTATGGAATATGAGTATTTTCAGGAACACAAATATATAAATAAATGAATATAACAAACAAAATTGGGAAAACCATCTTTCTGCTGTGTAAAAGAGAAGTACCTGAAAAATATATGACAAATGGGCTCGGGTAATATTATCACTAGGGAGTATCATTTTAATATTTAGGAGTCTTCCCAGGATACACAGAAACCCTGAGAATGTCAAGGTTTTTGCATGCATAAAACTATTCTTCAATAATAATGAGTTTGCCTATTAGACAGAAGGGTCTTTATTACTCTAGTAATGATGAAGAAAATGCATTTTTATGCTTTTGGAGATAAAGGAGAACTCATTTTTAGAACTTCCCAGAGTGAGGTGTTCTCTCTGAGAATATTTTTCTTTGCTGTTTCATATGCCAAATGCAGAAATGGATTTGTAAGCTGCTTTGCTTCTCTACTTCTATGAGTGGTTTGCTCTGGCAGTCAGGTTGACAGTTCCAAAGTCAGACGCTCACATGCCAGACCACTACAGTGCAGCAGCCTCCTTGCCTGATGCTTCACTTTCCAGAGAGACATAACCTTTTCAGCTAACAGGCTGCAAAGAGTGGGAAAGCCAAGGAGACAAATGCAAACCAATAAATAAATGACCTCTTTCTTTGTTGTTAACAATTCTTCCCACCTTACCCATTTCTTTTTCCCCTAGTTCTATCTCCTCCAAAATAGACTCGAGAAAAGATCACTAAAAAAGAGTGATGTGCCAGCATTTTTGTAAATAGTTAAATATGATCAGATTGTAGAGACTACTGAGTGGGGATATCCTTTCCAAAGGAGGTAAAAAAAAATTACATTGCGTCCTTAATTTGTGTTGGCACCCTTGGATATTTTGGTTAATTACCAGAAATTAGCTTGAGGGAAAGATTAATCTTTTCACTTGGCCAACACACAACTGGTAGTTTTCTAGGTATTCAAGTCCCACAACAGCTTTTCCTATTTCTTATCATTATCAAGAAAAATGGGAGGCTTAAGCTGTGAAAGAAAATCTCTATTATACAATTTACCTCATTAAGTGCCTGGCTTTTGTTTATGAAATGAAGTTTGCTTGGGTTAAAAAGCTTTCATATTTAGTGGGAAAGTATTAAATCTTTGTAGAGAATTTCTGTTTTGTTTTGTTTAGTTTTCCTCCCTGATCAACCAAAATACATTTAGTAATCAAAGAAAGAAAAACATATATATATATACATATATGTAGTAGTAGTATATATAGTAGAAGTAAAAAAAAGAATATGTCAATGATTGATTTCATCCACTGAAGACTACACTGATGGCTTGGCATGAGACACAAGGGAGCATCCAGAAGTGTTTTGTTTTGTTGTTTTTCTTCAGTGCAATTCTGGCGATTTGGGCTGGAAGAATGGAGATATCTGTGTGAGTCAACACCTCCCGCCCCATTGATAATTTGTTAATGATTAAACCAGGTTTGCTATTTCTAAAATAATAGAAAGTAAATTCACATAAATGCAAGAAGCACCATTTTTCCAGACAATTCAGTTTGTACTGTTTTCAAAGAAAAGTAACGAATGTATTTGGGTATTTTTTTACAAGGCAAAAGTGAAATCTATTACAATAGAAACTAACAATAAAATTTTCCCCCTTAAGTACAGACTAGGATACAATGGAGCCTGAAAAGAGTTGAAAAGATAAATTGGAGAATAATTTGACCTCTAATATAATGGTCCGCCTGGCATCTCTTTCCCACTCATCTCTAAGATTTACAGTTCCAATATATCTCAGTTTAAAAACAACATCTTGACCCAGTGCTGTTTCACTCCATACTTACCTAATTCTACCCACTCCCTTCTGCCATCACACCATCTTCCCTATTTTTAATGCATCCAACAACAAAAACGCCTCTTTTTCTCTTCCTCCTCAAGTCTCAATTATTACTTTTTCTTTTGGAATTTTACCATAACAATCTGCCTCAAAAGTTAGACTTCTATTCAAGAACTGCAGCCACTCCCTTATCACACACAAACTTATAACTCTTGAGTTGACAACCAAAGGGTGCTAAGATTTGATTCTAGCACATCTATCCAAAGTCATCTCTCCAAATAACACTATATTCAAACTCAATCTCCTCTCTCTTTCCCAAACATGCAAAAGCATTTCCCAATCTCTGCTCATGCTGTGCCTTCTCAATCCCATTTGAGTAACTTTCATTCTCCTCTTCGCCTATCCAAAATCTAAGCACTTGGAGATCCAGGCTAATTGTGACTATTCTCACCATCTCTCTAAATTTTCAAAAATCTTTTGAAATTATTATTTTTGTCAATGCTACATGCTTTGATGTGAAAACACTTACTGACACATGTACTAAGAGTTTAATCTGTGTCAGAAATCAAACTGCCATATATTCTAGGGAATTTGTTTCTGTATATCCTATATTCTTCAAATTTCAGTCATGTCCTCCTTTGCGAAGACAACAAAGTATTTATCACTTCTTCACCTCTCTTAGTAACACAGTAATTCCCTTCTAAGAAATGTTGAAGAAGTATTTTTAAGAATGAAATTGTCTATTCTAGAGAGAAGCAAAATGAGAGGTAAGAAAGGTGGTGAAGATATATTTTAGAATGAGTTTATATGAGGACATGTGTGAATTCATGTTGCTGTGTGAATCCATCTCTGAGGGGTGGAGCAGGGTGGGGCACTAAGAAGCTGGAGGTAGCCCTGCTGTGCCCAATAATTATACATCACACTAAGTGGTATGAGGCTTAAGAAGTTGGATGTCATGGGCGAGGTGGGTAATTTCAGGAGCCAAAAAAATAAAAAAGATCTATGAAGGATAGCTGAGTGTGGAGATAATTTGTTTGCACTGTAGAGCACAATTGCATTAAACTACCTTGTGTACTATAATAGTCTTCAATACTTCACTCCAGTAATTGTCACGTATCTGTGTTTATTGCACTTCAGAAAAGACTGACCCTTTGAATTTTAGAGTTGGAAGAGACCTCGATGGATCATATTATTCAATTTCTTTATTTTCCACATGACCGTGGCCTCCCCATGTTCACTTTTAATAATCTCCAGCATGACTGTGGGGGAGAACATGAATTGAAATTGCCAAACTAAACAAGCATCAAAACACAGCAAACAAAAAAAAATAGTAGGAAATGAACTTAAGTCAGACGACCGACTCATATCAAAAGACACTATATTAAGCCACCATAATAGCCCACAAATTTCAGCACCTGCAAATGAAATATTGGTGTTCAGATGAAGAAAAATTGGAACACTTTTCACTCCCATAATAAGAATTCTGACAAACAGAGAGAGATTTTAGTTATAAAAAAAATTTCCTTTTCATCTTATAAAAGTGATATGATTATAATATTTTTGATCACAGAGCCTAGAGATTCTTGGATATTCCATAAATGTTAAGCAAATTACGAATACAACCATTGAAATATTTAACAGCATAGATGCTTTCTGTAGCTTATAATTTTAATCACAGATGATTTTTATAGGATATTCATGGGCCACTGTGATACTGCAGACACATTACTGAAAGGAGACATGGGTCTGAGATGTACCCTCTTACTGCACATGTTCAGTCAAACTGTGTGAAAGCCATTGACAAGGATGCTTATTAAAAAAAACAAAAACAAATGAACAAACAAAAACTCTAACCAAAAGTTTATGGGATCCAGAAATCTATGAATTATACAAATGGCCTGAAGGCCAGACTTTATGAAATACCAATCAGTTTTATAGTATTTATCAAGGAAGCCAGAATTATTATTGCCAGGGAAATATGAGAGAAATAATCCTGCCTGAACTTGATATACATAAAAACATAGCAGGTGTGTGCGTTTATTTTTCTTTTGCTTTGTTGACAGAATTTGCAGAGTTATTGGAAACTTCGTTTCGGTCTATGTGGGGGATATTGTTTTGTTTTGTTTTTCCCCAGATTAAGAAACCAGAACACAATCTCTATTAGTCTTCTCCCAAGATTTCTCTGAGTACATAAGCATTTAGTTTATGTAAGTAAATTTAGAAACCAAAGGTGAGAAACTTACATTTTCCTTGGAAGCTAATCTAGTTCAACTTCCAACTCAGCAGAGTTGAACCTTCTAAATCACCGCTGGCTCAGAGTTCTTTTGAGTATTTTTAACAATCTGGCACTGATTACTTTCAAAAGCAGAAAATTAGGTTATTCTAAGTTTGGATAACATGAGTTATCCTACTGAGGTGAATGGGATATTCCTTCCTATCACTTCACCAGCTGTCCTAGTTTGCTAGCTGCCGGAATGCAACACACCAGAGATGGATTGGCTTTTAATAAAAGCGGATTTATTTTCTTAGTTGTTCAGAGGAAAGGCAGCTAACTTTCGACTGAGTTTTTTCTTAAGTGGGAAGGCACAGGGTGATCTCTGCTGGTCTTCTCTCTAGGCCTCTGGGTTCTAACAACTTTCCCCTGGGGTGATTTCTTTCTGCATCTCCAAAGGCCTGGGCTGAACTGCAAGTGCTGAGATGAGGTATGCTGAGCTGCTTGGGCTGTGCTACATTGCGCTCTCAGTTAAGCACCAGCCAATTAAGTCAAACATCATTCATTGCAGCAGGCACGCCTCCTAGCCGACTGCAGATGTAATGAGCAACAGATGAGGTTCACGTACCGTTGGCTCATGTCCACAGCAACAAAACTAGGTGCCTTCACTTGGCCAAGTTGACACCTGACTCTAACTGCCACACCAACCAAACCACAGAATTAGTGAGCTCAGAGCTGGAAGCGCCATTTGTGTCTGAACTCACTCTACGGACCCTCACATAGATTCAATGACTTCCACCAGTTCACAGTATAAGAACTGCATCTAAAAATCATGACTCCTGATACTTTATACCACAACTATACCATTTTATAGGCTGTTCTCTGTAGCTACAGAAAATACACTAAATCCTCCTCCACCTGACAAATCGAGTTAACAGTTAGTAATATGTTCTATAAACCAGTATTGATTGCCTGGGACATTTAGAAGTACTAAAGAAAACAGTGTTTTCCTTTTGGTCTTCCAAAAAGCAATAGGAGAAAAAAAAAGTCTGATATTTAAAAAATATCATTCAATTCATGTGAAGTACTATTTGTGCCAGGAAGAAAGCCAAACTACCACTTTGTCACACTTCTGTATTGTATAATTTACAATAAAATGCTTGAAGCATAATAGGTCTATTTCAGAATTGTTATGAATAAAAATCCTCCTTATATAGCACTTACTCTATGGAGGAAATTTGAACAAAGCAGCAGTAGCAAGGAGTGCAGACTATGAGCTGAGTACCCTGGGGTGGAAATATTAGTTGGGTGACTGCAGCACAGTGTATAACCTCTTAAAGCCTCAGCTGCCTCATATATAAAATGGGGATAATAATAATAATTGCAATAAGATTGTTGTAAGGATTAAGTGAATTAACAGGTAATACAGAGAGCAATTGTCTGGCCCATTGGAAATGACTGACCAACGATAGTTCTTATCTCTCTAATTAATACAAAAACTGTCTGTGGAAAGAGATGGCCAGTAAAGTTTAAGAATCTAAGGACACTGAGCTCCTAGGTAGAGGATTGATATTTGAACACAGGAATGCTTCACTCAAGTCCTTAATTTTAACCATTACCATTCTTTAAAGCCAGAGACTTAAACATTGAATTTTGTTTTGTGAACACTTACAAAATCTTGTATTTCGGTTAGAGGTTTCAAGTTCAAGTACTCTCTCTTCCTCTCTCTCTCTCTCTCCTGTTTATTGTCTTTCTTTTGATTTTCTTTCTTCCTAAGCAGTCTCAGATCTATAGCACTCAAACTCATATACCTTTAAAGAGGAAGGATGAACCGATGGCTTGCAAATTTGTAATATCTCTTCTCTCAATCCTTGCTTCATATTGCCAGTCTTCTCTGAGTAGATACCAGACAAGTATTCTGCCTCACTTAGGAGTGCCAACATATCTCCTAAATTGTCTCCCAATGTGTCTTTAGTTTCTGAAGGATTCACATTACAGAAATTGACACTCCTCTGGGAAAACTTTGAGATGAAGTGAGACAAAACCAAATTTCCTTCTTAGTTAAGAATTTGCCACATGAATGTAGTAGCACAGCTTCAGGAAAAGAAACACGAATGACACATCTGAAAATGCTTAGGGACCCTTTATGCTTTTTATTGATGAGATGTTCAAAATATAGCAAACTGGTATAGTAAGGGCCTGGAACATTCAGAATGGACACTGGCATTAAAGAAATCAGCAAGTTTCTACACTGCATTCTAGCGGAAAACAGCCCTGTCTCTAGAGCTGAAATGACTCTTTGTTCCTTCCACAGTGCTTTAAACAAAACAGGCTCTCAGTAAATATTCTCTGACTGAAATACATATGAAATGTTACAAAAGGAAGGAGAGGTTAACATTTTAAGCAGGATCCCGGAGCTGTCACATAAGTTCTATGAAAAAGATAATATCCATGGACTGTAATATCTGAATAAGAGTTATCTATGAGGAAACCAGAGAAAAATCATGATAGGTCAAAAGAAACCCAGGGGGACACAGTCACAGGCATGCTTAAGAAATTTGGTTTTGTCCTATAAGACTATAGTATATATATGTCATTGCAGTTTTCCAACAGTTAATGAGAATTACCTTAACCCAGGTGATGTTGTTTTTCAAGAACAGAAACACAAACAAATAATTATTAAGCAGTTATATATTAAGGTATAATTTAAAATAAGTGAAATTAACTTCAACTATCCTCTCAAAATCCCCGATTTAAAAGTAAAATAATTGTGCAAAAACAGAATGAACAATTATGTATACAGAAGATTAAAAGTGTGAAACAGGGAATTTAGGATTATTTTAGGAGCTTAAAGTAGTAGAGAGGCAAGAAATTCTGCCCATATGACCCCCCATCCAAAGTCTCCAACTCTACCCCCAAGGCTGGGTTTTCCTGGATTATTTTATTCTACCCTAAAACCCTTCTACATATTTATGATTTTAAGTTTTTTTTTCCATTTGTCATTTTTATACTCTTTTTCCCTGAAATCATATAGAGCAAAAACTCTGGTTAGTCTTTTTGCTTCTCAGAAACTAAAAAAATATTTAGAACAAAGTGTCCATCCAACAGCAAGTCAAAGAGAAAGAATGGAAAATACATTCCATTCTAGTGGTCTAGAATCTTATAAACTTGGCTTAAGAAAATATTTTTAATGAAGTCAAGGAACTATATCTATTCCTCAAATAAAAATATATATTGAGAGACTTCTAAGTACGAGACACTGAGTTGTAAATTCAGCATACATGGTCCTTACAATCACAGGACTCTCAGTCTAGTGGGAGAATCAGACACACAAACCAAGATTTGCCATATGCTATGGCATGTGTATTGCTATCTATATCTGTATCTATATAGACATAGATATAGATATAGATACAGATATAAATATAGATAAAGATTTGTGCCAGTTCACTCAATTCCAGAACAAATGTCTGCAACAATTTTCTTCAGGACGTAAGAATTTTGTTTTTCAAGCACCAGAGATTTGGGATTGAAATCTTATACTCGTTGATTCTTATATGAGTTTTGGGGTATGTACTCAAAATATTTGGTTCATAAAGCCTAGCATTATTAATGTATGTATTTCAGTGTCATAAAAAGGTTTTGTTTGGATATACTAAGAGAGCGAATGAGAAAGTGAGAAAGAAAAAAAAATGAAGAAAGAAGAGGAGAGAATGAAGAAAATGTCTATCCAAACAAAAACTTTTTATGACGCTAAAATACATACATTAAGGCCACCTCTAGGATCCTGTAAGTTTCTATAAAAGACTCAGTGTCCTTCTATGGGACTCATTGTTACCACTGCTGAACATGTCCTCTGGCTTATACAGTTGTTTGCATTTTTTGACAGTCACAAGTCTGCATAGGCTTCACAAAAAACATAAACTATAATTTTAAATGGAAAGAGTATATTAAGAAAGACATCACATACAGCTTGCACATTGAAGAGTAAGATATCAAACATAAATCTCGCTTGATTCTAAATGTATAAGAAATTCTATTTGGCCCAGTTTTAGAAAATATCTATCGTTGGCTATTAGGCTCTTTTAGAATTTGATCTGAAAGTGCTGTCAGAAATTACAATTTAAACACACCAAAAAACCAAGAGGAAAAAAAATCAATTGTGTTTATGGCAGATTTTTTTTTTGTTTTTGCATGTTCAATAATTGTTTTCCCTTATTGCAAGGCAATACTCTTCTTAGCTATAATCTTTAGATGGGTTAAAACATCTTAAAAATTATTAAACATTTTATGGGTAGACAGTTTTTCTTTTAAATACCCACATTTCATTTCTATTGATTAATTTTCAGATGTCCAGCACATAGAAAATTAATGAAAACTAGTTGGAATTTTAACAAGTTTTAGTCCAATTCCATAATTTTACAAATAAGGAAACTGTGGCATAGAAAGTTTGACATATTGCCAAGTTTATTTCTTAAGATTTATTAAACTGGAAGTTCTTAATTTCCATTTTGATGCTCTTCTCACTAAATTATGATATCTCATAAGAATAATAGGATTTTGTCCTTTAGGCAGTTTTAGCATCCTAGATTTTCATTTCAGCTGTAATGGTAAATTGATGATAGCTTTTCCCATCATGGCCAAGTCTCAATGTAGGAGGCCTCCTTTTCTTTTCTAACCACTAACAAAATGGAATCTTTGAGCTAAAGTTGATGAAGTCTTCAGATGTGATTTCCTACTTCTGGTTTCTCCTAAAGGTGGCAGGCCAAATAAATAAATATGTAAAATAAAAATCCCTGCTTATTCAATCCATATGGAACTCCCCTCCAAAGTAAAACTAAATGCCTTTTTCTCCCTTTACTCTCATTTCCAAAAATCCCCAAAGGTCCCTGTTCTTAAAGTTATTTAATTTGAGGGCTAACATATATTAAAACAGAGGCATTAAACAATTTACGGATATTAAATCCTGCCACTAAAACAATGGCAGCTATACTTAATGAATGATTAAATAAATCAGAAGAGTATATTTTTGTCCTCAACACCTTATAGAAGTGGAAAAATGTAACATGTTTTTAATCCGGAAGAGACATTTAAGTTTGTATGACTCAAAGTTCAGATGACTGAGTTGCAACTTAAATAGAAATTCTGACAGTGTAGTTCTTGCTTTGCAATAATATATGCTGATTGAGAGCAGTGCTTTACAATTACTTGGAGAGTATCTTCCTTGCTCTGACATCTAGCCAGCAGTAGTCAGGGATCCACAGTGAAAACCTTTGATTTAAACAGCTCTTGCTTTGAAAATTCTGATGAGTTATAATGTTGATGGCTAGAAATAGCATAGCATGTTTAACAAGCACAGGTTATCCACCTAAATCATCTTGTGCGCACTGAAAATTAATTGTGTTGAAAATTTCTAAGAGAAAAGTGAATTTTCACTCTTCAGAAATACTAAGGGATGAAAACGGTCAGCATATTTGAAACTGCAGGAAGATTATCATTAATAAATTAACTATAGGTGATGATGAACTCATCAAAAACCTGTCTTTTTCCTTCTTTTTGCTCTGTCTTCTCTCTTTTTTTTGGATTCCCACAATATTTTGAACCATATTTTGTTTGAAATGGAAGGATGCTGATGTAAGACAACAGAAAGGTAAAATATTTAATATGACCATCTCCAGCTGACAAAGTTTGCATCTTGGAACAAAGTTTAGTTACTTTTGTTTCTTTAAATGTTGTTATAGAATGAAAATGTACATAGGAAGACTTTATGAGAGTAAATCCCTCATAAAGGAAAAATGCTTAGAATTTTGAAAACCTTTCTCTTTGGTGAGATGTGATTCAATAACTTATCATGAGATCTATGGAGGGAACAGCTTCAGGAAAAAGCAGAGGCTTAATAAGTTTTTTAAAACATTCAAAATAAAATTGTTTGATAACAGTGATTGTTCTATTTGAAATGGCGGAAAAGTAAATTTCACGTTTTTCCCAAAAATTAGCCCCTAATTTGAAAGATGTCATTCGATAAAACTAGAATGTAAGGGTCTCCAATAATGATAGGAAGAATGTATAAAAACACTGGCAAAGTAGTATCATCCAGGAAAAGCAACTAATCAATATTAGAAAGAAATATGAATTCTCGTATCTTCATGCTTTGGCTGATTTAAATTACTTTATTTTCCAGTTGTGAGTCGGTGTCATCAAACAAAATTGCATTGCAGAAAATATCTGTTATAATTTTTTATTCTACATCAACTCATATATAATTAAAATATAAATGCCTATGCTCTAAATATACAGCACAAGTATTGCAATTCATATGAGGTTACAAACCAATAGAAATGAAGAATTATTCAATTTTAAGTAAATGAATGTAAGTTGATGGTATTCATTTCTTATGGATTCTAGACAATGCCTCAATTGCTTGGGTATAAATGTGAATTAGAAAATAAGCACTCAGGCAAAACTTAAAAAACAACTCTGAATATTGCTCACTTTGTCTGAAAAGGAATTTTAGGCAACAGGATGAAAATGCCTCTTTTTCTCCCTAACTGGGATCAAGATTTAAAAAACAAAAAAGAAACCGTAAGAAGTTTGTCTATAAAATGTGGAAAAAAAGAAAGGACTTTCTAGTTTGTGCATGACTTGCCTGGACAAGTGGCAAGGCATACAGAACTTTTTACGCTAGTACAATACATGAAAATTCTCCTTGTACTGCCATTTCTGTTGTATAAAGCTCTGAAATTGCACATCTTCGTTGCTATTTCTGCCCATTCCAGGGAGGTATGCAAAGAAGTACATTCAAGATCTCATACGCAAAGGTATGAAAAATGAAATGCAATAAGTTCCCAAATAAATATAACTGCTGCAGCTAACGGAGCTTAATACACCCTGTCATTTCCCCTATGCCAAACTAAAGCATTGAATGAGAGATTCCCCAAAGAAAATGACTCAAAGCACACAGTAGCCTCCCCACACACCATTATTAGGATGAGTTAACATGCAGACAATTTAATGTTAGCAGAAAATAGAATATTTTTTAAAGATTCAAAGTACATCTATTTACATCAAGGGAGAAAGATAAGACGTGTTTGAAATGGAAAGATAATATGCTGGTGTCTAATGCATTGTAGATATTGTCACAGAACTGTTCATCCATGTAAAAATATGGCCCTCCTGATACTGCCAGGATCCATGAGACTCAGAGTGATCTTCTGAATTAAATCTGGTTGCGACTTAAAAGGCTTTAACTCATGTCAAATTTTTCCTACACCTGAAAAATTTAGTTTGGAAATGAGAAAAAGGTGGTGTAGCTTGCTTGGTTGTGCTATTTTTTTTCTCCTATCTGTCGCTCTCTCTGATTTGGCAGGTATTATAAATTCTAAAATGCATGGCATATACCATTTTACTATCTATAAAGTGTGAAAATACAGGAATATACACAGCCACTCCATTTGTAATGAAATAGAAATGGAGAAAAACAATAAAAACATCAGTTTGAATTCTACAAGTTCAATCTAGTACCTAGTTCAACACCAGGCCAAGTGGAAGTGATAATTACTATTATTAATTATAGATGCAGTTAATAACCAATATTTTTGTAAAGGTACATCATATTATAAAAATGGAAACATATTCCTTGGCCTTCAATAATTGCCAAGAGCTAGAAAAACTTTGTCACAATTTAAGGGTCTCAGTAAAGATAAGAAGTAGGTATAAAAACATTGACAAAGTAGTATCATCCAGGAAAAGCAACTAATCAATGTTAGAAAGGAATATGAAATCTCCAATAACTTTTAAGTCTCAACACATATGCTCAGTAAACATATGGCATGATATTTTTTACTTGAGGGCCTTAGTTTTGATTGACAGATTTAGGCCAAAAGCCAGAGGAGTGTGTATCAGCTCTTATCATATCTTCCTGCTTATAGGTACCAAAAGTAAATGGTTGAGTTTCATTTAATGGACTCTACAGTGTAAAAGTAGTATTTTTCTGTATGTAACCACGTTTTGCATGAAAAAATGAAGGAGGCCCACTTAGTGGTCAAAGTTGATTTCTATCAATGCAACCAAGGAAAATCGTGGGACAGAAAATAAGAAGTAAAGCAAAATAAACAATATTTTTATTGTCTCTACTGCTCTTACCTAATTTTCAGTCTTATGTTTACAAATTTTTCTGCTTGTCTATTGTTCTAGTTAGTTAGCTGCTGGACTGCAGTATACCAGAAACAGAATAGTTTTTAAATAGGGAAATTTCATGAGTTGCTAGTTTACAGTTCTAAGGCTGAGAAAATGTCACAATTAAACCAAGTCTATAGAAATGTCCAATCAAAGGCATCCAGGGAAAGATACCTTGATTCAAGAAGGCCAGTGAAGTTCAGGGCCTCTCTCTCAAGTAAGAAGGCACATAGCGAACACCGTCAGGGCTTCTCGCTCAGCTGGAAGGGCACATGGCGAACACGGTGTCATCTGCTAGCTTTCTCTCCTGGTTTCCGGTTTCATGAAGCTCCCCGGGAGGCATTTTCCTTCATCTACAAAGGTCACTGGATGGCAGACTCTGCTTCTCATGGCTATGTCATTCTGCTCTGCTCTCTCTGAATCTCTCATTCTCCAAAATGTTTCCTCTTTTATAGGACTCCAGTAAACCAATCAAGACCCACCCAAATGGGTGGAGACATGTCATCACCTAATCCAGTTTAACAACCACTCTTGATTAAATCACATCTACAGGGAGATGATCTGATACAGTTTTAAACATTTAATACTGAATAGGGATTAGAAGAAACGGCTGCCCTTACAAAATGGGATTAGGATTAAAATATGGCTTTTCTAGGGCACATACATCGTTTCAAACCAGCATTAGTAGGTCAACATTTCTAAGTCATCATATGTAATTAAATTGTTCCTTTAACATTTAACATGAACTACCCTACTATTTCTTGCCCAGATCTTTACCTTGACCACTGAGTAAGGGTTCTGTAGAAAATTATTCCAAAAAATTGCCATGCCAAAGTGTTGGAGATCGCTATTGTTGGAGAAGCCATAAAATATTGCTAACATGACTGCCGTGGCTGATGCAAGGCAACACGAAATGGCTGACCTGAAATCTGCCCTCTGCCCTAGCAACAATGGTGACCAATCCCGGAAATCTGCCCTCCAGCCTAGCAACAACGACCACCAATCCCAGCCCAACACGTGTCCCTGCATGTTTCCCAGCCTATATAAGCCTGTGTTCTTCCTGAATAAAGCAGACGCCATTCATTTTCCTCTGAGGATTGTCTCCTGAGTCGTGAGCTGTGTGTCTGTGTCTGTGTAAGTAATTCGGTACGGCCGCTTACCCCCAGCCATTAGCTAACCAGCCATCAGCTAAACAACACCAAAGGAGATCCACTCACAGCAAACAGCAGAAAGCAATTCTACCCGGCAGCATTTTGGTTATTTATATTCTATGTGAACTCCTGATGTGCCTGCATAATGCCTTGTCAGATGACATGGACAGCCAATTCTCATTTTCCAATTCATCCTTAAAAGCATTTCTCTCAGACTGCCTACATAAAGATCCATTTTTATAAATGCAAACTATTCTATTATATCCATTATATATGCCCTCTCTACTTTTAAAGCAGAATCTACCACTTGCATTGAGGTGACTGTTCCTTTCATAAATCAATAGGAAAAATTTTTCTCGATCTCTCTCTCTTCCCCAGGCCATCTGTAAAATGTCTTCATGAACTGGTGGAAGCTTAATGTTTATTAATATATTATCATTTCACAGGTTAGGTAATAAAACATGGATTGGTTCGACTGTCTATCAACATTTAACAGATAGTGACTCGGCATAAGGGCTTTGCTCTCCCAGGCCAATTACTCATTGACGAAGTCTATGTCCCCTTTCATTGAGAACTTGGACTAAATAAAATGGAAGTGCTCAATTATTAATTCAAAGTACAAGAGATAAATAAATAAATAATTAGCAACCGTTTACTAAAATAGATGAAGGCAGACATCCATAGCACTATAAACCATTTAAAATAAAAGGCAATTCTCATTTGTGGCTATAAAGTCTTAAAGTTTCATTTTCAATAGGGTAAATCCTTAGGTGCCATGGTCACAGGCACTACGGTGATCCATAAACTCTCAAAAACTGATGTAATGCCATCTGGTCTCTGGAAGCTTAAAAAAAATAATATGCACATTTCACTTACAAATATAAGATTCATGCAACTACAGGCACCGTGCTTCCAGATAACCTACAGCCATGCAGAGATGAACTCCATACACTTAGTAATAATAGATCATATATTTCCTCTTCCAAAACTGCCAAGCAATGAGCAGTTGTGCTTTTTAATTCTGCTTTTTTCCCTGAGAAGATGTAACTCATCCAGTAAGATAAAATAATTTATCTCTCTGAAATTTGGACTTTATGAGAACCCAGAAAATAGTTCATCATCTTAATTACTAATGGTGCTATATATATATATATCACATATTTCCTTGGAGCAAAGCACTTTGAAATCTCACAGTTATTTATAATAAATCCTTGGCTTAAAAAAAAGAACTTCACATTGCTAAAATGTTCATTTTAATGTCTCCTCAATTTATGGACAAAACTTCTAAAACTCATTCTCATTATTGAATTGCATGAATAAACTGCAATTGCAGGTAAAAGAAGCTAAATGTATTCTAAAACATAACTGAAATGCCTAAATTATGCCAGCTTTGGACAAGGTTAGTGATTTTTACACCAAAGTGTAGGTAATTCAATAAATTCTTAAACTTAACCATCTAATCTTTTTTATTTTTTGAGATGAACAGTTTTTGTTGAAAACAAAAGCAACGCATAAGCCAGAAATTAGTTCAGGTGCTTCTCTGAAATTTAGCATATGCCTGGTGTCTTGAAAGGGGAAAAAATCCTCACCGTAGCGCTGAGGTTCCTTTCACAACATTTCAGTGAAGGAAGGCTTTCAATTAGAATTCGTTTGAATGGGAAAGTAATAGCCCTCTATGCTCAGGAGAAGCTCCAAGAAAGAACCCATATAAGGACCTGTAAATTGTAAATTGTTCAAGGGCTTAGGACATTTAGGGCTATCACAGTTCAGCATATTATTTCAGCCCCTGAGTCACAACCACAATTTTAAGATCAGATGTGAAACATAGTCATATGATTTGAATCTTGCTTCTTTTCTCACTTTTACTGAGATATTCTCCACTAACCTAATCTGATCCAGCAAAATTTTCAATGAAACATATTAATGTGTTAACCGTTAAGTTATTTTTCCAATGATTTCCATGATAAAATTAGATATTCAATCACCTGAAGAAAATGCTGTATCTGTATGTACTACAAGCTACTTATTATGTAAAATTAACTTGCTTATCTCAAGAGACAATAAACAAAATATTTTTATAATTGTTTCAGAAATAAGAAAAAAGTCATTGATAATATGGGGCTTTATTGGGGAAAACATCTTTAAAATAAATGACCTAAACCCCCCTTATGAAACAACCTACCCAACTCATATTTTATTCTTATTAAAACTACAGGTATCGGTACAACTTTAGTTAGCCTTTGGGCCAAGTTTTCTGTTATTCTCACAAAAATCTCACAATTTCAAAATTACATCCATATGTCTTTGCTGCTGCTAATATGTTTTCTGCATTATTTGAAAATAGTGACTTATGACATTGTTGTAGTCAATGTAGAACACAAAGAATTTAAATCCTGAGTAGGGTGCACTACTGATGTCTAAGGACACGTTTTCCCCTGTCAATTAACTAATATCCCATTTCAATTAGTTATTGTGCCTGTGTTGACAATTCTGTTCATAATCAGATGTTCTGTTTATTTAATTGATGCCTGTTGTCCTGATTAGAGTGGTCAGGCACACTTGAATACCACTGGTTGTCAGGTTTCACAATTGGAAACTTTGGTAACTTGCTCCATTTATTCAGTGTAAACTCTGAGGGTTTTGTATACTGTGTTGTCCACAGCCACAAGATGGTGATGATAAGACTGTATTATTTTATCAGCTCCTGATTTGAAGCTGGAATATATATATGCATACTGGTTTCACTTCTGGCATGAGTTGTTGGCCATTACAAAAAAAAAAATTGAAATGTCAAGCTTTACAAAGGAATGTCATCCTCAATGCCCCTCCAAGAGCACAGCAGCTTCTACTACCTAGTGATTTTCTGGTTCTTCTAAACAAAATTGTTTGTTTACTTTCTATTTTATCCTGCTGTTCAAGATAAGTAGCACATCCAAGGATACAAAAGAAAATATCAGCTCACCAAGGTCTATATCCTGAAGCAAACTACTATGGTAAGTTTGATTTCTCCTGAAGTATTCCCTGGACTGGGATTCAGGAAATCTGGACTGGGATTCTAGACTGAATGATCATGGAAAAGTTTCTTTTCTTAATTGGATTTCAAAGTGAAGAATTTTCACAGTCTCTTCCACATAAAATAGTTTATGATGCTGTGTGAATGCTTTATATTCCATACCTTAATAAATTAAAAATTATTAATCATTACATTTCTTTTTGCAAGGTGCTGTATTTTTTTTTTATTACAGTCAGTTATACTACAATAGAGAAAAGCATCCAAAAATGAGGATAGGGAGTGGAGTCTCCAAATGCAAAAGAGGTAGTAGCTCCAAAATGAAAATGAGCAACTTTCTCTTCAAAAGGGAAACCTTGGTAACATAAAAGCACAATGCTAAAATAATGTGCTATAGCATTGCCTAACATTAGATTACTTGTGATAAAAATTCCAAATCACCAATAACAATTATTATTTTGAATATTATGCCAAAAAATTCCAGTATAGAATTATTCCAATTATTATTTACATCTGATGATTATCTGAGATCACAGATCACTAGAGTTGGAATTCATTTTGTCCAACTTGTTATTTTATGAGGGACTTCTTTTAATAATGGCCTTGAGAAATGTCATGCAACCTATGTTATAACAACTTTAATGATACAGTCATTTCAATTCAGTCTATTCTATGTAGCAGACTTTTTTTTTTTTAGCATTTCCTATATATGCTATACCTATATGGAGGCAACCTTTTCCTGTGTGTTCTAGTATGCTAGCTTCCAGAATGCAATATACCAGAAACAGAATGGCTTTTAAAAAGGGGGATTTAATAAGTTGCTAGTTTACAGCTCTAAGGCCAAGAAAATGTCCCATTTAAAACAAGTCAATAGAAATGCCCAATCTAAGGCATCCATGGAAAGATACCTTGGTTCAAGAAGGCTGATGAAATTCAAGATTTCTCTCTCAAATGGATGGGCACATGGCAAACACAGAGTTTCTTTCTCATCTGGAAAGGCACAGGTTCAACATGGTTAGGGTTCCTCTCTCATCCGAAAGGGCACATGGCAAACACAACATCATCTGCTAGCTTCTTCTCCTGGCTTCCTGTTTCATGAAGCTCCCCAGGAGGCATTTTCCTTCTTCATCTCCAAAGATCGCTGGCTCATGGACTCTCTGCTTCATGGTGCTGCAGCATTCTCTGCTCTCTCTGAATCTCTCATTCTCCAAAATGTTTCTTCTTTTATAGGACATCAGAAACTAATCAAGACCCACCCAAATGGGTAGAGACGTGCCTCTACCTAATCAGGTTTAACAGCCACTCTTGATCAAATCACATCTCCAGGGAGATGACTGAATTACAGTTTCAAACATACAATGCTGAGTAGGATTAGAAGAAGTAACTGCCTTTACAAAATGGGATTAGGATTAAAACATGGCTTTTCTAGGGTATGTACATCATTTCAAACCTGTACATTCCACCCTCTGGACCCTGAAAAAGACATGTTTTTCTCATATACAAAATGCATTAATTTTGTAACAATATCAGAAATCCTTAAACCATTTCAGTAGCAATAGAAATGAAATACAAACTTAGAAACAGTAAAACTCCTATCAAAGTTACTTACAGACATAGTCTGTTCTAAGACAAAGTTTTCTTCTGGCTCTGGAACTATAAAAACTCAAAACAAATTATCTGCTGCCAACGTGCAAAGGAAGAACATTCATAGGAAACATATACCCATTTCCATGGAGAGGAAGGAACACAGGGGTCACCGGACCCACACAGTTTTGAAAAAACCACAGGGCAAAGTCCATCAGATTTCAAAGTCTGAGAATCATTTATCTTTGGGGTTTTAGAAAGCAGCAGCCCCACCCCTTCCAAGGGCTTATGCAAAGGCCTGCCTCTCTCCAAACACAACCTTGGGGGGCACTGGGGAGACCACCTTTTTCTCAGCTCTACCCTCTCCAAGCATCAGGGCTGCACCCAGGCTCTCAGCCATCTTCAGGGCACATGCTCAACCCCTCCATGCGGTGGCAGCCAGGTTCTCCCCAAACCTCAAGGAATGTGCTTCACCCTCTCCAAGGCTGAGGTGGCATAACTCTTCCACTGCAATGAGGTGGAAAGCCCATCTTCTGCCTTCAGGGCAAACTCACCCTCTCCATGTGCTTGGATGGGTCCGCTCTCCTGGCCCGAGGCTTCTTGACTTCAGACCTCAGCCTTCATGGTTTTGCCTCTGAAGTTATTTTTCCTCCAATGTGTCCCTTCTCTGAACCTCCCAGTCCAGACTGGCAGTGGTTCTGTTTATACAGGTCCCACAGCACTCTCATTGGCTTTCTATGCAGTAGCCTTGGATCATGCCCATCAGACATAATGGGGTTCCACACATCCTTCCTGATTAACTCCATGTCCAATCCTGGCTTTCTCTGAAATGGCTGGCTAGTTCCACATTTGACCAAATCCTCACATAGGGCACCATTCTTTGGAATCTTTCCTCCTGGAAGCCCAGAATTTTTCAGAACAACAATTTCTGCTTTCTTTGTACCCAAGAGTTCGGTTCTCAGCTTATCTCTTTTCTGTCGCATTTCATGATAAGCTGCGAGGAGCAACCAGGCTGCACTTTCCACGTTTAATTTGCAGATCTCTTCTGCTAAATATCCAAGTTCATGGCTTTTAAAATCAGCCTTCCAGTCAAAGCTACTAGTTAATTTTGCCAGATTATCTGCCATTTTAAAACAAGGCTCATCTTCCTTCCAGTCTATAATAACACACACCTCATTTCTGTCTAAGGCTTTATCAGAAGAGTCTTTGGAGTCCACATTTATACCAACATTCTCTTCAAAACATCCTAGGGCTTCTCTATCAAGTGCCTCACCACTTCTCCAAAATCTTCCCCTTATCCATTTAAAAAGCCATTCCAACATGCTTGGTATTTGCAAACTGCAGCAGCACCCCACTTCTGGTACCAAAATCTGTTCTAGTTTGCTAGCTGCCAGAATGCAACATACCAGAAACAGAATGGCTTTTAAAAAGGGGAATTTAATAAGTTGTTAGTTTACAGTTATAAGGCCGAGAAAATGTCCCAATTAAAACAAGTCTACAGAAATGTACAAGCTAAGGCATCCAGGGAAAGATAACTTGGTTCAAGAAGGCCACTGAAGTTCAAGGTTTCTCTCTCACCCGGAAGGCCATGTGGTGAACACAACATCATCTGCTAGCTTCTTCTTCTGGCTTCCTGTTTCATGAGGCTCTCCGGGAGGCATTTTCCTCCTTCATCTCCAAAGATCGCTGGCTCATGGACTCTCTGCTTCGTGGTGCTGCAGCATTCTCTGCTCTCTCTGAATCTCTCATTCTCCAAAACGTTTCTTCTTTTATAGGACTTCAGAAACTAATCAAGACCCACCCAAATGGGTGGAGACGCGCCTCTACCTAATCAAGTTTAACAACCACTCTTGATCAAATCACATCTCCAGGGAGATGACTGAATTACAGTTTCAAACATACAATGCTGAGTAGGGATTAGAAGAAGTAACTGCCTTTACAAAATGGGATTAGGATTAAAACATGGCTTTTCTAGGGTACATACATCATTTCAAACCAGTACACGATGTAATCTCCCTGGTATTGGTTCCACCTTTAAGAATCACAAAGAAGGAGTGGTAATCCCTCATTTCTACTGTGCATTCAAAGGCTCCAAATATCTTGAGTAACTGCCTTCTCCTCCCCCTGCTTTTTTTATGAGAACCAAACAAGCACTTTGATTCATATATTTTTAAGCACAAGAAGCATCTGTCCATACTTCAAAAAGGAAAAATGTGGGAGCTTAAAGTATAATAATCATCAAAAGTTTTATTTTTGAATGAGAAGATTTCTTAGAATTTATGGAGCAAGTTTATGACATGAAAGGTAATTAATCACAGCACTCCATCCCAGTGAGTCAAAACAAGGCCTCAGAATCCTTCTAAGGAGAAAGCTCCAGAAAGAAAATCTGTCAACACATGTTATCATAAAGGCTACATCCCTGATCTAGCTAAGTCCCCACAGTTTACAGATGAGGAAACCATGTATTAAGGAGTCAAATATAATGTAGTTACAGTCAAAGAGAGAACAAAACCCCAATTTCAAAAATTCCTACTCTTTCACACTCCATAGAAACTTAGAAGCTACCTTTAAAATAAACAAGTCAAAATCCCTCATCATAGTGATGAATTGAGGTTTTGAGAAGTTAAGTGATTAATCTATATCTCTTGCTATTCACTACTTTCCTTCTATGATACTGAAGTATAGAGGGAACTACATTAAATTGGAAGTTGCAGATGGAGGGCACACACCTTCAAAAGCAGTGATGGACAATGCAGACTTAGGTTTCCTGTTGCTTTCAGAATAGTGCTTACAAATCTTTTGTATAATCATGTACCTAAAGGCTATTGCTTTGGGAACGCAACCTAAATTAAGAGGTGAGCATATATGCATAAAAACCTACAAAGTAATATTCATTATTATTTTTAGAAATAATTTATATAGGCACAGAAGCCTTTGCGAATATAAGTCAAGCACTGTAATTACCATATGGAAGACCTTCATTAATATTATATAGGTTCATAATATATGAAGCACATTTAAAAATGTAAATCTTGGACAGGGTCAGAGAAAAGGCACATGGTATAAAAAGTGTTCTCTGCCAGCAAATTAATTAAATTTCCTAGTTCTAGAAAGCTGGTCATATATTCTGTCTAGGCACTCACTGCACGTCAGGTATGCAAGACTTTTGAGAGAGTCCCACAATGTACTCATAAATAGAACTTGCCATGATACATTGACAGCAGTTTGGCATTAAGGAAGAGTTCGCATAAATGGTGAATTTATTTTGTAGTAGTTTTTATTACAGAGGAAAAGAAAACACAGATCTGACAGCTGAGGCTTTAAACATCCCCCAGACTTGCTTTGTTCTATTTTGACATCCATATAACATATCATTATATATGAGCACATATTAGTCAATAAAGTCAGCAATATGCATTAAGAAATGCTGTTTTCTTTTCTTTTCTTTGTTTGCCTTTTGCTTCCACTGATGTTATTACATACTTAGGGAACTTATTTTTGCATTAATTTTTTTTAGAATGATGAATGTGTTTCTTAGGCAGAACTATCATAAGAATACAAGTCAAATTAGACATTCAATTAAAACATAAAGTAAAAAATACAAATTATTATTATCAGTTGTTTTTTAAATATTTTTTCTATCTTTCATTCTTTTTAACATTGCACTTCAATTTACTTTATTTACAAACCATACTATATACCAAAAAAAACATACTTTTATTTTGTATATGTCCAGGTCAAAGCCATATACAATTGTAAACTGCACCTCATTCGTTAAGTGAAGAAATCGAAGCGGGTGTCCTGGGTTCTTTAAACTTATAATATAAGAAAATAAACTGGGAGACCCCGTCCCGTGTTCTATAAAAAAGAATTTCACACTAAATGATTTTAAGTAGAATGCTAAAAAGCCTTCCCAGTAACCTAGAATAATTACTACGACTGGAGCTATAAACCAAAACAGTTTATTACAGATCTGGAGATAGACAGATAGATAGATAGATAGATAGATAGATAGAGAGAGAGAGAGAGAGAGAGAGAGAGACATTGTGACCTAATGGTTGAATTTGAGTTTTAGAACTACCTTCATTTGGATAAGGAAGAGAACTTATTTTGTGTTTTCCTTTTGGGGATAAATGGATTCAAGTTGCAGAAAGCCTGGAAGTAAAAGATGCCCTCCAATAGAGTAAGCTACCTCTGGATTTGTGTGACAGGACTTATTCAAGCAGAGATGACTGATTCTTATAGTGGTATTGAGGGCATGCACTACTAAGACTGGATTGGTTGACCACTAATCTCCCTATCAACTCATAAAATTCCATGTTTAATTCAGTAAGTACTTATTCTATGTCCCAGCACTACAAATAAAGAAAAATATATATGAAATTGTCTTTGTAGTTGCAGAGCTAACAGATTAATTCTATTATCGTGTTGTGTGTGTTGTGTATGGGGAGGAATGTTTTGACTTATATACTAATTTCCTTACAAGCCCCTTCTCAATAGTATTCTCCAGACACAATCTTTTTAATTTCGAATACATACCTCCAAAGCAATGTTTAAACCCTTATTGTGATCTCAAAAGCATGGATTTTACACACACATACATACACATAGACACACACGGAAAAAGTCCTAGAGAAATGCGCTGTACACAAATCAACGTATCTTAACTTGCCTTTCTTCTTTACTGCCCTTTCACTCAAAGGCTTTTCTAAGAATAAAGGAGATGCAAACTCATAAATAAAGTTGTTTTTCTCTAGCTGCATTGATTTTTCCTTCTCAGTTTTATTTCATATTCTTTTACAAATGTCTCAGTATCCATGGTTTTCAATGACATGTTTCCTTCAATTTTTTATTACTTTGATTTATTCATTTTTCCAAAATCTTTTTATTCCTTTTTTCTTAGGATTTTTTCTCTCTTTGGTTCGGCCACTTTCCCATACCTCATTTTTAGTGCTACTTTCTTTTTTTTAATGATGAACTGGCAAGACCTATTTTTCTATTTGATGTCCACTTCCTTTATTTTCCTGTTATGTGAAAAAAAAATCTCTAATTTCTTTTCCCTCAAATCCTTAAATATATTTGGTTAAATTTTCTTTTTTCCATACTAAATTATGTATTTGTTTCTTTTCCTACCACTATATTTGACAAATTTGATATAATTTGAAATTTCAATTCCTTCTTCTGTGTATCTTGCACTTTTATTATTTTATACTTCGTCAGTTTTTAATTGCAGGTCTTAACGTAGGCAGAAAATAAATTGTTTCTTATGCAGAAATATATTGAATCAGCTGTAAAGCTAATACTGGGCAAGAGGCAAAATGTAAAGGGAATAAAAGCTGAATAGAGGCACGCATGGGAAGGGGGAAGGGGGCAGAGGGCCAAAAAAATGCTCAAGTAGAAAAGCAGAATGACTTTTTTGAGGATGGCATCTACTATTCAACTTTCATTGAGTAGTAAGCACCACAGTCATTGGAGTGTTCAGGAAGGACAAGATGAGGTCCTTGTCTTCTTGTAGTACAGAACTGAACATGGATGACAGCTGCAGCTTTGCTGGGAGGGCCAGGGAAAGCTTTGTAAAGCACATTCCACATTCTGGGTATTCTTGACCTTCAAAGCCTCAGTCTTCTCTTCTATTAACTGTAGATAATAATAGTTTCTAACCCAATGCTCCTTTATGAGGATGAATTAAGAAAATGGAGGTAAAGTTTTTTAACATTGTGCCTGACCCACAGAAAACTCTCAGTGTATGTTTGCTGCTATTTTCATTGCAAGTCTGACAACTAGGCTGGGCGAAAGGCTGTCCTGAGGGAAGGACCCAGGTATGCCAAGACCCATGGATGTGAAAAGTTATATGCACTGAGAAAGAAGGAGAGGCCAGAGCACAGGATGCATCCAGGAAACAGCATAATATAAAGACTAGAAATGTGGGTGGAAGTAGGATCATGAAATCAATTATTTCAGAGCCTCATCTGATAGAAAGCCACTCATTTCCAAAGGAAGACGGATGGTCCAGCTAAAATACTGTTTGCTTTTCCAGTTACCTTAGTATTCCAAAGCATTTAATTACAGTGGGAAAATGTGATCTGTTAAAATTCAGAAGTGTGCATACATCAAACTAGTTTACTTTCTTTAAATACACAATCAAGTCCTAATTATGTTACCATTTTAAAGAGAACATAAATAAATAATATTGTACACACATGCACACCTATAAACACACTCACTATATATTTATTTTTTTTTGAGATACCTGCCAAAAATCTTCCTAGCCCAAAGGTAGTGTTTTAGTCATACGTTTCAAAGAACCTGATAGAGTCACAACACAGGGCTGGAACACAGAGCCTGACACACCCTCAACAAGCCCCTGCAGGAGTTGGGAGAACCAGTTCCACCAGTGGAAAAGGAAATAAGGAAGGTGGGTGTTTCTCAGTGATGACTGAGTTGTTAGTTTCACAGGTTATGACTATGCTAGAGTTTGGGCCCCTGAGGAACTAGTTCCTTTCAAACTGTGGTACCCTGCAGGGAAGGTTATCTAGGGACTGCTAAACAAAATAGCATCCTTTACCTCTCTCAAATGCCACCACCCATGGTGACAAAACAAAGTTTTGTAGAAGGTAATTACTATACAGTCACCTCTCACATCTGAATGACATATAGCTTTGTAGGATTTTTAGGTTTGTTTGAACACGCTTATACTTAATTTTCCATAACTAGTTGAGTATGTGCTGTAATTAATGTGCAAACAATTTTGTGCAAAGCTTTGGAAAATACAAATGATGCAACCATTGGATTTTGATATGAAATTGGGAACATTTTCCTACGTTGTGCGCCTTTCAATGGTATCTCACATAACAGTTGTTTGTAGACTATTGCAAATAACATATTTACATGTACAGTTCAGTTCCATGTCTTTCCTCCATAAATGTTTGAGGAAACTGCATAGCCCCTTTCTCTGAACTGTAGCACGAATGCTTCACTCAATACATAAAAAAAAAAAAAGACAACGCCTACCACGGTGCAGTGGATTCTGAAATGCATACCATGCTGGGATATGAAAAGATATACTCAGGTTGAACAATTCCCCCATATCAGTCAGCCCCGTGCTATGCATAAATACTTCCTCTAAACGTAGAAGAGATAGACTTTTATCGGAGACGGCAGGAAGGCGGCAGCTGCACTGCTTCATGGGAACCGCATACCTGTTGGTTAATGGAGAGGCCTTAACAGCACTCTTCTTCCATGCGTCTTGCCATGAGGAAAGGGGAGGAGGGGAAAGGTAGTGATGGCAGCAACACCTGGGGAAGGGAGATGGCGAAATATGTAAAGGGAAAATCAGTTGCCCCTACCAAGGTGTCCATCCTCAGATGTTGCCAATAAAACAATTTCCAAAAACCTGAGCTCATTTTCTTAGTCTTTAAAAATGTTTAAGTCTAGATAAAATTCAAAGATAATCTAAACAGGTTACTTATCACGACATGTGTTAAGCAGAACATTCTTGCAACTGTAATCTAAATCCAGGGAAGCGGTGGGTTGCTACATTTAAAAAGCTACCAACTTTTTCTTACTTTTTAACTAGATAGATTCATTTAAGGCAGGTCATTGATATATGGGTGTCATTTTTTTTTTTTTTTTGCAACAGATTTAAGGAAAACCATGGGATAAACCTAATAGCAAAAATTTATTATTTTCTTGCCATCACATAGTAGGATTACTATCAATTCGTCACTTTGCTCTAAATAGTTACTATACGACTGGCTCACCTTGAAACTTTCTTTTTTATCTTCTACTAAGGATATGCAGTTTCAGTATCAAAACAGCTTAAAATTGTTAATTTAAAAAGCAATAAAATTTTAGTAGCGTCCTTACATGCCGCTGGAGGTAGGAATAATAAAAATTGTAGAATGTTCATGTTTTAATTATATTTTTGCAGATATAGTATAATTTGGACTCTAAATAAAATTTGAGAAACAAATATGTAGACTTATATAGAAAGAAATAAAATGAAGGTGTTTAATAAAGAGTTGATAGTAACTGATCTGAATTTTCATAATGAAAATTTCTTTTAGTAATCTTTAATACATCAGATAATTCCCTCCTGAAAAGCTAACACTGCTATAGATTTTGGTTTTAGTATTTGTTTTTTTAAGAAATCCTTAACTTTGTCTGTTTACAATTAAGTATAAATGGCACGTGAAAAAGCATATCTTTTAAATTCTTTATTTAGAGAGGGTTTATAGGCAGTGGAAATAAACTTGGGAAAAGTATATACACATATTTTGTGGAGAAAAGAGCAGGCAAATTGTAAAAATTGTTTTAAATGGGGGGGGTTATACTTCCTTTGTGAAAAAATATTTTGATCTCTCACACAAATATGTTTCATGGTGTATTAGTTACAGAAGAGCTGGAACATAGAATAATTTTTCTCTAAAGACAGGGATTTTTGTGGCTATATGTTTTCATTCTTGTTTCTGAATGTGAGCTTAACCTTTAAACCAGTGTTTAGGACAGCAGCTATCATAAAGATCTTTGAGGTTTGGAAAATAATAATCCTTTTTTCTTGCCTTAATCCTGTTTAGACAAGATGTCTCAAAATTTTCCAATTTCCCAACTCTGGTCTTTAACATACTGCTTACTATTTGTCATTATCTCTGTTAAAAACAACATGACCCACCTAATGCTTAAGCAATAGTATTAGTCAGCCCTGGGGTTGAGAAATTTGGAAACTAATTGGTTATCATAAGCGATTAGTATCAAAGAATTCTGAAGACATGTGCAGTATCTAGGCCTACGGAAATAAAAGATACAAACTCATGGGAGAAAACTTCATTTTTATCTGATATGACTGTACATGCTTTTTTTTGTAGCTTTTCCTTTGGTTCTCACAAAGTTTTATACTTTTATCTTTAATTTAGAAAATACTAACTGATGGTACACATAATCTTTAAATGTTTAAATCCCCCTTCAAAATTAAAATTGACATATTTCAGTAATATCAAAGTAAAATATTTTAAACCTAGTTATTCCTACGTTTAAATATCCTGAGTGATTATTTTGGGATCAGCACTTAATCTTTGGAAGAATCAAATGTGGGAAGCTTGCAAGCCAAAAAAGGATAGAAGCCACATGCTCTTAATCTGTGGCCAGATATATCTAGCATGAAATATAACATTATTTGCATATGGTCCCTAATACCCTAAGAATTTTATACATAGCAAATTCTCCCTTTGTTTTATATATAGTAAATTCTCCTTTTGACCTTAGGAAGGGTAAATTATATGTAATTTATATAATATACCTAAAATTTGCACTGTACTGAGAGAGATACAAAAAATAATGAAAGTTATTTCTAACTTCTAACTTACTCTCACACTAATGAGAAACATTGAAAAATAAATACACACACATACACTCGCACAAGAACACTAATAATAGAAGATATGAAGATCTAGCAGGTAATATAGACTGGTTTTGTTAGTAGCTGAATTCATAAATAACTGAAAGGACATAAAAGAGTAGTCCAAAAGATAATGTTTAATTATAGCAGATGTCTGGAGGAGTTGTATTAAGCTGGAATTTTTAAGAGTCATAAATTTATAGTGTGGCAAATAGAATTTTCAGGATTGAAGGAATAAAAACAATTCAAATTAGATAACTAGGGGCCAGGATAATGAAAGAATTCTTGATGGCAATGGGGTATTGGCAGCAATTTGCTTATGGACAATGATATGAGCTAGATTTTTACCTGGTAAAAATGAAAAGGAAATAATGTACTGTATGATATATGAAGATAAGTGCATAGAGAGATGGTTTGTGATTATTATTGAGTCACATGGACCAGTCCACTGCAAAGCCTGCCTCCAGAATTTCTGTTTTAGGAAGAATGTATGATGATGGTAGAAATATTGACATTAAAATGTTGATAACACGCTACTATGTAATTTATTGAAACAGGTAGAGAAAACATGGATGTTGGGCTGAAAGGTCAAAGAAGAATAAGACACAAGGCTTGGTTCATAGCCTCAAGGGGTGCATTCTTTAGGTGGAGTCCATCAATAAGGGTTAAACACTGAGGTGGGTAGGGTGCAAGAAGAAGAAATGGGGAGAAAACTGAAAACCTTTTTAACAAAGCAGACACTGAGCCTCATCTTAAAGACTGGGTAGGATGAGGATAAAAGTTTGGAAAAAAGTTTGCAAAAAAAAAAATCTTTAGACAATGAGGTGGGTAGTAGCTGTGGAGTGGTGGCAAATCAGTGAAGAAGATTGTCCCATTATAATTGCTTACTTGGAGGAATAATAGAACACAGTGCTAACATAAGGAGAGAAACATTAAACAGAATAATACAGGGGCATTAGTTTTGTCAGTGAAACCACTGATCTCTGCTTAATATCTTTAAACCTTTATCAAAATCTGGAGTGTCTGGTAAAAGATGATTGCAATAAAAAAAAGCTCTTATTATACAGCATAAACATTCCTGAGAATGTTACGCTTTTGCTTATCCTAGTTGTCAGTTCAATATAAAAAGTAAATTTTCTGTAACAATCGGGAAAAAGGTATTTTACCTCTGGGTCTGACTTTACAGCTTTCTTGCTGATGCCTGCATTCAAACCTAGGGCTTTGCTGAACATGACGTCAGCATTATTACTCTGAGGAGGCCATGATCCCAGGCAACAAGACACTTCAGACTTTGTTTCATCCTCATTATTGGTGATGGTGGCTTGATAATTGTCAAAAAGGGCATGGAATTAGTTGACCAACAGGTGGAAAAGAAATAGAGTTTCAATGGCTAAAAAGATTTCAAATTGAGTAGAGTATCATTCTGGAGGTCACTCCTATGCAAATTTTAGCCAGGTATCGTAAACTGCCACAGTACGGCAAGTCCCGGCCAATAGTGTTCCTGGAAACCTTATGGGATACCTGCTCTTTATAAAAGTTTTACTTATTAAATTTGTTTTTCAGAGACTTAAAGCCTCCGGATTGTTCCAATGCCAAACAAACTCTGAAACCCAGAAACACCAGACTCTCCAAAACCAACAACCAATTTCATCCCTCTGCATCATAATGACCATGCCTCTTTTCCAGCCATGAAGAAGTTAGAAGAGTCATCATCCAGATAGCCCTCAAGATTGAGAGAAAATTATCAAATGAGAGGGAGGAGTTGTAGCCAAGAAGTTAGGAGTCAAGGGATGATTATGATTATTGAATCATTATATGGATTTTCCTTTTTACTTTCTGGTATTTTGGACAGAAGGAACTACCTGAAATCTCTGAACTATGATTCAACTGCCATGATATCTGATAATGATTATAAAAACCTTTATCTCGTGACTTTGTAATTGTAGGAGCTGCTACTCCCTTTATCCAGTTTTTCCCTCAAAGTAACTTGTTGGAGCAAAGGCCCTGAAGCTAATGAAAGAACTTGAGTCAACCACTAACTGGTTCTAGCCTCAAAGTTAACTCCTTTACATTTGTAAATTGTTCTTGTCTTACACTCATTATTTTAATGGTTACTCTAGTCTACCCTTGTTTATGTCTACTATTGCAATCACTATTCTAGCCTAATGTCAGCCCTGTGTATTTGCTATTGAAATAACTCTATTTCCTTTCCTTTCAACCTACACTTTTGAAATGATAACTATGTCTCCCTTTCTGCTTAGAATTGCTATTTGAAATTGTAATGATTTCATCACCTCTTGTTAGGATCCATAAAAACCTTGAACTGCCTAAAATTGGGGAGACTGGTTATGGGCCGCTAGGCCATCTGCTCTCTTTGTTTTGCACCTAGCCATAAACTTTTTCTCTTTTTGCACACACACACACACACACAAAGTATTTTAAGAATCATAATGCCAGTATCAATGATGTGCTTGTGCAGGGCTGGAGCGTGGAGAGGTGGGCTTGGTTGTCTAACTGTGGCATGACAGGATTGTTTTCACCTTGGATGGCAACAGAGGTGGCAACTGGGAGGGGATAGCTGATAAACTTTACAAACGAAGGAATGCTACATGTTCTTGTACAATTTGGGGAAATGCTCTACCTCGGATTTGATGCTGCCCATTTGATCATCTGTAAACAAGGAGTGCACAATATGTTTAAGTCATGAAATTTATAATCATATAAATTTTGGATGAGTCTACTGGTCGAACTTAACTAGTGAGACCACAAAAAAGATGAAAACTGAAAATGCATGTGAAAATAATCATTGTGTAGACACAACCTGTAGTTTTTGCTTTTTTAAAAAATGAAAGAATAGTTGATTATCAATCCTTTAGTCAATTCTCTTTAATAACTATTACTGTTGTGTTTCTAGTTTAAGTTATAATGGATGTATATTAATATGTACTAATAGTGATGTCTTATCTGAAAAGAGATAAGAAGCTAAGGTTAGCAAAGGCTTCACAAATAGATGAATCTTGGATTAAACATTAAAGGTAGAGTTCACCAGTAGAAAAAATGATGCAGGTGAAAGAAGTTAGAAATACCCCAGTGATGGAAAGGCAAGGTTAGATGCATCATGAGGTAATGGAAAGAATATGTATATTTGAGTTGGCATATTCTCTTTAAATCCCATATCAGCAATTCATTGGCTCACTGGCCATGTGACTGAGCAAGTTTGCTAAAATCCCCAGTTTACTCACTTGTGAAATAATGAAACCTGTACACTAAGTGTATAGTAAGGATGAAGTGAGAAGAAATATGCAAAGTATCTTCATGTATGGTGGCTAATTAGCACACCCAGTAATATGTTGCTTTTTAGTGCATATTTAAAGAGAAGAAATAGGCTATCATGTTGAAAACACATGCTAGAGTGAGGAGCGGGAGATGACAGAGGTTATAAACAAACTCAGAAAGGGAGGCAGTGACACAGAATTGGTATAGAGGCTCAAGATGGAGATGAGTGATTTCAAAACAGAACTATGATAACAGAAAATGAACTAACTTAGAAACTCCACACGGATCTCAGCAAACCCAAACAAGTCTTGATTTCCATCTACTGCTTTGATCCTCTCTCCCAGGAACAAACAAACAAAAACCATAATTAAAAAAAACATGTATACCAGAATCTTTACAAAAATAGAAGGAAATGTGAAAGGAATAACATGGTGGTAAAAACTTCCTGAAGACAGAAATTTGACTGACCACTCCATAGCTGATAAAAGTTTTCTTAACAATCTTTGAAATTACACTTCAATTCATTTTAGTAAAGAATTAATTAATTAGTAGAATTTAATCACTTATGGCCAAGGTATTAAGAATTTGAACTAAGCAACCATGATGTTCTTAACCTGGAGTTATTCATAAAGTCTACCAATTATAATGCCCACATATGTAAAAAATAATTTCATTAAGGGTGTGGTATTGAGAGAGTTTTACGCTTTTTTTCCATATTAGGTTGTATATCATCTAGATACTGTCTTTGATTTTCCAGGTTGTAAATGGAGAGAATGTTGAGAAGAACTCTCTCTCTCTCAACTATAAAACAAAAATTTTCTGTAGATGATTTAGTTCTGTTAATCAGGATATGGAGAAAAAAAAATATGTTGAGTAGAGAAACATGGTTTTGAAATGTAATAGATACTCTTCATCCAGGCTCAGGTTTAACATTTTATGAAACCCTATAAAAAAGATTATCTCATGCACAAATACTTACTGCAGTAATGTACTGAGAGCAATAAGGTTAGCATGAATTTTAAGTAGGAAAGTTTGGGATACTCTAGGAAGGGTTTAGGGTTAGCCTATTCTTTTGTTTATAAAGTATACTTTATAATATTAAATTATTTTGGCTAATTTCTCTACCACAACCCAATCCAGGCTACCTTATCAGAAGAACAAGCAAAAGAAAGAGAAAGCATGAGAGCCAAGGTAATAATGGAAATTGTGGGACGAACCCAGACCCAAAGAATATTCCCTATTCATTAATTCATTCAGCAAATATTTATGAAGTATTAATTATATGCTGGTCACTGTCCTATTAACTGGAGATATAGTGGTGAACATAAAAACATACTCTCCATTGTCATGAACCAGATGTGAGATATTCAGTAAACAAATGCAGCCTCCTCTCTATCCGATGCATATACAAATAATTCTACAAATTCATTTTAAAAGAATTTTGTTTTCAAATTACATATCATAAAAAGTAAACCTAGTTCTTCACTTTGTTACCTATCATATGCTGACTTAGAAATGCTGATAGAAGAACTATATCCAAAAAGGTGAGGTTTTTTTTTTTTTTATTAACTCCCTCTCACCCTCATATATTAGCATAGTTCTTCTAGGATTTAGAAATGACTGGCATAAATAGCTGAAATTAAATATTAGCTGATCATTTTTGCCTTCATTTTTCTGGTCTCACATGTGCATTCATCTGCGTGAGGACAGGTAAGTCGTAGCAAAAGCTGTCATTGCCATATTCCCATTTTAAACTCTAGGAAAAAAAATCTCATGCAACCATCCTTATCAAAAGTACAGTTTGCTCATAGATTCTTCTTTTACATTTTTCTTTGAAATGTAAATGTCTTTACTACTTTCTTGCTGCCTCCCTCTTCTTAGTATCAACTCCCATATTCTAACTTTGCCAAGGGAAACAACAGTTGTCAATTCTGGGTCAATTTATCCACAAAAAGTAACGATCTACTCACAATTGGGAAACATTCTTTTGTCAAAAATGTTCCAGTCTGGAATAAGATTAGCAGAAGCCCATGCAAACCATTTTGGGTTTATCCAAAGTAGAAATAACTTCATTCTTCACTGTTATTTATAATGTCAAACCTCAAGGAATGATTATTCATAGATATGGAGAAATGGAAAGAAAGCAAAACAGTCTGCTCACCCTATCCTTCACTGAAAATACTTCTCACACTGTACTTATAATATATTTTAATTCATTTTTAAAATACAAGCTGTTCTTTGTCTATAAAGCACCTCAGACTCTTACTGAATTTTTTAAAAATGATTTTCTCCTCAACATACTCATGTACAACCAAAGAGGTAAGCAGCATGTTCTTCTAAGTTGGAATTTGGTTAATACATGAGAACACGTTTTTCAATACTATCATTTAAATTACCTGAACTAAAAATGCCAACTCTGGGCATTGCTATTCCCTCAAAGCATATATCTTTTTTCATTATGTATGTATGTATTCATAATGTTTTATTTCAAGCCTATAAAATGTGGTATACTCTTGAGAAATCTGACATGATAAAACTGGAGGAGGGTAGGGCATGTGTACATGTTTTCACACTTCCACAAAATTTGCCGATTTCTCTTTATTTAAATCAGCTGCCTGAATTATTTAGCTGTAATTAATTTTAATAAGCAGCATATGGACATGCTAATATATGTGAGGAACCTGTTCTTTCTTTATTTTCCCACATATATGCTCTTTTATATTTCACTTCATCAATTTTCTGGAGTGGGGGTGTCAGACTCAAAAATAAGCCATATGCCCCTTGGATTCTTTCATAAAAATAATAGCTAAGTCTATTTTTTAAATACTGTGTGCAAGGAAACTAGCTTTTTGCCTTTTGTATGTTCTATCTGTATTTGTTCTGTTGTAATATATTTCTTCTGTTCACAAAAAATATAATTTTATTAAATGTTATATTATGTGGCTATGCTTTTTGGGTCCTTTATATACCAATTAGCATGTCAGTGAATAAGGGTTCCTTATTAAAAAAAAGAATCTCACAACCACTTTTTTATGGAAATTAAAATTTCACTGACTAGATACAAAAACTCAAAGATGGACAGCACAATAATACCTAATTGTAATGTAATTATGTTAAAACACTGAATGAAGCTGCATCTGAGCTATAGTTTTTTTTTGTTTCTTTGTTTGTTTGTGTCTTTTGTTTTTTTCTTTTTCCTTTTTTATATATATTTTTTAATTTGTTATTATTATTATTATTTTTATTTTTTTCTCTATATTAACATTCTATATCTTTTTCTGTTGTTTTGCTAGTTCTTTTCTTAAATCGATGCAAATGTACTAAGAAATGATGATCATACATCTATGTGATGATATTAAGAATTACCAATTGCATATGTAGAATGGAATGATTTCTAAACGTTGTGTTAATTTCTTTTTTTAATTAATAAAAAAAAAATTCACTGACTAAATAAGCTGCATGTCTCAACTGAGTTTTAACCAAAATCAGTTCAGTAAGTGGAATGCTAAAAATTTTAAGACATTCAAGACCAAAAAAAAAAAAAGGTCACTCCTTAAAATGTGGACCAAAATTTCTCAAAGTTTAATTCATGGGAAAAGAAGAAAGACTTAAACATTCTTCAAATGACAAATGCCATCTCAGAGCACTGGCATAACCATGAATCCCTCTTGCCCGCACACAAATAGTTCTAATTTTGTGGAAATCACCAGCCTCAGTGCCCAGGATTTTGCTCACCAAACTTGACCTGTTTTCCTGTGGAATGAGACTTCAATTACATCCTACTCTTAGCTATTCCTTCATTTCTTGTCAAGAAAAGAAATGGGTTTCAGTGGGAGAATGCTTGCCTGCCATACAGGAGACCTGGGTTCAATTACCGCTCATGCACCTCCCAAGAAAATGAAAGAAATGGGTAAAGGAATCTCTCAAACGCAGGTATGCAAATGTGACATGTTATCTTCTGTGGGTGACCAATTATTTCTCATAAAAGCATTTATTCTAAATCTTCCTACATCAAATTTAGATTTGTATGATTAGAAAGCTGACGGTATCTCTCTGCAGTGGCTCGTGCTTTTGAGATTTCAAATTACAACAGCATCCCATTTTTATTGGACTCCACTGGAATATTCTCCAATGTGTATATTAGATTCCTTAATAGAGACAGTCATGTTCCTACAAGCCATAAATTTAATAAATCATCAGTTATATAACTTTCATTCTCACATTTACATTACCAAGTATTTTATGGAGCAATTTTTTTAGCCATGGAAGTGAGACTGTTCAATGACATAAATAAATAAATAAATAAATACTATTTCAACATAAAACACTTAACTGCAAAGGAAAATAGCCATACTGGAGTCTCACGTGAATGCAAATCACTATTAAAAACAATTCACGTATCAGTAGAGTCTACCTTGGATCACATCCATGAAGGTTTATTATGAGTAGTTTCAGAAGGACTTTATTATATGAATCATCACAAAAGCCAGCTGAGAGAAAGAGCATGAAAAATCTAATATATCATAATATTAAAATGGTTATAAGAAATAACTGGTGCCTTTACAATGGACTATTATAAGTTTTGAAAAGAAACTTGAAATACCAACTTGGTCAGAATCAATCTCAGGGCATAGAATTTCTTGTTGAAACCTGTTGTGCATTAGCAGTGCCAGGCTTAAGTGCTGCAAGGGAATTTCAGGCTTATATTAAGAAAAAAACAGAATCTCCTTTCTTTTTAAGGAGAACCACAGCTTTAGGTGTAAATGATAATTTGAAACGATGAAATGTTTGAGCAATCCTGTAAAATAATCTTTAAGCCATATTTCTAAATATGCTAATTAAACATTCATCTGTTATAAACTTAGCATAATAACTAAGTGTATACTGTAAAATTGGAAGAACACATCTGATTTTTGGGGGGCGAGGGTAGGGTATATTAGAAAACTACAGCCTTAAATTAACCTTACAGTTTTATTTGTCATATTTTTATTTAAAGTATTATGATAGTAAGTTCCAGGTCTGCATGTTCAGTAATACCAGAAAATGAACCTGATTGTAAAGGCACATGCACTACAAATTTGACCATTTGTAATTTAATAAGACTCATTCTAACATAGGAAGTGTTACTTTTCTTTACAATATAAAATGCCAGTGTAGCAGATGGTCAAGTCTGGAATGCATGAAACTATTGACTTTAATTTAGTAGATCATTTCCAAAACAAAAACCTTTCTGAAAGCATTATTCATAGCTCAAATTGTTGCACGATGTGCTCTAACTTGCTCTGACCAGCATATCAAGCATGGTATGTCTGTGTATATGTGTGTGTGTGTGTTTCACCTGTAAGGAATGTTGACTCTTCTTTGGAGTTAGCTCATAAATTTCAGATTGTATCTCAAAAAATATTCAACAACTGGGAAGTAAAATTCTCTACACATAGACCCATAAGAAAAACTATTTACAGTTAAATTGTTTGGAAATGTGCATCAAGTGCAAGTAGATAGTTCATGAAATCCAATTAAATAGGAGGCTAAGTAAATGAAATGCAAAAAAAAAAAAAAAAGCATTAAAATGGATCTTATAGCTCTCTGGAATCAATAGCAATAATCTTCCTCTAGAAAGCATGTATGTCTGAGCAGTAACAGGCAGCAATACTTTTCAAGCTACTGAAATGAAAACAGCTCAGAGGCAGACATCTTTCCATGTCGTTCTATTTTTCTGTTCTTTTTACTCTATTGAAGCAGGGTATCACTTCAGAAATGCTGTGCCTTCTTCCTAGTTTAGGGAATGGGGTTTACCACTGCTGCTAAGATATATACCATAATTATAAACAAGCAGAAAGGGCAGGTTTGAGGTTTCATATTGCTTAATGACTAGTTCAATTATTAGCAAGTTAAATAAGCCAGCCTCTCTGTGAAAACAGATATATTTACTTAATTCCTCGAAATATGCCTCATCTTTTCTGCAAATGCTGTTTTTACATACATGAAATGATTCTATGTATCTAATAAAAAATCTTATTTTGAAATGAACAAGAATTCCAATATCTTAAATACTAGCTCCACTTTATAAGACATATCTTCTGACTACTAAAAACATGTTTCATGATATACTACTTGAGAATAGGAGCACTTGAAAATTCCTTTTGACTGATGATAGTTATTCTTTTTAACTTGTTTCTGCTAGTGATTTCAACAATCTTTTCCAATTTATTTTAATTTGCTACTGTATCTAGTGAAGCGCCTTATTTTTAAACAAGTTTTAGCAAGTTTAATAAGTTAGATCAACTGGTAGGCCTAATCAAAATAAATATTCCCTCGAGTGTTCTGGGGTAGGCAGTTGTATTGCAGTTAAGAATGTTTTTACCCACGTTTTAAAATATTTAAGACATATTCTAATTCATCATATATTTTAAAATTATTTTATTTAAATTAGTCTAGCAGTTTTGAAGGTAATGATATAGGTATGGAAGTTTTTGTTTCTTATATTTATCCCAGTGAAAGGAAAATTTTTTGCCAACAAAATCTCTGAGTTAAACATCTAGCTTGAATTTTTTGCTTATATTGAAATTTTCTACATTACTGAGGCAATATTAAAAGTATTAGACGAACTCTTTAAGCATCTACATCTTTTTAGTGCTTGCATTACTGAATAATTTGCATAATTAGTCAATTGCTTTGTTTCCACAATCCTTGGGAATCATGGAACTAAGTCAAAAATCAGGCTCCTAAGGTTATATTTTTTTACGCATATTCATCAGCCCATTGAAATAAGCAATAAAACAACAAAACTATTTGTGTGTTTGTGTGTGGACATAAACATAGCCATACATATATACAAAAATGAACTGGCAATGGAATGCAGTCATAGGGAACATAACTATCAATGAATGAGGTGCCTGGTATTGATTCTTCCCTATTTTAAGTATTTTTTTTTATTTCTTTAAGCAGCTCATGATGCTCATCCTATTATCCAGTTAATATGGGAAAAAAATCTATTAGCCTTTTCCTGATTTTTGTTATATAAATATTTTACCAACGATTTCATTTATGCTCCCAGATATGTATCAATATTTATGCCAAAGTCACAATTGAAAATACTTCTTGATGACAAAACACAGTTTTTTTTTTTACAAAAAATATTGTGTTTTAGATTCACACATATGAACTTCACACACATATAAGAATTCCCTTTATACCACAGAAATGTAGATAGGGCATGGATTATTGATTGGCTCCTTTAGATAATAAGGTCCCACAAAGATCAATGATTTGCTCAAGCTAGATAATACATTAGAACGTCTATAAAATACACAATAAAACTATTTTTTTTCCTTTTTAAAACTGTTCTTTAATAGAAAGAAAAAAAGAGTAATAAGTCATAAAAGTCACCATGAATTGAATACTTAGTCTTATCAGGTATTATTCCACAATTTCACATATCTTTTTCTCAATTTCATCATCTATAAAAATGCAAATAATATTACTTTCATCAGAGAGATTTTATAAGGCAAATGAATATGTAGAACCCTCAGGTAAGCTCTAATGTAAATAAAATTATTGGTTTACTATTTTAATTATTCCTTACTCCCTCGATCATTTTTATTATATACTTAAAAATGTATTATTTATTCACAATAGTAAACTTTTTGACATATTATCTACTTTATGATATGTTGCTTTTTTCTGGTGCTTCTCTATTTTCATGTGTTTATGAAAGAGTAAAACTATAATTCACTTGTTTCTGATTATCAGGGACACTGCTTGATGGCTCAATCCTTTTAGTATCCTTTCATCCCTTCATGTTTAAATTATACTGTAATCGGAATGTCTTGCCCTGTGCTCTGAAAATTATCTCAAATACTCCATAAAAGTTGATTTCAACATTTATAAGTGTATTTGGCTTAATTAGCAGTTTAAATGGAGACATGAGTAAGTGCTATGAATTGGTGCCTAATTGGCAGATTATGTCCACACTCTTTGATTTGGGAGAATCTTTACAAGGCTTTTCTTTTTCCCTTGAATATTTAAAAGTTGTCTAGAATATTAGCCCTTTAGTCCCTGCTCTGCTACTGGGCACTAAATGATCATTATTATTTGATATATATATCTCTTTCAGCCACTGGTTTCTGTCATTTACTACTTAAAAATAAACCCAGGATAATATATGCAGATCTCTAAAGGTGGTGGCATAAAATATATGTGAAATTATTAATTTGTTCTCTTAGTCTATGGATTTCACAGAGTTACATTTGTCATAAACATCGGCATATGTTCGAGGCAGACAGAGACCCATGAGCTCTTAGCTTAGTAATATGGAAACCAGTATGGAACTTAAAGAAAGGACAAGAAACAATTACTTCTATGGCTAACTATAGGTGAGGCCAGTGAACATTTTTATAGGGAGGAAAATAATCACGCATTTTATATATTTTATGAACATTGAGAGTCTGAGTTAATATGAAAATAGGCAATTCTAGAACCAAAAAGATTTTAAAGTATCTATAAAAGACTGAACATAATAATCTAGTCATTTGATATAAATTAGATCCAATCACCCAGGAATATGTATCCATATATAATTATACGGTAAGTCTTTGTAGTAGACAGGGCAGGAAATACTGTAATTACAGTCCCCATTTTACAAGTGAGGGAGATAAGACATGAATTGACTTAATTTCCCTTCCTGGAATGTGAACTAGAATGCACAACTCTGACTCCAATTATCTGCAAAGTATGGATTATTTTATAAATTATTAGATGTAGAATTAAATTAGATTTAAGGACTTCTTTAAACTGCAAATTTATGAAATAGATTTTTCTAGAAAGTCTTCCAAGTGGAATAGAAAAACTTGATAGTCTGGAATGACTCTAATACATGAGGTTTGGTAGAGAAAAGGTAATTTCATCCTTTAAAAGTCACAGATAAGGTAAAACAAGGTATAAAGCATACATGGATGGTGAGGTTCAGGGGAGACAAAGAAGTAAGATCATTGGATGACGGAAAATAAATAAAATACATGAGAGTAATGTGTGTTGCACTCTTATAAGTCTCCTTCAGAAATAAAGTGAATATCAGAGAAATGGAGAACTTTTCATTGGTGTTGTTTTGGTTTGCTAAATGTCAGAAGTCTTGTACTTTGTGCTCTGAAATAAAACGTTGTTATTTAAGAAAAACACACATGGGGACCTCTAAACCCGTGGACAATTGATAGAACTAATTTAATAGCTACTTGATCCTGGGGACATAGATAAAACTCAGACAGGCACTGCAAAAGAAAAACATGTGGGCTTGATTTCACAAAATAAGATAACATCAGTCTGGGGCTGAAATAGGCAAGAATTAGATTTTAGATCTTCCTTATTCTGAGAGAGAAAGAGATCGACTAATGTTATCCAGGAAACTAGAAGCACCTCTCAAAATTGAAGGCTGAATACAATTGATCACACTGAATAAAAGGCAGTAAGCTTAAAGAGAAAAATTTCTGAGAAAATATGGTTCTGTGTGAACACATTGTTCAAAGACAATGTATGGTTAATTCCTTGACCAGAGAAAAGGGAAAGAATAAGAATTGGGTCCTAAAGTTCAATTTTCTTCGAGCATTTCTGTAGTTGAGGATTGGGCTTATTCTTAGTTAGACATCTGACAAATGTCAACCATGGAAACAATGATTTTAAAAACTACATAGTGTGAGAGATGTTTGTTATTCACACCACTGAGAAGGTCAAGTGTAGTGTATACAAGAGTAACAGCAGATAACTCTGCCAGTTAAACAACAAAACTTATAGGTAATTGGTGAATGTTTAGATAATGCAAAAAAAAAAAAAAACACCTTACATTTTGGACCAGAAAGAAGGAAGGAAGCAAAGTCTGGCTATATAAGCATGTCTAAAGCTGATGTTAAGAAAATAATTTACTTTCAAATCATACACGTAAAAAAAATATATATATATGAAAATTCTTGAAGAGATAATTCTAAAGAGAAGAGGAAGAAAAAAAAAACAGAAATAGACTTTTGAGGCACAGGACTATGGTTGGTGTCTAGCACTGAAAGAGGCACTGAATCTAGTAAGGAACCAAATCAATCTGGTTCTCAGGAGATGGTCACCTTTGGGTTGGGCTTGTTTCAGCAGGTCTCCTAAGCCCTTTCTGGGTCTGGATGAAGAATTTTCTCCTCTGATTCCACGCTCACCAAGAAAACTTTTAGGAGGTACACTAACTTGCCTTCATTCTTCTTGAGATGCAGGGTATTGCCCTCTATCTGAAACAATCCTGTTTCTTGCATGGGATATTAAATTTAATAAACCAATAGTTCGATTTTACATTAGGATCCCGTAATATCGTTGAGAACTGGTCATTATCCTTGGCTCTGTATAATTTTGAGGAACTGGCAACTAAGAAGCAATGAACACAAAAAAATGAGAATAAATTTTTAGCATTGATGATTGTCTTTCATGAGATAAAAACATCAAAAGTAACAACCACCTGGTAAATCATTATTAGTGAGATTTGTACATTTCTTCCCATTTGGTGTACTAAATTTGACAAGCATCATTGATAACTGCATATCTGTAGTGCAGGATAAAAATAAATATATATCTTATGCATATAAAATATAGACTGAAATTGAACAGTCCTTGTATTATAAAATTTGTATCATGCAAATTCTATTTTCATCTATTTGCATAGTATTACTGTCATTTGATAGTGCCATTAGACTATCAGGAATCCTAGAAACACAAAATAAAATGTTTTAATGAAGACCAGGACAATATTGACAATTATTGTATCTTGCCACTACTGTAATTTGTCAGGTGCTATTGCAAGTTCAAACCAGTGAGATGGGCAGATCATAGCCTACTATGAAATATAAAAGCCCTAGAGAGGCTAAAACTCATTTTAAATATTGATTATGATATCACTCAGGGAAAAAGAGCAGTTAGACAGAAATCTCAATCTGTGTTGCATTTTCAGAACATTTTGTAAAACAATCCATGAAATACAGGAGCATCACGTGATTAGAAATTCATTAAAACTGATGTCAAAGGATGCAACCAAGCCATGCTGCTGATAATAGTATCACCATGGGGTTGGCAACCTAGGAGAAAATTTTTCAACCATGTTCTTAGGCTATTTTTCCTGGTCTGCAATTTAATCAGTTGACATACTTTCATGGAATCTGGGATGCATGGATCATGTCATTAAATTCCACTTTTTTCGCCCGTTACACACCTATGCATAGGGATTATTCCAAATGCATCACTGGCAAAGGGCTTGTCCTCAAAAAGTTTACAGATATAGAGTAGAAAGAGGGTTACAAAAACTATGCTTCCCCCTTTGGAACCCCAGTTCTGCTCATCATACAAGCTCTGCCTGATTTCATTTGTATTCTACTTTATCTTCATCCCTGAAGAAATGGGCATTTGATAACCACTATTTTCCTGATTCTAATTTCTCCCAAGTTCTACCACATTCTGTTTGTTGCTTTCGTTTGTTTTTAAAACTCTCTTCAGTTTCCTTCACTGAAACTTTCCCTACATTGTTCCCTTAAATATCAGTATTTCTTCAGATTTTGTTTTGCGTATCATCTCTTCTCCAGTATCATATGCTTCACTGGTAGCCTCATCCAGTCCCAAGATTTCATAACCATCATGTACTATATTTCTGCTATTTATCCCAGGTTTCAGACTTACATTTCCAGTCGTCTGCTAAATATCACCTGCCTTTTTCAAAGGTACATTCATGCAGCACCTTTTAACCAGAATCATTTCCTTGGAAACGTGCTCTTCTTTCCATTTTTCCCAGGTTGGCAAATAACACCAGTGTTTCGCCATCCTCTCAGGTAGGCGCCCCTGGTATCACTGTCTTTGCTTACCCACATTTTTGCTTATTAATCCCTACTCAGCCCATCTTTCAAGGTTTGGCTATGATTTTCCGTACCTCAACATGCACTCATCTGGTTCTCTTTAACTTACTCTCTCCATGCATTCATTTTTAATTTCTTACAAAGCAGAGATCATGTTTTATTCATCTTTGGATCCTTGATGGAAGTTTGCATAAACGTTCAATAAATGGTTATTGAACTCAATTCAGTGAATTCTTATAATACTCCAAATTCCCTGTTCATTGTGTAAAATCTCAGCTATGGCTGCCATGACCTTTTGCTACAAAAGCTGGGTTGGTGAAACGTAGCCTTGCATTAAATGGAAACAAGGGCACAATTCAGCCTAGAGCACTGTGCCTCAAAAGAATGCAACCTCAGAGAGGCATACCACTCTGAGATCACAAACCGGTCTCCCATTACCTAATCAGTGTAGATGGAGAGCATTTCTGAGCAGAAATAAAATGGAAATGAATGAGTAGAAGTTTTTAAACAGCAGGATTCTGTGCTGTTATCTTTTTTTCTCCATAACATTTGATATCAATTGTTGCAGATTCCATCCAAACATATAACATCAAGAGTTAGTTTCTTTGAGACGATCATATCTTAGTAGTGAGAGTCTCTTTCAGGGAATGCTCTTAAATTTGCAAGTGTTTCAAATATTTTGTCATTTGAGCAATAGACTTACAAACGGATTTTCTGGAGAGTAATGAAAAGGCATGCTAAGATAACAAGATCTAATGCCAAAATATCTACCAAGATAAATTAAGTAAAATGCATCAAAAACAAATTTTTAAAAACAGGCATCCTATCGTTTATATTTCAGACAAAGGAATGTGACATAGAGGTAAATATTCATAAATATACCCTGAAATATGAAATAGCAGTTGGAAAAAACTGCAATTACAACAAAAGGAATGAATTGGTTTCAGAAAATATAAAAAAGACTAATCTAATCCAATCTAGTCTAATTCTATCTAACCATTTATTTAATTTGAAGAATAGATTTGTCTTCTGAAAAAATATGGATAATTTCAAAGATTATTTATAGGTTATTATTAGTTTTAAAGGGCTTTATTTAAATCACATACATTTTTAGTCATTCTCCATGTTTCTCGGCAAGGAGAGAGGAGAGACAACATTACTATGTTCCATACTTTAATCTGAATTTAGTGTCACATACTAAGCTAAATTTAATTTTTTAACAAACTTTATTTAGCACCAAAAAAAGAATACATATAAAAGATAAATAGTTACTTGATTAGAGAAAGAAAACCTAAAAAAAATAAACTGAATTCATTTGGTTTAACATGAAGCTCCTGGACCAATTTAATAATTGTTTTTAAACTATGTCAAAGTTAAGTAGGTAAAGAGAGAGGATATGAAGCAAATAACATTTCAAGGCCTTCTTCCAGTGCAAGATACTTTTATATAAATATAAAAATCTCAAGAAGTGCATGTATAATGCATAGTTTTTCATCAGTATATTTTTCTTCTTCCTTCTCTGTCCTTCACAGTACTTTGCACTTCTTCAGTGTGTTTCTACTTTTTAATAATGCAGTGTATTTATTTCAATCAATATTGTATCTCTCCAACACCTTGAAGAAAGGGATTCTTTCTCATTAACTTAAGCAAATCCTCAGAAAGCCTTATTCATATTTATTTTCAATGCATGTTTATTGATTTAAATTGAATAGCCATAGTTTTGCCACCGTATAATTACCCCACAAAACAAGAGACATGAAGTGTATTGTTCTACTTTACCTTACCTAACAAGAGAATACTTTACTTACAAAAAAATACCTGCAATGGAAGAGCAAAAAATGAAGTGTTTTACCCTGGAAGAAGAATATTGAGATGGAATGGTTTTTCAATAAGTGGAGTAACCCTAAAGTTAAGTGTGCTAAATACCCTTTAAGAGCCAAATTCCAGACTTTCTTTTCCCACATAGTTGATGCTTGTTACAAGTATTTCAGCAGCATCAGGTTTCTTATACATAAATCTAGTCATAAATCAGAGGGAAAGTTAAAGTATATACAATCTATAAGCACAAATGAATGCAGGAAAGATGGGAATAATATTGAACTTAATAAGACACTAAATATAAACTGCATTATTCAACAAGTGTGCTGAATCTCACATAAGCAAATGCTTTGAGATTCAGGAGGCAAACTCTAAAGTCATTTTGAGATTTGATGAGAGCTCATTCCCTCTTCAAATGTCATAAGAGTTCAGCTGAGTGATCTAGTTTTCAAGGACCAAATTAGAATAAAAAAGGTAATACAGACCACACATTTTATCACTGTTAATTATTAATGCAAAGATTATAATCCAATAGAGTTCAGTGAGCATACTAATTGTACATTTTTTTCAGCTCATTTTCTGTCAATGTGAATATTTTGCAGCAAGTTCAAAGGGAAATACACACTTGATGAAGAATGAATTTGACTGAAACACTGAGTATAAAATGTAAAAACTTAAAAAGAGGGAAAATAACATAGAGTGATAAAAATGGTAACTCTCTGCCTTAGGTGACAATGAGTACAAAGAGATGGAGTTCCTTTGATGGCATTCTAGAGCCTTCCCCCGTTCTATATTCATTATGTTTAAAAGATCTTTGTTACTCACACTGTACCCCAAAAAAGGGAGAAAATAAATGGAAAGTAGTCAAGATGACAATATCGTACTTAATAATTTTAGAAAGATGTCTTTGTCAGACTAAACATCTTACGAAGTCTCATGATTAAGTCATTGTGCTATGTTAAATCTATCTAAAATTTTTAATCATAGCAATTTGTCTTCATTACCTAAATAAGAATAGTCAATAACTTTAGCAATTATGTCTCACATTGTTATAACTTTTATTATTTATTTATAAATTAGTATATGCTATTATCTCATATAATTTCTTCCACAGTCCTGTGATTTCTAATTGAAGAAGTTAAGAGTTAAGAAATGTGTACTGTTGGGCGGCCCATGGTGGCTCAGTGGGTAGAATTCTCGCCTGCCATGCTGGAGACCTGGGTTCTATTCCCGGTGCCTGCCCATGCAATAAATAAATAAATAAATATGAAAAAAAAAAAAAAAAAGAAATGTGCACTGTTAAGAAGCAGAAGGACCAGGATTTAAATTGATGTCATTAGGCTTCAAAGTCTGGCTTTATACAACTACACTATACTCACAATTCGTTGAGAATGTGTTACTCATTTTACAACTGGAAACTGTCACAGCACACATCTTAATTGGTTGAGACCTGGTTCAATAAGGTTTCTATAACTGCCTTCTGTCTATAACCATGATAAAGAAGTAGAAGTGACTAGGGGCCTCCTGAAGTGGGGCAAGTTGACTTCTCTGGAGTATTTTGCAGGATGAGAGGCATTTCACAAATCGCTGGAAAAGGAGAAAATGTAACCTCAGTCAGACATGGGCAACTAGAGTGAGGTGCTGAAATGCAGAACCATGCAAATGAATCCTTAGCAAAGCATATGAGTTTCTTCCTATAGAAAAACTATAGGAGGCAATTCTTTTAGAGTTATTATGTTATGCAATTCACAAGTGTGTGAGAACCTTTGGAAAAAATGGAAGAGGTAACTTTGCCACAAAACTCAATCTAAATGAAAATAACACAAGCTAACAGTAACTAGATGGCAGTAACCTTATGGGTTCCTACCTGAAAATTGGGTAGGTGAGAGAAGAATAGTCTTTTAGTCTCCATTCTCACTGCTCTTGAGCATAACAAAAATAGGGATTCATTCCCACTGAAATTTCAAATATATGGTCATTTATTTCTGAAAGCAATGTGAAAAGTCCATGGTGAATGTTGAATGACTTCATGAAGGAATGCTTCAAGTTTTAACCAGTAAGGCCAATGTATGTAAGACATTTCACTATTTAAAGCATGTGGAATGATAGTAACAATTGAGTCTACCTATTTATAGGTGTAAAAATGTAAGGAAATTTGGAATTGGGGGTTCAAAAATGTTAATGTATAAAATTCAATTTTTTTAAAGATTTGAGGAAATCAAGAGGCATAAAGTTCATTAGGAATTTAACATGGCCAAATTTCTGACCCCATTTAACTTTGTAAAGGCTGCCTCATGGATCAACTTGTGTTACTACTTAGATATCTATGGCATGCTATCAGTAAAATTTTGCTCAGATGAAAATATACGCTGTATTATAGGTTTTATTTCTTTCCTAATAAGATCAGAGTGTGAAAGTAAATGTGTTTATTCTATCATGAGATGTCCCAATCATAATTAATGTTTTTGAAAGGCATTGTATCCAGACCTTGATCAGATCTGCGGATGACTGCTGCATAGTGTGATTTAAGGGAGATTCCAAATTGTCTCCCACACTGACCTGTTGTAGAGTCAACCTTATCACCCACCGAGTTGGATATCAAGCCATGGGATTCAGACCACTCATGTAATTTACATAGTAAATGCATCATTTGCTATTGGAGCCTACATATGTTATATGTGTTCTAAGGAAGAACCTATAATTACTTCTACCCTGCCCACGTTAACACATAATGTCCATAACACATATTATAATGAATATCTCAGTAACAGACACAAAGGTCTCTTTGTGTTCTAGAGAGTTAAAGGTTCAAGAAAGATTGGGTGTAAGCAAAGAATCACAGATTGTTGGATCTAGGTAAGGCTTAAAAGTTAACTTAGTTAACTTAGTTAACTTATCTGCCTTGCAGATGATCAGAAGTAGGCCTGGAGGCCTTAACCTACCCAGTGCTGATGATGGCAGGGCTGGGATTAGAGGTCAAGTGAGTTGTTTTCTAACACCTGTGCCTATTATTTTCTACATTTGATCCAGGCATACATAGAAGTCATCTTTTCAAGGCAAACTAGCCTTGAAAAGATGACTCAGAGAGGGCTTTGGAAATAATAATGGACCATCTCATGAAGTCAGGGACTAAGATAAATATCCATAATAAGACCCAAAAAGACTGTTAAATACCACCCTACAAGAAGGTCTGAGGACTATATAGAATTAATATAAGGGCAAGCTCCTGCATAGTCCGTATTTACCCTCAACGTGATGGGGAACATAAACTGGAATGCAATGTGAAAAGTTGATGGTGAATGTAGAATGACTAGTAATCAATTTTACTCAAATTATCAATTAATATAATAAGTCCCAAATGTTTTATCATTTTCGTTATCAAATATTTTATCATTACCCCACTTCCCAGCATGAACTCCATATTATTAAATTCACATTAATGGAATAATAATGAATTATTATTATTCCCCATTTTTGCCAATCAAAGGCTTGTTATGAAATGATTATAATGTTAATAATCAATTAGAGGCAAACACAATATGATTGTGATCTTTTCATGGATACATGTATAATTCATAGAGGTTTTCTTAAAAATATTAAATAAAAACATGTTAAAATATCCATTATTACTTTCCACAGCCCCAGGGGATTTGAAATATCAAATCCCGGATTTGGCACTATCAAAACGGTGGGTGTCATTCTGAATTATTAGATTCAGATTGCAAACCATTATATTTATTCTTGCACTATATTATTTTTCTTCAACTTACAAGAGAATAAAACCTTGCTCTTCATTTGGCACTAATGTGCATCAGAATATTTGGTAAAGCTTGATAAAAGGGTTATCAACCCACAGGGTCTCAGTGAATTTTATTTTTTATTATACTAAAGTTCAGAAGGCACATAAAAGCTTTTTTAACACATAAATGTTATTTCACCCCTCTTCACTTAAATTCCCGAATGTTTTCCATAACTTCCTTGCCACAATATCTGACGACTTCTTTTTATTTTTAACTGGCCCAACTTATACCCAGTTTTCATCATGACTTTGGAATATCATATGTTATTGTACTGGACAATATCTTCTAAACTTTACAATTAAAGTTATTGCAAAACAATTAGCCATATTTGTATTGTTTCGCATAGGTTAAAATCCAAGGTAAATATCTGAGGTAATAATAATTAGGAACTAGGACCACATCCAAAATGGTATTTCTACAGGAAATTCAAATGAAAATCCAATACAAATTCTGATTAAAACCTAACCGAGCAAAAAAACTGCAGGCTACCTGGATTCCAATTAAATATGACAAATGAATACGTGGCATGTTTCAATTCTCATTCTCTTTATGTCAGAGTGATCCATTAATCTTGATGGTAAAATTACCAGAATTCAAGCAATATAATTGCACTTTACAGTTAAATGAATAATCTGAAAACTTGGACCCAAAAAAACTTGTACTCAAATGTCACCTGCTACATTTGGACCACCCAAAACACATCACCTCTCCTTCTGACGTTACCAAGAGATCAGGCCTAACATGAATCACAACTAGGAGATGACAAAAGGGTTCTATAAACCCAAATTGCAAAAGTGTCAATCACATATAAAGTCAGGAAATACCAGTTTCATTATGATGGTCCTAGTTATTAACAGAACTTAAAACTGGTTACAAAAAAATAACTAGATGCCTTTCTTGGGATACATTTCTTAGTAAAATGCCCATTCTCTTAACAAGCTCACCTGTTAATTTTTTCCATGGCATGTGTTTCCTCTAAAAAGTTAACAGATAGGTATTTGTGATACATATATTTATGTTTTAAATTTTTGTGATTTTTCTTATTTTAAAAGTGTTGAATCTCCATAAGCTCACAATATAATAGGAAATTACATTAAAATGTGATTATAATGCCAATGATACAAAGTCCTTTCTTTTAAGGTGACTTTCATCCAGAAAACTAAAGATCACTATATTCTATGTTGTTTACAGCAAGAATAAGCACTTTATAAAATCATAAATAAAATTATACATTATCATCAAAAGGGAGTCTCAGAGATAATGGCGATAAATTATTACTGTCTTCTTACATAACTACATGTTATTACATTGATCTTATTTAATTATTTATTTCTTCCAAATCATTTTAATATATTATAATATACAAATACTGTTATTCATATAACATATGAATAATACCATGTACACAACAGAATTGTGATTCATACTACAGTTCTTATGCTCATTTTAAAAATTACTTTAAAAAGTTAGTTCCTAAACCAGATCAAACTCCCATCCACACAGGCACATACCACCATACACACAAGTATGCATGCCATTGTAGCCATAAGCTAAAATGCCATTTGACTTTGGTTAATTAATCAAGAGACACATTAATCATTAGACCCTGAGATCATATCTACCCACCCAGATAACAATGTGGACAAAATAATTCTCTAACAGGATTTAGATTAAGCAAATTTTCACTTGGGGCCAGTTATGATATATTACTCTCTAAAGTTAATTTTAATATTCATAGGTGAGCTTCAAGAACACAGATCAGAATTTGAATTTCTCCTGCATCAATATGCTCTCCTTGCATTTACTTGTGTCACTACAAAAAAACAGTATATGAAAAAAATAAAGTTAGAATGTCATATCATTTGGGAGTTGGGATGCTGAAAGATCTAAAATCCATTCCTAGTTTTCATTAGAAATAAAATGCATGTGATTCCCCTTCTTTCCACATATAACCATATTTCTATTTTAGATTTGAAATGACAGTGAAGTTCCTTGACACCAGTCTATTCCTTGGGCATTTACTTATGATGTGAAATCTAAAAAATAAATTAAGTAGTTGCCTTTGGAAACATAAGCAAATATGAAAATTTCGTAGGTGCAATTTACCATCTAATTTTACAACTTAAAGGAAAACATACATAAGGCTAATTGTTGTGATAATTATAAGAATCGCCTCACAACATAAGAAGATAGAGAGTACTGATTTATTTTCCTTCCTTTCGCTTATACCAAAATGAGAAAAATATTATAAATAAATGGGAAGAGAATCATAACAGTATTCATAATAAAGTATGGAGAGTGAGACAAGATTCTCTTTCTTTGACTCCATTTCAGCTATTTCTTGAAAGGAGAGGCTTGAAATGCTTTCCTAAGTATCTAGGAACAGAAAGAGTACAGCAAGGTGTTTTTACTGACATTTCCCTCTACTAAGACAGGACCATTGCAATTGAAGAAATAGTTGCATGACAAAAATGAATAGAAGAAAACAACAACACATGACCTTTCTCAGTTGCTATGGTTTAGGCATTGCGAACTAATCTCGTTTCTCTCACAGCAGCTACGACTCTGACTTATTTGTAAGCAAGTTTCTTTCTGACAAGTTTTTAAAATGATGGTTGGTGCGAGTCGGGTGAATTTTATCGGGAGAGTTATGTTCGTTTAGTTGGTGTCTCTGCATTTTAGCGAATCTTTATTATTTAAAAATAAGATCGTTTTAGTGTCGGCTACTTTATTCGGGTTTTAGACTGACCTTCGCGAGTCTACTTATCGCAGCTCACTAGCATGAGTGTGTGTGTGGGTGCTGTGTTTGCCCCTACCATTTTCCATATGCTCTGCCTCACCAACACTGCCATCCGGCGTGGTCCTTTCATAGTTGTCTTCTGGGAGTGGAAGGGCACCCAGTCTCGGCCCTGATGAACTCTTACTGCTTGGTGTTTCTGACTCCTCCAGCCCGCTGTCATAGCAACTCTGCAGTGACCCCTGATGTGGGTCCTGAGGCTGACTCACAACAGAAAACGTCACTCTACGAAATGGCTGCAAAAGAAAAGATTCTGAATGTCACTGAGACGGAAGATTGTAAATGATCTTATTTTAAAATATACATAAATTACACACATTAAGTTCTACTGACAACTGGTTCAACGCAAACTGATTAGACGTGTTGACACCTGCGTGGTTAGCTGTGTATTTTCTGAGGCAACGCCTAGAGCTGAGATGTTATTTTGGAAAGACTGGAAATTCAGTTTTTGAAACGGAGATAAGAAGACTAAAACACATTTAAATCATATGTTCAGTCCACAGATTCAATTGTTTTCTACTCGGCATCGTCACTTCAAATATGCTTTTTTGCAAATAGGCTCTCTGTAAAAACAAGGGCCGGTGGTCTGGGAAGACAATTCATACTGAACTAATAAGTTATAAGAAGACTCCATTTTTAAATATTTTGCCCATATAATATATTGCTTTAAAACTGAGTGTTCTGACAAGCAACTTAAGCTATTAAAAGTACAGGTACAGGTGATAAACAGGAAATTAGAAATTTAGGAAATCAGAAACTATTAACAACATTATTCCTATAGAATATTACCTATTACACTGAAATTGCAAGGGTAGTATGAAAACAATAAATAATTAAGTTTCCTTAACCAGGGAATAGAAAATTTACTTAAATGCTTAATTATATGTACTCTCTATGACAGTTTACTGTTTGTTAAAAAAAGGTAAAAACATGTACAGACTTTAAAATTTGTGTTTTAAAAAGTGCTACAAAACTTTGCTCAGTCGAACTGCAAAATTTACTATGTTCCTGTTATTGGCCAGACTGAAAATTTACTTCTATGTGATTTACAGATTATTTGAACTACAAGATGAGTGAGAAAATGTTAAGCTTGTTAATGGAGCAAACTAATGAAATGTATTAACGTATACTTACGTATATTAATTATATACATGTTATTATAATTTGAAGAAAAATACAAAAAAATCCCGTGAAATCAAGTGTCTCCTGGAATTATTTTTGACAGTAGTTGTATCCATTAAGCTTTTGGATGGAATCGGAAGTGGCATAGGAGTACACCTGTTTAAATCTATAACTAAGATTTTTTTTTTTCCTGCAGTAAAGTATAAATTTAATGTTGCCAGAAAAATAATGAGAAAGGTGAGGATCATTTATCACACCTTTGTGACTTGAATGCTACTGATACAAAACACTAATCACAACTGAGACCATTAGGGTTTCACAAGCATTCAGAATTATCCACACGATGGCAGGATGGTAGTTAATAGGAAAATTAAGGATAACAGTGGCACATTTCCCCACATTTATAAATAAGGTTTGCTAAAAGCAAGCACGTCTCCCCATATCTTCCTTTCTGTGCCACAGAAGACTGAGTAGGAATCCTGTCCATTACTGGCATGTCTAACCCAGATCTCAGCCTCCATGTACTGAAAATGTACAATCCTTGCAAACCTTTTTCAATTCTACTTCAAAACCAAACTCTAAGAACTTCTGAATCTAAACGTAAAGTGAAATTATTTACATCACATTTCCCCCTTTATAATGGTTCACAGAAGAGGAACTGGATTCTTCATAAACAATGAGAGAATATTTGATGTATAAATAGCATAAAGTCATGGGTCAAAATTTACTGGCAATAAATTCTCTAGAATCATTATCTTCATTTCACTGACAATTCTCATCACCCATTGGAGCAGTATGATTGTGCTGTTTTATCTTGCCTCTAAATAAATATAGAAATCAATTTTTGATTACTAAGTTTTATCTTTTGCATTTACTTGAGTCTATCCTAAGTTTTAGATGTACGCATATTTTCTTTTCATGCTCTTTCCATTTATCATTCCCAGTTGAATGCAAAATAACTGTGATTTGTTTTATGTCTTTGGTTTTGCCTTGAAAATGAGACCACTGAGGTTCCCCTAAACCCACATTATTCTGCACACAGAAGATGTTCACCAAATATTACTGAACAACAACATTCTAATGACATTGTTGAATTTAAGAAGGAACTCCTAGAGTCATACAGAGAAATGATCCCTCCAGGACATAGCAGTGGGATAGAAAACATCAGAGAAAAAGATAAAGGGGAACTGGATGCTGATCCTAATTGTATTGCAGATTTTTCAAATCTTTTAAAATCAGGCTTCACTAACACAAGAAGAAAGCTCAACTGGATATAGAAAAATATAAAATATACTGATAAAATGACAAAAGGAAGAATAAATAAAGAACTATGATAAATGGTGCTCCATTTTGATATAAATGTAGAAAAGAAGGTGACATCTGGGTGAAGGTGCTGATCTCAGAATCTATGACTACATGCTGGCTCCACAAAAATGTAATGACAGAATAGTAAATAGACAGTTGACACACTGTATTTGTAATGAAAAATGTCAAAAATGAGTTTTCTATAATGTAGTATAAAATAACTGCCCAGAATCTACACATTTCATTTTCTGACTGTAAGTATTTTAATATCCATAACTTATTTAGGATACATTTAAAATTTAATGGTTGAAAGAAGAACATTGCAATTTTAAAATACTAAAATCTATTTATACATTAATAAATTCTTAAATTCATCAAACCCTTCTTTTTTATATAAAAGTAACAAAATAATAAATGGCCAAATATTGTCTAAATGAAAAATACAAAAATAAAAGAGTATTACAGAATAGACCATATAACACTCCAGTATAATTTTTATCCACAGTTTATCCTGTTACAATTCTTCAATATAATATCAGCATGTGTTAATAGCTCAAACTCTGTTTTGTCTGGAAATATAGAAATTGATGATAGATAGACAGACAGAAAGCTAGATAGATGATAAGCAGTTAGAAAGACAGATACTTACATATGGCCCTTCAGTATCAGGTTGAGTCTTTTAAGAAAATGATTAGATTTTCTAGCGGAGGTTATGAATCAGAATTCATATTTATATGTTCCAGAAAGATTGACTGAAGTGGAAATGTAAGCAGTGTGTTGAATGCATGATAGAATGAATCTGTATTATAGACATGACTATTTATTGATTACTGATACTCTGAAGCAAATTAGTTTAAGTGCTGATTCTTAAACCTAGACGCACCTTAGAACCATCCAGTGAACTCATGACAAAAGGAAATATGAACACAGATCCCAACTTAAATTAAATGAAACAGAATTCAGGGTGGGGCCTGAATATCAGTAGTTTTAAAAACGTCCATGTGTGATTAAGATGCAGAGAGGAATGAGAACCCCCAACTGGGGAAGAGCATATATATAGAGTTTAAAGAAATTAAACTTCTCCAGGAAGTCAGCTTGTGCCCAAGTGTTCTTAAAAGTTTCCAGAGAGAGTCTTGAGGCTCAAAAGATTGGATTTAAAGATACGCAGTGACCTGAAATGTCTAGGCTTTTTTTTCTGACTAAGGTGATTAAAAAAGATTCCATGTCCTGCAAGTGAAAACCAGTCTGTTCAAGAAAGGAGAAAGCAAAAAGCTTGAAAAAGACTGTCAACCTTCCAACTTCTTGAAAATGTGAAGGAGAGCTAGAGGGAATGGAAGGAGCAATGCAAAAAAAAAAAGTATTAAAGAAAAGCAATAAAAAAATTGAAGGTGGGGTGTATATGGGAATTATTAAAAAATAGGGAGTGTAAATCAAGATTTATTTAGATAGATGACGTCATTAAAGCCCAGAGATTGAAGGTGTGATCTGACATCTCCTTACAAAACATGGCAAAGAAGAAATGTAGAAGGCAGAGAATTATGCCAAGAAGAGGTCAACTATCAAGAAACATTAAGCTAGCAAGAGATAGGGCTTAGGGGAGGTGGATAGTAGTGAGAATGGGTAGTAAAACCATTAGAAAACAAGGCTGTGTGACTGACTGGATTCATTCATCAACATACTATCCCCATATTTATTTTGTACATATTATGTTCTAGGGTTTCAAGGATGTTCCAGATAAAGCAACAATGATTCTATACATATAAGAAACTCAAAACCTTCTAAGTAGGTAAAAACAGACTAAATATAATGTGTTCAGATTTCCAATAAATTAGAAGTATAAAAAAAGATGTGAAATCTGTTTGGGAATCTAGGACAGGCATTGAAAAAGAGGGCATCTGTGAGTTGAGATGTTTGCAAATTAAGTTTATTAGATAATACATACTTCAGGGCTGAATATGGATTCCATATTTGGGGGCTAGAAACTAAAAAAAAAGAAAGGGAGTAGGAAAACAAGGCCACTTCTAAGTCTCAGAAGCCAAGGGAGAAAACCACTACCAAAAAGAAAGGAAAACCTATTTGAAGAAAAGTCTCAGAGGCATCAAGAAGAATGCGACCTACCACATATCCTTAGGTTCATCCATCGCAAGGTCATTATGTTACCATAACTCTAAATTCTGCACAACAAATGAAAGTAGACCAAAGGAATCAAAGGATCAAAGGGCTTGTAAATATACAGAGAAATGGAGAATTTGTGGATATTCATGAATTGTAAAAGTGTGACAAAGAGAGGAGAATGGCAGCAGCTTAAAGAAAAAGAACTGCATGAAGAGTTTTATTTATGGACTCATTCATATATATTTTTTGTCTTTCTTCCTTGATGTTGCTTTTGAGATAAGCCAAAAGTTATGGACAATCATGTATACTGAAGAAATTTGCCCTAAGGTAAATATTTGAAAATGCAGGCAAAAACGGCTGCCTGATAACTGAATGTGGGAAGGAAATGAAAAGAGATAAAAACAAAAACAAAAACAAACAAACAAAAAAAATGGTCTAATTAGAATGACCAGAGAAATGAAATGCAAACTAAGATTACAAAGACAAGGTAAACAGTGAATCATGTCGAGGAATCTCCAGTATGAGATGTGTGAGTGTGTGAGCGCACGTGTGTTTAGAGAAAAAAAAACAGTATGTTAGAAATAACAGATAAGAAAAAGATCCTATTCCAAGCAACCATATAGATTTTCTATATGACCTCAGAGAAGTTAGCTGAACTTTGTTTTTGTGCCTTAGGCTCAGTGTCTGTAAAATTGAGATAACACCTACCCCTTACTAAATTAAATTCTCTGAGAGTTAATGAGACAGTTTATAAAAAGAGCCTTAAGCGTCCTCAAAGACATATACTATAAAAGGCATTATACCTGAAGCCACAGCTATATAACTAAAGCTATCTCCTGTTATGTTTTAGGATTGTTTGTAAAGAAAATATACAGCTGGCCCAATAGTGCACAAAGTTTCTAAATAGGATTTTTAAAATCTGTGTGAAATTGCAAGCCTATTTCTCCCACTAATGTAATAAGATTTTTATTGGTCTAAAAACAAGCTATCTGTAAGGCAAATATGTACATATAATAACACCCACATTTCTCAAAGCTATTTTAAACCTAATCATTTATTGAGTATAGATATTTTCTATATTTCTATTATTTAAGAATAGCATTTATCAACTTTTTTTTTCTCCATTATCTCTCACCAGAGCCTTTCACTTGAGGAACACATCCTGTGATAGAGTCTACCTAGTTATTTTAGAGGTTGTTAAAAACATATAGAAAGGCAAAATCCAGAAAATATATAATCTCTAGGGTACTAGATGAAACTGATTTCTCCTTCCACCCCAACTGATGGAAACACATTAGAGTTGGTATTGTTTTAAAATACCACAGAATTGGAACCAGGATCCTCCATTCTAATTGTATTCACTTTATTCTCTAGAAATCTAGATTTCTATATTAGAGATTACATGGGCATGGGCAAAATTGTTAATGGAGAACTCAATCTACTATGTTTGCCTTCATGCTGTTGGGGGCACAGGAGATGGAAGTGCTGGAGAGCCCAAGGTAAGGGGTGTGGGAAGGAGTGACCATTTGCATGTGCAATTAACCCCACAGACTTAAAAGAATAAATGCAGCAAGTATGAGTTTTTTTAAGTTGGGTGCAATGGAGAATGCAATGTAACATAATCAGTAAATCCACTTCTCATGATTTGCATATGTGTGTATGTTTTCTGGAGAATGTGAACAGATGCTTAAGTTGATTTACTGGTGAACTTGGGATCCAAAGAAAGCACACTTGAATGTAGTGGTGAGTTAGAAAATATCTGAATTACAGAAAGTTTTATGTTCCACTGGCATTGTTGTAAGGGGTAAGCCATTTACGAAGCAGAAAATGTAGTGAGCATTTTTACTTAAAGATTTTTTTTTTTTTTTGTAAAACTACAACTGAGTGATTTATAATGTAAGGTACCTGACAGTAAACCTAAATCCAGGCAGTCTATCAGGTTTAGAAGTCACAGGAGAAGTTCTCACAAGCTCTATTTAGCACAACTGGCAACCAGATCCCATCCTACTCTCTCCAAGAGAGTTCAAGGAAGTTTAAATTCACACATTCCAAATTCAGCAGAGAACTTAAGCTTTTTTCTAAAAAGTACTTTTTCTTGAAATATCTAGAAAGCTTAAGTCATATTGAACAGCAATTATAACTGCCTTAATTTTTATTTTAGCTCTATAGATTCATTTTTAAATATTACTTTTAACTTTAGAGAACTGTAAAACCACCACTCCCTTTTTGAAAGTACTGGTATAATAACACGTACTATTAAAATCTGCACATTTGAGGAAGTTAACATCAATACCCTATTCTGTTTTCAGAATACAATCATTGCCAAATGTGTGTAACATTTTCAAGTGTTACCTATTAAAAAAATCTTTGTCAAAAAGTTCAGATATGATTTCTGAGTAAAGCAATAGAAACCTGGTACATATTCTCAAATATATGAAGAATAAAAAAATCCTTATATTTTATTCATTCTTGTTAGATTTATTATTAAAAGGAACAAAATTACATTAAACAATTATGTCTCTCAATTTGACAGACTTAAAATATTTGTCTTCCATCTGTACTAGCAAAATATTCTAAGTTAAAACCTGCAGAGGGGCCACGGCGGCTCAGCAGGCAGAGTTTTCGCCTGCCATGCCAGAGACCTGGGTTTGCTTCCTGGTGCCTTCCCATGCAAAAGAAAATAACCTGTAGAATAAAAATGTGTTGTTTTCTTTGATAGTGCTGTGGTCAATTTTAGAAAAGAGAAAAAAGGGTATTAAACTTTAGGAATGTCATATTACATAGTGTATTTACAATAAAAGAAAAAATACAGTATCAATGTAAGAGAGTAAATACTTTTCCCTTGGAGTTCATTTCTTATAACCTAGTGACACTACCTTTATGGGGATTTTATTTGCAAGAAGATAGGACTCTAAGGATGCCGTCTGTTAGAAAATAACCACAGGTTAAATCTCTTTTCCTCTCAAATACTAGCTGCTCTGTGCATTGTAGACAACTTTATTGGAAACTTAAAATCTGCACATTCCTTTTTAGCTCTGGTAGTTTCTCCATAAATTGTCTCCTTATCTGAGACAGACATACAGCTGTGTCAGTCACATCAATTACTTCTGAATAGGCTGGAAAGTCTTGTTTTATTTTTCTCCAATTCACTTAGTTACGTCCATCAAACTTCTAATGACTATCATTGTTAGTCATAAAGCACAGAGACAGTCATGGAGCAGAATGTTCCATATTATAAGAAACACTCCATTTTATTTTAAAAGGAGTTTTTAAGACAGTACAATTTTTGATTAATCTGCAAACATTCTCAGCCAGTGTGAGTAACTGTTGAACAAACGTATCCAGACTCCCATAGTGCATAACCTCAGATATATCCTGCAGAACCTTCCAACAAACTTTAATCAGGTTTTTAAAACTATTTAGGAACATCTTCCTTTGCTGACATCTCAAGATATCCTCATATTTCAAAATCCCTTCCTTTCTTTAAAGTCAATAATGTGAAAATATATTAAAAAGAAACATATTGAGACATTTGGATAAATTAAAATACTCATTTGAAAAATTAACTATATTTGTTCCTTTTGACTTCCATGAAATTATATGCTCGATATTATTGTAGATAAGTACGTTTCGGATGCTAAAGTTGCAGGTGATGCATTATAGTTCTTAATCTGATAGGTCACAACTATTTAATTATGAGAATGATGACAGCATCAAAATAATGTATCAGGAATGTGATATTCATTTTATTTATATTTATGTATGTTTTTACACATTTTCCTTATGCCACTTCTATATGGACAGTATTATTGTCTTGCAAATGAGAAAAAAATCAAGAGCTTCAGTATTCAAAATATTGAAAAACTTCTCTAGCCTAAAACTGTCAGCAAGTATCTCATTTTGTCCCTATCAAAAATGGCAAGGGAAAGAATAACTGAACCTAATACTATGAGTTAACCTAAGCAAGCATTTTTTTTCTGAGAATTTCTAAAAGAATATATATGCTCTAAGACACAAATCATAGGTTCTCTATGTAGTAAATATGCTTATTCAATCATGTTTTGCTGCTTTTATTATATCTAGTCTAGAGCTGGTCTAAAAAGTAAAGTTTTTCTGTAAAGCCCTCAAATATATATATATATTTTGGGCTTCAAGGACCATATGGTCTTCTGTCGCAAATACTAAACTCTGCCACAGCAGCATGACAACAGCCATAGAAGATACATAAATAATGGGTGTGGCCATGTTCCAATGAAAACTTTATTTATGGACGCTGAAATTTGAATTTCACATAATTTTCCTGTGTCATGAAATAGTATTCGTTTAAATATTTTTTTTCAACCATTTAAAAATGTAAAAACCTTTCCTATTTCACAGGCCATTGCAAAACAGGCAGAGGCCAGATTTGGCCTATGAACCTTAGTTTGTTGACCCTTGATATAGTCCAGGACAAGGTGTGCAAAAGCTAAAAAAAAAAAACAAAAACACCAAACTATTCAAAGAGACATTAGGCATCTTATGAACTATATGGATTCATTTTATCAATTGCTTTTGACTAAACACTTGATTTTTGGAGCTGTACTACTTATTTTTAACAACAAAAAAGTCACAAAGAGTAAAGACTATATAAGAGAATTTTTCTCTTTGTTATTATCCATGAAAATAAATTTGATTAGATTGAAATATTTTTTCAGCATTAAGTGAATTGGAGGTTTCTCTGTTAGTCTATGACTAAACCATATTGGTGTTTTCTCATGACCAAAAACAAACAAAAAACTGTGGATCCTTCATCTTCCTCTCTTCAGCTCTAAGAGGTGTTACTCTCACACTCTCATAACCAGTATAAAGCAAGCAGCTTTCAGACAAGACTTCCATGAGCACAAATCCTTTTGCCTTCGAAGAGGATTATTCCAAATAAAGATATGGCAACAGCTGAAAAAAATGCAGAACAATTTTCTTCATTCCAGTATCATAGTGATTCAATAATCACCTGAATTTATGATCAATTGAATATATATTACATATGTATATAAACATATCTTGAATGTATTTATCTATCAGGCACTCTGATAATTGGTTGAAAAATAATTGCAATTGACATACTTTTTATCTTTTTGGAAGTTTTTTCTGCAAACAATATATCAGTTTGTCTTTGTAACAAACTTAAATAGGTAAGAGGTAAGAAACAGTTGAAGTGACACATAAAAATTAAATGACTTGAACAGATAAACATCCATAGTTAGTGTCTAGTGGAGCTGGAAAACCTAGCACTCTTTTCAACCCCACCTTGTGACTTATACAAGGGATAAGTAGGAGCATGACATATAGATATGTAGGCATAGTCTTATCAGTAAAATAGTGCTATTACTATCTATAATATTAGGACATTTAAGTGAGATATTGTTTATAAAACACATAATAACTTGCCTTTCATATAGTCATTCTTTAATGAAAGTAATGAATATGCAAAGGAAATCTTAGTGTGGTGGGATGAAAAGTTTTCCAAGTCACTGCTTTCTGGACCAGTTTGATACTTACATTGTTTAGCAAAGCAACTCAAGATTAGTAAAATAGATAAGAAATGTCACCATTGTTTCTAAATAGTCCTCACCACTTCCATTTTTTAGCTCCTAAAATGATTTTCCAGTCACACAGTATGGGTAAAAGATTGGGTTTTTGTATCAGAAAGTACTGTGATCAAACTGTAACCCTACTTCTATTCATTATATGGCTAAGGAAAAATTACTTCACCTGTTGGAACCTCAATTTCCCTTCCTATAAATTGAAAAACAAATTTAGGCAATTGTTACAAAAATGCCAAGCTTAAAAATTACTTATGAATATCAGAAGTAGTATGTTTATAAATCACTTTGATAGAATGCCTAGTATGGTGATAAAGCAGCACTCTACATATCTACTGAATAAATAAATAGTGGTTTAAAATAAGCCCTCATACATATTTGGCAATTTTTTCATGTATTAATAAAAGGAGGGAAAGAAAACATGGAAACCTGGCATCTATTATTATAAAGTGATTCTGTAGCAATCTGGCTTTTCACCAGGCATTTCTTTTCTTTTAAAGTTAAATCTGGGGACAGGCCACCATGGCTGAACAGGCAGAGTTCTTGCCTACCATGTTGGAGACCCGGGTTTAATTCCCGGTACCTGTCATAGTTAAATCTAATCCTCGGTCCATGAGGTTTTAGGAGACACAGACAAATATTGTAATCTATTTCCACATTTTTGTGCATGATGACTAATTATATAAGTACTATGGCCCAATTTCTAGCCTATGTATACCTCCTAATTAATCTGTACCACCTTGACATTGGGCATTTTTGCTTTCACATTTTTCCCCATGACAGATTTAAATCTATATATTCCATAAAAGGCCATTTCATCAGGAAGTCCGTCTATTTAACTCCTTTACTGCAGACTTCTATAAGCAAGAGTATACTTCATCTTCATAGGTAGATGGTGAGAATTTTTTCCTTGCAGTGGGATGCCCAACAGTGTATATTTCTTATTATTCGATGGGTCTGTAATCAGCTCTATTTATTAATTCCCTGAAATGCAAATTTCAAGATGTTACATTACAACATTTGTCTATATAATCAAATTATTGGAAAATGCAGTTGCTCTCACATCAAGTGTATCTTATTGTTTCAACATTTACTAATCCTTTTGGGCTATATATTTTTTATACACTATTTAGATGACTCACTTAGATAGTAAAGTCCTTATAAACAGGGCTTATCTATTATACCATGGTTTCAATGACAGAGATTTGAAAGTAGTTAATAGTCAATTACTATTTATTAACATATTTTGATATTTATATGTTTTGGAAATAACTCCAAATTGGTGAATTGAGAAAAGTGGATTCAAATATTGGCTCTGATACTAAATGTGAAATCTGGGGCAATAATTTTTAGTATTTTCAACTGTGGCATCAGTTGTAGCATCTTCAAGTTTAAAATGAAGGGGCTGTAGCAGATGGCTTTCAACATCCTTTCCAGTTCCTTCATTCTCCGAAACATAAAAGGGCATGTGTTAGGTCAGTAAATGCGTGATTGAAATCAATGATTTGTAGATATTAGTATTGGTTCAGTCATTAAGAAACTTCTTAGTACACTATATGGTCTTGAAAATAAATGCATCTGGGAAAAATAGGCTTTTACTCACAAAACAAAGATCATGAAGAAAGATACGCTTGATAAACAAACATGTTAGTGAAATAACTAATAGAAGACTAATAAGACAGTACGGTTCCCTCAGGCCTAACATCTTCATGAAAAAGTATTGATATCCCCCAAAATTAACTCCACGGAATATGCTTGCCTAGATTTTATCTATCCTCTAAACCATCTTTTCTGTCATTCCTTCATTGACTCCTTCACGTACAAATGATGATCAAATACCTACTGTGTGCTAGAGGCACTGAAATCTCATCCATCTCAAGAATGTATGATTCTAATAGCAAAGGTTAGCAAAATTGGTATGAAATAGAATGGTGAAATCATGCTGGGCCATGACTGGATTTCACCTCCAAAGATATTTCCCACCCTCCATGGTAGCTGTAAGTCTGTATGTTTACAAGCACAGAGAGACTGGAAGACAGATGGAGGCCTAGTTAGGAAAAGAGCATATTGACAGGCAACTAATGAGAAAAAGACTATCTTCACAATGACATTCAGTTCAACAAAGACAATTAAAGGCTTACTTTGTGCCTACTACTGTGTTGAAAAATCTACATGCTGCAAATGTAGGCATTGAGCTCGGTGGGGCGGGTGATTTAATCATACAAAAGCACTCACAGAATACAAGCAACCGTTTCTCTATTTTTTTTTTTCCCTCCTTGGCATTGTTGATAATCATCAAAAGCTCAGTTCACTCAGTTGCTTTGCATGCCTACCTTCCACACCCATGGAGCTCCAGAGTTCCTGAATGAGGTCGATAAACCTTGTTGTAAATTGCACAGCTGGAGTCAGTGACAGCAGCATAGGGCAGTAATGTTGAAAAACTAAGTGAAACTCCAATAGGACTGCCCTGGCTTCCAACTAGGAAAACTTCAAAAATGAAAAAAAAATCAACAACAACAAGGGCAAAAAGCTTAAAAAGCCATCTCCTAAAATACATAAAAGCACAGAGAAGGAGGCTTCACAAACATTTGAATTTCTTCTTCCGTACTGAAATGAATGAAAATAAAGCTTGCATTTTAGGATCCACTCAAACAGATACTCCAGATTGTTTTCTCTTTTTTTTTCCTTTTCTATCTAAGTCATTCCATCTAAACTGCACCTGGTTAAATCTGTTTAGGAAACTACACATATTTAAAATTTCCATATTCTATGAAATGAAGTTTTGCATCCTTAAATCACTTTCAGCATTCTGGGTGGACGAAAATATCTGACAAGAATCAAGACAAATACATGGAGTAAGGCTCTGAGGCATTACTTCAGTGTGTGATTAGTAAACTAATTGAAATGTAGCTTTTAACTCAGAAATTTCTGGTAAACAGGTGAACCTTCTACTAAACAGATAAACCCCATTTCTTCTCCCATTCCTGTAGCTCATATGGATTATCTTCTCTGCAAGCAAGAGGCAGGGGAGTGTAAGGGTAGTTCAGTGGTAGAATTCTCCCCTGCTCTGCAGGAGACCCGGGTTCGTTTCTTGACGCATGCACTTCCCAAAATAATACAAATAAGAAAAACAAACAAATAAACAAAAATTCAACAAATGATGCCGTGAAAACGGGATATTTACATGGAAAAAGAATGAATTGTGACCCTGACATAATCAAACAAAGAGCAAAGAAAAAAAGAAAAGCAAGAAGCATCCATAAGGAAAAAAATGCAGACAATGTCCTATATATGCTAATATTCATTCCTTACTACAAATTAGATGAGTCCAGAAAAATCAGTGAAAGTGGGAGTGGGAGACAGGAAAATGGGCTCCCCCAGTCATAGCCAACTATTTCTGTAGCTTCTGGTCCTTGGAAACTACAGAAATGTTAGGTTGCATATAAAAGGGAATTAAACTAGCAGATGGAATTAAGGTTATTAATCAGCTACCTTTAAATAGGAAGATTACACTGGATTATCTGGGTGGAGAGACTATTTTCAAGGGCTCTGAAAAGCGGAAAGCGGAGACAGAAGAGTCAGACTGATGTAATGTGAGAAGGATTGGACTCATCTTTACTAGCTTTGAAGTGTAAAGTAGAGGGTCCCAAGCCAAGTAACGTGGAAGCCTCTAAAGGCCATTAAAAGCCATGAAACCCAAAACCCCCTAGAGCCTCCAGAATGAATGCTGCCTGACCAGCATCTGGATGTTAGCTGAGTGAAACATTTTGGATTTCTGACCTCGAAAACCACTAAATTAGTGGTAATTTGTTACATGGCAATAGGAATCTAGTACAGAGGGTAATGGAGACTGTGGTGTGGGGAAAGTGACAGAAGTCACAAAAAACTATTCTGTTCAGACTTCATATTTTTGCAAGACAGTATAGTAATCATTCAAATTTAAATTGGTGCTCTATTGCTGGACTGAACCACCTGTAGATTCATTGTGAACTAACAAATCATTCTAACAATTTTCCTTATTTTATTAAACTCTCAAGTTTTGTATATTTTTTGTTAAAAGTATTGGCTTAATAAGAGAAAAAATGTAAAATAATCTTTGTAACCTATTTTGGCATGTATTATTCCTTGAACACAGTGAAAACAACTACTACAAAAACAAGACCAAACAAAAAGTTGAAGTATGCGAGAACTCTGTAATGCCCTGTGGGGCAGAGGGGGAACCAATCCATATTTACATCTCATTCTTCTCCTATCAGATAACTACTACCTTATTTGGGGAAATCCATGGACATTCAAATCAGGAACGTGAATTGTTTTTTCTGACACAGACTATGAGTTGGACAACTTTAGGGAACTGTCTTAACCCCTCTGAGCCACGATTTATCTTTTATAATTATAAATGATAATGCCTCAATTGCATTGAATAATGAGATCTTGTAAAGAAAACAGATTTTACAAGTCTGTGGCATTCTGGTACTGTGGCATTCTGGTGTCCCTTGGCTTTTATTTTTGTTTTCCATCACATGGCGATGTCTATAAATGATAGGGGTGATAATTTCTTTCTTCTAGAATTGAGCCCATAGGGCCAAAGATCTGTAGGGGATCATTGCCTGCACTAAAAATATCCTTGAATTTGGTGGAAATTAATTTCTTCCCTGTATATCAGCATGAAAAAAGATTGATAGTACACCAGTTGAATTTCACTAAATATCTACTCTGTAACAGCGGAGAGTTAATAAATCCTATGTGGTGACTAAATGGAATTTCCACATGTGATAGCTCACAATCCAACAAACAGAAGTTCTTAATCTTCATCTGCATTCTGATGGGTGTGGTTCCACTGTAAATGGGACCACTTGATGTTATTTTTAGCTAAGGTGTGGTACAGTTGAGTCAGCGTGGACCTTAATCTGGATTCCTGGAGGCTTTATGAGGAGAAGGCCACAGGGAGAAGCAGAAAGTCAGACAGGACCAAGAAGAGAAAGGAGAGGACATTGCCATGTGATGGGAAACAAAAATAAAAGCCAAGGGACACCAGAATGCCACAGTACCAGAATGCCACAGACTTGGAGGACAAAGCAAGTCTTGCTGGTACCTTGATTTTGAACTTCTTGTACCCTCAAAACTGTGAGCCAGTAAATGCTCCTCCCCACCCTCACCATTGGTTAAGCCAAGGCAGATTTGTGGTATTTGCGATAGGCGCTCTGGTGAACCAAGACACCAGGTTTATAGATATTGCTTCTCGTGTGCTTCCTCTGTGTTTTATACTGATTAGTGAGGGAACTTTCTAGTAGGATGAGTTCTTTGTATAAAAATTCAGACTTTTCAGAGGAAAGGAACCATATACGCTCATTAATTGAATAATAAGTAAGCATCTTGGCACTTTTTTCATGATCCTTTAGGGAAATGAGGATACTCAGAACCTGTACATGAGAACGCAAAAGACTTTCTTATTCAGTAGGGCAGGTGATCTGGGACACATGTAAGGCTCCCTGGAATTTCATTTCAAGCTATAATTTGTCTAAATTATCCAATATATGCCACACACTAATTCAAAGTAAATACCATAAAAAATTAAATACCATTAAAAACAACACAGTTCATTTAACTTCTCCTTGAGAAAAATCTTTGAATTCTTAAGCCTATAGAAAAGAGAGGCTTTTAAGCATGTGGGCAAAACCAAATAAGTTTAAAAGGCAACAGAAGGACAAGCATATTTTATTAATACTATTAATTTGCTTTCTAAACCTGTTTCCATTTCATTATTGGAAGAGACTTGGGGAATGTTTTAGTTTCCTAGGCTGTTCCAGCAAATACCATGAAATGGGTAGGGTTAAACAATGGGAATTTATTCACGCACAGTTTGATGCTGGGGAAATTTCCAAATCAAAATTCCAAATCAAAGCAATACTTTCTTCCTGAAAACTGTCATATTCTGGGGCTGACTATTGGTGATTTTTGGTCATTGGCTCTTCTGTCATATGGCAATGCAGATGGTGGCCTGTCTTGGCTTCTCAGATCTCTTTCAGACTCCACTGAATTTCTGATTTTACCTTCCATGGGTTTCACTCTCTACGTCTGAAACTCCACTTATAAAGGGCTCCAATAATAGGATTAGAACCTATCCTAACTGGGCTGAGCAACACTCTAAATGAAATAATCTCATCAGAACGTCCTACTCAACAATGGAATGGAATGCATTCCTATACCCACAGGAGCGGATTCAGTATATAAATCCTAAATCCTGAAACCCAGAGGTAGCAATCTCTCTAAGAACATCAACCAGTTCCATCCCCCTATCTTATCCCATATTGTTGACACCCCATTTCAACATGAAAAAAGTTAGAATGGGCATAACCCAAATATCCTTAAAGACTGGGAGAAGGATCAAAGGAGAAGGAGAAATTATAATAGAAAGTTAGAATTTAGCAAGTAAGTGTGACTACTGAATCATTATATTGGTGGCTTTTTTCGGTCTCCAGTGTCTTGGGGCAGCTTGAAGGACAAACCTGAAATTGTGGGACTATAACTCAAACCAAACTTTGAAATCTGTTTTAAAACTTCTTATTGAAATGTACTTTGAAATGTAATGCTTTTTTTGTATATGTGCTATATTTCCCAGTAAAAAAGCAATATAAGATAAAATGTTTTATTCCTTTCTTTTTTTTTCTACTTTGACTTTTTCATCTCAAGTCTCTAACTTTTTTTTTCCCCACGTAAGTTTTACATATATTGCCATTTTCTACACAGTACTTTACTATTATCTTAATTTCCATTTTAGAGGAACTGAAATGACAACACTTGACACACAGAGTTTGTTAACATTACCATCACCTATTAAAATGTTTGACTCCCTGAGGCTTCTGCCTCTTGTATCTCATTACATAATTTTCATGTTAATATGAAATTATATTAATAATAAACCATGCGTTTAAGTTAACTGTTCTATTCAGCAGGAAACAAAGTAGTCTGGGCATGCTTTTTTCAAATACTTAACTTCAACTTTTTAATGATAACTGCTTATATTAGCAGATCATGAATAACAAGGAATGATATTTACTATTTTTACTCAGTTTGACAGAGAACCCAGAAAACCCTCACTGAGTGAGAGTTTTATATTCTATAGCAACTGATCAATAGAAAGGGAAACTCTTCCAGGATGCAATTCATAATTGATAGAAGACATTTCCCAGAACATATTGAAAGAAGGCAAAGCCTCGTTAATGATATCGTTGATAAAATATCTATAGTTAAAATACATAATGATATTTCCTAACATTCATTGATTGCCTCTTTTAAAGCTTCATTTAATTGTCACTGTAACACTACATGGTAGATACTCCTGTCACTCAATATTTTACTAAGAAACAAAGGTTTGTAGAGGTAACTTACTCAAACAATTGCTAAATGATTCACAGGTTACTTCTTACTCAGCAAGCAATATTGCATCCTTGATTGATGCACTAGCAGTTGATTAACAGACACTGAAATTTCTGCATCTATTGATAAGAGCACTGGTATACTTCAACCACATTTAAGCACAGGCCCAGCTTATTTGAAAGAAAGGGATGGTGGAACTTGGAGTCCAAGAGAAAGTAAAGTCAATGATGTTAGCCATCTCTGATAAAGTTTCCTTAGGCTGATAACTTAGAAATTTATATTTCAAATCCACCAAAAATTATTTGGTGTTTCATTTAAGCCAATTGTAAAAGAAAAGACATGTAAGTCTCCTTCCATCATGCAAGTTTCAGTCATTTCCAAAAAAGTCCAATAATCCTTCCTGCTTTGTTTTACAGGAAGTCAACTGTTAACAACTCTGGCTGCACATTTGAATTACCTGAGAAACTTTAAAAACATTAATGTTTGGGCTACATTGGAATAAGGCTCAGTATATAGGTCAGCAAAGTTGAAAAACTACTGTGGTCCTAAAGTAAGAGAGGGGTATCATCCTAATATTAGTTTTCCCTGGCTGTCAAGTAGTTCAAAATTCAATCACTACACATTTATAAGCTTTAGAAAGGTAAATGTATTTGCTTATTCCCTCTTCATGTGTTTTCTAAGCTACTATTTCCATTTTCATATACTTAAACTACATGCTTTACCATAAAATATCTCAAATCTTTTTGGAAGCAGGAAGCCCACATTCTTGAAATCACTGTGTTCATTTTATCCACTTGGGGAAGAAGTTGAGTGCTATTTTAAATATATGCATATATAAAATATATTCTAGAGAAAAGAATTTGTAATTTAATTTCAGCCATGTTTTGTTTATTTATTAGTTTGTAGGAATTAATCTGATGAGAGATCTATTTTTGTAAAATTCTGTAAGAGAATCAGTATGACACAGGCATGAGATTTAAAAAATATGTATTTATTGTTCTAGTTTGCTAGCTGCTGGAATGCAATATACCAGAAACGGAATGGCTTTTAAAAAGGGGAATTTAATGAGTTGCTAGTTTACAGTTCTAAGTCCGAGAAAATATCCCAATTAAAACAAGTCTATAGAAATGTCCAATCAAAGGCATCCAGGGAAAGACACCCTGGTTCAAGAAGGCTGATGAAGTTCAGGGTTTCTCTCTCAAGTGAGATGGCACATGGCAAACACAGTCAGGGCTTCTCTCTCAGCTGGAAGGGCACATGGCAAATACGGCGTCATCTGCTAGCTTTCTCTCCTGGCTTCTTATTTCATGAAGCTCCCCGGGAGGCATCTTCCTTCTTCATCTCCAAAGGTCACTGGCTGGTGGACTCTCTGCTTCATGGTGCGGCAGCATTCTCTGCCCTCTCTGAGTCTCTCATTCTCCAAAATGTTTCCTCTTTTATAGGACTTCAGAAACTAATCAAGACCCACTCAAATGGGTGGAGACATGTCATCCCCTAATCCAGTTTAACAACCATTCTTAACTAAATCTCATCAATCAGGGAGATGATCTCATTGCAGTTTCAAACATACAGTACTGAATAGAGATTATTCTACCTTTATGAAATGGGATTTATATTAAAACATGGCTTTTCTTAGGGGGCATGCTTCCTTTCAAACCAGCACATTTATTTATTTAAATAAAGTGATTATTTAAATAGAAATAACAAAATTTACAGAAACATAATATACATGTCAGGAAAGGCAAATAGTAATTTTATCATTACAATTTTGGGAGATTACAATAATCTAAGAGTATAATAAAGTGAACTTAGTTACACTCAAAGAAGGTGAGATAGGGAGGAATATCTTAGAATTTATTGTGTAAGAGAACCCTAGTCAATGGCTTTCAATATTTTATCACAACCACTACAAAATAAATTTTGCACCCCCATCCTGTACACACATCCTGTACACTGTGTTTATGAGTAACTGAAAGGTAAGCTTCCTAAAGCAATATTTCCCTTTACTTCATGCAGTGTGCTTTGATGTTTTTTTACTGTGCCTCATTCCATTCCATTCTGTTCCATTCTCTTCTTTCATTTAAAAATATTGTATAAGACCCATTAAAATGATTATATGTCCCATACTAGGTCTCAGTCACAGTTTGAAGAAAACTGGTATTTGTTACAAATGAAGATAAATACCCCCAATGATTCTGATTCTACACTGTGACCTATAGAGGTTGTTTTTTTTTTTTGCATAGGCAGGCACTGGGAATCAAACACAGGTCTCTGGCATGGCAGGCGAGAACTCTGACTGCTGAACCACTGTGGTTTGTCCACCCATAACCCATAGAGTTTAAGTGGCATTCAGATACAGCTGATCTCGCCTCACCCTGATGTCCTTCAGTTTCCTGTTTCTGTGGGCTCCATCTCTACTGTAAGCCAGAACTGAAGAGCAACTTCAACACGAATCAATCTTATCCTTGGCATCATATTTAACTGATAATGTGAGCGTCTGAGAGGTTAAGTGCCAAACATGGCTCAAACATCCCCATTAGATTTTACTGCTCCATAAAATTCTTTCATGTTTTATACAAATCTCATATTTCAACCACCACCCAAAAACAACAACAAAAACCCACGTAACACAATTTAAGGCTTAGTTCATGCAGAATTTTCGCCCCTGAGGCTAATTTTATGGTTAGAAAATAAGAACATATTCAAATCATTTGGCTGAACTGTACATTAATGTATATTTATCATCTTGCAAATTGGAAACCTCAACCTCTCAATTTTTTTTTTTATTAGGACTCAACTACACATGTACCCTTAGGGGATGAGACCCAGCATCTCCAATGTTCTCTGGAGTAAGTAAAGAGGATTATTACAGAACCAACAGTTGATTATACCAAGCTGTGAAGATATTTCCCACTATCATCAAACACATATATATTATACTAACGGGCTAAAATTTGAAATGATTTTTCAAATAAAAAGAAGCAATGTTCTTACAGTTCCCATGGTATCACTGCAGAAATGCATATACAACACATTTTTATTTGCATATAATATTGATATGTATGAAGCATTGTGGAAAGTTAGCTTACCTTATTACATTTATTCCTTATATCCAGACAAAATTATTAATTCAAGAACTTACACTCGCAAATTTAGTAACTATAGAATGTTATCCCTCTTTTAAAATATTTAACCATTAAAAAGATATCTAAATGTTAAGTGAGTAAAATGAATTTTAGGCATAAACCAAATTTTAACTAAAGGCCTAGTTTGTGGAGATGATAGATTCCAGTGACACAATAATTTGACATACCAAAGTGTAGTCTTATGTGCCTCTATTGTCTGAATTCTCAATAACATCACAGTGACATTTTTGAATTAGGCATTGCTCCAAGTCAACATTCCACATCTCAAAACATTTTACTCCATTGGGGTTTAGGAAACCTTCAATAAACTTATAGATTCCATAGACCTTTAGTTTTAAAGTGACACTTCTGTGTTTGTGCACCTCCCTCCATCTGACATGTACAGCAGGGTTGCCTTCTCTATTAATGTGTTGTCTTGGATATTTGATCTGCTCTCCTTCATATTACTTGTCCCAGTATTGTAAACTTCTCTCTTAAAGGCCCTTGTCTTTTTTATTATTCATCAGATTTTTTCAGTCCAAATCATGCTGTTCTTTTTTACCCCTTTTGGACATATCCTTCTGCCAATTGCTGATTAAATTCTTTTATTTCTAAAATGAATGATTTAACAATCAAGTTCAAACTTTAGACTCTAGATTATCCTGAAATACAACTTTCTGCAACTATGTCTATATTTTAGCAGAAAACTGGAAGATTAATTTAAACAATTAGCAGGATGATTTCTTATGTCCCTCTCCCCCAAATCAGGTGACTGGTTTGTTGTATACATCAACTAAATGCCTTAATTATTGTGTCCTGTTGAGATAGCCCCTACTGAAGGAAAGTTGGAGGATAGTAATATATGGGGCTAATTGGGAATGGAAGTAAAATGACCTTATTAGCAGGCAGAAGGACCTGGGGAAATTTAGAGTGGTGATTTCAATTCCTAGGGTCCCAATGAGAAGAGAAGTTGAGAAAACTGGGATTTATTAAATCCATCTGCTCTCTGAACACAAACACATCTATGAATGCTTAATGTGTGCTTTGTGGGCCTTTGGTGGATCTACTGCTCTTACAACAGAGAGAGGAGAAGGATGGAGGTGATTTTCATGAGTGTAGAATGCATATTCTACAAATATGAGTTCATCTATATGGAAGACTCACTGAATTTGTGATTATGTCTATCCAAAGGTACCAATAACCATTTTGATAATATTTTTGTCAAATGACTAAAATTAGTTATTCTAATTTTTCTCTGACAAGAACATAAAAAGCATGCTTGCATATATACAATCTACTTGATTAAGGAATCATGTTATAGTTTGGATATCCTGTTGTTAGTTTTTAATGTTAAGGTATAAATTTATAAATGCAGATGCCCTTCTTCTCCCCTCAAAAACAGTTCACCCTGTTGGCTCCAATATTAACAATAAAATTTTCTATTAAAAAAAAAAAAAGATATCTAGCTGATATCCAAATCAAATATCTTTGCCTAACTTGAATTAAAACATTCATAGTAATCAATTATTTTCTATTAATAATTAAAAGGAATTTATTAAGTAACTTGAATATTTTATACTGGGATCTTCCCTTAATTAAACCCTTAAAAATTCCAAAGTATTTTGGCATGTTTATAGAAACTATTTGAAGTTATTGAGCCACTTGTTTAGAATTTAGTAGACTATAACACTATCTGGCTTGCTGAATGAATGAAGTAACAAAATGAGAGAATAAGGTTTAAAACATATCTCTTAAGTCGTCCAAATATTTGTATTGTCTCTGAAATTAATAGTTAGTGAAGCAATTTAGCAATGTAAACAAGAAGGTTGGTTAGAGGGCAGGCCAGAATTGGGAAGTGTTTGGTCAATATTTCAAAGACATGCAAGAATGTTCATGTAAGTGGAAAGATGTAGAAGTTGCCCTGAATTCACACATTTTCATTAAAAAATGCAATGTATGAAGTCACTGTGATGCAAAATTGTTTTGTACAAGGTAAACACTTTGAAGAAATAAAACTTTTTTTAAAAAAGTCTTTATCTGATTTTCCACTCATTAAAATTTTCCACACGATTATTCGGAGTTACCATGTTTTTAGTGTATTAATCGGTTAAATTAATTCTTAACTCACACACTATCTGTAAGGATAAAAAAGGCGAAAAGAGTGTTTCTTGCTTTAGGGATAAGATTTACAATATATATATTCAAGATATAAGGCAGTTCATAATATTTTTTTTATCATCATGATGGAGTAGATCTCAAAAAACAAGACAAGTTAAAGACAAACCATTGAGAGTCAATTCAGCATCTGAAGAGCATTCCAAATGAACAAAAGCAATTAAGCTCTATTGGAATAAAGAAAAAAAAAATCAATACATGGGATTTTATTCTGTATTTTGTTCAGTATCCAATTTCCCACCACGAATGTAGTGACCAAACACATGCGTATAACTAAAATGTAAATGAAATGTTCTCTAGACATACCAAATTTACTGTCCAAAATGCAAAAATAACCAGAATTAGCCAGAAGGTGTTTATAATAGGATGCAAGGAAAAACAAAAAGCAAAATTTTCTGTTAGAATATGTAGAGTTATGTCATGGCATTCAGAAAGAAATAGTGACCTCTGCAATTCCTCATCTCTTATATAGTGAAAATCATTGTTATAAAATTGGACGGAATCCTGTGAATAACCTTGAAATTGAACCACAGAATTCTATGTAGGGCGCATTAAGTGAAGTAGAAAAAATAAAGCATAAATAGACTTCTGAATTAGCACAAAGCAGATATCTCATTGCCCATATTCCTCCATGAACTCAGCTTCGTATTCAATGAAAAGACTGTATGAAAAATGCAGTCTGGGTAGGAAACATCTAAGAAGAAGTCTGTAACAGGCACCAGGCCAGGAAAGGCCAGTCCTCATGGCAAGTGTCATCAGTGTTCCCCCATCTCATTTTTGGTGGTGGAGGAGAAGGAGAGGGGGATGCTCTTCATATCCTGGGGAGTTCTGAGCTGGGAATCAGGGTGGTAGCAGAGATGCAAATGACCTCCTCAAACTTCTACGCACAGATTACCGATAAAAGAAGTGTGCTCTGTCTGTTCTAGGGGAGCAAAATAAATAAGAGGAGAAAGCATCCATGATGGGAAAGCAGATGGAGGAATGGTGAGACAGCCACTGCTGATGAAATCCAGCTGTCTCTGCTCTTTATTGGAAATGTATCATCTGTACCTGTAGGCCAATCTGCTTAAAAGCTCTCTATTAAATAGACTTAAAATTTCACTTGCATTTTCCGATTATTTTCCCTGAAAACACTTCAAGTATATCTACTACCCTACATATCTGAGATATATGTCATGAAGACAATAGAATTATGTACAAAAATGTAGGGCAAAATTCTAAAATATACTCTTTGGTAATGAACTGCATGTTGCCCTGACACAATGAAGATTCTCCAGACCACTGGATTTTGTGTTCCTCCCCTGCGATGTGCGCAAAGTTGGTTCACATTATTTTTGCCATCATCATCATGTTTATATTAAAATAGAACTGATCATATTCATTTGAAATTTTGAAAAGAGAGAGTACATATTGTTCTTGAAATAAGGTGAAACATGCATGGCATAATACTATGATAGTAAAAAGAGCAATAAAAATAACTATAATTTATTTAGACCTTACCAATTTTCATATGCTGCTTCTACATATGTTGTTTCATTTACTTCTCACAAGAACCATATGGCATAAAAATTATTACCCCAATTTTATAGAAAAGGACTATGAGTTTCAGAGACATTGAAACTCACTTTCCACAATCACACAGAAAGAGACAGAGACACAATACAAAGTCAGGTCTTCTGAATGCTTCCTCCCTTGGAGTTAGTTTTTCATTTAGTAGTAGTTGTTATGTAGACACATAAAAATAGCTGCTTTTTCTTTTTTTTTCTTTTTATTTTTTTTCAAGGTTTAAAAATGAGTTCTATGAAAAAAGTTGCAAACTTGATAAATCCCACAGTAACAATTGACTTAACACTTTCGAATCATTGAATCTTATACTTTGGCAACTATTCTGTATTCTATTCCTCAATGGAATTTTTAAAAATTTATTAATTAAAAAAATTAACAACAAACAAAAATATTAACATATCATTGCATTCTACATATATAATCAGTAATTCTTAATATCATCACATAGTTGCATATTCATCATTTCTTAGAACATTTGTATCAATTTAGAAAAAGAAATAAAAAGACAACAGAAAAAGAAATAAAACCATAACAGAAAAAAAACAAAAGATTATACATACCATACCCCTTACCCCTCGCTTTCATTTATCACTAGCATTTCAAACTAAATTTATTTTAGCATTTGTTCCCCCATTATTTATTTTTATTCCATATGTTCTACTCGTCTGTTGATATGGTAGATAAAAGGAGCATCAGACACAAGGTTTTCACAATCACAGAGTCACACTGTGAAAGCTATATCACTGTTCAATCATCATCAAGAAACATGGCTACTGGAACACAGCACTACATTTTCAGGCAGTTCCCTCCAGCCTCTCCACTCCATCTTGAACAACAAGGTGATACATCTACTTAATGCATAAGAATAACCTCCAGGATAACCTCTTGAGTCTGTTTGGAATCTCTCAGCCATTCACACTTAGTCTCATTTCACTCTTCCCTCTTTTGGTTGAGAAGGTTCTCTCAATCCCTTGATGTTAATTCTCAGCTCATTCTAGGGTTTTTCTCAATCCCTTGATGCTGAGTCTCAGCTCATTCCAGCATCTCTGTCCCACATTGCCAGGAAGGTCCACACCCCTGGGAGTCACGTCCCACGCAGAGAGGCGGGGAGGGTGGTAAGTCTGCTCGTCGTGTTGGCTGGAGAGAGAGGCCACATCTGAGCAACAAAAGAGGCTCTCTTGGGGGTGACTCTTAGGCCTAGATTTTAAGTAGACTTGACCTATCCTTTGTGGGGTTAAGTTTCATATGAACAACCCCCAAGACTGGGGGCTCAGCCTATAGTATAGCTGGTTTTTCTTATCAGATCTTGCTTGTGATCAAAATTTACACTACGAGATAATTTATCTAGATTAAATGATGAGGCTATCAGTGAAGCAAAGAATTTTCTCTTCTCAAAGCAACTGGTTTCTGGAACATGGCCTTGGCCTCATGTGCACTACACTTTAATCACCTGAACTTCTCTGCAAAGCTATGACTCCAGGGAGACTAATGAGTATCATTCATTGTGCATTCTTTGCCACAGATACCGAGAATGTTTTCTCCTGACAGCTCCTCATTTGGCAGAATTTTAAAAGTAGTGGAATTACTCTTTTGGATAAGCACTTTTTCCAGGATATCATTGTATAATTTGGAGTCAATCCGAAGCCTGACAAAACTGACTACAAAAGTGAATCTCAAGCATCCAAGGACCTGTACGTTCACTGCAAATGATCCTTTAGAACAAGCCTCACTTTCCTGCAGGAATAATTTCTGAGGAACAAAATTAATCAATAATTCATGCTTAAATATCTGAGACGAGATTCAAAAATTCAAAATCCCATTCTTTCAGAGGGCATTTGGGTTTCTGCCTGGGACCCTGCACTGTCATTCAAAGTTATCTGAATGGCTTTAGCCATTGGTGTTTTACCTCTGACATATTTATTATTCAAATCCTCAGTGACGGCCCCTAAAATTTACCACTCCCTGGACATTTAATCTATCATATTCAACCAGGGTGATACGTGCGGTCGTGCAAACAGCAGCGTCAATTTTTCATATAGATGACATTTTGGTACTTCAATGGAAATATTTTAAAGAACTGTTAGTGGACAACCTAAATACTATATTTTGTTGAAAATGAAATTCACCTCTGAAACTTTATTCACAAAGAGGATTTTATTTGCTGGAAACACAGTCATAATTCCCTTTTCCAGATGCTCACATTCAACTAAATGAGTCTTTCCTGAAGCTTATATTTTCAGACCGTAAATATCGCAAGGTCATATTTCTGCAGAAGTATTAGCTCACCTGCATGCACTTTTCTACAACAAAACTGAATATGTGCTAAATTGCTAAGTTTACAAAATGGAACCAGTCATATGAGTAAGTTCAAGAAACAGGAAGACAGAGGTCGATATCTGGTGATAACTTTAAATTTAATAGTAATTCAAGAGGAAATTCTCGCATATATAACTCTTCTCCTCTGGACAAAGGAATGTCATACATGTGTAGCTTAGGTTAGGTTTGTAACTGCTATGCCACACACCTGAAAAAAATGACATAAGTATATAAGAAATTTTAAGATTACTGAAAATCATACCTTATTCTAATATTTAAACAAAAATATTTCCTGCATCTTTTGTTATGGAAAAGAGCTAGTTCTTTCTGAAACTGTCCAATTTTGAGATTATATAATATCTGACACAGCACATATAGAGTGCAACAATGTCTAATTTCTTCTGAACAATATATAAAATATATTAGGAAAAATGATCCTACAATATTCATGCAACATTTTTAACAATGGTAATCACATTTCAGTGTGGTAATCAGATTCAACGAGAAGGTAATTGCTGTTTGACTCAGAGTAATTAATTATGGAAAGAAATGTGGATTTTTAAATTGTGGCAAAAAGTATGCAGGAAGTAAGGAATTTGTACCAGAGGTCATCTATACTATTTAATTGGCAATTCTTGAACACCTTAATTCATGAAAGACCTCTAATTGAAAAATAGAATATGATTATACAGATTTCTTCTTTATTATTTCATTTCCTACATGCATAACACTTAGTGTACAAAATAAGAAAAATTTATATTAATAGCATATTAAGATGTGATTATTCATCTCACACAAAGGCCCTTCATTTACACATTATTTACTATTTAATCTGTCAGAGAAAAAGAACCTGGTACAATTACTTGTGCAGTACAATTTACTGCATAAGAAGGTTTCACTATAGAGTCCCTGCTTAGAGTGACTATTTGCTGCTATTAGGATTATTTGACTTGGCTTCTAATTCACTGTGAAATAACTCAACAAGTATAAATACTTTCTCAATTAATTCATGAATAGCTAAATATTGGATGATTTTTCTGAGTTTTTTTCCCTTTTCACACATACTACGTTATTATCAATATTCAATTTTAAGAGTCCATCTTCCATGGAGTTTTTATTTCACAGTCAATAGATAGCAATTTCTTATATCTTTTTTCCATTTTTATCTAATAAAGTACTCTTGGTAATACTATATAAGACCTATTAACATATTAAAAATCATGCATTTTTAAAAAAAATAGAATCTCTCTCTTATTCCTATCTATTCTATGTGAAATGCATATCAGTTTATGTAAATGCTTGGGTACTTTTCTCCCTTAGCAAACCTGTTGAAAGTTGGGCAATCATAGATTATAAAGGGAAAAATGAGATAACATCATCCTGGTGTTTTTCTGGGGTAATTTTAACACTGAAAACTCTTCGGAAAATAGAGTGACTCTGAATAGGAAATACACACACATACACAGACACACACAGTGAACTGAATACTGAAAAAGAACTTAGTTGCTTGCAGCTTGTAATTAATTAGAAGTATGATATTAATCAATAGCTGACCTCTAGGCATTCCTTCTCCCTCCCTTAATGGAACCTGTTGTTATTGCCATTGTTTGATTTAATAAAAGGAGAAAAGTAGGGTATTTGGATGAGACACAATGGTATATTCATTCCCAAGAAGTAAGTCATCCTTTCTCATTAAGGGGAAGAGTAAGTCTCTACCGAGAATGGGATTCTAACAATCAATTACTTAATTCACAGTGAGCTTGTGTCTTTAATTAAATAAATTATTCCATAGATTTATATACAGTAAATGACTCTCTGGTTTAGGTGAAATGCATTCTCAATATTCCTATGTGCAACGTGAATTTCAAAAACAAAAGACTGAAATGACATCACCAGAATACAAGTCCTTCTTGAGAAAAGTAAAATGTTTTTATTTGGGAGGTGAAATAACACTTTCAACTCATTTAGTAAAGTGCCTGCTTTCATTCCTTGAGTGGCTCAAAACAGTTAATGAACCTCCAAAATATGATCAATATATTCTCCTATCTGGTAAGACAGACGTACTTGTTTACTATAGCATAAGATTAAACTACCTTAGAAAGCCAATTAACTATTTTAATGACTGGAAAGGGGCTAATGGATGATCCACGTGATAGATGATAATTATGGGTGTCTACTTCACTTAAGCAGGAATAAGGGAAGGTGATGAAAAATACAGTCAGAGGATACATGAAACTTAATCTCGTATCACCACATTGAGAAGTTTCAGTTTTTACCAAGCATTTAAAGAGCACTAATGTGAGCCTGTCCCTAACCTTGGTGAATTTTCTGTTCATTTTGCTTCAGGATGACTGGTAACAAAAAGGTGGTCACTTAACTGGGTCTCTACCATAATTAAAAAGAAAGCATTTCTGGGCAGTGCAATGGTGCCTCAGTGGCAGAGTTCTCGCCTGCCGTGGCAGAGACCTGGGCTCGATTCCCAGTGCCTGTCCATGCAAAAGAAAAAAAAAAAAACATTCCTTATCTTAGTGATCGAATATTGCTAAAATCTAACTGATATCATTTATTATACTATATTTAACGTATATTTAAAATATTGTCATTCAAATAAGATGATTTCTTTCAAAAGTATTTTGGTTCAGTGCACCTCTACATAAAAATCTTGTTGCATGCTGTTTTTGCAAGAAGTCTATCAGATCATTGATTCTTTTATTCCTTCTGACCTTGAAAACTATTAAGATAAACCAGTGACTTGAGCTCCATTAATGTGCATCAAAGAGATTAACTCTTTTAAATGTTTCTCAAATCTGCAAAGGAGCAAAGCTGATCATATCTCTAGGTTTGAGTGTTCAAAACATTTCATTTTCAGCCATTGATAATGATCACACACTGATAAAGAAAATATAACAAATGATGAAATCTAACGCAATTCCATCTTGTAGCCGTCACATAAAACAAAGTGCAATATAAATCATGTAATCATCTAAGGTATTTATTTTAAGCATGCAATTAAAATGAAAGCATATTAAATGTGTATGGCTTTTTTTCTATCTTTTCAGGTTCAGAATACTTAAAATTAAATGAGTATGAAATGCAATAAATAAAATCAGACACATGTGGTATACAAATTATGACTCTCTTTGCCAGTGATTTATGTCTTAAATGAGATACTTATAAATAATAGTGGACAAAGGCAAATTTTACTCTGAAATTTCTATTTTTGAAAGTCTGCTAAAATATTTCTCCAGTTTATGTTTTAAATCACAACAATCAAAGGCTGCACAAATAACATAGCAAAACATATAACAATTTTTTCTTCGACATCTATATTGATGCCCAAGCTAAATTGATTATGATTCCTCTATGCTCATACACAGCTCAATTATTGCACTTCCCCAACTGTCATGCAGTTCTTTATTTTTCTATCTATTTGCCTATTAAGAATTTGCATTTCATAAAAGCAGGACCCATGGCATAGATCTCCAGTGCTCGGCAGGATATTAAGCACAGAGCAGATTTTGTGCAATATCTTTTACAGGGCCTTAGAAAATTTATTATAGTATTATCTTCAAATCTCTTGTTATTAAGCATTGCTATTAAAATTCTTTCAGGATTTTAGATTCTAAAAGTTTTGTAAGGTGGTCTAAGATCAATTTTCCACAGCTTTTCATTATATTTACCTGACAAAGAAAACAATAGAGAAATACATTGCCTCTACCTATCTCAAATTTTTCTTAACTAATTTTTTTAAAACACTCATTAACTTTCTAACCATCCCATGAACATGTGATTAAAATGCCTCCGCATTGGAATTTCTTAACTCTAGCTAATCTCAAAAAAAGTACTACAGTATATATCTATAATATTTATTTTCATATGCTGAATGGCAGGGGTCACATTTTATTATTTTTCCATGCGAGCATCTTGTTATTGCAGCACCATTTGTTGAATTTTTGTTTGTTTGTACTTTCTTTCTCCTGTTTGGCTTGCTTGTTTGTTTTGGGGAAGTACATAGGCCAGGAATCGAACCCGGGTCGCCCACATTGCAGGTGAGAATTCCACCACTGAACTATCCTGGCACCCCCTAATATTTTAAAATTTGTTTTACTATGGAGAATTTCAAGCATACACAAAACTAGACAGAACAGTATAATAAGTTCCCATTCACTGCAGTCCCTACAACTACCAAACCAAGAGCATGCCTGCTCCAACCACTTTCTTGTCCGCTTCCTTTCTGCCTGAGTCTCTACGAAGCAAATCCCAGATATTATGATACTGCATCACTATTACTAAGAATATCTATCAATACGGATGATTTTAACCAAACTATAATACCATTATTACTCTTAAAAATAATTATGAACAATTCCCTAATACCATATAATACCTAGGCAGAATTCACACTTCCAACTGTTTCATACATGCAATAATGTGTTATTTTAAAGTAGAATCTAAATAAGTTCCACACATGAAAATTGATCTCCGTGTTTTCAAAATTTGTATTATCTACAGCTGTACTCCTTATCTCACTCTATTTTCTATTTTCAGTTTATTTGTTGAGGATGAACAGAGATTTCTTTTTCATCCACTGCATATCTCACAGTTTGAATTTTGCTGATTGCATTTTCATGGTCAAGTTCAAGAAACCCCTCCATTCTGTAGATATACAGGCTTATCAGATTCTGGTTTGATTTTTTTTTTTCCTTTGATAAGATGTCTTCATAAGAAATGCCTACAGTATCTTTAATGTTTGACTTTCTGATTTATAGGGGATCAATTAAAAAAACCCATTTAGAATAGAAAAGACCCTCTTGTTCTAAAACAGTTGAATGTGATATGAATTCAAACATATATTTCATTTAATTCAAATTAATTTTCCTACATATTCTGGCACACAAACCTTCACATGTAAATTTTAATTTGTGTGCCCTCTGTGGTTTGTACTGTATCTAATGATTAAAATAACTAAATTATCTTAGGCCAAATTGTAACCACATACATGCAATGTTTTACTATGGAAAAAATGTTCTAGAGCATAGAGGGAATGCAATTTATTATGCATTTTGTGAAATACTATAGTAAAACATTATATAGTCTGTATAATGAAATATGTGTTTAGTTTTTACTTTAACCCTGAATTGTATTTGTCATTTGACAGGATTGAGTACCTGCTACATTCCAGTGTTCTGGACTCCAGGATATAAAGAGGAACTGAAGAAGTTTGCACTATAATAATACAGGTACATATTCATTCACATAAGTGATTTTTCCTTGTAGTCCCATTGAAGTAGGCTTATAGTTGCTTTTGATTTAAGAATTCAAGTTGAAAGAAATAGTGGTTATTTCAAGAAAGCCAGTATTCATAGCATGCCACTTCATTACTTGCCACTATTGACAGTTTTTAAATTTCTCTCCACGCATATGGGGATAATATTTGCATAAGAAGGCAGGAATTCTCTTGAAAGAGACTGAAGGAATAATAATAACTAATATTTGCATCTTTCTTATTACATGTCCATTGTCATTCTAAATATCTGACACTTACAAATCATTCACCCCAAAATATGTATCACAATCCAAATTACTATAGAAGATAACATGTAGATTCAGCAACTTGTCTGTTGTTTCACATGAGTGACAGAGCCAGGAGTCAAAGTGAGGCAATCTGGTTCCAGAATCTGTATTTTAACTGCTATGCCACCCGGCCTCTTAGTCAAAACATGTTGGTAAGACTCAAAGGAGAAACCTGGACTGGAGTCAGATGACTTGGACTGAATTCCGGCTCAGCAACCTTGGGTAAGATACATCATGCCTTCTTTTGTCTGTAAAATGGGGATGTTCATAGTACCTGTCTCACAAGAAAGTTGCAAAGATCCACCAAAACTGAGTGTGCAATGTTTGCACATAAAAAGGTGCTCAAAAATATTAGCCGCTGCCTTTATCATTATGGGCTGAAAACATAAGTGATGCTATTTAGAATTTGTTTGGAATGAATGGAGCTGCCAACCTAATGTATACTATTCAAATAAGTAGAAGATGAGGGAATCCTGGAAAGTACTTGTCCTTCAGTCTCATTACTAATTAGAAGCTAAGAGGACAATGGTAGAGTAGGGAGCTGCAGGACACACTTCTCTTCCAAAGACAGCTAGTGGACAGGTGAAACTGTCTGAAACAACAGTTCTGGCGCTCCAGAGGAGAGAGAAGCACTGTATAGAACCTAGGAAAGAGCAGGATGGGAGACTGAGAAGCTGAAGCAAAGAAACTGTGAGTTCTCCAGTAGAGGCTGGCACCCATCCCCCATCTGGGGGCAAGCAGCCTCCAAATGCTTTGGGGCTGCCAGCTGAGAACAGAGAGGAACACTGAGGCCTGCCATCCAGGAAACAGGAATGGGGGGGTGAGATGGGGGGCAAGACCGAGTCCCAAGCATGGTCTCTGATCTATGTGTTTGTAATGTTGAGTCCTGGCAATGAAACATGTTTCTAACCTGCCCTGACAGGATGCTTGGCAGACAATGTTTCAACAATGCCCCCACCAGAGGTGGAACCTACAGTGGTTGAAAAAATGTACTCCCTCCTTAAGGCTGTGAGAAATAGTATGCCAAAGAGTGGCGTCTGCTGGGCAGGCTAGGAAAGCACAGCTTTGGGGAGCCAATTAAAAAAGGGGCTTTGGTATGTTTCCTGACTCACTATCCAGAGCACTATGGAACTGGTCTGCATACACTCTTCAAAGGATCCTGGCCTTGTTTTGATCAGTTAAACATGGAAACTCATCTAGATAATCTGATGTCTAGACATCAGCAAAAATTATAATCCATACTAATAAACAGGAAGATATAGCCCACTCAAAGGAAGAAATTAAAAACCAGAAGAGACACAGAATTTGGAAAGAAACAGATCAAAATATTCAAACAAATTTTCTAAACCAATTCAAGGAGAGAAATGAAAATATGGCTAAAGAGAAAAAGAATATCGAGATGTCACTGGGTGAGCATAAAGAATAACTTGAAAGCATGTAAAGAAAAAAAAAGCAGAACATAAGGGAATTAAAGACATGACTGAAGACAGTAAAAATATGCTAGAGGTATACAGGAGCAGACTTGGCAGGTAAAAGAAAGGATCAACAAATTAGAAGGCAGGACATCCAAAATCATACAGAAGGAAGAAGAGATAGAAGAAAGAATGGAAATAATGGAGCAGGGTCTCAAACAGTTGAATGCCAGCATGAAGTGCACAAACATGCATCTTGGGTGTTCCAGAAGGAGAAAAGAAGGTAAAGGGTCAGAAAATATCTTTGAGTAAATAATGGCCTAAAATTCCCCAACTCATATGAAAGACTTAAATATACACGTTCAAGAACTACAACATACTTCAAACAAAATAAATCTTAATAGACCTACCCCAAGACACAAATTAATCAGATTATCAAATGCCAAAGTTAAATAGAGAATGCTGAAAGCAGCAAGAAAAAAGTGATTTATTACATAAAAGGGAACTGCAATAAGTCTACATGCCAGTTTTTCATTAGAAACCATGTAGGTGAGAAGGCAGTGGTATGATATATTTAAGGTACTGAAAAAGAAAAACCACCAGCCAGGATTCTTTAACTGTCAAAGCTGTCCTTCAAAAATGAGGGAAAGTTTAAAATACTTGCAAACAGAAACTGAGAGATTTCCTCAACATTAGACTTTCCCCAATATTAAAGCGAGCTCTGGGGATGAAAGGAAAAGACAGGAGAGAGAAGCTTGGAGGAGAGTGAAGAAATGAAGATTATCAGCATAGATAATTAAAAGGGTAAAAAAGAGATAAAAATAAGATATAACATATAAAAGTCAAGAATAAAATGGTTGAAGTAAATAATGCCTTTATTCCAATAACATTCAATGTTAATGTAAAGACACCAATAAAGGACACAAATTGGGAAAATGACAAAAAATATATACGATACATATACATGCAGTCTATAAGGACTCACCTTAGATCCAGTGAAAAAAAATCAGGTTGATTTTGAAAGATTGGAAAAATATATTTCACGCTAATAGTAACCAAAAAAATTGGGAGCACTATATTAATAGTACACAAACTAGACTTTAAATGCAATAATGGTATGAGACAAAGAAGGACACCATATATTAATAAAAGGGCAATTAACCAAAAGAATCACCAGAGTGTCAAATATACATGAGGCAAACACTGGCAAAACTGAAGGAAGAAATAGATGTCTCTACTAAAGAGACTTCATTGTACTGCTCTCATCAGTAAATAGAACATCTAGAAAGTAGATCACTAAGGAAACTGAAGAGTGAGAATATGGTGAATATAGAGGACATTGCATCCCCAAAACTACAGGATATTCATCCTCTTAAGCGTTCATGGATCATTCTCTAGGAGAGACCAAATGTTGGGTAACAAAACAGGTCTCAATATATTTAAAAAGATTGAAATTATACACAGCACTTTCTCTGGCCATAATGGAATGAAGTTGGAAATCAATTCACAAATATGTGGTGGTTAAACAGCACAGTCTTAAAAGACCAGTGGATCAAAGAAGAAAATGCAAGAGAAATCAGCAATTATCCTGAGATAAATGAAAATTAGAACACAATATATCAAAGCTTATGGGATACAGTGAAGGCAGTGCCAAGAGGGAAATTTATGGCCCTAAACACCTATATTAAAAGAGAAGAAAGAGAATAAAATCAAAAACTTAACTTCACATCTGGAGGAACTAGAAAAAGAAAAGCAAACTAATCTGAGAGCAAGCAGAAGGAAAGAAACAGCAAAGACTACAGCAGAAATAAATGAAACTGAGAATAAAAAACAATACAGAGAATAAACAAAACCAAAAATTAGTTATTTGAGGTCAATAAAATTGACAAACCCTTAGCTAGAGTGATGAAAAAAAAAAGGAAAGAGAGAAGCTAGACTCTATCATCACATCAAAAGAATTATACACCACAAAGAAGTGTGTTTTATCCGGGGCATGCAAGGGTGGTTCAATGCAAGATAATCAATCAGTGTGATACACCACCTTAACAAATTGAAGGGGAGAAAGCACATGTGCACCTTGATTGACCCACAAAGGGCATTTGACAAAATCCAGCATCCTTTCTTGTTAAAAATATGTTAAAAGACAGAAATAAAAGGAAATTTCCTCAACATGATTAAGGGCATATATGAAAAATTCACAGCTACCATTGTACTCAATGGTTGAAAAACTGAAAGTTTTCCCTTTAAGATAAGGGACAAGACAAGGATACACATGTCACCACTGTTTTTCAACCTTGTACTGGAATTTCTAGCCAGAGGAATTAAGCAAGAAAAATAATAAAAGGCATCCAAATTAGAAAGAAAGAAGTAAAACTTTCACTATTCACAGACAGTCCTACATATAAAAAGTCCTGAAAAATCTACAACAACTAGAGATAATTTACATGTTCAGCAAAGTGTCAGGATACAATATCAAAATGCAAAAATCAGCAGTATTTCTATACACTAATAATGAACAATCTGAGGAGGAAATCAAGAAAAATTTCATTTACAGTATCAATTAAAAGAATCAAATATGTAAGAATAAATTTAACCAAGAAGGTAAAGGACCCATTTACAGAAAACTTTGCTTACAGAAATCAAAGAAGACTTAAATAAATGGAAGGACATTCCATGTTCATGGATTGGAAGACTAAATATTGTTAGGATGTCAATTCTACCCAAATTGATTTACAGATTAAACAAAATCACAATCAAAATTCCAATAACCTACTTTGCAGAATTGGAAAATCCAGTTATCAGACTTATTTGGAATGGCAAGAGGCCTCAAAGAGGATAAAGCATCTTGTAAAAGAAGAACAAAGTTGAGGACTAAAACTTCCTGACGTTCAAGCATATTAAAAGGCTACAGTGGTCAAAACAGCATGGTAGTGGTATAATGATAGGTACACCAACCAATGGAATTGAATTGAGGGTTCAGATATAGACTCTTACATCTATGGCTAATTGATATTTGACAAGGCTGCCAAGTCCTCCCACTGTGACAGAATACTCTATCCAACAAATGATGATGGGAGAATTGGCTATCCATATCCAAAAGAATGAAAGATGACCCCAACCTCACACACTGTATAAATACTCAAAATGGCTCAAAGATCTAAATAGAAAAGCAAAAACCATAAAACACCTAGAAGAAAATGTAGATAGGCATCTTTAGAATCGTAGGGTAGACAATGTTTCCTAAGTTTTATACCCAAAATACCAGCAACAAAACAAACAAACAAAAAAATCCTTAAATGGGGCCTCTTCAAAATTAAAAACTTCTGTGCTCCAAAAGACTATGTCAAAAAAGTGAAAAAGCAGCCTACACGATGGGAGAAAATATTTGGAAACCACATAAAAAATAAGGGCTTATGTCTAGAATATATAAAGAAATCTTATAGGTAAACCATAAAAAGACAACCCAATTTTCAAAAATGAGAAAAGACACGAATAGCTAATTTTCCAAACAGGAAATCAAATGGCACAAAACACATGAAAAGTTACTCAATGTCACTAACTCTTCGGAAAACGCAAATCAAAACCTCAATGGAATATCATTTCACACCTATTAGAATGGCCAGAATTAAAAAAAGAAAAAAACAGAACACTAAAAGTATTGGAAAGGATGAAGAGAAAGAGAAACACTCATTCACTGCTAATGGGAATGTAAAATGGTGCAGATGCTGTGGAAGAAAGTCCGTTGGTACCTCAGGAAGCTAAGTATAGAAATGCTTTATGATCCAGCATTCCCATTATTAGGTTTATGCCCAGAAGAACTGAAAGCACAGGCATGAGCAGACATTTGCACACAGATGTTCATAGAGGCATTCTTCACAATTTTTCAAAAGAATGGAAGCAACCCAAATGTCTTATCAAGCATTGAATGGCTTCAACCCTACAAGAAAAGCATTCTTATTTACAGTCAGGTAAACTGAATTCTGATGATTATTCAAAATCACATCATCAGTCAATGACCAAAAAAAAAACCAGGAGGATTTGAAACCATATCTCCCTGACAGCTTACTTTCTTACTTTTCCATTACACAAGTGCTTTTCATACAATAGGTAGCAACAATTTAGAAAGTGGGTTGCAGCCAGGATTTGAAATATATATATATATACAATAATAAAGAAAAGGCAAGGTTAAAAAAGAAGAAAAAAATATATCAGTGTGCATCACATCAAGTTAAAGCATACACTTTTTGATAAAACTGTTACAGGGATATGTGCATGTGTGTATCTATGTATTTACTGGGTTGCCTTGGAAATCGTGTTTCTTATGTCTGGAGCAGTAAAAAAAAGTTAAAAAGACACAGTACCATGCCACATTCCATAGGCTGGTGTGACCTCAGTCAAACAAATATTTATTCTAGATGTCCCAAATTGCTGAGATGTTGATCCAATAATTGGTTGTGACCTACACATACTCTGAAAGTATTTAAAGGAAAACAAAAGCAAAATCAAATATAGGTGTGTGTATATTCATATGCATATACATCAGACATATACACACACTACATACACACATATAAATAAAGTAGTGTGCTCTGTCTCATTCTCAGGAAATACTGAGGGAGTTTGCTTGGTTAATACTGCGTGATGATGGTTATCCTATCATCACTAACAAGCAGAGTGTGTTGATACATCAATTAAATTTTATGTTCCTTGGGTTTTTCCTTTATAGAAGAGAAGATAATAATTCCTTATCTCTAATTATCTCCATGGGACTCTGAGCCATTTAGGCAAACGTCAGTGTTATTAGAGTAATTGTCAAGGGAATGGTGTGTGTGTGTGTGTTCATGTGCATGGGTGCATGGGTGCATGTGAGAAAGAGAGAGAGAGAGAGAGTTTGCTTAAGAGATGGAAACCAATGCTGATGAAAGAATGGAAAGAATGGCAAAGTGTCAGATAAGGCAAGCCATGCATCACATTAACAGAAAAATCTCAGCTCCTTGGGAGTATTATCACCGGTCTGACTTTGTGGACAATAAGATTCATAGGCGAGGAAATGGAAAATATGAAGAGCTTGAGAAATTGGGTAAAGCAGCCATAGATACAGAAAGATATTTACAATGCTAGCTAAGCTGCAATGCCTACTTACCTCTGGCTTGGGTTCAATCCCCAGTAATTGCAGTTATTGCTAAGTCAGTGGCTTCATAAGCAAAAGCTTTACTTCGTTTTTATCTTCTTTTAGTTCTTCAGAGAGTAAGGCGTAATTAAAGATTTATTTTCCCACATGACCTAAGCTCAAAGATGGGAGATACAGCAAGTGCATAATTTATTTATTTTATCAACTGGCGCAAAGAAAAGAGGTTTCTAGCGAGCATCATCTGCGCTGTAAAGAAGCTTTCTCAGCATTTCTGACCCCCAAATTGTAGTGTCCAAAACAAGACTAGTGCTCCCATTTATTTGGTGGCCTTAAAGGCTGTTCCTTTGCTTTTAGACCAGCTATATTATTCAGTCACAAAAAGTTTTGAATCTGTTACTTTACATATGACCCACATTTATATCTCAGCTCTATTAAGCTGAGATTCAGGAAAAGGCACAAAACCCAAACTTTTCAATTTAAGGAATATTTCTGAAGGGTTAGTTTCAACAAAACTCCTTAAAAATGGGAAGGTAAAACCTACAAGCTGCATAAATGAAGATTCAATTTTGACCAGTTTTAAGTTAATATGAGAGCAGCAGATGGTGTGACTTATTGAAAGCACTCTTCAATTTTCTGGGCAAAGTAATTTCCTAAATGAAAGGGCTCCTTTAGGCACGCAAAACCGCATTCCAAAGCTGTTAAGAGACCTAACTGCAATCGCAGAGCTAGAAGTGCTGGTAGAGGACAAGTAGAACTCAGCAAAATTGCTTCCTAATCTGTGGCAGAGCTAACACAAATTCCTCAATGATCTCTCCTTGCTGGGAACATCATATCTGTGTTTATGCATGTGAGTCTGGATATTGATAGTTGTTGGTTTTGCCTGCCCAGAATCCATCATTAATTTTCTGGTAGGTTGGTAACAGGACCTAGTCCTGGTCAATCATTTTTCCCATATTCATCTAACCACAGTTTTGGTCAGGACTGAAAAAAAAAAAACTAACCAATTAGTCCATCCCCCAGCCTCTCACAAAGACGGATGGAGGAAACAGATGTGTGCTGGGTTGGTTCAATCAGAGCAAACATCGTGGTCTTAGAGTTGAGAAGGTATAAATCCAATTTGCAGAGAACAGGAAAAGGAACAACGAGACCCACACAGAGGAGAGCAAACTGATCAATGAAGCAACTAAATCAGAGAGATCAAAGCTGTGGCAATCCTCTCCCTCTAGACACAAAGTTGCGCGTGCCAATAAATTCAATTTCGCCTCCTCCACGTTTGTTTGACACTAATTCACTCCATCCTTCTCTGATATTTATTTTATATTAATTTTTGCTGCTCTCTGTTATTCTTTGTTATCTATATTAGAAACTATCGGCTTGCATCTTGGCCAAACAAGGAATCAGCTGGCTTCAGAGTCTACAGGTAACCTCAAGAAATAATTATCACAATAAGGAAAAAAAAAAAAAAAAAAAGAAACACTCTATCAAGGAAGACAGAAGTTAGGAAACAGAAGAACTCGTCTCTGTGCTTGTTTGTTTTGGCTTATTTTGTTTGCTTCAAATGACACAATGCAGATGATAAAGTACGCTAATGGAAATGCAGTGCAGAGGTGTTTATCTTGAGCTATGCTCATACTGATTTCACTGTTTTTCACTGAATCATGAGGATGCCTCTGTGGCCTGTAAGTTACACATTTTCTAGATATTTCTTTAACACTGTACATGATTTGGTTAGATTATTTTAATTAAGCTGTCTCTATGAAAAGTCCTTCAAAATAAAAATTTTCTACAGGGACCTTAAAAGCTGGGATTTTATTTTCCTTGTGCGGTTTTATTTTCCTGAACTATGGATGATAATTTGCATATTAGAGACCCATAGAAAGAACAACAAATACCACCTTTTATTGCTGAATATTCTTCTTCAGCTAAACTTCCTGGTTTCCTTCAACTATTACTAGGTATTACATTTGCCAAGACATTGTAGTTCATCCTAAATGAAGAAATACTTGAAGCGTACCCCATTAAATAGCCCATGAGTCAATCTGATATGTTAGTTAAGAATGGGGTTCAGAATAGCATGTTCTGAAATGGAAACTATGAATAGGGTTTAGGGCATCTGTTAACTACTGAACATGTATGCAAAATATTTTCAGAAATGTAAGTCTGGTTAATTGATGAGGGAAAGATTTTGGCTTTCATCAAATTCTCAAAGAGTTCTATAATCCAAAAAGTCCTGGACACGAGTAAGCGAAGGAATTTTGGTCTTTGTCTTGGTTTCCTAAGTCTGCCATAACAATGTACCACAAGTTGGACGGCTGAAAACAGAAGAAATGTATCATTTCACAGCTCTGGAGTCTAGGATTATGAAATCGGTAGGGGAAAAGTCTTTCCTGCCGCTTCCTAGTCTCTGGAATCCTTGAACTTCTATCTCTGCCACAGCCATCACAGGACGTTCTCTCCTGCCTCTATCAGTCTCCTCTCCCTTTTTTAAAAGGACACCAGTCATATTGGATTAAAGGGTCACCTTTATTCAGTTTGGCCCCATCTTGCCAAATAACATCTTCAAAGACCCTATTTCCAAGTAAGGTCATGTTCACAAGGTTATGGTTAGGACAGAACATGTCTTTGAGGTGGGTGAGGATGTGCACAATTCAACCAATTAACAGTCCTCTTAGAAGAGAAAATCAGTGATTAAAGGTTGATTCTGTATTTTCTTCAGAATTTCCATTTTCTCTTTATCTTATTGAAAACCTGTGTCAGTGTGATGTCAGTATCTGCAGGTGCCAGGGATGTGAATACGTAAAAATAACCATGATATAACCTGCGCAATATTGCATATCATCATGATAACAATTGCTTTACTGTTCAGTGGTCAGTATCTCTGCCAGGAAGGAGAATGCAAATGAGAATTAGAGGAAAGAAGCATGTATCCATGGTTTCACAATTAAACTCAGTACAGACAGATATGAACAAAAGAGGCCAATTTATAAACTTTCAAGGATATAGTTACTTAAATCATAGGAATGCAGGGTTTGGGGAAAAAACCTTGCAAAGATTACACCAGTATGACTCATGTGATCACAGTTCTAAAATTTAAAATGATCTTATATAAAGATTTTCCTTTTAATGCAGATTCAGTTATCTTAGTTCTGGAAAACAAACATTCTATGTGCTTTTATGACTGGAAATCACATTCAGATTCACTTAGGGAAAGAAGGGAAGGAAGAAGAGAAGGGGGAAGGAAAAGAAGAAAGAAGAGTAGGAGGGAGAGAAGGAATCCTAATTAATGTATCGACAGAATGTTTGCCATTTTTATGACACTTGTCTTCTGGTATACATATATCTATAAGCCCTCCCCCCATGAACTTTTTTTCATACCTGTTTTTATGTTTGTTTGTTTTTTGCTGCAAGCAAAGTAAATCAATGTCTCATGGAAATTTAGTCCTCCATTTAGAAAAATGAAGTAAAATCCTCCAAAACTTGTACTGATTGAACCAACCAAATTTCCATACCTAGACTAGAATTAGCAGTGACACTTCTCCATCTCCATTATTGATTCCAATGTAAATCATCTAAAAACAAAATTTCGCCTAAAGCTATATATACTAAACTTTCAACCAAATGCCAATCTAAAAATAAGAAAAAAGAAATTTTTGGAAAAGTAGACTAGAAAAAAACTTAATAGAGTTTAAAGCAATATTCCTCAGCACTGATGCGAGAGATTTAAATTATGAGTGTGGTCCCAGCATTGTGGGGACACAACAAGCTCCAAAGAAGGTAGAGGGATAGAGGATACGCCTATGTTATTGGTATATTGCCTAGTTTTTTTTTTAGGTCAGGTTTTATTTTATTTTGCTTCACCTTATTTTATTTCTATTAAGTACAAGCATCACTGACTTAGGCATATCTTTCTTTAATAGTTACAACTTCCTCTCTTACTACTCATCCTACTAATCAATACACGATGACGTAGCCAGAGTAATTTCCTTTTCATAAGGCACTTACCATTTCCTGACACTTTTCACATTTCTTCCCTAATTATTTTCTGCTTTTGACACCAGATATAGACCTCTTGTCCTCCCTCCTAGGCATTTATTTTCCACACACGGCTCCAACTTCTGTTCAGCCTGGCCTGTCAATTTATATTTTAGCTTTTTTGCCTTTGTTCCTATCACTCTCCCAAAACACTATGACTGCCTTGGCTTGCTAGGTCTGCTATAACAAAGGACCACAGACTAGCTGGCTTTAAATAGCTGAAATGTCTAGAGGCCAAAAGTCTGAATTAAGGAATTGGGAACACCGTGCTTCCCATGAAGTCTCAGGGTTCAGGGGTTATCAATGGTTCATGACATTCCTTGGCTTGTGGTATAACTCAGTCTCTAGCTCTCTGTGTCTCTTGCTCTCTTTCATTGTCTGTACAAATTCCCTTTGCTTCTAAGAGACCAATGATACTTGATTAAGGGCCTACCTTAATCCAGGTTGGCTTCATCTGAACTAACAGCACCTTCAGAAATCCTGTTTATAAATAAGTTCACATTCACACAACCAGGGGTTAGGATGTGAACACGTCTTTTGGTCCATCAAAATGGCCTAGTCAAACCTCATCTGTACCAGTTAAGTAGTCTTTTTTTCACCTAATAGTCACTACTATTGTCACTAAATATATCTGAAAATTTTCATGATGCTCCCCAATCATTGCTAAGGAAAAACTGAAATGGAGGGAAATTTGAAAATAAGACAACATTAGCCAGGGGGAATGGTGGAGAATATACTGCAAAATACATGTCATAGGCAATGACTCATATCTCTACCCTATAGGCCTCAAGTAAATACCTGTCCTCTGGAATCTAAAGCATTTTTAAACTAAAGCTCTTAATAAATGCACCCCAAAATGCGAGTGCCGTATTATAATACAAATGCACAGTATTCAAATGCTGTATCCTTCCTTCCAAATTCATTAAGTTTCATGAATTATTCATTACTATCCATAAAACCTTTACTTAAAAATCTTTTCTGGATCTTAAATATAAGAAGGTAATAATAAGAACCGTTGTTTTAACTTCTCACATCCTATGTATGCTAAGCCCAAAATAAATGTACATTTACTGTATAACACCTATTCAGTATATGTTTACTGCAATCTACCTGTAAATAATTTCCATTTTGATTTGCTTTTCTATAAAAAGGAGAAGATATAAAATAAAAATAGTAGCATTATAGGTTGAAGGTAACGAATACTGCAATCCATTATCTACTTTGGCTGGTAAAATATAATTCTTAAATCAAGAAGCAATGGAAAAAGCATGACCAAGGATGAACTGGGTTAATTCTTCACAGCTGATCATGGAACACCATCAATCACTTAGGAATGTTACAGACATTGTTGGTTAGAGGTAACAAGTGCTCTCTGGAGACCAATAGAACTGCAGAAAGTACTAACATAACTGTTAGCACACTATTTAAACCTAGTGAAACTAATTTTCACCCTATCTCATATGACAGAAGAGAACCTTCCAGGGTCCTGTTGAATTTAACAGCCTAATGTCTGACCAGCACCAGGCCTACATAACTTCTTAAATAAATCTCTGCAGAAGGAATAAACAAACTACAGTGTAGAAGATGTGCAATGAATTAGTATTAGGAATATATAATTCTTAAATCAAGAAGCAATGGAAAAAGCATGGAGTCAGACGATTCCAAATTACCAAAGGTAACCAACCAACCCAGTGCTGAGATGCTTTCAGTCTATTTGAATAGAAATGACTGATGTATAAGCCTACAGACAGAGAAAGGGATAACAGAATATTCTGGAAATAACAAAAGCACCTACTATCCATGTTCTGATTTTTCAACAAAGAGAATAGATAAGCTTGGGTGAGTCACTTAAGACAATGATTTCTCCAATATTAACATGATTTTTCTATGGTCCTACCTCTAAAATATTATGATTTAGGGGAGGAGCTCAAAGTACCATGAGAAAAGACCTATCGGATGCAGGCTGGAAAAAGAAGTGAGAGGAGGGGATTGTATATATCCGAGAGTTACCATAAACAGTAGTACATTTTTAAGAGCCACAATTAAGAAAGGGTCCAAGGACTATAACGGAAGAGCACATGTTAAATGCCTTAATGATGCCAGTAATGGTCCCTGTCTTAGTAGAAAGGGGAAGTCACCTAGGAAACCAATATGACAGTGAAAGATTCATAAAATGTCTCTAAGTGAAGGAAACACTAATGCCATTTTATCCAAGTCTACAAGGTCCATCTTAAATAACGAAATCTCTGAACCATTAATTTGTAGAGTTCACAAGTTCTGTGAAAGTGATTCAGATTTTTAATCATTAAATTAAAAAAATGGTTCCAAATATAGATATGTAACAAAAGCACACTGTATATTCCTGTGGATTGGATTTATCCAAACCAGTGTCAAGTGGCATTTATATTACAACCATTAGGCACATCACAAGGCTCAACCTACGGAAATGAAAATACTTAAATTTTAAACTGAACCTCATGACCCCAGGAACAGACTGCCAAACCACTAATTTGTCAAGAATATAATCTACATAATTTAAGGAAAGTGAGGACCTACTAGCTAGATGATTATAGTTAGTTCCTAGCAAGCAATTCTCATTATTAAGATATATATTTTTCAATGAAATTTATATTCTTAAGTGACAAACATTTTTAGGCATTTTTATTAGCATTTTCTTTTGACTTCTCTATTTCCTCTGTTAAATATTCATCCTTATTTATATGTTTCAAAAATTATAAGTCAAGTTAATTTAATTAACATAATGAGAAAAATTACAATAGCCAAGAGATTTATCCCTGCCATACTCCCATGGAAGCTTTTCAATTGTACAATAACAAAATATTATACAACTTTTTATATTTAAGAAGATTTACAATGGTATATAAATCTCTAGATAGAAAGGATGCATATTTTATACCCAAGTCGACTCCAAGGAAAGATTCCATTTATTGAATTCTATTTACCTTAAAATTCTCACTTCAATAGCCATACAAAATTTCTGGTACAGCATGGATGGAGTATAAAATGATTGTCTTAACAGTTTCATGACTTTGTCCTCCCTAGTTGAACAGAAACAGTACAGAAAATAGAAGAAACTATTCTTCCATGTTAATATAACTGAACAATCAGAAAAAGAATTTACACAGGCCTGAGTAATCATTATGCATTCATTTAGTTCACTCCTTGACATGAATTTAGCAAAAATAAAATTCAATAATACATCTCAGTGCTGAGTAACAAGGGAAGCCAATTAAAACAATAATGGCCAATATGAGTAGGTAACATTTGCTGAGTGCTTATTAAGTGCCAGGCACTGGTCTAACTGCTTTGCATGTATTAATTTGCTGAATCCTCATAACCAAACTTAAAGGTAGGCACTATTATCATCTCTACTTTAATAAATGAAGAATCAAAACATTAAGTAAATGCCCAAGATCAAACACAAGGAAGGGGCAGTCTGGCTTCATAGTCTTTGCTCTCATCCATTACATTACACTGCCTCTGCAGAGGCAGAGCTACATACTAACTTCTATAATGAGCTAGGATATATGTGGATGATTTATGTGCACGGTCCTCATTTTATTAATGAGAGGCTGATACAGAGGTTAAGCCATTTGAAATCACAGCTACTCCATGAAAGGGAGAATATGAATTTGCATGCATCCGAACGCAAAGTCACAGTTTGCTTCAAAATGTTCATGTCCAAGTTATTATGGGCCATCATCAAACACAGGGTGCACAAAACACAGGCAAAATCCAGCATATCACTGTTTTTTGTTGTTGTTGTAAACAAAGTTTTATTGGAATCCAGTCATGCCAATTTATTTATGTCTCTGGCTGCTTTTGTGCAACAACGGCACAGTTAAATAGTTTCAACAGAGACCACGGGGCTCACAAAGCCCAAATTATTTACTGTCTGACTCTTTACAGAAAAAGTCTGCTGACCCCAGTTTAGAGTATCCCTGGCCAAGATTTCAGCAAAAAAATGAAAAGAATAATAACAATTATTATTGCCATGTTTTGTACTTAATCTATTAAGAGGCGGTAGTTGCTAAACAAATAAAAAAGGAAACAAAGGAGCCTAACATGCCCTTAAGGATATTTAGAGTCAAGGAGATTACTTGTTTTGAAAAGTGTATCAGAGATTGTTAGCTGACTATCAAAATTTGTGTGTGTTTGTAGACTTATAGTTAGTGTGTGTGTGTGTTTGTAGATTTATAATTGGTATGTGTATGTGCATATTTGTAGATTTATAATTGGGAAGTGGTTGCCCATACAGGGTGACAACGTTTCTTTGCCCCCATCGGCTCTAGTAAATATTGGCTATAGTGTACATGTGAATAGTACACAGCAATAAAAGATTAGTAGAAGCAAAATGGCCAGAGTGATTAAGACATGTATGCCTTCTTCAGGCTGGGTGGAGAAGATCAAGAAGAGTGTTCAGAAGCCTTAGGAGTGATAGAATATCAAGATGCAAGGAGCCAGGGTCTTGAAGAAATGCATAGACCAAAACACACTCCCCAACCTCTGTCACTGGCCCTCATGTAAGGAAAATAAAGTTCTATTGGGTTAAGTCCTGAGAATGTCAGGGTTTTTCTGTTATATCAGTTATCATTACTTTAAATAGTAAATACAAAGTCAAGTGTTCCACGTTCTCTAGAACTTGAGGGCCCACAGCTGTTATTGTGATTGGCCTACAAATGTTTTCAAATCAAATGGGAAGGGGCATCAACAAAATGAAGTTCACAAGCACATTAACCTAAACTCAAGCAGCATTTGCCATCAGCACAAATGCCACAAGAGAGTCAAATAAAATATGACAAGAGGCCATCCAGACAACTGCAATTGGATGAGCAAAAAAACAAGGAAACCCTAAGAATTTAGGGTATAGAAAATCCTTAAAGTCACCAGGAAGCACTACTTGTGAATACCTGGGAGAGAAAGGCAGCCCAAAGATCAATCTGATACCTGCACATATCTGTGCTAAAGCAAAATATTAAACAAGAGGTGACAATAAATGACTTGCAGACACCTATACACAACATTTCTGCAAACAGGGGCTTCCAAGTAAAACCAAGGTGTGATGTTTCCTTGGGTGAAAGGGGGAAATCAATTGGTGCTATTTTTGCACTTCCTAGACAGAACTACACACCTAGGGATCAGTTTCTGTCAAAGATGGGTCTTTAAACTTATAACTCCATTGAAGCTATGATTAAGAACATTTACCTGTCTTGAATAAAGGAAGGTGAGAAGCCTAATGTAATATCATCAAAGGAGATATTTTATCTTTCCTGTTCTTCTCTTTTTTAAAAAAATGTAAGCCCATCTTTATTTTCTGAATTTTCATAGGCTTAGTTATGATTAGCCAGCTTTGATAATGTTTCTGTTGCCCTTGACAGAAAACTTCTTTTCACATGAGGTCCCAATGAGACTGTAGATTTATCTTCCAGGGCAACGTGCTGCTGCAAAATCAGTGGGTATACTGAGACCCTGGAATTGGCCTTCTGCTTTGTGACATTCTGTGCTATCTGACAGAAGGAATCCAAGATTATCATATTGTTCTTTATCACTAGCTAAAAAAAGAAAAAAAAAAGGTAACATACTGGCTTGCTTTCTTTTGATTTAGCATATTTTTAATGCATTCTTTTTCATTTTCCTATTTTTTTCATATGAGTGAACTATTTTTGCACATAAAACCTCAAAAACAGAGAAAAAATTATTTAAGTGGAAGTCACACTATACATCACAAAGCGAGAGTTATAGACAAAAACATCTGTCAACATATGGCCATGCAAATGCATTGCAACAATTTAGGGCTTGACAGTTTTACATTTGGATGTGCTCTTGAGTAAAAGAACAAATGATTTTTGTTTTCTTGGATTCTAAAACAATAGGACTATTCAGGGATCAAGAATTCTCCACAGTAGATCCTGGCTTTCATCAGTCACACTTACATAAATAGAAATTTTTTCATCATAGAGTTCATCATTTGGTTGTACAATTTAAATGTTTAGAAGGTACAAAAAGAACATAAACATATTAAACAGAAATGATTGACATTATACAAAAAGAAGTGTTTGAATAAAAATCATAAAATGGACAGCAATGAAGACCTCTCATCTAAAGTAGCTAATTCAGACAATATATTGTGCCTGCTCACAAATGTTCAGGAAAAGGCACAGACAACACAGCAAGGAACTTAATTGAATGGTACAGTGTTAAAATTGGGGTTTTAAAATCTGACATACCACCTGAATCTCAGCTCTACCATTTTGTATGAGCCTAACATGCAAATGAACCCAAGTCATCATTTTCATATTTAAAATAGCATTAGAATAGGGAGTAAATGAGGTGATGTATGCAAAACACTTAGCAACATGCTTGGCATATAGGAATTTTGCCAGAAATGGTAGTTTTAAAAAGTGAATATTCATAGCAGTTGGTATCATTAACTGAAGCCCCAGATAGTAGTGCATGAATTTTTATTTCTGTCAGAATATATTTCTGACAGCACTACCAAAAAGTAGTGAAAAATGATGGATTTTACAAGATGTATAATGATGGATAATAACTATTAATAATAACTAATGTGGTTTCAAATTCAAGCCTCTTTTAAGGAAAGGTTTTGTGACATCCTCGTATAGAAACACTAGCATGACTGACAGCCCTGAATTTTAACATATATTAAAAATGCCATGCAGTTTTTAAGCTACACTCCTAATCTGGAACTATATGTTAGTTTCTCAAAATGAGAATTTCATCTCTGATAAAATTCAAACAGCTCTTGTGAATAGCCCTACAATCAGACTGAAAAATGAATGTTTTTCTACCTCAGGTGATCTGTAAGGGTGATCAAATGACACATCACCCTAAACAGTCTCTCTTCATATTTTCCACAAGAAAAATATCAATAAATCACCAATCCTTAACCTTCTGTGGGCCCCTTCCCAATGAAAGATACTGTTTTCAGACTCTCAAGTGGATACACATCTATATAAGCCCTTCCTTCCCCCAAGGAACTTAGAATGTAGGCGATGAGACCCAGGAGAAAAACATAAAGAGTAAGAATGTAAGGGTTTTGGGGTATGCCATAAACCATATCAGAAGAGGCTATTTCACTGCTTCTTATAATATAATTATTTTATTATCAGGTGACCTGTAGTTTATGACAAGTGCCCTAAACAATCCCAAAGCAATTCACAAATCGTACCCACTGTCTCACTGCCTGGAGTCAATATCCTTTAATAATCAAACAATTTCCTGGAGATGGGCCTTTGAGAAATATCAAGTTGGCCCCTCACCTCCAGCCCCACCTTCTCTCCCTTTGCACACAGAGGCTGGTCGAAGCGGGTTAATGGAATCAAATCAGAACTGAAGGTTCCAAGCAGTAATAAATCTCAGTCTGTGGTTTGTGCTTCTGGAAAGGCCCGGTGAGCCTGGACATTAGCCTGGGCTGACATATCAATCTGATCTCATCACTTTGGGCAAACAGAATCTCTAGCTCTATCTAGATAATAGCAAGTAAAGGTACTAGAAAGAAATTTGCCATTTCTAGCCCATGAATCTTACTTTTAACTCACACGTATGGGTAGGCATATACTTCTTTTCCTTTCTCCCTTTTGTCTAGTTCTGTGCTCTGGCCAAATAAATAAATAAAAATAGCAGGTTTGCTGCCCTGTCAAATGAGGGCTGCATATAGAAACTTCTTTACTGGTCATTAGAGAGCTTCATCTGTACATTTCAAGCCCTAATTCTATAAACTATTGTCTTAGTCCACTTTACCATGTAAGGATTTCAGAGAAAGGAGTAAAAATACATCAAAAAAAAAAAAAAGAACTTTTTTTTTTTTTTTTGTCCAAGATGCTATTTGTGGAGAGCATTTTCCTTTTATGGACATGGCCAGAAAGCAAATGATTGCTCAGCAAAGCTGTGTAAGCAAAATCTCCATTCACCTCATTTCACAGAAATGCAACCTGAAAAACCGAACAGAAAAGTTTAGAAATGGAGTAAATTCGCTCTAATGTTAAAACAATCAGCATTAAAAAAGCCTCTGCTAAAAATGTCTAAGCCAAATAAGAGAGGAAGCAGTATATAATGGAAATAGCATGAGTTTTACGGTCAAACAAATCTCAGTTTCAGGTTTAACTATACGTAAACTAAGCATCTCTTTCCTTAAATTTACAAAGTAAGTAATGATTCCTTTTTCTTGACAATTTCAGAGAATCAAAAGAAATAATGTAGAAATGTTAAGTAATTAATTTAGGTAATGAGCAAAATTAAACTTTTCAACCCCCCACCCCTTTTCCTACACATAAAGTTAAATTTCTTGGTATACTACTTTAGCATGAAAATGCCAGCTTCATCTTACCAAGGAACTCAGTCAGGATAATGGAAGTTGCCAAGGGGCACTGACCAAAGATAGCACAAGAGCTCAGTTAATAAGAGAGTTTTAAAAAGACAAGAATGCAGTGATATCATGTTCACTTAAAACATGGGGATTCAACTATACAAGCTCAGGCACAAATACAGAGAGAGAATTCACTTGTCCAAGTGATTTTGTGTGATTTTTTCCACTTCATAAGTATAGATTCCCAAATGACAGTGAGATGATAGACATGTCTGCTTTCCCCTTAGCAGTCTTAGTTCCCACCATCCTCCCAGTGTGTGAGAATCTCCCCATGCCAAGTGTGATTTCAGAGTCAAATAACACATACTTTTTATACAACACGGTTCTAAAGTAAGCCATATACTTTAGCTAGCACCTACCTCAAGAATGTATTGTTCAGCCAGAATAGAAAGGAGGCATGCCAGTTTTTATCCGTTCCTTGCTGGGAGGTTTACTAAGATAATTTTCTTCTCTAAATGCAGACTTACTAAATCAAAACCCTTCATAAGATATAATGCCACCGTGAATCATTAAGAATATCGATAAATTACTGTTACCCTCAACTAATCTCTTATGGCTAAAATAACATTGGCTCTTAGAGATTTACGAGATATTGCTTAAAATATTAAGGACAATGGTTTACTCAGATGCTCAAATTCCTCTACAAGATTTATTGAACATTCTAAAAGTGATAGCCCTGCTTCTGTTTAAGATTCCCTAAGGGATGGGGACTTACCACTTCCCAGTGATACTCTGGTTTTTGGATGTGCTCCATTTGAATGTCCTGATACTATTCAACGTCCTTTTCTGTAGCTTTCCGTTACTGGCCTATATCAACCTAATTTTTCTTGAACCATGACAAATCTTCAGATATTTCAAATTTTAGCATGCAGTCTTATGAACATCCAAAGTCTTATATTCTCCCCAAGTCAAACATTATTAATATCTTCAGCCTTTCCTTTTATGGTTCCTTCATCGTTCTGATTTTTTATCTCAAATTATTCCAGTTTCTGAATGTGCTGTGTCACTTGTTCCCAACATCAAACACAATAAAACTACTAGGGTATGACTAGTATGAGACCATCTATTATGTGATTTTTTCCATCTGTTATACTCTTGTTTGTGCACCCTAAAATCTCATGAGCTTTCATTTCATTGTGAAACCCACATTCAGTGCTCACCCATGTTGAGCTTCTATCGTGTGAAACTCCTGAAGACTGTTCATATGTGCTGCTCTTGAAGTTTATCTCCCTCATTTGGTATGTGTATATTGTCCCTTTGCTTCATTTCTCAATACTCATACTAAATAACATCTTATAAGTTTCCAGCCCTAATTGAGCCTGAAAGACCATTTTGGATTTGTTCACAAGGAGACCTTTCCATCTTTGGCCCAGTCACAGAGTCTTGGTAATCAGGAAAGTGGAATAGCATCAGGGGTTTCCTCAGCTTAACACTGAAAATGCTTAAGTTTTCATGCACAATGTAAAACCATTGTTTGGAGGGAATATAAATGTAGACTGTACACTGATTCTCCCTATTGTGCAATAAATGGTTTTGTCATCCACTCAAGTTTAGGGTAAAGCCTATTGGCCACATTTCCAGGAAGGAGAAAAATGTTAAAACTCACTATTTTCCTTAGTAAACTCAGCTAGCTATAACATCGGATGTGTGTGTGTCTGTGTGTTTGTTTTTTATTATTTTTCATTTGTGATGTAAACAATTAAAGGACATTCTCATAGTGATTGTTTATTAACTTTGAGCTGATGACTTCTTTCTTAAACGTAAGAAAATAATTAATATTGTGTTTATGGCTTTATCTACATCTCTGTTTCTCACTGTGAGCCTGATTGACTGAGGTCAGAGGACAGGATTTATTATTTTTGTTTCTAGTATAATTAATATGATCCTAGTGTAATTAATACATCCTACTGAATGAGTAAATATATAAATGAATGAATGAAAAGGTCACACAATTCAAAATCAATACGGGAACAAAGAGTTGGTCTTGGAATAATTAACCAACTTCCTCTCTGGTTGCAAAATTCATCTGCCAGTCTTTTGTACACTGTGTTGAGCCGATTACAGATTAAAGTAATTACAGTGCATTCTTGATTACTGGCATGCAGTCTTGCAATTTTGTGGATCACAACTAATTTCAAACTTATCTGCTGCCACCCAGCATATGTCTGAGTTAGAGTCAGCCTTACTGATAACAGGTGCATCCTTCAGAAAAGCACATTTATGTTGATATTAATGCAGAGAATATATAATTATGAAATTCATTCTGGTGGAATCCGGAGAGAGCCTACAAGCCTTCCAAAATAAAATGCAGGTTGTATTTCTATTTTAATTCCCAGAGCAAATGAGGTGACTTGGTTAAAAATATTCAAACAATGTATCCATAAATTCCAATAACAACATGATGAAGCATACTTAGTATTCAGCCTCTTCTTTAGAATGAAACTTGCTACTTGCCTCTATCGTTATACTTTATTCATTCATTCTGCCATCCAACAAATATTTATGACTGCTACACTGCTGGACGATGTGCTAGGTGTTATTGGTCTAGCATTAGGCAAGACAAGCGTGATTGATTACTGACTTCAAAAGGCTTAAAATCTGCTATTGAGATAGACTTTGAGCTAGCCAGGACAATGTCCTCCCAAAGACACCCATAACCTAATTCACAAGATCTCTGATTATGTTCGGTTTCATAGCAAGGAGGAACTACGTTTGCAGGTACAATTAAGATTGTCAATCAGCTGGCCTTAAAATAGGGAAATTACCCTAGCTTGTATGGCTTGGTCAAATGTAGTCATGCAGATATTTAAATTGGGCAGAGTGAGAGAGAAGAATCAGAGGCAAGAAGACAGCATTTTGGGAAACACCTGAACACATGTTGCTGCCTTTGAAGATGAAAGGAGATGACAAGCCAAGGTATGCAGGTAGTCTCTAGGACCTGGAAAGGGCAAAAACTGGATTTTCCCTAGAGCCTAGAAAGAAGTACAGTCCTGTTGACACCTCTTTTAGCCCAATGAGACCCATTTAAGTTTTTGACCTTTAGAAGTGTAAGACAGTGTCATGGTCATGCTCATGTGTCAACTTGGCCAGGAGGTGTTACCTGTTTGTCTGGCTGGGCAAGTGTTAGCCTGTCTTCTGCAATGAGGACATTTCATAGAATTAAATCATGATCATGTCAGCTGCATCCACAGCTGATTCCATTTGTAATCAGCCAAAGGGGAGTGTCTTCTGCAGTGAATGATGCTTAATCTGATCACTGGAAGCCTTTTAAGGAGGATTCAGAAGAGACAGGCTCTCTTCCTGTCTCGGCTTGGGAGCCTATCCTGTGGAGGTCGTCCAGACCCTCCATCGGAATCATCAGCTCCACAGCCTGCCCTGAGGATTTTGGACTCCGCATTCCCACAGTTATGTGAGACACTTTTATAAATTTTATATTTGCGAGGTTTCTTGTTGGTTCTGTTTCTCTAGAGAACCCTAACTAATACAGACAGTAAATCTGCTTTGGTTTGTTGTCACAAGGTTTGTAGCAATTTGTTACAGCAGCAACAGAAAACAAATACAGACTTTAAATAAATAATCAGTAACATAAAACCTCAATTGCAATAGCATAAAGCTGGATAGAGATGGGAAGAAAATATTCTGTGTATGTACTCAGTTCAGTTGTCAGGAAAGTCTTCCCAGACATTCAAGCCGAGATTTCAAACATAAGGAAGAGATGGCTAAGTGAAATCAGCATGGAAGAGTTTTGTAGGTAGAGAGAACACACATGAGGGATGTGCGGAAAGAAGAAATCTGGTATTACTCAACGCCTGCATAGCTGGTGGGGCTGATGCAGAATAATTTAGTGAAGAAGAAGCCTAAGGTGATACCAAGGAAATTGCTGGAAATAGATCAGGCACTGCCTAAAGGCCATATTATAGATGCTCACCTTCAACCTGTGAACAATGGAAGACCACTGAGGGGTTTTACACAGGAGAAAGATGTGACTAGATTGGTGGTGTTAGAAAATCAATGAGGTTGCCTTATGGAGAATGGTTTGAACTGGGAAAAGGCATGTGTATAGAGGGGGAAGATGATCGATGCTATCTTAGCAGTGCAAATGAGATAATGGTGGTTGGTACGGGACTGGAGGCAAGGGAAATGTAAAGAAAGATTGAGTCAGGATATTTTAGGAGGTGGACTATATAGAACCCGGCAATTATTTGGATGTGGGATGAAAAGAGAAGGAGGCAGCAGCAACTCCCAGTTGCTGTCATAACAATAGAGTGGAAAGCAGATCCATAAACTGAGATGGAGAGTACGGAGATGAAACAGCCTAGTAAAAACACCAGAGCTTCATTTCTTTTTTCTTTAAAAAACGTTTTTTGTTTTTGCGAAAGCTAATATATATACAGAAAAGTGCTCGGTTTCAAAGTACAGTTTAACAAGTAGTTATAGAGCAAATTCAAATTATAATATGGGTTACAGTTTCACAATTTCAGCTGTTTTCTTCTGGTTGTTCTAATACACTAGAAACTAAAAAGAAATATCCATACAACGATTCAGTAGTCACAATCATTTTTAAATTCTAACTTCTGTATTACAGCTCCTCCCTTTCATTTGCTCACTATATTGGTTTTTTTTAATAAAAATAAAAAATAAAAAGACACCACTTACCTCCACAAGTACTGTAAACCATCCTTGGGGAGGGCTAAATTGTATGGAAGATTATTAAAATAACCGCTTTAAGAATGGGAAAATCATCTGCTAATCCCAACAAAACATCTGCTGTGGGATGTGATTCTCCCTGCCCACATGGGACATGACTCCCAAGGATGAGCCTGGTCCTGGCATTGTGAGATCGAGAATGTCTTCTTCACAAAAAAAGGGAAAAGAAACAGAGCTTCATTTTTGAGTATGCTCAGATTGAGATGCCAATGACAAAACTAGGTAGAAATGATGAACAGGAAAGTGAAACACTAGGTCTTTCAGTTTCCATCAGGATGGCAAATAGTTGGTGTGTTTACTGCCATCCCTTCCTAATATATCTGGAATTTGGTGTCAGATGTCATCTCATAATAGTATTTCCTGTCGCAACCATCAAATGAGGGTTGCTGGCATTGGAAAATAAATCTATTTTCTTTCTGTGTTATAGACTATGAACAGTGGAAAATATTAAATAGTTATTGGAACTACCATTAAAAAGGAAAAAAATGCTAATACATTATGAGATATTTTTAAATGCTTGAATCTACTTCTCTCATCTTTTGTGGTTCCTCCAACTTTTCTAATTAAATTTATTTTTGAAATGGTTCCCCTCAAATATCCCCACTGCAAGGTACTTAATAACCCCTTTATACCATTTCCATTCCTTTTTACCTGGCACATAATTCTTTATTGGAAGGAGCCCATGACTATAACTCCAAATTGCAGTCTTAGACCTAGCCCTATTTCTGAAAAACCATTTTTCTTTTGGAAAGTCACTTTGCATTTTTGCTGTGGGTTTCAACAGTAAAATTAGTGTCATGTACTAAAAACTTTGGTTTTCTAAAGGCCTAAAACGCTATAATCTTATTCTAAAATGAGATTACGTTTCCGTTTGTCACTGTGAGATTGCACACCACCTGTTAAATGTGATTCCTGTCTGCACGCCTAAGCAGTTATCTCCTTTTATTAATGGTATGCTGAA